>NC_053391.1:539765255-540505255 GCF_905171765.1 Bufo bufo | reverse complement strand
TTTTTCTTCTTTTAAATATGCTCTCCTCCTTTACCGAGTTGATTCCCTTTATGTATTTAAAAGTTTCTATTATATCCCCTCTGTCTCTTCTTTCTTCCAAGCTATACATGTTAAGGTCCTTTAACCTTTCCTGGTAAGTTTTATCCTGCAATCCATGTACTAGTTTAGTAGCTCTTCTCTGAACTCTCTCTAGAGTATCTATATCCTTCTGGAGATATGGCCTCCAGTACTGCGCACAATACTCCAAGTGAGGTCTCACCAGTGTTCTGTACAGCGGCATAAGCACTTCACTCTTTCTACTGCTTATACCTCTCCCTATACATCCAAGCATTCTGCTGGCATTTCATGCTGCCCTATTACATTGTCTTCCCACCTTTAAGTCTTCTGAAATAATTACTCCTAAATCCCTTTCTTCAGATACTGAGGTCAGGACTGTGTCAAATATTCTATATTCTGCCCTTGGGTTTTTACGCCCCAGGTGCATTATCTTGCACTTATCCACATTAAATTTCAGTTGCCAGAGTTCTGACCATTCTTCTAGTTTTCCTAAATCCTTTTCCATTTGGCGTTTCCCTCCAGGAACATCAACCCTGTTACATATCTTTGTGTCATCAGCAAAAAGACACACCTTCCCATCGAGGCCTTTTGCAATATCACTTATGAAGATATTAAACAAAATTGGTCCCAGTACAGATCCCTGTGGAACCCCACTGGTAACATTACCTTGTTTTGAATGTTCTCCATTGACTACAACCCTCTGTTGTCTGTCACTCAGCCACTGCCTAATCCACTCAACAATATGGGAGTCCATGCTCAATGACTGCAGTTTATTGATAAGTCTTCTATGTGGGACAGTGTCAAAAGCCTTACTAAAATCTAGATATGCGATGTCTACTGCACCTCCACCGTCTATTATTTTAGTCACCCAGTCAAAAAAATCTATAAGATTTGTTTGACATAATCTCCCTGAAGTAAACCCATGTTGTTTTTCATCTTGCAATCCATGGGATTTTAGATGTTCCACAATCCTATCCTTTAATAGGGTTTCCATTAATTTGCCTACTATTGATGTCAGACTCACTGGTCTATAGTTGCTCGATTCCTCCCTACTACCTTTCTTGTGAATGGGCACGACATTTGCCAATTTCCAATCTTCCGGGACGACTCCTGTTACTAATGATTGGTTAAATAAATCTGTTAGCGGTTTTGCCAGCTCACCACTAAGCTCTTTTAATAATTTTGGGTGTATCTCATCAGGCCCCTGTGACTTATTTGTCTTCACCTTAGACAGCAAACTTAGAACATCTTCCTCTGTAAAGATACATGCATCAAATGATTTATTAGTCATCCTTTCTAGTGGAGGTCCTTCTCCTTTTTCTTTTGTAAAAACTGAACAGAAGTATTCATTAAGGCAGTCGGCTAGCCCTTTATTCTCTTCTACATACCTTCCGTCCTTTGTTTTTAATTTAGTTATTCCTTGTTTTAATTTCCTTTTTTCATTTATATATCTGAAGAATGTCTTATCCCCTTTTTTCATAGACTGAGCTAGTTTTTCTTCTGCCTGCGCTTTAGAAGTTCTTATAACTTGCTTGGCCTCTCTCTGCCTAATCTTGTAGATTTCCTTATCTTCATTGCTCTGGTTTTTTTTATAATTACAAAATGCTAGCTTTTTATTTTTAATGATTTGGGCCACTTCTGCTGAGTACCACAGTGGTCTCTTCCTTTTTTTGCTTTTACTGACAAGTCTAATGAAATCTTCTGTTGCCTTCAATAATGCACCTTTTAACCACCTCCCGACCGCCTAACGCACGGATGCGTCCGGAAGGTGGTTGATTCATTCCTCCTGGACGCATCCGTGCGTCATCTCGCGAGACGCGAGATTTCCTGTGAACGCGCGCACACAGGCGCGCGCGCTCACAGGAACGGAAGGTAAGAGAGTTGATCTCCAGCCTGCCAGCGGCGATCGTTCGCTGGCAGGCTGGAGATGTGATTTTTTTAACCCCTAACAGGTATATTAGACGCTGTTTTGATAACAGCGTCTAATATACCTGCTACCTGGTCCTCTGGTGGTCCCCTTTGTTTGGATCGACCACCAGAGGACACAGGTAGCTCAGTAAAGTAGCACCAAGCACCACTACACTACACTACACCCCCCCCCGTCACTTATTAACCCCTTATTAGCACCTGATCACCCCATATAGACTCCCTGATCACCCCCCTGTCATTGATTACCCCCCTGTCATTGATCAACCCCCTGTAAAGCTCCATTCAGACGTCCGCATGATTTTTACGGATCCACTGATAGATGGATCGGATCCGCAAAACGCATCCGGACGTCTGAATGAAGCCTTACAGGGGCGTGATCAATGACTGTGGTTATCACCCCATATAGACTCCCTGATCACCCCCCTGTCATTGATTACACCCCTGTCATTGATTTCCCCCCTGTAAAGCTCCATTCAGACGTCCGCATGATTTTTACGGATCCACTGATAGATGGATCGGATCCGCAAAACGCATCCGGACGTCTGAATGAAGCCTTACAGGGGCGTGATCAATGACTGTGGTTATCACCCCATATAGACTCCCTGATCACCCCCCTGTCATTGATCACACCCCTGTCATTGATCACCCCCCTGTAAAGCTCCATTCAGACGTCCGCATGATTTTTACGGATGCACTGATAGATGGATCGGATCCGCAAAACGCATCCGGACGTCTGAATGAAGCCTTACAGGGGCATGATCAATGACTGTGGTGATCACCCCATATAGACTCCCTGATCACCCCCCTGTAAAGCTCCATTCAGATGTCCGCATGATTTTTACGGATGCACTGATAGATGGATCCGATCCGCAAAACGCATCCGGACGTCTGAATGAAGCCTTACAGGGGCATGATCAATGACTGTGGTGATCACCCCATATAGACTCCCTGATCACCCCCCTGTAAAGCTCCATTCAGATGTCCGCATGATTTTTACGGATGCACTAATAGATGGATCCGATCCGCAAAACGCATCCGGACGTCTGAATGAAGCCTTACAGGGGCGTGATCAATGACTGTGGTGATCACCCCATATAGACTCCCTGATCACCCCCCTGTCATTGATTACACCCCTGTAAAGCTCCATTCAGACGTCCGCATGATTTTTACGGATCCACTGATAGATGGATCGGATCCGCAAAACGCATCCGGACGTCTGAATGAAGCCTTACAGGGGCATGATCAATGACTGTGGTGATCACCCCATATAGACTCCCTGATCACCCCCCTGTCATTGATCACCCCCCCTGTCATTGATCACCCCCCCTGTCATTGATCACCCCCCCTGTCATTGATCACCCCCCCTGTCATTGATCACCCCCCCTGTCATTGATCACCCCCCTGTCATTGATCACCCCCCCTGTCATTGATCACCCCCCCTGTCATTGATCACCCCCCCTGTCATTGATCACCCCCCCTGTCATTGATCACCCCCCCTGTCATTGATCACCCCCCTGTCATTGATCACCCCTCTGTAAGGCTCCATTCAGACATTTTTTTGGCCCAAGTTAGCGGAATTATTTTTTTTTTTTCTTACAAAGTCTCATATTCCACTAACTTGTGTCAAAAAATAAAATCTCACATGAACTCATCATACCCCTCACGGAATCCAAATGCGTAAAATTTTTTAGACATTTATATTCCAGACTTCTTCTCACGCTTTAGGGCCCCTAGAATGCCAGGGCAGTATAAATACCCCACATGTGACCCCATTTCGGAAAGAAGACACCCCCAGGTATTCCGTGAGGGGCATATTGAGTCCATGAAAGATTGAAATTTTTGTCCCAAGTTAGCGGAACGGGAGACTTTGTGAGAAAAAAATTAAAAATATCAATTTCCGCTAACTTGTGCCAAAAATTTTTTTTTTCTATGAACTCGCCATGCCCCTCATTGAATACCTTGGGGTGTCTTCTTTCCAAAATGGGGTCACATGTGGGGTATTTATACTGCCCTGGCATTCTAGGGGCCCCAAAGCGTGAGAAGAAGTCTGGTATCCAAATGTCTAAAAATGCCCTCCTAAAAGGAATTTGGGCACCTTTGCGCATCTAGGCTGCAAAAAAGTGTCACACATCTGGTATCGCCGTACTCAGGAGAAGTTGGGGAATGTGTTTTGGGGTGTCATTTTACATATACCCATGCTGGGTGAGAGAAATATCTTGGTCAAATGCCAACTTTGTATAAAAAAATGGGAAAAGTTGTCTTTTGCCAAGATATTTCTCTCACCCAGCAAGGGTATATGTAAAATGACACCCCAAAACACATTCCCCAACTTCTCCTGAATACGGCGATACCACATGTGTGACACTTTTTTGCAGCCTAGGTGGGCAAAGGGGCCCATATTCCAAAGAGCACCTTTAGGATTTCACAGGTCATTTACCTACTTACCACACATTAGGGCCCCTGGAAAATGCCAGGGCAGTATAACTACCCCACAAGTGACCCCATTTTGGAAAGAAGACACCCCAAGGTATTCCGTGAGGGGCATGGCGAGTTCCTAGAATTTTTTATTTTTTGTCACAAGTTAGTGGAAAATGCTGATTTTTTTTTTTTTTTTTTTTTTTTTATACAAAGTCTCATATTCCACTAACTTGTGACAAAAAATAAAAACTTCCATGAACTCACTATGTCCATCAGCGAATACCTTGGGGTGTCTTCTTTCCAAAATGGGGTCACTTGTGGGGTAGTTATACTGCCCTGGCATTCTAGTGGCCCAAATGTGTGGTAAGGAGTTTGAAATCAAATTCTGTAATAAATGACCTGTGAAATCCGAAAGGTGCTCTTTGGAATATGGGCCCCTTTGCCCACCTAGGCTGCAAAAAAGTGTCACACATCTGGTATCTCCGTACTCAGGAGAAGGTGGGGAATGTGTTTTGGGGTGTCATTTTACATATACCCCTGCTGGGTGAGAGAAATATCTTGGCAAAAGACAACTTTTCCCATTTTTTTATACAAAGTTGGCATTTGACCAAGATATTTCTCTCACCCAGCATGGGTATATGTAAAAAGACACCCCAAAACACATTCCCCAACTTCTACTGAATACGGAGATACCAGATGTGTGACACTTTTTTGCAGCCTAGGTGGGCAAAGGGGCCCATATTCCAAAGAGCACCTTTCGGATTTCACAGGTCAATTTTTACAGAATTTGATTTCAAACTCCTTACCACACATTTGGGCCCCTAGAATGCCAGGGCAGTATAACTACCCCACAAGTGACCCCATTTTGGAAAGAAGAGACCCCAAGGTATTCGCTGATGGGCATAGTGAGTTCATGGAAGTTTTTATTTTTTGTCACAAGTTAGTGGAATATGAGACTTTGTATGAAAAAAAAAAAAAAAAAAAAAAATCATCATTTTCCACTAACTTGTGACAAAAAATAAAAAATTCTAGGAACTCGCCATGCCCCTTACGGAATACCTTGGGGTGTCTTCTTTCCAAAATGGGGTCACTTGTGGGGTAGTTATACTGCCCTGGCATTCTAGGGGCCCAAATGTGTGGTAAGGAGTTTGAAATCAAATTCAGTAAAAAATGACGAGTGAAATCCGAAAGGTGCTCTTTGGAATATGGGCCCCTTTGCCCACCTAGGCTGCAAAAAAGTGTCACACATCTGGTATCTCCGTACTCAGGAGAAGGTGGGGAATGTGTTTTGGGGTGTCATTTTATATATACCCATGCTGGGTGAGAGAAATATCTTGGCAAAAGACAACTTTTCCCATTTTTTTATACAAAGTTGTCATTTGACCAAGATATTTATCTCACCCAGCATGGGTATATGTAAAAAGACACCCCAAAACACATTCCTCAACTTCTCCTGAGTACGGCAATACCAGATGTGTGACACTTTTTTGCAGCCTAGGTGGGCAAAGGGGCCCATATTCCAAAGAGCACCTTTCGGATTTCACAGGTCATTTTTTACTGAATTTGATTTCAAACTCCTTACCACACATTTGGGCCCCTAGAATGCCAGGGCAGTATAACTACCCCACAAGTGACCCCATTTTGGAAAGAAGAGACCCCAAGGTATTTCGTGATGGGCATAGTGAGTTCATAGAACTTTTTATTTTTTGTCACAAGTTAGTGGAATATGAGACTTTGTAAGAAAAAAAAAAAAAAAAAAAAAAATCATCATTTTCCGCTAACTTGTGACAAAAAATAAAAAGTTCTATGAACTCACTATGCCCATCAGCGAATACCTTAGGGTGTGTACTTTCAGAAATGGGGTCATTTGTGGGGTGTTTGTACTGTCTGGGCATTGTAGAACCTCAGGAAACATGACAGGTGCTCAGAAAGTCAGAGCTGCTTCAAAAAGCGGAAATTCACATTTTTGTACCATAGTTTGTAAACGCTATAACTTTTACCCAAACCATTTTTTTTCTACCCAAACATTTTTTTTTTATCAAAGACATGTAGAACTATAAATTTAGAGCAAAATTTCTATATGGATGTCGTTTTTTTTGCAAAATTTTACAACTGAAAGTGAAAAATGTCATTTTTTTGCAAAAAAATCGTTAAATTTCGATTAATAACAAAAAAAGTAAAAATGTCAGCAGCAATGAAATACCACCAAATGAAAGCTCTATTAGTGAGAAGAAAAGGAGGTAAAATTCATTTGGGTGGTAAGTTGCATGACCGAGCAATAAACGGTGAAAGTAGTGTAGGTCAGAAGTGTAAAAAGTGGCCTGGTCTTTCAGGGTGTTTAAGCACTGGGGGCTGAGGTGGTTAAGTAGTCCCATTTCTCCTGGACTCCATGTAATCCGTTCCAGTCTGATAAGGACTCATTTATGACTAATTTCATTTTTGAAAAGTCTGTTTTTCTAAAATCTAAAACTTTTGTTTTTGTGTGGTGGGACTCTTTCACAGTTCTTATATTAAACCACACTGACTGGTGATCACTAGATCCCAAGGTTTCGCCTACAATGACATCATATACCGAATCCCCATTTGTGAATACCAAATCCAAAATGGCCTCCCTCCGGGTTGGCTCCTCAACCGCTTGTTGTAGAGATAACCCCAGTAGGGAATTTAGAATATCTGTACTCCTGGTAGAACTTGCTATTTTGGTTTTCCAGTTTATATCTGGAAGATTGAAATCTCCCATAATGATAACTTCTCCTTTCATTGTCATTTTAGCTATTTCTTCAACTAGTAGATCATCTAGTTCTTTAACTTGACCAGGTGGTCTATATATCACACCTACACGAGTTACTGCATGGTTAGCAAACTGCAACGTAACCCAAACTGACTCTATGTTGGCCTCACCAACTTGTATTAGGTTAGATTTAATGCTATCTTTCACGTACAGGGCCACTCCTCCTCCTTTCTTGCCTTCTGTCTCTTCTGTATAAAGAGTACCCTGGTATGGTTATGTCCCAGTCATTTCTTTCATTAAACCATGTCTCCGTAACAGCCAATAAATCTACATTCTCAGATGCCATTATTGTCCCAAGTTCATTGGTTTTTTTACCTAAACTGCGAGCATTTGTAGACAGGACTCTGAGCTTATCATTTCTTAACCTCTGTGCTTCTGACCTGTTCTGGCATTGTTTCGGGGGGCAATTGGACTCTTTTATTTTCACTCTTTTGCCCCCCCTTCCTAGTTTAAATACTCTTCCGCAAATTCTTGGAGTTGTTCACTAAAGTACATTTGTTCCTTTGAGAGAAAGATGCAAACCATCTTTTTTGTACAGTTCCTTTCTATTCCAAGTAGAGCTATCATGAGAAACAAAGCCAAATCCTTGCTCTTGACACCATTTACCAAGCCATATGTTGAACTCCTTTATGCGCCTCTGCCTATCATTCTGAACATTATGCACAGGCAGAACTTCAGAAAATGAAATGGTGGATGCAAAATCCTGTACGTCATTACCAAGTGTGATAAAAGATTTTTTCACCTCTGACACTTCATTGCAAGCCAGGTCATTTGTCCCTAGATGGACAAGAACATTCACGTCTTCTTCCTGCTTTGCTTGCTTAACAATATTAATAATACGTCTTCTATCTCTTCTAGCAGTAGCCCCAGGGAGACATCTCACAAAACCATTTTCTTTAAGCTCCACACTTTTTATGATTGAATCACCCAGCAACAGCTGCTTCCTTTGAGACTTCACTTTATTTTTTTTGTTGCATACATTAGACATAGGAGTCGATGGTTTCTCACCCACTGTGCTTGAGTCCATATCCATGTTGTCCTTACATTCTGAGAGTGCTGCAAATGAATTATGGAGAACCATTGACTGTGGGACATGTCTTCTATCCACCACTCTAAGTCTTCCAGAACCTACATTAACCCATCTGCCATTTCTGGGGGTCCTCTGTGGCAGTGGCATTGCAGCAGTCCTAGCTGGAGTTTGTTTAACAGATAATTTAAATATTTCAGATTTCAAAAATGCAATTTCCAAAGAGTGGAACATGAAATAAATGCACAACAATTCCTGCACTGAACCAAGTCTGCCATTTTAAAGAGGAGAAAAAAAAAAAAAAAATTGTAAATTTAAATCAAACAAATCTTACCTTTTTTTTTTTTGTATTGTTTCCACCTTCCAGCCTACCTCCTGACTATCTCCTGCAATATCTCTTTACTGTACTTAATGTAGTACTTGAAGGTAGTACTTGCAGCTAATGAATAGACAAGACTTGTCATAGGCTACAGGCCTGAGGTCTATTTGGTAGTGAAATCCCAGCGCAGGCAGGCGTGATGATGTCATCACGCCCGCCTGTGCCAGGGCACGGTGAGGTGTGCGCGTCTGCGTTGCACCATCCCTCGCCGTACCAGCAGCTAGTGAGCGCCAGTGAAAGGACACAGGTGAGTATAAGATTTTATAGATCCCGCCTTCCCACTTTTTTTTAGAGTGTGGGAAGGCGGGATTCAGGGGGCCCAAGTAAATTCTTGCCCAGGGTCCAATCAATATTAAAGACGGCCCTGCGAACGCTGCAAGCAGCGTTCAGGTGTCCGCTCGCTGAGCGGAGAGGAGGCTGAACGCTGGCAGACTGATGCATTCTCAGCGGATCCGCGTCCACTGAGAATGCATTAGGGCTGGACGGTTGCGTTCGGGGCCGCTTGTGAGCCCCTTCAAACGGAGCTCACGAGCGGACACCGGAACGCAGGTGTGAAAGTAGCCTTAGATGGTCTAATATGTCCTTTTGCCAAACTCTCGGTAATATACTCTCACATAGCTACCCTTTCAGGTTGAGAAAGATTATATAACCGAGACTTTGGCAATTAGCTCCGGGAATAAGATTGACTGGACAATCATACTCTCGGTGAGGGGGTAACTCCTGATCTCCACCCTCAGAGAATATGTCCGAAAAATCTGAAAGAAATGGAGGTAACAACTTAGTGGATACCACAGAAAGTGATCCGCCGAGACAGTCGTCCATACAGAAATCACTCCAATTACTAATCTGTCTTGCTTGCCAATCTATGGTAGGATTATGTCTGATCAACCATGGTAAACCTAGGACTAGAGGAGCAGGCAAACCCTTCAGCACAAAACAAGAAATTGACTCAACATGAGAATCATTCACCCTCAAATGAATATCCTGCACCATAGGAGTCAGATATCCCTTTGTTTAATGCGCTTGTTTTAAAACCATAACTCTGAACAAATTGATAATCAACAAGGTTAACCTCTGCACCACCGTCAACAAATACTTCTAATTCAATATTTGCGGATTCTGATATTTGCTAGTGATGAGCGGGAGGTGCCATATTCGATTTCGCGATATTTCGCGAATATTCGTTTTATATTCGTCGAAAACAAATATTTATCATTATTCTATTTCTCAAGAATAATATGCAATTTAATTACTCGCGTATTGCGATTTTCTTTTAACTGTATAGGGCAACTTTCCTAATGGTTGGCTAATGGCTATGGCTAATATGTGTATTTTACGAATATTCGCTATATTGCTATAACTTCGACTACGAATATTCTAAAAAACGAAGTTAGCAATATAGCGAATATCCGTAAAATACACAAATAGACTGTAATTTAGCTAATATAGTGCTACATTTTTTTTTTTTTATAGAGTGAATTTTTCCCAAATATGAAGTTCAGAAGAGAAAAAAAAATTGACAAAAAAAAATAAAAAATACTATAGGACTATATTAGCTAATTTACAGTCTATTTGTGTATTTTACGAACAATTCACTATATTGCTATAACTTCATTTTTTAGAATATTCGTAATATTCGAATAAAAGAAGTTATAGCAATATAGCGAATATATTTGTTAGTTTGAATAATCGTTTTTTTTTTATGTGTACTGTTATTTCACTTAATCGGCATACTGCTCCCCGACAAGCGTCCCGTCACCATGGGAACGGCTGTGGGTTATATAATATACCATTGGATCTGAGTTTTTCCTGCGATCGTGAAAACTCAGATCCGATGGTATATTCTAACCCACAGTTGTTCCTATGGTGACGAGGACGCTTGTCGGGGAGGAGTATGCCGAACATATGTACTAGTTGAAAAAAAAAAGAATATTCTAAATAACGATTTTTTTTCTCTCAAATATTCGCTATAAAGAAAGAAGTAGGCTCACGGGTGAAATCAATCTTTAGATTCGAATTCCCGATTTTTACGTTATGAATGATCGCGTGAGGACGCGATAGTCTGATGTAATCGCGTCACATGACCTGATTTCGGTTTTACTTTGGTTACTAGTGGATTGGCAGTCTTCCGAAAATAAAATCCTATAGATAAAATGGTGCGAAAAACCTTTAATGAGGATGAAGAAGAAGTTATTCTCACTGTAAGTAATATTGTATTACAGTACTGTATTTTATTATATATTGCATGCCAGAACAATATTTTGCAACACTCGAACAATGTATAAATTGTTCATATGTCGATCGATGGGGATTATATGCTTTCATCTTTATCCTTCAGGAGCGGGGATATCATCTGACCTGGAAACACAAAGAAAAAGAATGGATCATAATGTCTGTCCGGACCGAACTTTATTTAAAGCACGGGAAAAGGTACAAGAAGGAAGCCCTACAAAAGAAGTTTTGCGACCTAAAGCGTCTTCACCCTGATCTTGTCAAAGAATATAGTCAGCGATTATGCCCAGGTACAATGCTTACATGAATTTTGTATCTCTATCTACAACACTATGTAATTAGTGATGAGCGGCAGGGGTCATATTCGAATTCGCAATATTTCGTGAATATTTTTTAGAATATTCGTCGAATATTCGCAAATTCGAATATTCGTTATATTCTACGATTTTTTTACTCGAAAAATCGGCAAGGTAATGATCGTGTAATATGCAAATTTTCGGCATTTGCGATTTTTTTCAATTTTCAACTATTAGACAAAGAAGATAATAGCACTATATTAGCTAAATTGCTCTATATTCGTTTTTTTTTCGAATATTTGCTATATTGCTGTAACTTTGTTTTTTCGAATATTCGTAATATTCTAAAACAAGAATATATAGCAATATAGTGAATATTCGAAAAAAATACGAATTTAGAGCAATTTAGCTAATATAGTGCTATAATCTTTTTTTTATAGTTGTAATTTTTTTCCAATCTGAACTTCAGATGTGAAAAAAATTACAACTATTCGACGATTAGACGATTACAACTATTAGAAGATTATAGCACTATATTAGCTAAATTGCTCTAAATTCATTTTTTTTCGAATATTCACTATATTGCTATATATTCTTGTTTTAGAATATTATGAATATTTGAAAAAACGAAGTTATAGCAATATAGAAAATATTTGAAAAACGAATATAGAGCAATTTAGCTAATATAGTGCTATAATCTTCTTTGTCTAATAATTTTAAGTTGAAAAAAAATCGCAATAAAAATTCAAAAAATCACAAACAACACTACTCCTAAAGTCAAATATACTGCAGCCTTCTCATTGGCCCACAAGCTAGAAGCAGGGAGGGATCATGTGTACTGATTGAAAAAAAAATTGAATATTCGAAATTACGAATATATATCACTATATTCAAAATATTCGCGAATTTTCGAAGTACCTATATTCGCGATAAAAATTTGAATATTCGTGATCAACACTATATGTAATGTGTATATATTCAGTTATGCTGCTAATCCTTACAGATGTAGTAGGGTTAACACACAACCTCTCAAATTTATTAATTCATCCCATAATCTTGAAACAAAAGCCATTTTAAAAAATAGTGTAACGCATTTAATTGAATTAAGTTTACATAACACGTCTCATAAAGCATGTGTGTTAACTCTACTAAATCCGTGTTTCATCCCTTTTCAAATGATTACTTAATATCTTTTGTGACATGTACAAAATCTTCCGGTTACATCATACATCTCTACCTCGCTGAGATTGTATATATACAGTACAGACCAAAAGTTTGGACACACCTTCTCATTCAAAGAGTTTTCTTTATTTTCATGACTATGAAAATTGTAGATTCACACTGAAGGCATCAAAACTATGAATTAACACATGTGGAATTATATACATAACCAAGAAGTGTGCAACAACCGAAAATATGTCCTATTCTAGGTTCTTCAAAGTAGCCACCTTTTGCTTTGATTACTGCTTTGCACACTCTTGGCATTCTCTTGATGAGCTTCAAGAGGTAGTCCCCTGAAATGGTTTTCACTTCACAGGTGTGCCCTGTCAGGTTTAATAAGTGGGATTTCGTGCCTTATAAATGGGGTTTGGACCATCAGTTGCGTTGAGGAGAAGTCAGGTGGATACACAGCTGATAGTCCTACTGAATAGACTTTTAAAATTTGTATTATGGCAAGAAAAAAGCAGCTAAGTAAAAAGAAACGAGTGGCCATCATTACTTTAAGAAATGAAAGTCAGTCAGCCGAAAAATTGGGAAAACTTTGAAAGTAAGGGCTATTTGACCATGAAGGTGAGTGATGGGGTGCTGCGCCAGATGACCTGGCCTCCACAGTCACCGGACCTGAACCCAATCGAGATGGTTTGGGGTGAGCTGGACCGCAGAGTGAAGGCAAAAGGGCCAACAAGTGCTAAGCATCTCTGGGAACTCCTTCAAGACTGTTGGAAGACCATTTCAGGGGACTACCTCTTGAAGCTCATCAAGAGAATGCCAAGAGTGTGCAAAGCAGTAATCAAAGCAAAAGGTGGCTACTTTGAAGAACCTAGAATATGACATATTTTCAGTTGTTTCACCCTTGTTTGTTATGTATATAATTCCACATGTGTTAATTCATAGTTTTGATGCTTTCATAGTCATGAAAATAAAGAAAACTCTTTGAATGAGAAGGTGTGTCCAAAATTTTGGTCTGTACTGTGTGTATGTGTATGTATATATATATATATATATAGTTATACACACAGCGCGGTACTGATGTATGATGTCACCGGATGATTTTCATACGTTTCACACACATAAATATATAGGTCTTTTTGTTTAAATCTACATAAACTGCAAACATGATTCAGTATTCAAGTCAAAGTCCCCGACTATTACATACATCCCCCACGTAATTTGCATGGGATTTAAGAATATACAGGGTGGGCCATTTATATGGATACACCTTAATAAAATGGGAATGGTTGGTGATATTAACTTCCTGTTTGTGGCACATTAGTATATGTGAGAGGGAGAAACTTTTCAAGATGGGTGGTGACCATGGCGGCCATTTTGAAGTCGGCCATTTTGAATCCAACTTTAGTTTTTTCAATAGGAAGAGGGTCATGTGACACATCAAACTTATTGGGAATTTTAAAATAGAAAAACAATGGTGTGCTTGGTTTTAACGTAACTTTATTCTTTCATGAGTTATTTACAAGTTTTTCTTTGTTTACAGCCATTGACATGTCACCGAGGTTAACACGTGAGGAGCGGATAGAAATTGTGTTGATGTCTGGTGAGCACAGTAACCGGGTCATTGCAGCAGATTTCAATGCAAGACACCCTACAAGACCACCCATCTCCCATGCTACAGTTAGCAAACTGCTTGCTAAGTTTCGTGAAACTGGTTCAGTGTTGGATTTGCAAAAATGTGGACGCATTAAATCTGTCTCTAATGAAGAAACATCAGTGGCTGTCCTAGCTTCATTCAGCAAGAGCCCACAGCGTAGCACTCGAGAGTGGCATTAGTCAAACATCCCAAAATAACCGCCATGGTCACCACCCATCCTGAAAAGTTGCCCCCCTCACATATACTAATGTGCCACAAACAGGAAGTTAATATCACCAACCATTCCCATTTTATTAAGGTGTATCTATATAAATGGCCCACCATGTATATACACTGCTCAAAAAAATAAAGGGAACACTTAAACAACACAATGTAACTCCAAGTCAATCACACTTCTGTGAAATCAAACTGTCCACTTAGGAAGCAACACTGAGTGACAATCAATTTCACATGTTGCTGTGCAAATGGGATAGACAACAGGTGGAAATTATAGGCAATTAGCAAGACACCCCCAATAAAGGAGTGATTCTGCAGGTGGTGACCACAGACCACTTCTCAGTTCCTATGCTTCCTGGCTGATGTTTTGGTCACTTTTGAATGCTGGCGGTGCTTTCACTCTACTGGTAGCATGAGACGGAGTCTACAACCCACACAAGTGGCTCAGGTAGTACAGCCTATCCAGGATGGCACATCAATGCGAGCTGTGGCAAGAAGGTTTGCTGTGTCTGTCAGCGTAGTGTCCAGAGCATGGAGGCGCTACCAGGAGACAGGTCAGTACATCAGGAGACGTGGAGGAGGTCATAGGAGGGCAACAACCCAGCAGCAGGACCGCTACCTCCGCCTTTGTGCAAGGAGGAACACTGCCAGAGCCCTGCAAAATGACCTCCAGCAGGCCACAAATGTGCATGTGTCTGCTCAAACGGTCAGAAACAGACTCCATGAGGGTGATATGAGGGCCCGACGTCCACAGATGGGGGTTGTGCTTACAGCCCAACACCGTGCAGGACGTTTGGCATTTGCCAGAGAACACCAAGATTGGCAAATTCGCCACTGGCGCCCTATGCTCTTCACAGATGAAAGCAGGTTCACACTGAGCACATGTGACAGACGTGACAGAGTCTTGAGACGCCGTGGAGAACGTTCTGCTGCCTGCAACATCCTCCAGCATGACCGGTTTGGCATTGGGTCAGTAATGGTGTGGGGTGGCATTTCTTTGGAGGGCTGCACAGCCCTCCATGTGCTCGCCAGAGGTAGCCTGACTGCTATTAGGTACCGAGATGAGATCCTCAGACCCCTTGTGAGACCATATGCTGGTGTGGTTGGTCCTGGGTTCCTCTTAATGCAAGACAATGCTAGACCTCATGTGGCTGGAGTGTCAGCAGTTCCTGCAAGGCGAAGGCATTAATGCTATGGACTGGCCCGCCCGTTCCCTAGACCTGAATCCAATTGAGCACATCTGGGACATCATGTCTCGCTCTATCCACCAACGTCACGTTGCACCACAGACTGTCCAGGAGTTGGCAGATGCTTTAGTCCAGGTCTGGGAGGAGATCCCTCAGGAGACCGTCTGCCACCTCATCAGGAGCATGCACAGGCATTGTAGGGAGGTCATACAGGCACGTGGAGGCCACACACACTACTGAGCCTCATTTTGACTTGTTTTAAGGACATTACATCAAAGTTTGATCAGCCTGTAGTGTGTTTTTCCACTTTAATTTTGAGTGTGACTCCAAATCCAGACCTCCATGGGTTAAAAAACTTGATTTCCATTTTTAAATTTGTGTGTGATTTTGTTGTCAGCACATTCAACTATGTAAAGAACAAAGTATTTCAGAAGAATATTTAATTAATTCAGATCTAGGATGTGTTATTTTTGTGTTCCCTTTATTTTTTTGAGCAGTGTATATACACGTGTATATGTATGTATGTAAGTATTTATGTATGTTCCTCAAAAACGCAACAATCGATTTCAATGATTCTTGGTATACACATTCCTTGCTACCTGGAATTAAATCTTGCGGGGGTCTCAGCTCTCTAGGACGTACCTTTCCCGAGATATATATAAAAAAATGAACTGCATTAGCCAATACAAGCCTGCCAGCCTTTCACTTAAATCCTAACTGCCAACTGACGGGCACTGTGGAGTTCACAGTTAAAGGGCCGGTCACCGTGAAAATCACTGTTAAAGGGCCGGTCGCCGTCAGTCACTGTTAAAGGGGCGGTCACCGTGAAACTCACTTTTAAAGGGCCGGTCACCGTGAAACTCAACATTAAACGGCCGGTCACTGTGAAAGTCACTGTTATTTAATATAAAATTGCTATGAATAAATACCCGAGCATCGCCGGGTCATTGACTAGTATATATATATAGTAGGGATTCCCAAATGGTAGCCTTCAGATAAATACACAGAAGCATTTTTCTATTGAAATCTTAAAATAACAAGTGTCCTTTATTGTTGGCACACAAACAATCAACAGGCAGCATTAATTGGCTTACTCCAGTCGACACTTAAAGAAAAAACAAATACACAAGTAAGCCACAGTACCGTAAATCCCACAGAGAATCTTGCATTGTCCTCTGTACCCAAGCAGAGACCCTCTGGTCTTTCACTCAGTTCCAAACACAAACACCCAGCCATCCAGAGCTCCACCGTCAGCCATGTAATCATCCCCATTCTATATGCAGGGTACACATACAGATCTGCTACACAGTACACAGCTCTGCTACATGCCTGTTACACATACAGCTCTGATACACAGTACACAGCTCTGCTACATGCAAGTTACACATACAGCTCTGCTACACAGTACACAGCTCTGCTACATGCAAGTTACACATACAGCTCTGCTACACATAACACAGCACTGCTACATGCAGGTTACACATACAGCTCTGCTACACAGTACACAGCACTGCTACATGCAGGTTATACATACAGCTCTGCTACACAGTACACAGCTCTACTACATGCAGGTTACACATACAGCTCTGCTACATGCAGGTTACACATACAGCTCTACTACACAGTACACAGCTCTGCTACATGTAGGTTACACGAACAGCTCTGCTACACAGTACACAACTCTGCTACATGCAGGTTACACATACAGACCTGCTACATGTAGGTTACACATACAGCTATGCTACACAGTACACAGCTCTGCTACATGCAGGTTACACATACAGCTCTGCTACACAGTACACAGCATTGCTACATGCAGGTTACACATACAGCTCTGCTACATGCAGGTTACACATACAGCTCTGCTACACAGTACACAGCACTGCTACATGCAGGTTATACATACAGCTCTGCTACACAGTACACAGCTCTGCTACATGCAGGTTACACATACAGCTCTGCTACATGCAGGTTACACATACAGCTATGCTACACAGTACATAGCTCTGCTACATGCAGGTTACACAAACAGCTCTGCTACATGCAGGTTTCACATACAGCTCTGCTACACAGTACACAGCACTGCTACATGCAGGTTATACATAAAGCTTTGCTACACAGTACACAGCTCTGCTACATGCAGGTTACACATACAGCTCTGCTACACAGTACACAGCTCTGCTACATGCCGGTTACACATGCAGTTCTGCTACACAGTACACAGCACTGCTACATGCAGGTTACACATACAGCTCTGCTACATGCAAGTTACACATACAGCCCTGCTACACAGTACACAGCACTGCTACATGCAGGTTACACATACAGCTCTGTTACACAGTACACAGCTCTGCTACATGCAGGTTATACATACAGCTCTGCTACATGCAGGTTACACATACAGCTCTGCTACACAGTACACAGCACTGCTACATGCAGGTTATGCATACAGCTCTGCTACACAGTACACAGCTCTGCTACATGCAGGTCACACATACAGCTCTGCTACATGCAGGTTACACATACAGCTCTACTACACAGTACACAGCTCTGCTACATGTAGGTTACACGAACAGCTCTGCTACACAGTACACAACTCTGCTACATGCAGGTTACACATACAGCTCTTTTACATGCAGGTTACACATACAGCTATGCTACACAGGACACAGCTCTGCTACATGCAGGTTACACATACAGCTCTGCTACACAGTACACAGCATTGCTACATGCACGTTACACATACAGCTCTGCTACATGCAGGTTACACATACAGCTATGCTACACAGTACACAGCTCTGCTACATGCAGGTTACACATACAGCTCTGCTACATGCAGGTTACACATACAGCTCTGCTACACAGTACACAGCATTGCTACATGCAGGTTACACATACAGCTCTGCTACATGCAGGTTACACATACAGCTCTGCTACACAGTACACAGCACTGCTACATGCAGGTTACACATACAGCTTTGCTACACAGTACACAGCTCTGCTACATGCAGGTTACACATACAGCTCTGCTACATGCAGGTTACACATACAGCTCTGCTACACAGTACACAGCACTGCTACATGCAGGTTACACATACAGCCCTGCTACACAGTACACAGCTCTGCTACATACAGGTTACACATACAGCTCTGCTACATGCAGGTTACACATACAGCTCTGCTACACAGTACACAGCTCTGCTACATGCAGGTACACATACAGCTCTGCTACACAGTACACAGCTCTGCTACATACAGGTTACACATACAGCTCTGCTACATGCAGGTTACACATACAGCTCTGCTACACAGTACACAGCTCTGCTACATGCAGGGTACACATACAGCTCTGCTACATGCAGGTTACACATACAGCTCTGCTACACAGTACACAGCTCTGCTACATGCAGGTTACACATACAGCTCTTCTACACCGTACACAGCTCTGCTACATGCAGGTTACACATACAGCTCTGCTACACGGTACACCGCTCTGCTACATGCAGGTTACACATAGAGCTCTGCTACACAGTACACAACACTGCTACATGCAGGTTACACACACATCTCTAGTATAGAGCTCTATTTGATGGCTACAGTTCTGTACACTCTACCAGCTGCTGTGCACATCTGACCCCTCCCACACACGTGACATCATCATAGGTTTTTTGTCTCTCCAGCAGCTAGCAGCTCTGTTAGGTGAAGAGTGTGTGTAGTAGGGCATATTTTGAGTTAGGGAGGACGGATTTTTGGCTGATCTCTGAGGGAGGACGGAGTTTTGGCTGATGTCTGAGGGAGGACGGAGTTTTGGCTGATGTCTGACGGAGTTTTGGCTGAGGGACGACAGAGTTTTGGCTGAGGGACGACAGAGTTTTGGCTGAGGGACGACAGAGTTTTGGCTGAGGGACGACGGAGTTTTGGATGAGGGACGACGGAGTTTTGGATGAGGGACGACGGAGTTTTGGATGAGGGACGACGGAGTTTTGGATGAGGGACGACGGAGTTTTGGATGAGGGACGACGGAGTTTTGGATGAGGGACGACGGAGTTTTGGATGAGGGACGACGGAGTTTTGGATGAGGGACGGCGGAGTTTTGGATGAGGGACGGCGGAGTTTTGGATGAGGGACGACGGAGTTTTGGATGAGGGACGACAGAGTTTTGGCTGATGTCTGAGGTCTGATGGAGTTTTGGCTGATGTCTGAGGGAGGACGGAGTTTTGTCTGAGGTCTGATGGAGTTTTGGATGAGGGAGGAGGGAGTTTTGCCTGACGGAGGATGGAGTTGTGGATGATGTCTGACGATGTCCTAATATGTATGCCGTACATCTGTTAGTATGGTTGGTAAACGCAAAGAATGAGGAGAGCGTCAAATAAGGGATGTGGCCCTGGTCGTGGTGCTGCTGGTGTTGGTGGAGCTACTGTTGCAAGAAGAGGATATGGTCGATCTGTGCCAGCTACACGCACAAGTGAAACCCCTTCCTCAGGTGCGAGTAGGCGACAGAACCTTCACTGTTATTTTGTAGGCCCGAATGCCGCTGTATGAATGGTGAGGCCAGAACAAGTACAGGCGATAGTAGATTGGGTGGCTGACAGTGTCTCCAGTTCCTTCACATTGTCTCCCACCCAGTCCGCTGCTGAAAGATCAGAGTTGGCTCCTACAGCCCATGGCCACCCGTCTTTCACCTCACCACCATTGCAAATCAGCCAAGCAGTCTGAGCCCCAAGTCATGCAGCAGTCTCTTCTGCTTTTTGATGACTCTGCTAGCAGGGTTTCCCAGGGCCATCCACATAGCCCTGCCCCAGAATTGGAAGAGATTGAGTGCACCAAAGTCCAACCACTTATGTTTCAGGATGAGTACATGGAAGAACCACCGCAGCACATCTCGGATGATGCCAACTGCTGCGGCGTTCGGCAGTGTGCACACCGACAAGGAGGACAAGGGTGAAGACTGGGTGGAAGATGATGTGAAGGACGATGAGGTCCTCGACCCCACATAGAATCAAGGTCATGCGAGTGACCTGTGTATTCAGAGGAAGAGGCGGTGGTTGCACAGAGCCACCAGCATAGCAAAAGAGGGAGCAGGGTGCAAAAGCGAAGCGGCCGTGCCCTAGACAGTAAGCCTGCTACTACCCACCGCACCAAGGGACC
This sequence comes from Bufo bufo, assembly GCF_905171765.1. NCBI lineage: Eukaryota > Metazoa > Chordata > Amphibia > Anura > Bufonidae > Bufo > Bufo bufo. The sequence continues at coordinate 540,484,748 of NC_053391.1, read as the reverse complement.
GAGCACACTAAAGCCAGCTCCAAGGAGTTCCTGGCATGGCAGTTCTTCAGACAATGTGCTGACAATAAGACACAAGTGGTTTGCACGCTGGGCAATCAGAGCCTGAAGCGAGGCATAAACATTCTAAACCTGAGCACAACCTGCATGACCAGGCATCTAAGTGTAACAGTACAGCCTGGATCGCAGCGGCTCCATGTGACTCCACCCACTTACCTCCGGGCCTTAAATAGAAGACAGGTGCTAAGCAGGGTGTTCCACTAATGGAGTGCGCACCCTGCTAGCTCCATTGCATCTGAGGACTCTGTCCACATATCCAGACCTGGATCCCTAACAACATTGTGAAGGACTGCCTACCTTCTTGCCACTGGCTTCCCCACTGCTGGCTTCCTAGCCAGGACCAACTAACCGCAAGTATATGCCTGTTACCTGCTCTGATTAAGGTCCTGGAACTCAGAGTGGGGTGGTTCCTGCTGGTGTGAGGCGATATTCCCAAACCAACTCTGAACTCAGGACATGCTATACTAACTCTGAACCTGCTGCATATTATATACTAAACTGAGGACATGCTATACTCACTCTGAACCTACTGCATATTATATACTAAACTGAGGACATGCTATACTAACTCTGAACCTGCTGCATATTATATACTAAACTGAGGACATGCTATACTAACTCTGAACCTGCTGCATATTATATACTAAACTGAGGACATGCTATACTAACTCTGAACCTGCTGCATATTATATACTAAACTGAGGACATGCTATACTAACTCTGAACCTGCTGCATATTATATACTAAACTGAGGACATGCTATACTAACTCTGAACCTGCTGCATATTATATGCTAAACTGTGGACATGCTATATACTAACCCTGAACCTATGGCATACTATATACTAAACTGAGGGCATACTATAAACTAACTCTGAACTGTGCACAAGCTTATACTAACTTGTGACTCCTGTAATACTGGGGGACCTTCCTTTCCAGCAGTAACTAATTAGATGGATAGCGGTAAATGATTTTGTTACCCCAAACTCTCCGCCCAAGACTGAGAGAGACGCCTGGGGTACATACTGAGTAACCGCGAATCCCACAGCCAAAAACAAGGGCGGTGGGATAATAGTGGATGTCCATTGCTTCCGCAGTTGAGATCCTAACTGATCAACTAGGTGCGTTACATATTAGTGGAACCCACATGGATCCAGCGGAGGTTGCAGGTCACCTCGTCACCCTCACTAAGAGGGTGGAGACCCTCAACGTGACTGTACAACATCTCCAGCTAGAAAACCAGGCACTACGGCAACTTGTCACTCAGGGGCCAGGACACCCCCGTGATGGACCAGAACCCAAGGTCAGCCCACCTGAGATATTCTCGGGTGACCGAAGGCAGTTCAGGGATTTCCTGAACGCGTGCAAACTAATGTTTGAGCTGCAGCCCCGGACTTACCCAACTGACAGAACAAAAGTACTTGCCATGATCTCTTACCTCAGGGGGGAGCCCAGAGCATGGGCCAATACTTATTTAGAAAAGGAAGACCCAGTCCTGGATTCCTTCTCTCTGTTCCTTGAAAAAATGGCCCTTCTCTACGAGGACCATAGTAAACAGCTGACCGCTGAGACCGCTATACGCAGCCTTAAACAAGGGAGACGACCTGTAGAGGACTTTATTGCGGAATACACTCGCTGGGCCCGGGAGACTGAATGGAATGACCTCACCCTTAGGAATCAGTTCCGCCTAGGTCTTTCAGAGGCCCTGAAGGACGAATTAGCCCAAGGAGAATTACCACTTACACTTAATGCCTTGATGCAGAAGGCCACCACCATTGACAGACGGCTGAGGGAACGCAGAGCCGAGAGAGTCTCAGGCTTCACACCCAACCCAAGACCGTCCAGCCAGGGTCCTGCTGTAGAGATGATGGAGATTGGGGCGATCCGAGGACCTCTGACCGAGAGAGAGAAAGCCAGGAGACGTAACCTCAACCTCTGTTTATACTGTGCGTCTGCTGACCATACCGTTGACGGATGCCCCGCGATACGTAAGAAGTGCGAAGGTAAGAGCGGCACGTTTTGTACCTTAGGCAGTACAAAAAATAGTACTGGTGGTTACATATACACGTCTCTCACCTTACAGTGGGACCAAAACCGGATTATCGTTGAAGCCATGGTGGACACGGGAGCTTCGGGGAATTTTATCGACATGCATCTGGTTGAGAGAAATAAAATTCCCCACATGAGAAAAAACGTTCCGATATCCGTGAGTTTCATTGACGGTACCACTTCTAGTCCTATCCACAGTCAGACTCAACCCCTCATGGTGACATGTGAAAATAACCACACAGAATTCCTATCCCTTGATATCATACACTCTCCATTGCTTCCCGTGATTCTTGGGTTGCCATGGTTGCAAATACACCAGCCAACCCTCCTATGGAAACAGGGGAGAGTTCAGTTTACGTCACCTTATTGTATGGAGACCTGCTTTCCTCTCAAATCTCTCATGCACGTGGGAGTGAACCAATACGCAGACTTTGCTGAGGTATTCAGCGCAAAGAAGGCGGAATCTCTTCCGCCCCATAGATCTTACGATTGCCCCTTAGACTTGCTGCCGGGTAGTGAGATACCCACGGGTAGAATTTATCCATTGGCACAATCAGAACTTGTTCACCTCAAACAGTACCTAGAAGAAAATTTACGAAAAGGTTTTATTCAGCCTTCAACCTCCCCGGCAGCAGCAGGGATGTTCTTCGTGAGAAACAAAGACTCAAGCCTAAGGCCCATCATAGATTACAGAGCCTTGAACAAAGTAACAATCAAAAATCGGTACCCCTTGCCGCTAATATCCGAACTCATAGAAAGATTACAAACAGCAACAATCTACACCAAGCTGGATTTGAGAGGCGCATACAACTTAATTAGGATCAGAAAAGGTGATGAATGGAAGACAGCCTTCCGCACTCGGTATGGACTCTTCGAGTATACAGTGATGCCCTTCGGGTTGTGCAACGCCCCTGCCACATTCCAAAATTTTATTAACGACATCTTTAGGGATCTACTGGACGCATGTGTAATCATCTATCTTGATGATATACTAGTGTATTCCGATAACTTACACGATCACAGGAAACATGTCCGTTGGGTTCTTGCACGGTTAAGTGTTCATCGCTTATACGTCAAACAGGAAAAATGTGTGTTCGAGACTACTTCTCTTCCCTTCCTCGGATACATAATTTCACCCAAGGGTATCCAGATGGATCACTCAAAAATCACTTGCATCCAAAATTGGCCGATCCCGGATTCCAGGAAAGCTCTTCAACGGTTCCTGGGGTTCTCAAACTTCTATAGGAAATTTATTAAAGATTTCTCCGCTACCACTAAACCACTAACCCGCTTAACTAGTGTCAACACGAAGTTCGTTTGGTCCAAGGACGCCCAATCAGCGTTTGAGTTATTAAAGAACAGGTTCACTACGGCACCGATACTGACTCTCCCAAATCCGAACCATCACTACGTGCTGGAAGTAGACGCATCCCAGGCAGCCATAGGAGCCGTTCTGTCCCAGCGAAGCTCTTTTTCAACTCCGTTACATCCTATCGGGTTCTACTCCCGGACGCTAAATACCGCCGAATTCAATTACCCCATAGGCGAAAAGGAAATCCTCGCCATAAAATGCTCCCTGGAAAATTGGAGGCATTTACTTGAAGGATCAATACACCCCATCACAATTTATACGGATCACCGTAATCTACAATACCTGAAAACCAATAAAACACTATCAGGCCGCCAAGTACGGTGGAGTTTTTTTTTCGACAGGTTTAATATCCAAATTACATACCGACCAGGCTCAAAGAATGGGAAGGCCGACGCCTTGTCACAACTGGCTGAAATTAGCAGCACAGACACGGCCCCCACATGGATCATTCCACCGAAGAAACTCGTCCTTGCCACCATAACGTTGGAAACTCAGCTCAAGGATGCTCTAATTAATGACCATGCTAATACCCCCCCTGGTCTTTTGCAGAACCAACAGGGTCTCCTTTACAAGGACAGCCAACTGTACATACCACCCTCCCTCACCAATCAGGTGATCAAACTTTGCCATGATTTACCCCTCGCAGGACATCCCGGCATTGCTAAAACCACAACCCTGATACGCAGGAACTTCTGGTGGCCAAAGATGACCAAACAAATTGAGGAATACGTTTCCACGTGCGAGACCTGTGCCTCATGTAAAACTGACAGGAACCAACCTTATGGTCTCCTAATGAGTCTTCCCATCGCCAATAGACCCTGGGAATGGGTCTCGATGGATTTCATAGTTGAACTTCCCCTTTCCAGAGGAAACAACACCATCATGGTGGTAGTGGATTTGCTGACTAAGATGGCACACTTCGTACCCCTCAAGAAGTTACCCTCCTCCAAGGAAACGGCCGTGGTATTCCTGTCTAATATTATTAAGTTACATGGAATTCCTAGCCAGGTCATATCAGACAGGGGTTCGCAATTCGTATCCAAATTCTGGAGAGCACTTTGTTCCAGACTTCAAATCGACCACAGAATATCTACCGCCTATCACCCCCAAACTAATGGGCAGACTGAAAGGGTGAATCAGTGTCTGGAACAGTTTCTCAGATGTCACTGCTCATTTCTCCAGGATGACTGGGAGGGCCTACTTCCTCTCGCTGAATTCGCCTATAATAATTCTACGAATTCCTCCACATTACATTCTCCATTCTTTGCTAATTACGGATTTCACCCTAGGTCTCTTCCTCAAACCAGCCTTCCAACAAACGTTTCAGCCACAGACGATTATCTGACTACTTTGCAAACTACCCTTAAGACGCTAAAAGACAACCTTCAACGGGCAAAGGAAAGACAGAAGTTTTACTACGACCGTCATAGGAGAGAAAATCCTCCCTACCAGGTCGGGGACTCGGTTTGGTTATCGACAAGAAACCTTCGGTTGGGGGTACCTTCCAAGAAATTGGGAAGACAATTCCTGGGTCCTTTTCCGATAGAAAGGATTATTAACCCCAACACGGTGAGACTCACCCTTCCTCCTCGATTACAGGTACATTCCACATTCCACGTGTCACTACTGAAGCCGTTTAGACCTAGACCGTTCCCATCAAATGATCCTCGACTCTTGTCCCCGATAGAGGTCCAAGGAGAAGAAGAATTTGAAGTTGAGCAGCTCCTTGATTCCAGAAGAAGACGGGGGAAGATCCAGTATCTCGTTAGATGGAAGGGGTATGGTCCCCAGGATGACTCTTGGGAAGATGTGCAAAACGTTCATGCTCCCAGACTTCAAAGATTGTTCCATAGAAGATTTCCCAACCGACCCTCTCCTAGTGGGGTACCCCGGAGGGGTCCCTTAAGGGGGGGTACTGTAACAGTACAGCCTGGATCGCAGCGGCTCCCTGTGACTCCGCCCACTTACCTCCGGGCCTTAAATAGAAGACAGGTGCTAAGCAGGGTGTTCCACTAATGGAGTGCGCACCCTGCTAGCTCCATTGCATCTGAGGACTCTGTCCACATATCCAGACCTGGATCCCTAACAACATTGTGAAGGACTGCCTACCTTCTTGCCACTGGCTTCCCCACTGCTGGCTTCCTAGCCAGGACCAACTAACCGCAAGTATATGCCTGTTACCTGCTCTGATTAAGGTCCTGGAACTCAGAGTGGGGTGGTTCCTGCTGGTGTGAGGCGATATTCCCAAACCAACTCTGAATTCAGGACATGCTATACTAACTCTGAACCTGCTGCATATTATATACTAAACTGTGGACATGCTATACTAACTCTGAACCTGCTGCATATTATATACTAAACTGTGGACATGCTATATACTAACCCTGAACCTATGGCATACTATATACTAAACTGAGGGCATACTATAAACTAACTCTGAACTGTGCACAAGCTTATACTAACTTGTGACTCCTGTAATACTGGGGGACCTTCCTTTCCAGCAGTAACTAATTAGATGGATAGCGGTAAATGATTTTGTTACCCCAAACTCTCCGCCCAAGACTGAGAGAGACGCCTGGGGTACATACTGAGTAACCGCGAATCCCACAGCCAAAAACAAGGGCGGTGGGATAATAGTGGATGTCCATTGCTTCCGCAGTTGAGATCCTAACTGATCAACTAGGTGCGTTACACTAAGTGAAAAGCACAAGCTGCAGTGGAGTAGACATCTAAAAAAACAAGAAAGGTCTCTGGCATCTCCTGCAGTCTTGGCCTCTACATCCCCCTCTGGAGTGACAGTGGCACCTGCCACCACGCAAACAGAGAATGTGCCAGCAACGCCACCACCTCGTTCACCAAGCATCTCCACAATGTCCCATGCAAGCGCTCAGCTGTGTATCTCCCAAACACTGGAGCGAAAGAGGAAGTACCCCCTTACCCACCCACGATCCCTGGCCCTGAATGCGGGCATTTCAAAATTCCTGGTCTTTGAAATGCTGTCATTACATCTGGTAGACATGGACAGTTTTAAGAATTTGATGGTGGTGGCTGTCCCATATTACGTTGTGCCCAGCCGCCACTACTTTTCCAGGCGAGCCATCCCTTCCCTGCACAACCAAGTGTGGGAGAAAATCATGCGTGCACTTCGCAACGCCATCTGTGGCAGGGTCCACCTAACTACCGATACGTAGACCAGTAAGCACGGTGAGGGACGTTATATCTCCCTAACAGCACACTGGGTAAATTCAGTGGCGGCTTGGCCTGAGGCGGATAGCAGTTTGGTGCATGTCCTTCCACCACCGAGGATTGCAGGGCGTTTCTCTTTGCCTCCTGCTGCTTCCTCCTCCTACTCAGTTTCCTCATCATCTACTGCCTCCTCATCTGGTCAGCATAACAACTTCACCACCAACTTCAGCACAGCCAGGGGTAAATGACAGCAGGCAGTTTTAAAACTTATCTGTTTGGGGGACAAACCCCACACCGCGTAGGAGCTGTGGACGTGCATGGAACAACAGACTGATGAGTGGTTGGTGCCAGTAAGTCTCAAGCCCGGCCTGGTGGTGTGCGATAATGTGCGAAATCTCGTAGCAGCTCTGGGCCTAGCTGGTTTGACGCACATCCCTTGTCTGGTGCATGTGCTGAATTTGGTGATGCAGAAGTTCCTGAAAAATTACCCCAATATGTCAGAGCTGCTGCAGAAAGTGAGGGCCGTCAGCACTGCAGCGTAACTTCGGCCTTCCCGCTCACCGCCTCATATGTGACGTGCCCACAAGGTAGAACTATACATTGCACATGCTGGCCAGACTGTGCGAACAGCAGCAGGCGATAGTGGAGTTTCAGCTGCAACACACACGGGTGAGTCTCTCTGCGGAACAGCACCACTTCACCACCAATGACTGAGCCTCCATGCGAGACCTGTGAGCCTTGTTGCGCTGTTTTGTGTACTCCACCAACATGGCCAGTGTTGATGAAGCCGTTCTCAGCGTTACTATCCAACTTCTATGCCTCCTTGAAAAAAAACTTTGGGCGATGATGGAAGAGGATGTGGCACAGGAATATTAGGAAGAGGGATCATTTACAAGGGTTTCAGGCCAGTCATTCACAAGGCTCTGAGGGTGGGTTCCTGCACCAACATACGCCATGTACACAATTGTCCAGCCAGGGCACAGTTCTGGAGGATGATATGGTGGAGGATGAGGAGGAGGAGATGGAGGAGGAGGAACCGTGTTCACAGCAGGGTGGCACCCAAACCAGCTCATGGGCATCACTGGTGCGTGGCTGTAGGGATACAGAGGACACAGACGATACACCTCCCACAGAGGACAGCTTCTCGTTGCCTCTGGGCAGCCTGGCACACATGTGCGATTACATGCCGCAGTGTCTCCGCAATGACCGCCGAGTTGCCCACATTCTAACTTGTGCTGATTACTGGGTGGCCACGCTACTGGATCCCCATTACAAGGACAACGTACCGTCCTGAATTCCGTAACTGGAGCGTGATCGTAAGATGCGCGAGTACAAGCGCATGCTGGTAGACACGCTGCTGATGGAATTCCCATCTGACAGCGGGGGCATAGTGGAAGCACAAGGCAGAGGAGAAGGAAGAGGTCTCCAACGCATCTGGGGCACCGCCAGCACCTCAGAAGGCAGGGTTAGCATGGCCAAAATGTGGAAAAGCTTTGTCAGCAGGCCACAACAACCAGCTAATATGGAACGTCTTAGCAGGAGGCAGCATTTCAGCAACATGGTGGAGCAGAATGTGTGCACACGCCTACACGCACTGACTGATGGGTCTGCCGTGTTAAACTTCTGGGTCTCCAAATTGGGCACATTGCCTGAGTTTGTCCTTTACACCTTGGAGCCAGTGTATTGTCTGAACGTGTATTTAGCACGGCAGGGGGCGTTAACACAGACAAGCGCAGCCACCTGTCCACAGCCAATGTGGACAATCTCACGTCCATTAAAATGAACCAGGCATTGATCCCACAGGACTTGTCCGTACCTTGTGCAGAATAGACATGTATACCGGCCTCACACAGCCATTGTTATACTCCAGCACACTTTCTCATAGTTAAATTTTTTAGATTTCCCAACGTTTTGGGGTGTACCCTAATTTAAACAAATAAATAAAAATACCAGGGTTGGCTATCTCCTCCTCCTCCTCCATCGCCGCTTCCTCCTACACAGCAACGTCCACCACCTCCTCAACCTCCTACTCCATATGGACCTCCACCTCCTAGATTAAGATTATTATTTTTACGTATTTTATGTTATATTAAGTCATTTCACTGTTACATTGTTGTGTTACATTCACCAATTTTTGGCTGTGATATGCCCCTGCTCTACATAGTGACAGGGAAATACATTTCACTAATTCGTCTGTTACCTTGTTGTGTGACATTCACCAATTTTTGGCTTTGATATACCCCTGCTCTACATAGTGAATGGGGAAATATATTTAACTAATTCATCTGTTACATTGTTGTGTGACATTCACCAATTTTTGGCTGTGATATACACCTTCTCTACATAGTGGACAGGGAAATACATTTCACTAATTCGTCTGTAACGGTCGCGTACACACACACACACAGGGGGAAGGGAAGTGACCACTGCGCTTCACCCTTACCCCTGGCCCTGCCTACTTGCCTCGCGAGTCCTAATGACAGGGGACAACTGGACGGCAATCCCTAACTTGGAATAAGTGCAGGGATGACAGACAGACAAACAACAGAACGTGAACGGACCGAGTCAATACCAGGAAAGCTACAAAGTACAAAGGGAGCAAGCAGAGAATTGTCAGGAGAAGCCGGGGTCATAAATACCAGGAGAGCAGCAAAGTACACAAGGAGCAGGCAGAGGATCGTCAGGAATTCAGCAGGAGGTAAGTACGCCAGGAAAGACCAAATCACAGGTGGAACCTAAATTAACAGGCAACCTGTGGCCAGCAGGCTGCCTGTATTTATAGTGGGGAGTGAGGGTCATGTGACATGGCCAGCGTTACATGACCGACAGACCAACCAGTCGAGCACCGAGTGATCAGCTCGGCGCTCAAGGCAGACCTAGGAGCAGGGAGCCACCCAGCTAGTAACGCCGCCCTGGGAATGAGGTCAAACACAGATCCCCATTCCCAAAGCTAAGCAACAGGTCTGCGGGTAATGGGGGACCTTCGGAACCCCGTTACATCGCCTGTTACATTCACCAATTTTTGGCTGTGATATGCCCCTGCTCTACATAGTGACAGGGAAATACATTTCACTAATTCGTCTGTTACATTGTTGTGTGACATTCACCAATTTTTGGCTGTGATATACCCCTGCTCTACATAGTGAACAGGGAAATACATTTCACTAATTCGTCTGTTACATTGTTTGGTGACATTCACTAATTTTTGCTGTGATATACCCATGCTCTACATAATGGACAGGGAAATACATTTCACTAATTCTTCTGTTACATTGTTGGGTGACATTCATCAATTTTTGGCTGTGATATACCCCTGCGCTACATAGTGGACAGCGAACAAAATTTAGTAAAACCGTCTGTTACTGATCGGAATATGCGTGACTACAAGCGCACGCTGGTCTACGCGCTGTTGATGGCATTCCCACCTGACACCGAGTGCTCAGTGAAAGCGCAAGGCAAAGGCAGAGGAGGAGGAAGAGGTCGCCAACCCAGCACCTCAGAAGGCAGGGTTTGCATGGCCGAAATGTGGAAAAGTTTTGTCAGCACGCCACAACAACCAGCACCACCAGCTGATATGGAACGTCTTAGCAGGAGGCAGCATTTCAGCAATATGGTGGAGCAGTATGTGTGCACACGCCTACTCAAACTGACTGATGGGTCTGCCCCTTCAACTTCTTGGTCTCCAAATTGGGCACATGGCCTGAGCTTGACTTTTTCTGCCTTGGAGGTGCTGGCCTTCCCTGCAGCCAGTATATTGTCTGAACACGGCAGGAGGGGGTTATCACAGACCACGAAGCCGCCTGTCCTCAGCCAATGTGGACAATCTCACGTTCATTAAAATGAACTAGGCAGGGATCCCACAGGACTTGTCCATACCTTGTGCAGAATAGACATGTATACCGGCCTCACCTAACCAGTGTTTTATTATACTGTTTTATACAAAGTGTTTTATATGTGATACAATAAATAAACATTGTCAAATTAGTTGGTCTCCATGTGTAACCAAATGTAGGTGTGCCCTACTACTATTTATAAATTTTACTGTGACATTTGTGAAGATTGGGTGGATCTTTTTAGTAGGTGCACCCATTCCATGGTTTTGGCGAGCAGGTGAGCCATCTCTAGAACAAATATTGTCTGTTACATTGTTGGGTGACATTCACCAATTTTTGGCTGTGATATACCCCTGCTCTACATAGTGGACAGGGAACAAAATTTAGTAAAAACATCTGTTACTGATCAGAAAATGCGTGACTACAAGCGCACGCTGGTCAACGCGCTGCTGGGTGACATTCATCAATTTTTGGCTGTGATATACCCCTGCTCTACATAGTGGACAGGGAAATACATTTTACTAATTTTTATGTTACATTGTTGGGTGACATTCGCCAATTTTCGGCTGTGATATACCCCTGCTCTACATAGTCAACAGGAAACTAAATTTAGTAAAACCGTCTGTTACTTATTGGAAGATGCGTGACTACAAGCGCACGTTGGTCAACGTGCTGCTGATGGCATTCCCACCTGACAGCGGGTGCTCAGTGGAAGCACAAGGCGAAGGCAGAGGAGGAGGAAGAGGTCGCTAACGCAGCTGGGGCACCGCCAGCACCTCAGAAGGCAGGGTTAGCATGGCCGAAATGTGGAAAAGTTTTGTCAGCACGCCACAACAACCAGCACCACCAGCTGATATGGAACGTCTTAGCAGGAGGCAGCATTTCAGCAACATGGTGGAGCAGTATGTGTGCACACGCCTACTTGTACTGACTGATGGGGCTGCCCCTTCAACTTCTTGGTCGCCAAATTGAGCACATAGCTTGAGCTTGCCCTTTACGCCTTGGAGGTGCTGGCCTTCCCTGCAGTCAGTGTATTGTCTAAACGTTTGTTTAGCATGGCAGGAGGGGGTTATCACAGACCTTGAAGCCGTCTGTCCTCAGCCAATGTGGACAATCTCACGTTCATTAAAATGAACAAGGCAAGGATCCCAGGACTTGTCCGTACCTTGTCCAGAATAGACATGTATACTGGCCTCACCCAGCCATTGTTGTACTCCAGCGCACTTCCTCTTTGTTTTATTTTTTATATTTCCCAATGTTTTGGGTTCTACCAAAATTTTAAGAAACAAAAAATTCAAAATAAAATATAAAATAAAAAACTAAAACAAAAACCACTGTTGGCTACCTCCTCCTCTACTGCCACTTCCACCTACACCACCAAATCCACCGCCTCCTCAACCTCCTACTCCATATGGACCTCCTCCTTCTAGATCAAGATTATTATTTTCTATTTTTAAGTATTTTATGTTATTTTAAGTCATTTCCTTATCCACATTTGTTTGCTGAGCGCTTGCCATGCTCTTAACCACATTTTTCTGCCTTTTGCAGCCCTCTAGCACTTTCCATTACTTTTTTAGAACCATTTTTGTGCTCCAAAGTTCGAGTCCCTATTGACTTCAATAGGGTTTGGGGTCAAGTTCGGGAAAAGTTTGGGTCCCGAACTCGAACGTTTTTTGCGAAGTTCGTGCGAACCCGAACATCCAGGTGTCCGCTAAACTCTACTGTTGAACTGTACCCGGAATGTCACTTGAGCCACCAGCTCCGGGATACCTCTGATACGGAGGTGATTCCTTCTCTCCTGCTTCTCCTGATCTACTAGGGCCTTGTGTACAGAGTTGAATTAAGATTGGCAGCTACTGAGACTGTGGGAGACTGCCGCTTGGAAGTCAATCATGGCCATCTGAGATTCTTCTAGAGCCTCCACCCTCCTGCCTAGATGGCATACATCTTGTTTGATAGAAGACAGGTCAGTACTTAAAGGCTCAAGTGCTTTAGCCAGGGTTTTCTTAAGAAAATCTGTAAATATAGGGAGGCTATCCTGGTTACGGGGATCCTACTAATCACTCTCAGCATATGAGCTATCTGAAGCTCGTTCCCCAGAGGCACGAGGAGCTGTGGGGACCATCTAGGACTCCCGAGCCACATATGCAGTGGGGACTTTCTTAATGTATTTGTGAAGACGTTCTAGTGGCACATGGGATATCCAAGCCTTAAATCCTCTGATTTTGACCCTTATGGGTCTACCTGGCTTGTATGAACAGGCTCTGAGTGTGATTATGTTTGCACAGCAGCAACCCAGACAACCATCCTGAACAGGAACAAGCTCTGCCCCCTGGAAGTCTTTAAACATGATGACATAGCCGCAAAGTTTATGCTGCTTCAAACATGCCATTTGCTAAAGTGAGACAACCGCTTTAAGAATAATGTTTTAACACTTTTTTGAGTAATGACCCTACAATGCAAATTTTTCCTGTGACACTTCAGATGGCTGCTTGAGGCAGCTCATAGTGGGGGAATGGGATATCGAACTCCCACCAATTGATATTGATGACCTATCCTGAAGAAAAGTTATCAACATCTGTAGGCCAGACAACCCATTTAATTTCTTTAACTATATCATAGTGATAAAGATAAAATATGTTTTACTACTTGTGGTAGTGCTGCAAATATATGTTTTGTAAATTCTAATTTATTTATATATAAATGAACTATACTGTTAACTACATTAACCCAAACTATTACATGTTTATAACATAAAATATAAAATTCTGCTATGTAAAATAATACTTTGAAAACCATAAAAGATTATTAATAACAGGTAAAATTGAATGTACAATCTATAACAGTATTATAGAGAAACAGAAGATTTTTTTTCCCAAGGAAAATGCATCTTGCTGCAATGCCCTAACAAAGCCCTTAAGACATTCTGCATATCCAGACTACAAATCTACTAACAATATCAAAGGCTGCTCTGAAAACAAATAAAAAGCCTTTGGGCACATGGTTGTAATAATAATACTGTCAATCCATGAACAAAACATTTTAATCATATTAAAATGAAAAGCCTGTGTTATTGGATACCCTGGAGTTACTGCACCAATTGAGCTTACAATGTAACTGGTATATGGTAGACTGAAAAAAATAGATCTGCTTAATCTGAACTTTTAACTCCTTAAGGACTGGGCTCATTTTCACCTTAAGGACCAGGCCATTTTTTGCAAATCTGACCAGTGTCACTTTATGGTGATAACTTTAAAACGCTTTGACTTATCCAGGAAATTCTGAGATTCTTTTTTTGTCACATATTGTACTTCATGACACTGTTAAACTGGAGTAAAAAAATATAATTTTTATTTATAAAAAAATAAAAAATTTGCCAAAAATTTTGGAAAAATTGCAAATTTCCAAGTTCCAATTTCTCTACTTCTATAATACATAGTTATACCTACAAAAATAGTTATTACTTTACATTCCCCATATGTCTACTTCATGTTTGGATCATTTTGGGAATGACATTTTATTTTTTTGGGATGTTACAATGCTTAGAAGTTTAGAAGCAAATCTTGAAATTATTCAGAAATTTTCAAAAACCCACTTTTCAAGGACCAGTTCAGGTCTGAAGTCAATTTGTGAGACTTACATAATAGAAACCACCTAAAAATGTAGAAACTACACCCCTCGAGGTATTCAAAACTGATTTTACAAACGTCGTTAACGCTTTATGTGTTCCACAAGAATTAATGGGAAATATAGATACAATTTCAAAATTTCACTTTTTTGGCAGATTTTCTATTTTAATAATTTTTTTACAGTTACAAAGCAAGAGTTAACAGCCAAACAAAACTCAATATTTATGGCTCTGATTCTGTAGTTTACAGAAACACCCCATATGTGGTCGTAAACCGCTGTACGGGCACACAGCAGGGCGCAGAAGCAAAGGAATGCCATATGGTTTTTGGAAGGCAGATTTTGCTGGACTGTTTTTTGACACCATGTCCTATTTGAAGCCCCCCTGATGCACCCCTAGAGTAGAAACTCCAAAAAAGTTACCTTATTTTAGAAACTACCGGATAGGGTGGCAGTTTTGTTGGTACTAGTTTAGGGTACATATGATTTTTGGTTGCTCTATATTACACTTTTTGTGAGGCAAGGTAACAAGAAATAGCTGTTTTGGCACCTTTTTAATTTTTTTTATTTACAACATTCATCTGACAGGTTAGATCATGTGGTATTTTTATAGACCAGGTTGTCATGGGCGTGGTGATACCTAATATGTATACTTTTTTTTTCATTTATGTAAGTTTTACATAATGATTTCATTTTTAAAACAAAAAAAAAATTAATAAATAATCCAGATAAATGATGCATTACAAATATGAAAACAAATAAAACCAAGCATACAGTATTGTCAGATCATGATACACATGATTATACAAAGATTACATCCGTGATTATAAAATATAACAAAATATCTATACAAATACATAATTAATATTATTATTAGTGCCAACTGTAGACAATTAAACAAAGTGCCAAGTGCTTACTACGTAGGTGATATGTACGGAGAATGCAGGAGGGAGGTCGGCTGTCATCCATGTTGACATGTGCGATCCGGCGTACCCGAATCACCACTGCGCATGTCTCTATGACGTGTAAATCGTGTTTCCGTCTTGCACTAACCTCATCACATGGCGCATGTGCTCTCAAGCCATAACATTAAGTCGGCCATCTTGGATAGGGGCCACCTGGCCACGGCTGGCGGTTCCACTTCAACACGTTGGTGTAGCCCTCACCCGAGCCCACCTAGCCACCTGGATATCTCGGCACCTCTATATGCCATTACCATCCTGATCCTGCATTGTACCGGACTTAACCGTCACTGTGAGCGCCTGCGCAAAGCAATGGGCTGTTTTTGCCCCTATCCAAGATGGCCGACTTAATGTTATGGCTTGAGAGCGCATGCGCCATGTGATGAGGTTAGTGCAAGATGGAAACACGATTTACACGTCATAGAGACATGCGCAGTGGTGATTCGGGTACGCCGGATCGCACATGTCAACATAGATGACAGCCAACCTCCCTCCTGCATTCTCCGTACATATCACCTACGTAGTAAGCACTTGGCACTTTGTTTAATTGTCTACAGTTGGCACTAATAATAATATTAATTATGTATTTGTATAGATATTTTGTTATATTTTATAATCACGGATGTAATCTTTGTATAATCATGTGTATCACAATCTGACAATACTGTATGCTTGGTTTTATTTGTTTTCATATTTGTAATGCATCATTTATCTGGATTATTTATTAATTACGTTCACTTGACATGTAATTGGTTATGGTTTGTTACAACACTATATATGTCCAGAGTTTGGTTTGTACACACTGCTTGAGGAAGGCTCCTGTGTAAGAGCCGAAACGTCGCAACAGCCTTATGGGTAAATAAAGTTATTTTTCATTTTTATCTATTGGAGTGCTGCCCCTTTTTCACAATATATATATATATATATATATATATATATACAGTCAGGTCCATAAATATTAGGACATCGACACAATGCTAAAATTTTTGGCTCTATACACCACCACAATGGATTTGAAATGAAACAAACAAGGTGTGCTTTAACTGCAGACTGTCAGCTTTAATTTGAGGTTATTTACATCCAAATAAGGTGAACGGTGCAGGAATTACAACAGTTTGCATATGTGCCTCCCACGTGTTAAGGGACCAAAAGTAATGGGACAGAATAATAATCATAAATCAAACTTTCACTTTTTAATACTTGGTTGCAAATCCTTTGCAGTCAATTACAGCCTGAAGTCTAGAACGCATAGACATCACCAGACGCTGGGTTTCATCCCTGGTGGTGCTCTGCCAGGCCTCTACGGCAACGGTCTTCAGTTCCTGCTTGTTCTTGGGGCATTTTCCCTTCAGTTTTGTCTTCAGCAAGTGAAATGCATGCTCAATCGGATTCAGGTCAGGTGATTGACTTGGCCATTGCATAACATTCCACTTCTTTCCCTTAAAAAACTCTTTGGTTGCTTTTGCAGTATGCTTTGGGTCATTGTCCATCTGCACTGTGAAGCGCCATCCAATGAGTTCTGAAGCATTTGGCTAATTATGAGCAGATAATATTGCCCGAAACACTTCAGAATTCATCCTGCTGCTTTTGTCAGTAGTCACATTATCAATAAATACAATAGAACCAGTTCCATTGGCATCCATACATGCCCACGCCATGACACTACCACCACCATGCTTCACTGATGAGGTGGTATGCTTAGGATCATGAGCAGTTCCTTTTCTTCTCCATACTCTTCTCTTCCCATAACTCTGGTACAAGTTGATCTTGGTCTTATCTGTCCATAGGATGTTGTTCCAGAACTGTGAAGGCTTTTATAGATGTCGTTTGGCAAACTCTAATCTGGCCTTCCTGTTTTTGAGGCTCACCAATGGTTTACATCTTGTGGTAAACCATCTGTATTCACTCTGGTGAAGTCTTCTCTTGCTTGTTGACTTTGACACACATACACCTACCTCCTGGAGAGTGTTCTTCATCTGGCCAAATGTTGTGAAGGGTGTTTTCTTTACCAGGGAAATAATTCTTTGGTCTTCCACCACAGTTGTTTTCCGTGGTCTTCCAGGTATTTTGGTGTTGCTGAGCTCATCGGTGCGTTCCTTCTTTTTAAGAATGTTCCAAACAGTTGTTTTGGCCACGCCTAATGTTTTTGCTATCTCTCAGATGGGTTTGTTTTGTTTTTTCAGCCTATTGATGGCTTGCTTCACTGATAGTGACAGCTCTTTGGATCTCATCTTGAGAGTTGACAGCAACATATTACAAATGCAAATAGCACACTTGAAATGAACTCTGGACTTTTTATCTGCTCCTTGTAATTGGGATAATGAGGGAATAAAACACACCTGGCCATGGTACAGCTGAGAAGCCAATTGTCCCATTACTTTTGGTTCCTTAACAAGTGGGAGGCACATATGCAGACTGTTGTAATTCCTACACAGTTCACCTGATTTGGATGTAAATACCCTCAAATTAAAGCTGACAGTCTGCAGTTAAAGCACATCTTGTTCGTTTCATTTCTAATCCATTGTGGTAGTGTATAGAGCCAAAAATGTTAGAATTGTGTCAATGTCCCAATATTTATGGACCTGACTTTATATATAATATTATATTATATATTTACAATATCTAATATATTATAATATATGTAAATATATTATGGCTAAAAACATCAGTAGTAGTTTCCCCACATATTATGTGATATATATATGCACGCATTGATATATATCAGAAGTATGATTTTATATATATACATATATATATATATATATATATATATATATATATATACACACTCACCTAAAGAATTATTAGGAACACCTGTTCTATTTCTCATTAATGCAATTATCTAGTCAACCAATCACATGGCAGTTGCTTCAATGCATTTAGGGGTGTGGTCCTGGTCAAGACAATCTCCTGAACTCCAAACTGAATGTCAGAATGGGAAAGAAAGGTGATTTAAGCAATTTTGAGCGTGGCATGGTTGTTGGTGCCAGACGGGCTGGTCTGAGTATTTCACAATCTGCTCAGTTACTGGGATTTTCACGCACAACCATTTCTAGGGTTTACAAAGAATGGTGTGAAAAGGGAAAAACATCCAGTATGCAGCAGTCCTGTGGATGCTAGAGGTCAGAGGAGAATGGTTCGACTGATTCAAGCTGTTAGAAGAGCAACGTTGACTGAAATAACCACTCGTTACAACCGAGGTATGCAGCAAAGCATTTGTGAAGCCACAACACGCACAACCTTGAGGCGGATGGGCTACAACAGCAGAAGACCCCACCGGGTACCACTGATCTCTACTACAAATAGGAAAAAGAGGCTACAATTTGCATCAGCTCACCAAAATTGGACTGTTGAAGACTGGAAAAATGTTGCCTGGTCTGATGAGTCTCGATTTCTGTTGAGACATTCAAATGGTAGAGTCCGAATTTGGCGTAAACAGAATGAGAACATGTATTCATCCTCTGATGGCTACTTCCAGCAGGATAATGCACCATGTCACAAAGCTCGAATCATTTCAAATTGGTTTCTTGAACATGACAATGAGTTCACTGTACTAAAATAGCCCCCACAGTCACCAGATCTCAACCCAATAGAGCATCTTTGGGATGTGGTGGAACGGGAGCTTCGTGCCCTGGATGTGCATCCCTCAAATCTCCATCAACTGCAAGATGCTATCCTATCAATATGGGCCAACATTTCTAAAGAATGCTATCAGCACCTTGTTGAATCAATGCCACATAGAATTAAGGCAGTTCTGAAGGCAAAAGGGGGTCCAACACCGTATTAGTATGGTGTTTCTAATAATTCTTTAGGTGAGTGTATGTATATATATATATAGTGGGGATTCGCTCTGGTAGGCAGGGTAAGCGGAACGAAGCAACGACCTCAGCCCATTGGTCTCGTGGTCACTACTCTCTCACGGCCACCTTTTCAAATACCGCCAGATAGGTCTCGACATCGTCCGAGGTGGTTATCTTAGGGATTGCCCCATGGACAGATTACCGGGCATTGTGGACGTTCTGGGACACTCCTGCTGCTTGTAACGCCATCACATGCTGTAATAGCAGCTGGTTGGTTTCCTGCTGCGTCTTGTTAGCCTCACGCTGTTGCAAGTTAGACTCCATCAGGGCTTTCACAACCGCCTCCCTTTTGTCAGGGGACACCGGTCGTATCCTTGCCGGCTTGATATAAGACATACACCCGTGCCTGGAAGAAAAACAAATCTTTTTGGCCGTCAGGCCAGCCTCACTGCGTGTGCCCGCTCCAAGCCACCAATTGTGGGGATTGGCTCTGGTAGGCAGTGTAAGCGGATGCAGAACAGAGGCAACAAACCAGTTTGTAAAACAAAACTTCAGTGTTTATTCACACACAAGGCAAGAACAAAGCAACATTTTTCAGTCTTAATGTTCTTTCACACAAAGGAAAATCCAAAGAACAAAACAATCACTTTGTTAGCAGGTTTTTCCAGCAGTCCACAACAGGCTTTAGGGGGCCTGTTTCTTCACATGCGGCTCTCAGCACTCTAGCATGGCACCATGCCTCTGATCCCAAAACAGAGACAACTTGCTGCTGAGCCCAGCTGTCTTTTAAGGACAGCTAGGTGTTGTCAGAATCCAGTCCGGTGTTTGACCCCACCTGGCTGCAAATCAGCCCAGCAGCACACACTGGGAGGAAAATACCTGTCCTCCCAGACCATACCCTTCACTGTGTCACAATATATATATATATATATATATATATATATATTTTTTTTTTTTTGTAATTACATATTTATTTTGTGCCATACATTTTTACAATTACTAAAAAAATATATAAAATTTAATCTCTATTTCTGGGATTTGAACTCCTAGCCTTCAATATTAGAACCAAGCACTTTAACTACGCTATACAGCTCCATGTTAACCTGCACTGAAATATGAGATTATGCTTCTGCTGTATAGGAATATTTACTACATGACAAATTACTATGAGGTTTTTCGGGCATATTTTATCGTTCAGCTTTATAGCTGAGTGGTTTATGTACTTTCCTCTACTAATGTAGAAGGTTGTGAGTTCAAATCTCAGCATAAACTTTTCAGAAATAGAGGCTAAATTAGATTTAAACACACTGGGTGTCCCCAAGCACTGACTACATATATGGACATAGTGTCTACTAATTGTTCTACCCAAGCACTTTGGTGCTGGGAGCAACAATAGTGGTGAGCACACAATCATCTGCGCACTGCGGTACATTTTGGTAAGGTGATCCTAATGATATGGCTAAAAAAATCTTCAACAACCGTTACTTGTATACATTATATTACAGGGAAATTTCCTGGTGGGCCGATGCACATGGGGCCACCCAAGACTTCCTCAATGCCACTGGCTTGGTACATAACTATCTGATACTCAAAGCATTAATTAATGCTAGGAGTCTCAGGCACTTATGCACCTGCTGAAGGTGCCCTCCGAAACTCAACTGTAGCAGAGTCTTCAGGAAGGTGATATAGTTGACTACTGTGGTAAAGGTGGCAGTATTTTGTGGTGCACTGTGCCATTTGGTTCTGATGGGGCGGTACTTTGTACTGCACCACAGTATTGCTGACCCCGCTTACTTGTGTTGTCCCGCCTTCTGCTAGGTTGAACATGGGGCTACTTTCATTTTTGTTTCTAGGGCCACTTTAAGTTCCCAGTTCACCTATATGACACACACACACAAAGATTCTCTGTCAATAGCGCCTGGTCTAGAGTCCATAAAAATAAAATTTAAGTGAAAGCGTGGAAGTGAGCCACATTTGCGGATAGACGAGAATTAAATTCTCCATACAGCAATGGAGCCCTTTGCGTGCATAGCCAAGAGCCCCAGCCCACCTCTCAGGCCACACCCTTGAAAAATTACATTTAGAAGAAGGTGCAGAAGTCTGCCAGATTTGCTGACCGAAAAGAGTTTCCATTTCCATATAGCAGCATATCTCTTGTTTTCCTAGACGAGAGTTCCAGCATATCGCCAGGGCTGCACCCCAGAAAAATTTAATTTAGGCGAAGGCGTGGAAGTGCACCACATTTACCACAACTAAGTGGTACGACAGCAGCTGGCAAAGCTCGTCAAGAACAGAGATGGCCTTGTGGTTCGCCTGGCAGTCGTTTCACGGAAACCTTTGTGCGTTCACGATTCGCCGAACATGCGAACATATGACGATGTCCGCTGGTGCCATATTCTTTTGCATTGCGCCAAACTTTGACGCATAGCACATCCATCAGGTGGGACAGGACAGCCAATTTAGCACATGGACACACCCCCACCCTATCACAGAACCCGATCTGGCAGCTATTTTACATTCTGTGTTTTGCCAGTGAAGGGAGAAGTTGCTTTGTGGAGCAGGGACAGACTGTTAGGGACACCAAACGCTAGCTAATAGGGACACAAAAGTACTTTTAAGGACTTTTATAGGTGTGCTATCGATAGGTGTGATATACTGAGGGGTGTGATATACTATAATATACTTTAAAACATAGAAAGTATATTATAGTGCATTTGTATTGTGCAGCAGTTGTGTGCGGTCCTGCAGTGATACTGCAGCTATACAGAGGGACAAACGCTATTGGAACAATTAATTGCAATGGGTGTGATATACCTGTTACCCCCCAAAAAATGATTGAGGGGTGTGATATACCAATAATATACTTTCTAACATAGAAAGTATATAGTGCATAAGTATTGTGCAGCAGTTGTGTGCGGTTATGCTGTGATATCGCAGCTATATAGAGGGACAAGCGATATTGGAACAACTATTTGCAACGGGTGTAATATACCTGTTGCCCCCCAAAAAACTGATTGAGGGGTGTGATATACCTTCTTCCACAAAATACTGATTAAGGGCTGCGATATACCTGCTTTAACCAAATATTTATTGAGGGGTGCGATATACCTGCTTCCACAATATACTGATTAAGGGGTTCTATATACCTGCTTTCACCAAATATTTATTGAGAGGTGCGATATACCTGTTTCCACAAAATACTGATTAAGGGGCTCTATATACCTGCTTTCACAAAATACTGATTGATGGCTACGATATACCTGCTTCCACAAAATACTGATTAAGGGGATTGATATACCTGATTCCGCAAAATACTGATCAAGGGGGTTTGATATACCTGCTTCCACAAAATATTGATTGAGGCCTGCAATATACCTGCTTACACAAGATACTGATTAAGGGGATTGATATACCTGCTTCCACCAAATATTGATTGAGACCTGCGAGATTCCTACTTCCACACAATACTGATTAAGGGGTTTGATATAGCTGCTTCCACAAAACATTGATAGATGGCTGCAATATACCTGCTTCCGCAAAATATTGATTGAGGGGACTGATATACCAGCTTCCACCAAATATTGATTGAGGCTTGCGAGATACCCACTTCCACAAAATACTGACAAAGGGTATTGATATCCTTGCTTCCACAGAATACTGATTGAAGGCTGCGATATACCTGCTTCCACAAAATACTGATTAAGGGGATTGATATATCTGCTTCCACAAAATACTGATTAAGGGCCTACAATATATACCTGCTTCCACAAAATACTGATTAAGGGGATTGATATACCTGCTTCCACAAAATATTGATTGAGGCCTGCGATATACCTGCTTCCACAAAATACTGATTAAGTGGATTGATATACCTGTTTCCACCAAATATTGATTGAGGCCTGCAATATACCTGCTTCCACAATTACTGCTCTTCTCTAGGGACTTAGGCACAGGGTCATTTTGAAAATGACAGTCAGAGGAAGAGGCAGGCCGTTACGCAGGGGTGGTAGGGGCCGGGTAGGTGCACCAGGCCAAAGCCTGAGTGGGAAGTTGGAGAAGGCGCGTGTGATTACTTCGAAGGATGCACCAGAGTTGGTTGAGTGGCTCATTCAGCCTTCCGCTGCTGCACCCTCCTTATCCTCTGTATCTGCACCCTCCTCACTCTCTGCTGTGTGCACCCCCAAAGACAACACTACCATCACCATAGCGCCTCCACTCAAGTCAGAGGAATTATTTTCCCATCCATTCCCAGACTTTACCGATGCGCAGCCATTGTTGACGTCGGTTGAGGAAGAGGAGGTAACAACCGCCTCCACCCAGATATCTGATGATAGTACCCAGATCAGCCCAAAGTTGCTGCCTACTCCGAGATCTGAAATGTAAGTAGTGGAGAAGCTGACGATGATGATTAGTGTTGAGCGCGAATATTCGAATTGCGAATTTTTTTCTCGAATATCGCAATTTCGAGATTTCGCGAATATTTAGAATATTGTTCTATATATTCGCGAAATAGAATATTCGTTTTTTTTCTTTTTTTTTTTTATTATATTTTTTTCTTTCCCACTTCCCTAAAGTTGTTCTTACCTGTCCTTTGGATTCCTGGCTTCCTGGCTGCTCCAGTCAGTGGCGCTTTCAACTTACTGCTATATTCCATATTAGCTAAATTACAATCTAATCTATATGTGTATTTTACGAAATTTCGCAATAGTCGCAATTGCGATGCGAGTAATATAACACGAAATATTCGCATGAAGATTTCAACTTAGCACTGCTATACTCCATATTCTAGCCTAATATGGAATATAGCTGTGCTAAGTTAGCACTGCTATATTCCATATTAGGCTAGAATATGGAGTATAGCTGTGCTAAGTTGAAATCTTCATGCGAATATTTCGTGTTATATTAGTCGCATCGCAATTTAATATAACGCATCGAGTAATATAACACGAAATATTTGCATGAAGATTTCAACTTAGCACTGCTATACTCCATATTCTAGCCTAATATGGAATATAGCTGTGCTAAGTTAGCACTGCTATATTCCATATTAGGCTAGAATATGGAGTGTAGCTGTGCTAAGTTGAAATCTTCATGCGAATATTTCGTGTTATATTAGTCGCATCGCAATTTCGACTTTTTCAAATGTTCTTAATATTGCTCTAACTTCGTCTTTTAGAAATTTCGTAATATTGCTCTAACTTCGTCTCTTAGAATATTACGAATATTCTAAAAGACGAAGTTAGAGCAATATTACGAAATTTCGTAAAATACACATATAGATTGTAATTTAGCTAATATAGTGCTATAATCCCTTTTTTTTCCTGTAATTTTTTTTGCCTCTTCTGAACTTAAGTTTTGTAAAATATGTACACTATTAAAAATTATTACTATAGCAGTATATTAGCTTAAATACAATCTATGTGTATTTTACGAAATTTCGTAATATTGCTCTAACTTCATCTTTTAGAATATTACGAATATTCTAAAAGACGAAGTTAGAGCAATATTAAGAACATTTGCAAAAGTCGAAATTGCGATGCGAGTAATATAACACGAAATAGTCGCATGAAGATTTCAATTTAGCACAGCTATATTCCATATTCTAGCCTAATATGGAATATAGCAGTGCTAACTTAACACAGCTATATTCCATATTAGGCTAGAATATGGAATATAGCAGTGCTAAGTTTAAATCTTCATGCGACTATTTCGTGTTATATTACTCGCATCGCAATTTCGACTTTTGCAAATGTTCTTAATATTGCTCTAACTTCGTCTTTTAGAATATTCGTAATATTCTAAGAGACGAAGTTAGAGCAATATTACGAAATTTCGTAATATACACATATTAGCCTAGCCATAGTCATTAGCATAGGAACGTTGCCTTATACTATCAAGATAAATTTTCGCAATATGCGAAAAATAATTTCGCGATAATTGGAATAATTGCGAATATTCGATTTCGACGAATATAACACGAATATTCATGCGAATATTCGCGAAATATCGCGAAACCGAATATGGCACCTCCCGCTCATCACTAATGATGATGTGTCAATAGACGTCACGTGGGTGCCCACAAGAGGGTAAGAGGAGGGGAGTTCAGAGGGAGTTACAGAGCAGCAGAGAGGGAGGAGAAGGAGGAAAATCAGGCAGATGTCGCATGACACAGGAGGCAATAAGCAGACTGCAAATGCATCTGGAGTGAGCCATTCACCATGCACGGTCACTTATGGCGCTCCCATGACACCGGCACATGGCTCCGCAGTGTGGGCTTTTTTTAACGTGTCAGTTGCTGACAATAGTGTTGCCATCTAAAGCCTGTGCTGTCGATGCATAAGTCGCGGTAAGCCCAACACTCACCTAGGGACGACCGCCTTAAGAAGGCACCAGGCCTCCCATCACCGAGCCCAATGGGAGCAACGCCGTCAGAACCCACAAAGCCACGCTCCCGTCGCACCATGTCCTGCTTCTTTTCCTTCTCCTCTCTACTCCCATTTGTCCTCCACTCCACCTTCCACAGTGCCGTCGTCGCGTTCATCTGGCACAAGGCAGGCTTCCGTGGCCCAAATGTTTAGCGTAAAAAGATGATAATGCCCAAAGGCTGACCGCTGGCTTGTTAGGACAGCTAGCTCACCAATTACTGCCATATAAACTGGTGGACTCGGAGGCCTTTAAAAAATTTGTGGGCATTGGCACACCGCAATGGAAGGTACCCGGAAGAAAATATTTCTCCCAGAAGGGCATCTCAGATCTATATGGCCACATTCAGCGGCAAGTGACTATATGGCTGGTACACAGTGTCAGTGCCAAGATACATCTGACCACAGACATGTGGTCTAGCAAACACAGGCAGGGAAGTTACATAACTTTTAATGCCCACTGGGTGAACCTTCTGACAGCCGTCAAGCATGTAACCCGTGGCTCCCATGTGGATTTGGTATTACAGGCTCGGATTGCATGCAGGCCTGCCTCTACTTCTCCTCCTCCTACTGCAACCTCCGTCTGCTCCTCGGCTAACTTCTCCTTTTCAACTGCTACCGCCTCTTCCACTGTGCCCTACAATCTCCCAAGAACCTATTCGATGTGCCAAGCAAGACGTTGCCATGCTGTGCTGCGGCTGTTGTGCCTGGAAGCCAAGAGCCACACTGGTCCTGCACTACTTTCAGTAAATAAAAATTTATCAGCTCCAATAGGTTTGTCTATGGTATGTCGCAGCGATTCCCAAAAATGAAGTGGGTACAAGTCACAGTTCAACACATGCGTTTTTGAAGGGCCGCACGTTCCCTATCCAGAAGAATAAAACATCTTCAAGTTTGACCCATCCAATTCCAGAGACGTAATCAATTTATCAGGTCCCACTATCACCAATCCATGGCTCCTGTGGGATGTCAGAAAATACGCCAATAGTGAAATCGTTTTCACATAGTTTTTACTCACAAGCACAGCTTGATATACAGGCACATCACACAACCCCCAAGGCTTTCCTTCTTATCTTTAGTTTTCTTTCCACCACCGCTAAAAAGACATTTAATCACTCCAATAGTAAAGCACCGCTTGCAAAGTCAGCATATAAAAAATGTAATATACTCACAAACGTAAGACGATAACAAACAGTCAGAGCAATCTCAACAATCCTGCCCGACCCGGGTTTCGCTCCACGCTTCGTCAGGGGCGTAACTATCTTCTACCCACAAGCATTAAATACCCTCCCACCCCTCCCCCATGAAACACATAACTTTTAAAATTACTCATATTCAGCGAAGTAGCAATCCCCCTACATGTCCTGAGTGGGTGGTTTCCTCCAATATTAGCTTCTCATACTTTCACGTATTTCTCCAACTCATTTATCCATAAATCTCCTACAACTCTTACTCCCGCTTATCGTCACTCCCCTAGTAAACACCCTCCTTTCCCAATTGGTAGGTGACCGCTCTTACTCACTCCCACAGTACACACTTCCCTCTCCTGATTGGAGAGTAGCAACTCTTGCTCCCTCCCACAGCACACACCTCCCTCTCCTGATTGGTAGACAGTGGTATGCCTCCTTTGTACTCAGAACGCTATAATTCCACCAGGCACGTTTTCAAATCTAATTCTACATTAAGTCCCTGCGGTTGAATGGTGTCGAGTTCATAGATCCATTTAACTTCCCGCCGATCTATCTTCTTAATAGTATCTCCTCCCCGCCAGTCGCTTTTCACCAACTCTAACCCAACAAACGCAAGTCCTCTCGGGTCTTTTCGATGGATCTTTTTGAAATGCATAGACAACCCATGGGTCTCTAAACCCTTTCTAATAATCTCAATGTGTTCTTGTATCCAAAGCTTCAATTTTCTCGTCGTACGTCCCACATACTGGAGGCCACACAGGCACTCCAGCATGAAAACCACCCCCAAACTAAATTTGACCTTTAATTTTAATTCCTGTGGAACACTTAAACGGCTAACAATGTTTCTAAAATCAATTTTGAATCATTTGAGGGGTGTAGTTTCTACAATGGGGGTCATTTATGGTTTGTTTCTATTATGTAAGCTACTCAAAGTGACTTCATAACTGAATTGGTCCTTAAAAAACATTTGCTTTTAACCACCTGCCGCCAAGCTAACACCGAAAGGCGTCATTGCTGCGGCGCTCACAGGTCACACTAACGCCGATTAGCGTCATCTCGAGTGAGCCGAGATTTCCTGTGAACGCGCGCACACAGGCGCGCGCATTCACAGGATCGGAAGGTAAGCGAGTGGATCTTCAGCCTGCCAGCGGCGATCGTTCGCTGGCAGGCTGGAGATGCGTTTTTATTTAACCCCTAACAGGTATATTAGACGCTGTTTTGATAACAGCGTCTAATATACCTGCTACCTGGTCCTCTGGTGGTCCCTTTTGCTTGGATCGACCACCAGAGGACACAGGCAGCTCAGTAATAAGTAGCACCAAACACCACTACACTACACCCCTCCTGTCACTTATTAACCCCTGATCACCCCTGATCACCCCATATAGACTCCCTGATCACCCCCCTGTCATTGATCACCCCCCTGTAAGGCTCCATTCAGACAGGGGGGTGATCAATGACAGGGGGGTGATCAATGACAGGGGGGTGATCAATGACAGGGAGGTGATCAGGGAGTCTATATGAGGTGATCACCCCCCTGTCATTGATCACCCCCCCTGTAAGGCTCCATTCAGACGTCCGTATGATTTTTACGGATCCACTGATACATGGATCGGATCCGCAAAACACATACGGAAATCTGAATGGAGCCTTACAAGGGGGTGATCAATGACAGGGGGATGATCAATGACGGGGGTGATCACCCCATATAGACTCCCAGATCACCCCCTGTCATTGATCACCCCCCTGTCATTGATCACCCCCCTGTAAGGCTCCATTCAGACGTCCGTATGATTTTTACGGATCCACTGATACATGGATCGGATCCGCAAAACACATACAGACGTCTGAATGGAGCCTTCCAGGGGGGGTGATCACCCCATATAGACTCCCTGATCACCCCCCTGTCATTGATCACCCCCCTGTAAGGCTCCATTCAGACGTCCGTATGATTTTTACGGATCCACTGATACATGGATCGGATCCGCAAAACACATACGGACATCTGAATGGAGCCTTACAGGGGGGTGATCAATGACAGGGGGGTGATCACCCCATATAGACTCCCTGATCACCCCCCTGTCATTGATCACCCCCTGTCATTGATCACCCCCCTGTCATTGATCACCCCCCTGTAAGGCTCCATTCAGATGTCCGTATGTGTTTTGCGGATCCGATCCATGTATCCGTGGATCCGTAAAAAACATACGGACGTCTGAATGGAGCCTTACAGGGGGGGGTGATCAATGACAGGGGGTGATCACCTCATATAGACTCCCTGATCACCCCCCTGTCATTGATCACCCCCCTGTCATTGATCACCCCCCCTGTAAGGCTCCATTCAGATGTCCGTATGTGTTTTGCGGATCCGATCCATGTATCCGTGGATCCGTAAAAAACATACGGACGTCAGAATGGAGCCTTACAGGGGGGTGATCAATGACAGGGGGGTGATCACCCCATATAGACTCCCTGATCACCCCCCTGTCATTGATCACCGCCCTGTAAGGCTCCATTCAGACATTTTTTTGGCCCAAGTTAGCGGAATTTTTTTATTTTATTTTTTTTCTTACAAAGTCTCATATTCCACTAACTTGTGTCAAAAAATAAAATCTCACATGAACTCACCATACCCCTCACGGAATCCAAATGCGTAAAATGTTTTAGACATTTATATTCCAGACTTCTTCTCACACTTTAGGGCCCCTAAAATGCCAGGGCAGTATAAATACCCCACATGTGACCCCATTTCGGAAAGTAGACACCCCAAGGTATTCGCTGAGGGGCATATTGAGTCCATGAAAGATTGAAATTTTTGTCCCAAGTTAGCGGAAAGGGAGACTTTGTGAGAAAAAACTAAAAAAAATCAATTTCCGCTAACTTGTGGCAAAAAAAAAAAATTTCTATGAACTCGCCATGCCCCTCATTGAATACCTTGGGGTGTCTTCTTTCCAAAATGGGGTCACATGTGTGGTATTTATACTGCCCTGGCATTTTAGGGGCCCTAAAGCGTGAGAAGAAGTCTGGGATCTAAATGTCTAAAAATGCCCTCCTAAAAGGAATGGGGGCCCCTTTGCGCATCTAGGCTGCAAAAAAGTGTCACACATCTGGTATCGCCGTACTCAGGAGAAGTTGGGCAATGTGTTTTGGGGTGTCATTTTACATATACTCATGCTGGGTGAGATAAATATCTTAGTCAAATGCCAACTTTGTATAAAAAAAATGGGAAAAGTTGTCTTTTGCAAAGATATTTCTCTCACCCAGCATGGGTATATGTAAAATGACACCCCAAAAAACATTGTTCAACTTCTCCTGAGTACGGCAATACCACATGTGTGACACTTTTTTGCAGCCTAGGTGGGCAAAGGGGCCCACATTCCAAAGAGCACCTTTTGGATTTCACCGGCCATTTTTTACAGATTTTAATTTCAAACTACTTTGCATTTGGGCCCCTAAAATGCCAGGGCAGTATAACTAGCCCACAAGTGACCCCATTATGGAAAGAAGACACCCCAAGGTATTTTGTGATGGGCATAGTGAGTTCATGGAAGTTTTTATTTTTTGTCACAAGTTAGTGGAATATGAGACTTTGTAAGAATAAAAAAAAAATCATCATTTTCCGCTAACTTGTGACAAAAAATAAAAAGTTCTATGAACTCACTATGCCCATCAGCGAATACCTTAGGGTGTCTACTTTCCGAAATGGGGTCATTTGTGGGGTGTTTGTACTGTCTGGCCATTGTAGAACCTCAGGAAACATGACAGGTGCTCAGAAAGTCAGAGCTTCTTCAAAAAGCGGAAATTCACATTTTTGTACCATAGTTTGTAAACGCTATAACTTTTACCCAAACCATTTTTTTTACCCAAATATTTTTTTTTATCAAAGACATGTAGAACAATAAATTTTGAGAAAAATTTATATATAGATGTCATTTTTTTTGCAAAATTTTACAACTGAAAGTGAAAAATGTCATTTTTTTGCAAAAAAATCGGTAAATTTCGATTAATAACAAAAAAAGTAAAAACGTCAGCAGCAATGAAATACCACCAAATGAAAGCTCTATTAGTGAGAAGAAAAGGAGGTAAAATTAATTTGGGTGGTAAGTTGCATGACCGAGCAATAAACCGCTAAAGTTGTGGAGTGCCGATTTGTAAAAAAGGGCCTGGTCACTAAGGGCGTATAAACCTGTGGTCCTTAAGTGGTTAAAGTTTTCTTGAAAATTTCAAAAATTGCTTCTAAAAGTCTAAGCCTTGTAATATCCTAAAAAATAAAATTACATTTAGAAAGTAATGCTAACATAAAGTAGACATATGGTGAATGTTGAGTAATAAATATTTTGTGAGTAATCACTGTTTATCTTAAAAGCACAGAAATTAAAATTTAGAAAATTTATATTTTTTTCAATTTTTTATGAATAAAGATATAGCATATAGAGCCAAACTTACCACTAACATGAAGTACAATGAGTCATGAGAAAATCGAAGAATCACTTGGATAAGTAAAAGCGTTCCAAAGTTATTACCACACAAGTGACGCATGTTAGGTTTGACAAATGGGGCTTTGGCATGTGGTCTAAAATGTTTTTTGCCGGAATGGGTTAAGGGAATAGCATCTGGCACACAGGAATAAACTTTACCTATGCAAAAGGTGTCTGCTAAAGCCAACCATCTTCTGTGGCAGTGCCTGACTGTTCTAGCACTCATACAGTAAGCTTTTGGAAATCATTTGACAAAATCAGATAAATGGCAGACTGACTCCATGAAAGCAGCATAAAGTGGATGATAGGTTCCCTTTATTTGTGGGAAATATGGCTCTCTAATAAACTGTTGGTAAAATACATTTTCAAGGGTTTGTTTATCTAGGTTGGTGGATAGTAACAAAAATCTGCACATTTTTGATTAACAAAAAATCCTGATGTCCTTAAACTTTAACTCAAGAGTTCCCCACCGCATGCTTTTAAACAGTAATACTGTTACCTACTTTAAATTTCTTTACTATCTATAATTTCATGTGTATCCTGACCAATTACTTATTTTACCATCTACCTATTAGGATAGCATATAAATCAATAGAATACATATAATGGCATAATAATCAAGGCTTGGGGGCATGCAACTACATCTGGATAGGAATGGTCATGCAGGTAAAAAACTAGGAGCTCAGACAGCAGAGAAAACAGCAGGTAGACATATAGTGAGACTGGAGGGCTGTGCATGGTAGGATTGTGGTTGCACTTGCCTGATGCAAGGTCCTAGGTGGGCTCTATAATTTACCATCCTGCACAGCCTGTCTCCAAGAACCTGATTTCCTGCCAGCTAATATGGTGGTTTTGTGCTGGCTGGTTCTCCTTTTTTATGTAGGGGAAGAGCAAGCACTATCTGAAACTTTGCCCCGCTCATGCCAGGTCTAAAATTGTGGGCATGACATGGACGGGGAAGGGGGAAAGGCTGGCAGACCCATCTCATTCATCATTTTCTACGCCATATTTGTCAACATTTCAAAGTTCTGGAACAAAATTATATTGCAAAGTTAGGGCTCTTTCACACTTGCGTTCTTTTCTTCCGGCATAGAGTTGCGACGTCGGGGCTCTATGCCGGAAGAATCCTGATCAGTTTTATCCTAATGCATTTTGAATGGAGAGAAATCCGTTCAGGATGCATCAGGATGTCTTCAGTTCCGGACCGGAACGTTTTTTGGCCGGAGAAAATACTGCAGCATGCTGCGCTTTTTGCTCCGGCCAAAAATCCTGAACACTTGCCGCAAGGCCGGATCCGGAATTAATGCCCATTGAAAAGCATTAATCCGGATCCGGCCTTAAGCTAAACGTCGTTTCGGTCCATTGCCGGATCCGACGTTTAGCTTTTTCTGAATGGTTACCATGGCTGACAAGACGCTAAAGTCCTGGCAGCCATAGTAAAGTGCAGTGGGGAGCGGGGGAGCAGTATACTTACCGTCCGTGCGGCTCCCGGGGCGCTTCAGAGTGACGTCAGGGCGCGCCACGCGCATGGATGACGTGATCACATGGATCACGTCATCCATGCGCATGGGGCGCTCTGACGTCATTCTGGAGCGCCCCGGGAGCCGCACGGACGGTAAGTATACTGCTCCCCCGCTCCCCGCTACTACTATGGCAACCAGGACTTTAATAGCGTCCTGGCTGCCATAGTAACACTGAACGCATTTTGAAGACGGATCCGTCTTCAAATGCTTTCAGTTCACTTGCGTTTTTCCGGATCCGACGTGTAATTCCGGCAAATGGAGTGCACGACGGATCCGGACAACGCAAGTGTGAAAGAGCCCTAAGCTAGTTAGTGTGAAGCTAGACTAGACAGTCTAAAGGTGCGACAGATGTATCATCTACCACTGTAATAAATTTGACAGGTACTTAGACAGCCTGTCTTAAGGGATAATGTTTCTAGTATGCTGCACCAGAATTGTGAAGTGATTTTAGCAGTTTTTTTGGTGGCAGACAGATGTTTTGTGTACAAGGCTTTAGTTTTAGCAAGATTTATTATTTTTACTTTTTGAAAAAAAAAAAATCACAAGCGACCTCAAAAAGTATGATCCAGTCCACTAGTGGTGTACAGACTGCCGGAAACATCTATAAAAAGGAAGTTAAGTATTCTGTGTGACATGTGACAAATAGCATGAGACATTTTGTAAATTTGCTGCATAAAATAGAAGAAGAAATTCATGACAGGGAGACAAAAAATATCAGAGCTAAAAGTGTCATGTTTACATTACCCCCTGAGTTTATACTGTCTATTAGACAGGATTAGTAAATCTGACCCAATGTGTGTAGGTATGGGGGTTCCCAGATCCAAAATTTGCCCCGGAACCCATTGGACTCTAATTTACTAAATACATAAAATAGTTTCTAAATGTAACCTATGGAAGGAATCATGTGTGATAGGGGTCTCTGTTTCTGGGTTTGCATTGGGGCCGAGGAGGTTTAAGCTGATGGCTTTATATGTATATAAGTGTTACTTATTTTAACTTGTTTACTATATTGATATCAATTTTGAATAGGATATGCACATTAAAAGGAAATTAAGTTAATACATATTAATAGAAAAGTTCTGGTCTTACATCTGTGTTAATCATCTTGGACAGCTATTTAAAAAAGATGCCAAACCTAAAGATTAATTTACATTTGCCTGTGAATGCAACTGAACAGCCAATATTATTTTCTGCATAATATGCATATATTCAGACTAGCATCTTTATTTTGTTATGACACTAACATTTTAATATAGAAATGTGAGATTTATATGACATGATGTTTTCTAACTTGATCAAGGTAGATGTGTAATCTATCTGACATCTAAATTAATCATTTAATCTAGGCTGTAAGATAATTCCTAGCTAAAATAACACAAAATATATGGAGCATCTTTGGATTTTGGAAGTAGTTTTAGTCTACTATAGTAAGAGTCTCTATTAAACTGCACATGGTCTTACTGTTATCTACTGGAGGTCACTCTTGAAAAAGGGGTTGTATGCTCACCCAAATTTTTTTTTATGTTTCTATAGGGTAGATTGCTACTCGAAGAAGATATGAATGAATTGCTAGAAGTTTTCAATCAAGGTCCAGATGGCTGTTACCAGTTGGGGTGTGTCCCTAAAGAGTCTCACATTATTTAATCTGTGTTGCTGGTGTCAAACTGTTCAGGGGCAGAAATCCAACTTGTAAACTGCTAGTAGTTTACTCATAATATCTAGCTGGAATAATAAAGGAATGGCATAGCGCAGAGTTATAACAATAGATGTTCCAGAATTGTTATTACATGGGAGGGCAATTAGTTACTAAAATGGACATGTTAGGAGAGTTGACAGGTCCTTTTTAAATTTGGCTCACAATCACATGAAAAGTACTATCTGACACTTCTTGCAGCAGCATGATGCTCACTGTGTTCTATTGATCCCATGGGCTACTCTCTATAGTCTATTTATAGGGAATGAGCTTGACATGCATTTCTTCAAACATAGGCTCACTGCATCTTGCTCTATGCCTTACATTATGAACAATATAGCCGGATACTGTGAGCCTGCACTGGAAAAAAAAAAGACAGTCCAGCTCGGCTGAGGTGGAGTTACCTGGAGAGTAGCCTATATTATTGGTATATTAAACATCATGCCATTGCAAGAAGGGTTTTCTACTGCTATTCAAGTGACCAGGGGACAGAGCAAACTTTAAAACATTTCTATGGGTAAATTCCTGAAATCCTGCCTATCCTGATTTTTTTTTTATAGTAAATGAATAGATTCACTTTAAATCCTCATATCACCTATCTATAGCATTCTAAATATAAATATTCTTTGAATACTTGTAGAATTGTCCCCATATATCGGTAAGCTGCCATCTGACTGTTGGGACAACAGCAGTGTTGTGAATCCTCAGTATCACTGGACAGATTTGGCTTCAAACTACATCTAAGGGCATCAACAAAGCGGCCCCACTGTTCTTCACCCTGTCACCCTCATACAGAGATCTAAGCTATACTGCAGGGGAACCACCAGGCCACTACCTATTGAAGCAGTCTCTCTTCAGTGACTGCTGACACAACAGGGTCTAAAGACACTGGTGTGAGGCACCAAGGGATCAGGCAAAAACCATAGTCTGTGGACAATCCAAGGTCAGGGCAGTCCAAGTACATTAAATCCAATAATCAGGCCAAAGTATGGTCCATGCAACATTGGTTTCATTTGAGAGTCAAGCAAAGGTTACATCTAGTAGTTACGCAGGGATCAGTACACTTGCAAATGGTCAGAGGAATGATGCACCCACAGGGGAAGGTGCCTTATATACTGCAGGGAAGCTAGCCATAGTCTTGACAGATTAGGGAACGCACTGGCATTGTGAGAACAGTATAGTATGAAGCCCAGAATGGAAGAGTATGCTGTAGTCAGCTACTCCAGTGCCAGTTCCCATTGCAAAGGAACAGAGAGACGCTAATAGGTATGGTCCCTCAGAGCGAGAGATGGAGTAAGTGAACTAGAAGCTGTGCTCACTGGAAGCAGAGGCAAAGAACACTGAAATCACAGTATACCCACCCCAAACCTTCTCTTTTTTGGTCCAGGCTGTAGGAGGAATCTTCCAAAAAAGATTGGTGCATTGATGTTCTCAGCAGGTTCCCAGAATCTTTGAGACCAAAAACTTTCTAATCCATCAAATAGAAAGCTCTTCTTCTAACCATCTTAATATCCATGATATTCTTTACTAGAGATGGCCTTGCAAATTGCCCAGCGGTCGTTTCACGGCAAACTTTGCTCGTTCGCGGATCGCCGAAAAGGCGAACATCTGGCGATGTCTGCCATCGCCATATTCTTTTCCATTGTGCAGAACTTTGACCCATGACACATCCATTAGGTGGGAAAGGACAGCCAATTAAGATGCTTCAGCACATGGACACACCCCCTACCCTATAAATAAACCTGATCTGGCCGCCATTTTACATACAGTCTTTTGCCAGTGTAGGAAGAGGTTGCTGTGTGGAGCAGGGACAGACTGTTAGAGACACCAAACGCTAGCTAATTGGGCCACAAAAGTCCTTTTAAGGACTGGTATAGGTGTGCTATCAATAGGTGTAACATACTGAGCGGTGTGATGTACTTATAATATACTTTCTAACATAGAAAGTATATTATAGTGCATTTGTATTGTGCAGCAGTTTTGTGTGTTTCTGCTGAGATACCACAGCTATATAGAGGGACAAATGCTATTGGAAAAACTAATTGCAACTGGTGTGATATAAAAGTTGCCCCCCCCAAAAAAATTATTGAGGCAGGGATGTGATATACCTATAATATACTTTCTATATAGTGCATTTGTATTGTGCAGCAATTGTGTGCGGTTCTGCTGGGATACTGTAGCTATACAGAGTGACAAACGCTATTGGAACAACTAATTGCAACTGGTGTGATATACCAGTTGCCCCCCCAAAAAAACTGATTGAGGCAGGGGTGTGATAAACCTATAATATAATTTCTATATAGTGCATTTGTATTGTGCAGCAGTTGCGTGCGGTTCTGCTGAGATACAGCAGCTATACAGAGGGACAAACGCTATTGGAACAACTAATTGCAACTGGTGTGATATACCTGTTGCTCCAGCTGCCACTGTTTTTTTCAGTGTGCCATGCCGGCCTTACATCAGCATGTGTCCCGTAACATCACCCATGCCCTGACCAACGCAGTTACTGGGAAGGTCCACTTAACCACTGACACATGGACAAGGCTTTCAGCCAGGAACGCTACATTTCCCTGATGGCACACTGGGTGAACGTTGTGGAGGCCGGGAGCGAGTCGTACCCTGGGATGGCACAGGTGCTACCGACGCCAAGGATTGCGGGCCCTAATTCCATCAGAGTTACCACCTACATTAGTGGCTCCAAACCCCACTTCTCCTCCTCTGCCTACTTCACCACTTCTACCTCAGAATTATCCTCTTGCAGCACCAGTCAGCCATCAGTTAATAGCTGAAAGCAGTGTTGCACTTCATTGGGAAGCGTCAACAGGATGTGCTTAAGCTGATCTGCTTAGGTGACAAAAAGTACACCGCTACCAATTTGCCTGAGCTACTGGTGAAGGTGCGCCGCGTGTGTGCCCATTTCCGCAAGTCATCGACAGCTTCCGCCAGTCTGTCAACGCTGCAGCAGCGCTTATAATTGCCAGCTGACCGACTGTTGTGCCATGTGAGCACGCACTGGAACTCCACGTTCCACATGTTGGCCAGGCTTTGTGAGCAGCAGAGAGCAGTAGTGGAATACCAGCTGCAACATAGTCATCGCCTTTCCAGTCACATTCCACTCTTCACAAGCAAGAAGTGGGCATGGATGTCTGAACCTTGAAGAGGTTTTAAGAAACTTTGAGGAATCAACAAAGATGTTGAGTGACGATAGCACTATTATCAGTGTCACCATCCCACTTCTGTGTCTACTAAAATGCTCACTGCTCACAATTAAGGCCGACGTTTTGCATGTGGAAGAGGTGTAAATGGGAAAAGACATTACACAGGGTGATAGCCAGACCACTCTCTGTTCGTCTTCTCAGCGCAAATTGGATTATGAGGAGGAGGAGGCGCAGGAGACGGTTGCCTCCGCTACAGAGGGTAGTACCCATGGAAGTTTAATTCCATCTGTTCAGCGTGTATGGGCAGAAGAGGAGGAAGACGATGAGGAGAATGAGAGTCATCCTCCTGATGACAATAGCGAAGTCTTACCTGTTGGGACTCTGGCACACATGGCTGACTTTATGTTAGGCTGCCTTTCCCGTGACCTACGTGTTTTACTCATTTTGGAAAACACTGATTACTGGTTGTTCACCCTTCTTGACCCCCGCTACAAAGAGAACTTCTTATTTCTCATTTCTGTTGTGGAGAGGACGAGCAAAATGGTGCAGTACCAGAAGGTCCTTGTAGAAAAATTGCTCAAAAAATTTCCAGCTGACAACGCTGGCGGAATAGTACGCTTCTTGACCCCCGCTACAAAGAGAACTTCTTATTTCTCATTCCTGTTGTGGAGAGGACGAGCAAATTGGTGCAGTACCAGAAGGTCCTTGTAGAAAAATTGCTAAAAAAAATTCCAGCTGACAACGCTGGCAGAATAGTACGTAGTTCCTTGGGCAACCGAGGAGGGGAGATGAGGGGGACGCACAGCAGTTCCAATAGAGGCAGGGCAACACTCTTCAAAGCCTGGGATAGTTTTATGACATCCCACCAGCACCCTCACCCTGATGCGTGGCCTAGTGTCACAAGGAGGGAAAAGTTTTGGAAGTTGGTGAAGGAGTACGTAGCAGACCGTGTCAGCATCCTCGGTGATCCCTCAGTGCCTTACAACTACAGGGTGTCCAAGCTGGACACGTGGCATGAACTGGCGCTCTATGCCTTAGAGGTGCTGGGCTGCCCTGCCACCAGTGTTTTGTCAGAGCGGGTATTTAGTGCTGTTGGTGGCATTATAACATATAAGCTCATCCGCCTGTCAACTGAAAATGCTGACAGGTTGACTCTTATAAAAATGAACAAGGCCTGGATTGCCCCGGACTTCTCGACTTCACCAGAGGAAAGCAGATGAACAAAGGCACTTTAAATGTGTTGTTTAATGTACTCAATACACTGCATTCCCATGCACCACTTCCACCACAAAAAAGGGTATATGGTTAAATCTTCCTTTTCTCATCCTCCTCTTCTTTCATCATATCAACATGCTTATTCGTCGCATATAATGCCCTCGCATATCTGCCCTCGCATATAATGTTTTACAGGGTCAGCTCAACAGCAGGCCCTTGCATATATTGTTTCACAGGGTTAGCTTACCTACAGCCCCTCACATATAATGTTTAACAGGGTCAGCTCACCTGCAGGCCCTCACCTACAATCTTTTAGAGGGCCAGCTCACCTGAACGCCCTCACATGTAATGTTTTAGAGGGTCAGCTCACCTGCAGGCCCTCGCATGTAATGTTTTAGAGGGTCAGCTCACCAGCAGGCCCTC
Organism: Bufo bufo; assembly: GCF_905171765.1. Classification (NCBI taxonomy): domain Eukaryota; kingdom Metazoa; phylum Chordata; class Amphibia; order Anura; family Bufonidae; genus Bufo; species Bufo bufo. The sequence goes on along the minus strand of NC_053391.1, from coordinate 540,445,760 downwards.
ATCCACAATCTTTTAGAGGGCCAGCTCACCTGAAGGCCCTCGCATGTAATGTTTTAGAGGGTCAGCTCACCAGCAGGCCCTCACCTACAATCTTTTAGAGGGTCATCTCACCTACAGGTACTCGCATATAATGTTTTAGAGGGTCAGCTCACAGCAGGCCCTCATTTACAATCTTTTAGAGGGTCATCTCACCTGCAGGCCCTCACATATAATGTTTTTGAGGGTCAGCTCACCAGCAGGCCCTCAACCATAATTTTTTACAGGGTCAGCTCACCAGCAGGCCGTCACCTACAATCTATTAGAGGGCCAGCTCACCAGCAGGCCCTCGCATATAATGTTTTTGAGGGTCAGCTCACCAGCAGGCCCTCAACCATAATGTTTTACTGTGTCAGTTCTCCAGCAGGCCCTAACCTACAATCTTTTAGAGGGACAGCTCACTAGCAGGCCCTCGCATATAATGTTTTTGAGGGTCAGCTCACCAGCAGGCCCTCAACCATATTGTTTTACAGGGTCAGCTCACTAGCAGGCCCTCGCCCATAATTTTTTTCAATGGTCAGCTCAGCAGCAGGCACTCATCCCTAATTTTTTTGATGCTCAGATCAGCAGCATGCACCCCCCCCCTAATGTTTTAGAGCGTCAGCTCTGCAGCAGACCCTCACCCCTAATGTTTTAGATGGTCAGCTCAGCAGCAGGCTCTCACCCATAATGTTTTAGAGGGTCACCAGCAGGCCCTTGCTCCTAATGTTTTTGAGGGTCTCCAGCAGGCCATCAATCATAATTTTTCAAGGGTGCATGATGCCCTCCTTTACGTGTAATAAAGGCTGTATTGGAGTGCCAGTTCCTTGTAATTTTTTGAAGCCCTTTCACTTAGTTTCATAGGCTTTATGAGTGTATGAGTCCCACTACCTAAACAATTGTACCACAATGTAAATGAGGACCTCCTTTATGTGATATACAGGTTGTATCGGAGTGCCTCTTCCTTGTAATTTTTGGAAGCACTTGTACTTTATATACAAGTAAATATACAGGAAAGAATGTTTCCTAACAATTTTTCCTCTAAAATCGATTTTATCTTCGGTTTTGTGCGTATTATTATCAGTCTGAAAAGTGGCGTACTACTCGGACAACATCGTTCCCAGCAGCAACCTGGGAGTCCAAGATGAATCCAGACCTCCTCCCCATGCTGTTCCCGAACTATTTCGGTGGTGTTTCCATAAATTTCTGACCATTTCCTATGAACCAGACATCCTCCCCTCTTCAGAGCAGGGTATGCCTGGTTAATTGACTTCTATTGTGCTTGGGTGCTCGGTAGAGCACCCGAGCATCCCGAGGTATTCGACCCGAGCACCTGAACACCCAAGCACTTTGATGCTCGATCAACACTAGAGTAGAGTCAAAAGATCCGGAGTGGAGATTGAGCACTAACAGTTTTAGGTGAGACACAAATAATAAGTTGGGTATATGAAAAGATGGTGGCAGGCATAACCTGTAGCATACTGAATTTATCCACTCCAGATTCTCGTGAGGACCCAAGAAAGGAGCAACATTACATAAAAGAAGCTACCCTCAGATAACTATTTATTCCAATTTCTAGAGGGCTGCCAAACCTTATGTCCAGGAGAGAAATGTGGTGGAGATCTTCATCTTTGATCAGCAGACTTTTTAATATGCACGGTCACCTTGTCCAGGGACTTTTAGTCTCCTGCCAGATCTAGAGGAACATTTGAAGGGTGGAATCAACAACTGGTAGTTAGGAAGAAACAGAAGTGGGAAGAGATATTTGTAGATGAAGCCCATGAACAATGAGAAATGGACACTTGCTGGTAGACTAGGTAGGATATTTTTTTATAGGAGAATTCAGACTAAGGAAGCAAGGAGCCCAAGTCATTTTGATGAGAGGAAGTAAAGTGACATAGGTAGTTCCCCAAAATGTGATTGATGTGTTCCACCTGTCCATTAGACTGAGGATAGTAAGCTGATAATAAGTCCAACTAAGGCTGAGTTCACACATTAGTTATTTGGTCAGTTATTTCCATCAGTTATTGTGAGCCAAAACCAGTAGTGAAGCCTACTTACAGATTAGTTGTAATTATTTGATTTGCACCTAGTCTGTGTTTTTGACCCACACCTTGTTTTAGCTCATCATAAAAAAAAATAATATTCAAGAAGTTAAAGATTTAGAGAAAAATAAAGGTTAAGAGAAAATTGTATACATCCTTTTAATTGTTGGTCCCTTGACTGTTCATATAGGTAATCGGCCAGCCTCTCCCAGGTTCTGCGCTTGGTATGAGTTGGTAAAAATACACACATATTTTAGTCTGTGCAGTTACATCTCTTTGTTAAGAAAATAAAGAGGAGGAGAGAGAGCAGGGGAAACCAACTAAAAGTATGCTGATATACGAGAATATTTAGTGATGAGTTAAAAAAGTGATTAAGACTTGAAATGTAGCATTGTTAATTGTTTTTATATGGTTTCATATGATTATGCACAAGAAGAAACAGAGTGAAGATTAATTATAGTTTCCTTTCTTTAACATACAAGGCTGCGTTTTGTGCAGCATTGTAGAGAAAAAAAAGGAAAAACTGTTCTCTTATATGTGCACTTAAATATTAAACGGGTTGTCCAGGTTCAGAGCTGAACCTGAACATACCCTTATTTTCACCCAGACAGCCCCCCTGAGGCTAGCATCGGAGAATCTCATGCTCCGATGCGCTCCCTTGCCCTGCGCTAAATCGCGCAGGGCACTGCCTTTTTTGTTTTCAATAGCACACTGCCAGGCGGAAACTTCCGCCCGGCAGTGTGTTCGGTGACGTCACCGGCTCTGATGAGCGGGCTTTAGCTCTGCCCTAGCCGTTTTACTGGCTAGGGCAGCGGTAAATCCCGCCCACCAGTGCCGGTGACGCAGCCCCATGGAGAGCCCAGGTACGTGAACGGATTTCCAAAATATGCCTTTGCCCTGCATGATTTAGCGCAGGGCAAAGGAGAGCATCGGACCATGAACTGCTCCGATGCTCATGTCAGGGGGACTGCCGGGGTGAAAATGGAGGTATGTCCGGGTTCACCTCTGAACCCGGACAACCCCTTTAAGTGATTTTAATGATGATTGCTTGTATATATTATATATCCCTTATATAATGATCGAAGTCCACGTGGCATAGTATTGATTTTGTTATATACACAGTTTTTTCTTGGATAATTGGATATGCATCTGTCTGTGTAACTTTCTGTTTGTAGCAAAAAGATAAGAATGTGCATTATTAGCCAGAAACTGGCAATTGATTTTATATGATATTTTTATCTCATAGTGCAATTATGAATAGTTGTATGTGAACACATTGTTGAGTTACAGCTGGTTACTTGTCCTGTGATATCAAGACAAAGGAATGCAAGATAACAAGTATCGTGTGTGCATACTAACAATAAGGCATATTAACAGCAAGGAAAAATAAATGAATACATTGAGGTACTGAGTGTGTTGAGAGAAACTACATACATTTTATATTGTTTTATGTGTGTTATGAAATGTGCATGGTTGGTTTGTTTTATGGGAGCTCCAAGGGATTTTTTATGAGTTCACAGACATGGGCCCTTTATATTTGTCTGTTTCTATGTCTCACCAACCGAAAATATATGAACCACACATGTAATATGAAAACTCTTCTTTATTATAATCAATCCAAATAATGTACATAACATCTATGTGACATGATAAAAACGATGCAGATGAGTGCTATGAACTCTAATCTCCCCCAAGGTTTAGTGTAGCATGTACTATATATATTATACACCTATCAGCTTGATGTTAGTTCTCACACAGGGATCAAAAGAGGTGTAACCTAAATTCCATAATATTGCCAAATGCTATATAAAACATATGATATAATAACCAAGTAACAATCTAAACATGGTTGCATAATCTTATGGGTAGAAAACAGTGGTTAGGGTATACAATCATTACTTCTATATAATTCGGACATCCGGCTCAAACACCAAACCAAAGTGTTGCTCAAGGGTATAGGTAAATTTAAATATCAAACATGCATAGAGCCAAGACTAAGTAACATAGAAACATAGAAACATAGAATGTGTCGGCAGATAAGAACCATTTGGCCCATCTAGTCTGCCCAATATATCTGAATCCTATGAATAGTCCCTGGCCCTATCTTATATGAAGGATAGCCTTATGCCTATCCCATGCATGCTTAAACTCCTTCACTGTATTTGCAGCTACCACTTCTGCAGGAAGGCTATTCCATGCATCCACTACTCTCTCAGTAAAGTAATACTTCCTTATATTACTTTTAAACCTTTGCCCCTCTAATTTAAAACTGTGTCCTCTTGTGGTAGTTTTTCTTCTTTTAAATATGCTCTCCTCCTTTAACCCAGGATCAGGGAGGAACAGGAGTACCCTGACGTACGTTTCGCCTTGTTTTTTCAAAGGGGCATGTCCCTTTGAGCTATACCCCAACTATTTATACCCACTAAACAGCTGAAGCTCATTCCCCCTAGTGTGCAATCACTCATTCACATGTAAACAGATGGGGCGGTAAGCCACATGTCGTGATACACACTGCGTCCCTCGGAATGACGCCGAGATCCCGCGATCACCTGCAGGATCATGCCAGAAGTTCCGATCATGTGGACCAATCAAGTGACATGGAGATAGAGCCATATGTAGGTCTATCCACCCTCAATAAGACCAGGTCCCAGCCCAAAAACGGGGCGAGGGCCTAAGCCACAACCATTCCATCTCCATATCACCATGCCATCATTACAAAGGGCAAGTTGCCCACATCTGGCAAGATGGCTTTGAGCCATACAATATGTATTAAAAACAGGCTGTATTAATTAGAAACTGATCATAATTAGAGTTGAGCGGACACCTGGATGTTCGGGTTCGATGGGTTCGGCCGAACTTTGGAAAAAAGTTCAAGTTCGGGACCCGAACTTGACCCCGAACCTGAACCCCATAGAAGTCAATGTGGACTCGAACTTTTGAGCACTAAAATGGCTGTAAAAATGTCATGGAAAGGGCGTCAAAATGTGGTTAAGAGCATGGCAAGTGCTCTGCAAACAAATGTGGATAGGGAAATGACTTTAAATAACATAAAATACGTAAAAATTAAAAATAATAATCTTGATCTAGGAGGACCAGGTCCATATGGAGAAGGAGGTTGAGGAGGCGGTGGATGTGGCAGTGTAGGTGGAAGCGGCGGTGGAGGAGGAGGTAGCCTACATTGGTTTTTAGTTTTAAATTTTATTTTTAAATTTACGGTACACCCCAAAACATTGGGAAATATAACCTGTGATAACCCCCTCCAGTCATGCTAAACACACGTTCAGACAATACACTGGCTGCAGGGCAGGCCAGCACCTCCAAGGGGTAAAGGGAAAGCTCAGGCCATGTGCCCAATTTGGAGACCCAGAAGTTGCAGGGGGTGACCCCTGTCAGTCAGTTTGTGTAGGCATGTGCACACTTACTGCCCCACCATGTCGCACGTCCCCGTGATGTTCACGATCCAATTTGATATCTGCTCTATCAACTTTCGATGTTCTTTTATGCGCCTACCATGCTGATCACGGGTGGCGGGGAATCAGGATTCCAGGCCAGAGAAGGAGCATGATAAAGAGAGACCACATTAAAGGGAGGATTCAATTTTATCAAATTTAAAATTAGAGTTGAAATATGGGACAAATTATTAAAGCATAAAAGTGTGACAACTTTTCAAAGTTTAAGCATTGAATGTAAGGATGTGGTGAGCATTAATTACTGAATAATTTATGAAATTTTATTCCCTGTCACCTATGCATAGCAGGTGTTTATTCACATCTAAAATTGTATCATGTCAACCCAAGAATGTAACAGAAAAATTATTGAAATTTATTAAGCTGTCAACTAGGTAGAGGAGGGGTATATTACACCCAAAAATTGGTGAATTTCACCCAAAAATTTTACTGACAATTTTTTTATATTTTTTTCGGTCTACTAGGTATAAGAGTGGTACATCACACCCAAAAATTGCTGAATTTCACCAGAATATATAACTGACAATTTTTTCTTTAACCTGTGTACTAGTTATAGCAGTGGTACTATACACCCAAAAATTAGTTTATTTCGCAAGAAAATGTAACTGACAATTTTTTTTTTATTTTTACAGTTCCACTAGGTATAGCAGTGGTACTATACACCCAAAAATTGGTTAATTTAACCCGAAAAAGTGAATGATAAAGTAGTGAAATAATATAAAATAAAACACGTACCAAAAAGAGGTGGAGTTCCATATGGAGTAGGAGTTTAAGGCGGCAGTGGACGTAGCGGAGTAGGCGGAAACGGCGGTGGAGGAGTACGAGATAGCCAACACAGGTTTTTGGTTTTAATTTAACTTTGTAAAATTAAGGTACACTCCAAAAGAGTGTGAAATATCCAAAATACAAACATGAGCAATTGCGCTGCAGTATAACAATGGCTGCTTAGTGCCGGTATACATGTCTATTCTGCACAAGGTACGGACAAGTCCTGAGGGACCCATGCCGGCTTCATTTTAATGAACGTGAGCTTGTCCACATTGGCTGTGGACAGGCGGCTGCGCTTTTCTGTGATGACGCCCCCTGCCGTGCTAAACACACGTTCAGATAATACACTGGCTGCAGGGCAGGCCAGCACCTCCAAGGCGTAAAGGGCAAGCTCAGGCCATGTGCCCAATTTGGAGACCCAGAAGTTGAATGGGGCAGACCCGTCATTCAGTATGTTTAGGCATGTGCACACATATTGCTCCACCATGTTGGTGAAATGCTGCCTCCTGCTAAGACGTTCCATATCAGCTGGCGGTGCTGGTTGTTGTGGCGTGCTGACAAAGCTTTTCCACATTTCGGCCATGCTAACACTGACATCTGAAGTGCTGGAGGTGCCCCAGCTGCATTGGTGACCTCTTCCTCGTCCTCTGCCTTCGCCTTGTACTTCCACTGTGCCACCGCTGTCAGCAGCGCGTCTACCAGTGTGCGCTTGTACTCACGCATCTTACGATCACGCTCCAGTGACGAAATTAAGGACGGTACGTTGTCCTTGTAACGGGGACCTAGCAGCATGGCCACCCAGTAATCAGCACAAGTTAGAATGTGGGCAGCTCGGCGGTCGTTGCGGAGACACTGCAGCATGTAATTGCTCATGCGTGCCAGGCTGCCCAGTGGCAACGAAAAGCTGTCCTCTGTGGGAGGTGTATCGTCTGTGTCCTCTGTATCCCCCCATCCATGCACCAGTAATGGCCATGAGCTGCTCTGGGTGCCACCCTGCTGTGAACATGGTTCCTTCTCCTCCATCTCCTCCTCCTCATCGTCCACCTCCTCATCCTCCAGAACTGTGCCCTGGCTGGACAATTGTGTACCTTGGGTTTGTGGGTGCAGGAACCCACCCTCGGAGCCACTTGAGAATGACTGGCCAGAAACCCTACGAAATGATCCCTCTTCCTCCTCCTCCTCCTGTGCCACATCCTCTTCCATCATCGCCAGGAGAGTTTTTTCAAGGAGGCATAGAAGTGGGATAGTAATGCTGAGAACGGCGTTATCGGTACTGGCCATTTTGGTGGAGCGAAACAGCGTAACATGGAACACAGGTCTCGCATGGAGGCCCAGTCATTGGTGGTGAAGTGGTGCTGTTCCGCCGAGCAACTCACCTGTGCGTGCTGCAGCTAAAACTCCACTATCGCCTGCTACTGCTCGCACAGTCTGGCCAGCATGTGCAAGATGGAGTTCCACCTTGTGGGCACGTCGCATATAAGGCGGATGTGCGTCAAACTGGCTAGTCCCAGAGCTGCTACGAGATTTTGCCCATTATCGCACACCACCAGGCCGGGCTTGAGGCTGACTGGCACAAACCACTCATCAGTCTGTTATGCAAGGCCCGTCCACAGCTCCTGCGCGGTGTTGGGTTTGTCCCCCAAACAGATAAGTTTTAAAACTGGCTGCTGTCGTTTATCCCTGGCTGTGCTGAAGTTGGTGGTGAAGGTGTTACGCTGACCGGATGAGGAGCTAATAGAGGAGGGGGAAGCAACAGGAGGAAAACTGAAGCGCCCTGCAATCCTCGGTGGTGGAAGGACATGCACCAAACTGCTCTCCGCCTCAGGCCCAGCCGTCCCCGTATCCGTAGTCAGGTGCACCTTGCCACAGATGGTATTGCGCAGTGCACACCTGATTTTGTCCCCTACTTGGTTGTGAAGGGAAGGGATGGCTCGCCTTGAAAAGTAGTGGCGGCTGGGCACGACGTACTGTGTGACAGCCACCTCCATAAGGCCTTTAAAACTATCCATCTCCACCAGACGGAATGACAGCATTTCAAAGACAAGTAATTTACAAATGCTGGCATTTAGGGCTAGGGATCGCGGGTGGGTAGGAGGGTACTTCCTCTTCCTCTCCAGCGTTTGGGATATGGAGAGCTGAACTCTTCCGTGGGACATTGTGGAGATGCTTGGTGACCCAGGTGTTGGTGTTACTGGCAGATCCTCTGTTTGTGGGGTGCCAGGTGGCACTGTCACTCCAGAGGTGGATGAAGAGGCTGCGACTGCAGCAGAAGAGGAAGCAGGAGGAGCCAGAGACCTTTCTTGGTTTTTGAGGTGTCTACTCCACTGCAGCTCGTGCTTTGCACTTAAATGCCTGGTCATGCAGGTTGTGCTCATGTTAAGAACGTTTATGCCTCTCTTCAGGCTCTGATTGCACAGCGTGCAAACCACTCGTGTCTTGTCGTCAGCACATTGTCTGAAGAACTGCCACGCCAGGGAACTCCTTGGAGCTGGCTTTAGTGTGCTCGGTCCCTTGCTGCGGTGGGCAGTAGGAGGCGTACTGTCTAGAGGATGGCCGCTCGCTTTTGCACCCTGCTCCCTCTTCTGCTGTGCTGGTGGCTCTGTGCGACTACTGCCTCTTCCTCCGAACTACATAGGTCACTCGCATAACCTTGATTCCATGTGCGGTCGAGGACCTTATCGTCCTCCACATCATCTTCCACCCAGTCTTCACCCCTGCCTTCCTTGTCGGTCTGCACACTTTTGAAAGCCCCAGCAGTTGGCACCTGTGTTTCGTCATCATCCGAGACGTGCTGCGATGGTCCTCCCATGTACTCATCTTGAAAAATAAGTTGTTGGGCATCGGTGCACTCAATCTCTTCCACTTCTGGGGCAGGGCTAGGTGGATGGCCCTGGGAAACCCTGCTAGCAGAGTCATCAAAAAGCAGAAGAGACTGCTGCATGACTTGGGGCTCAGACTGATTGGCTGATTTGCAAGGGGGTGAGGTGAAAGACTGATGGACATCGGCTGCAGGTGCCAACTGTAGTCTTTCAGCATGAGACTGGGTGGGAGACAATGTGAAGGAACTGGAGGCACTGTCAGCAACCCAATCTACTATCGCTTGTACTTGTTCAGGCCTCACCATTCGTAGAGCAGCATTAGGGCCGACCAAATACTGCTGCAGGTTTTGTCGCCTACTCGCACCTGAGGAAGGGGTTTCACTTGTGCGTGTAGCAGGCACAGATCAACCACGTCCTCTCCCTGCAACATGAGCTCCACCAGCAGCACCACGCACTGGGCCACGTCCCTTATTTGACGCTCTCGTCATATTTTTCAAATTTAGGATTTTGCCCGAAATGGGTGTTAAATTAATAGTAGAATAGAATGACAGTATGTAAAGGGTGTATCTCACACGGTCTGAACCAGTGTAGGCCTAAATTAAATATTTCTTTGCCTAAAATGCTGTATTTCAAATGGCTGTATTTCAAATGCCTGATTCAAACCCCTGTATGTAGAGGTGGTATCTAACAGGGCCTGAAACAGTGTAGGCCTGAAGTAAATATTTCTTTGCCCAAGATGGCTGTATTTCAAATGGCTGTATTTCAAATCCCTGAATCAAACCCCTGTATGTAGAGGGAGTATCTCACACGGTGTGAACCAGTGTAGGCCTGAATTCAACATTTCTTTGCCCAAAATGCTGTATTTCAAATGGCTGTATTTCAAATCCCTGAATCAAACCCCTGTATGTAGAGGTGGTATCTAACAGGGCCTGAACCAGTGTAGGCCTGAAGTAAATAATTCTTTGCACAAAATGGCTGTATTTCAAATGGCTGTATTTCAAATCCCTGAATCAAACCCCTGTATGTAGAGGGGGTATCTCACAGGGCCTGAACCAGTGTAGGCCTGAATTCAATATTGGTGCACCAAATGGCGGTATTTAAAATCTCTGACTGTAACCCAAATGTTTTAAGGGTGTATCTCACAATGACATCTGCATCAAAGGCTGCAACAATTTTTTTTTTGTGCCCAAACGAGTGTTTGTTTAACAACTGAATTTGACAGCAGTATATAAGCCTGTAATTTCACACGTCCTGATGCTGCAAGGCCTGAAAATAGTGTTTTTTGTCAAAAAAGTGTGTTTTTCAAACCCCAGAAAATGATGGGTGTATTTCTAGCTTAAATTGCACACTGACTAATCAAGATGTTGTAGTTTGCCAAAATTGTGTTTTTTTGGTAACAGAAATATGAAAGATGTATATATTAAACTTGAACTTAACACTTGCAGATCTGTAAAATAAATTTTTTTGAAGAAAAAAAAGTGTTTTTTTAAACCACAGAAAATGATGGGTGTTTTTCTAGCTTAAATTGCACACTGACTAATTTAGATGTTGTAGATTGCCAAAAAAGTCTTTTTTTGGTAACAGAATATGAAAGCTGTATATATTAAACTTGAATTTAACACTTGCAAATCTGGAAAATACAGTTTTTTGAAGAAAAAAAAATGTGTGTTTTTCAAACTACAGAAAATGATGGGTGTATTTCCAACTTAAATTGCACACTGACTAATCCAGATGTTGTAGATTGCCAAAAAAGTCTTTTTTTGGTAACAGAATATGAAAGCTGTATATATTAAACTTTAATTTAACACTTGCAGATCTGGAGAATACTGTTTTTTTTAAAAAATGGTGTGTTTTTAAAACCCCAGAAAATGATAGGTGTATTTCTACTTTAAATTGAACACTGACTAAGGCCTCATGCACACGACCGTTGTTTTATTCCGTGTCCGTTGCACTGTTTTTCGTGATTTTCTGCGGACCCATTGATTTTCAATGGGTCCGTTGAAAACCCGGCTAATGCACAGTTTGCCATCCGCGTCCGTGATCCATGATTCCAGTTCATCCAAAAAATATAACCTGTCCTATTATTTCCACGGAAAACGGTTCGCGGACCCATTTAAGTCAATAGGACTGCTAAAAACCGCGGAGGCACACAAGATTGTCATCCGCGTCCGCGCGTCTGCGTCCATTTTTTTCCTATCATTTGCATTGCAAACCTGTCTTAGACTTTTTTTTACATTCCATTATGTCTGGTGGTTCTCCGAAAATAAAGGAAGACACACGGAAGCAAAAACGGAAACGGATCACAGAACAACGGAACCCCATTTTGCGGAACGGAACACAACCACGGTCGTGTGCATGAGGCCTAATCCAGATGTTGTAGATTGCCCAAAAAGTTTTTTTTTTGGTAACAGAATGTGAAAGCTGTATATATTAAACTTGAACTTAACACTTGCAGATCTGGAAAATACTGTTTTTTTTTTTTGTTTTTTTTTAAGTGTGTTTTTCAAACCCCAGAAAATGATGGGTGTATTTTTTACCTTAAATTGCACACTGACTAATACAGATGTTGTAGATTGCCAAAAAAATCTTTTTTTTGGTAACAGAATATGAAAGCTGTATATATTAAACTTGAATTGAACACTTGCAGATCTGGAAAATACTGTTTTTTGTTTTTTTTTAAAGTGTGTTTTTCAAACCACAGAAAATGATGGGTGTATTTCTAGCTTAAATTGCACACTGACTAATCCAGATGTTGTACATTGCCCAAAAAATATTGTGATTTGCAATGTCCCAAAAGCTCAGATGCAGTGCTGGTGCACTGAGCTTGCATAAAATGGCCGCCGCTGCTGCCACCCACCTAACAGAATTCTAAAAGTAGTTTTTTTTTTGGTCAATGGCCTCAGGGCAGGGTAAAACGATTGTGTCATGCACCTACACAACTATTTCTAGGTAGATCGCTGAGTTAGATTCTCTCCCTGAAATCACAAGTCAGCAGCATCCTCTCCCTACACTTGTAACAGTAGAGTGACGTGCAGCGCTACGTGACTCAAGCTTATGAAGAGCCTGGGTCACATGCTGCTCTGGCCAATCACAGCCATGCCATTAGTAGGCATGGCTGTGATGGCCTCTTGGGGCAAGTAGTATGACGCTTGTTGATTGGCTGCTGTGCAGCCTTTCAAAAAGCGCCAAGAAAGTGCTGAACACCGAACCCAAACTTTTACAGAAATGTTCGGGTTCGGGTCCGGGGTCCAAAAATCCAAAAGTTCGGTACGAACCCGAACTTTTCAGTTTGGGTTCGCTCAACCCTAATCATAATCTAGGGGTCAATTATTAATGGTAATAGTTAGTGTTGAGCGAGCATGCTCGACCGAACTGCTGTTCAGCTCGAGCATCGCAATGCTCGGCACTAGTATGCAGCCAATAAACGTGCAGGTAAGTACTGCCCTCACTGTAATGCCAGGAGCCATGTTGGCTACTGGCATTACAGTGATTGGCTGGCCAGAACACGTCATTGGGTGCTATATAGCACCCGATGATGCATATTCGGCTCATTTGTAGTCTGGTAGAGTTGCGCTTCGGAAGGGACAGAGTTTAGGGAATTTGATCGCAATCAATTCAGTAGAAAAACGTTTCAAAGACCCAAAAGTCCTTTTAAGGACTATTGTGTGTGGTGGCAGGCTGGCAGTATTTTATAGCTACAGTACAAAAAAATTTTTACAGCATTTTCAATACTTTTTATATAGAGGGTATCTGCAGTGACTTGTGACATCTGTCCACTACCTTCTGTGTGTCAGTGCCAGAGATTTGAGAAATAGAAGTGAAAATTAATATATGTTTTCTATCATTCTCAATACATTTTATATAGAAGGTGTCCACAGTGACTAGAGACATCTGTCGAATACCTTCTGTGTGTCATGGCCAGAAATTGGAGAAATATAACTGAAAATTAATATATTTTTTTCCATCATTTTCACTAATTTTTATATAGAGGGTGTCTGCAGTGACTAAAGACATCTGTCCAATACCTTCTCTGTGTCAGGGCCAGAGATTGGAGAAATAACAAAAAAATTATATATTTTTTTCCATAATCTTCCATACTTTTTCTATAGAGGGTGTCAGCAGTAACTTGTGACATTTGTCCAATACCTTCTGTGTGTCAGGGCCAGAGATAGGAGAAATATAAGTGAAATCTATTTTCGTTTTTCCATACTTTTACGTACTTTTTCCATATACTGTGCTTGCTGTAAACTGTGATATCCGTGCCCCATCTTGTGTGTAAGGTGTGCATATAACATTTAATATGTGCAAGTCGAGCAGTAAGGGAAACTGTGCCTGCTGCCAGAACACAAAAAAAAAACAATCATCCACGATATCTAGCTTTATGTCCAAGTTTGCAGGGCGTCGCAGGACAAAACTCTTGAAGTCAGACCAGTGTGACTAGGTGGTCGGTTGGATTGCAGCAGATAATGCTTCTAGTCATTTAAGCACCACCCTGTCTTCCACCAAGACCAGTCTCAGTAGCCAAGAGTCTGGTCAACAGAATTCTCTCCCTTATCCTCCTTCCTCCCACCATGGAGAGTCTGGCCAAACAAGTGATACCACACTCGGAAATTCCGAGGAGCTCTTTTTATCGCCATTACTTGATTTGGCCCTCTCGCCAAGCACGCTTGAAGAGAGACCTGAGATCTTGTGCCCTGATTCCCAACCTCTTCAACATCCACAGTCACAAGAACATGATGGTGGGGAACGGCAATTAGTGTTTGTCACTGTAATAAGTGGGACAAATGCCTGGGTATACAATCTGTGTCTGTGGGTCACACCACTGCCTCCTCTTCCCCTATGGTATATGCTGGCCAATAGCCTGTCGAATGCGCAGGCGAGGATGTCTCCTGCCCTGCACCTGGACCTTCGAAAGCACCATCAGCGACCACATCCACTTCCCTGTCCCAGCACTCAAATGTCATTACCCCAGGCATTTGAACGCAAGAGCAAATACCCAGCCACCACCCCACATGTGCACCTTTCAGAATTACTGGCCCTGAAAATGTTGGCTTTTAGGCTTGTGGACACTGAGGCCTTCCGCAACCTGTCAGCGGCCGGAAACCCTGATCGACGTAGGGTCCGCAATCATCGACGTCGGTAGCACCTGTGCCATCCCAGGGTACGACTCGCTCTCGGCCTCCACAACGTTCACCCAGTGTGCCGTCAGGATAATGTAGCGTCCCTGGCCAAATGCACTTGTCCATGTGTCCGTGGTTAAATGGACCTTCCCAGTACCTGCGTTGGTCAGGGCACGTGTGACGTTTTGGGACACATGTTGGTGTAAGGAGGGCCCGGCACACCTTGAAAAATAGTGGCCGCGGTTCTCGGTCCCCAGCCGCCACGATTTGTCAAGGTGTGCCATGCCCGCCTTACACCAACATGTGTCCCAAAATGTCACACGTTCCCTGACCAACGCAGTTACTGGGAAGGTCCACTTGACCACGGACACATGGGCAAGTGCATTTCGCCAGGGACGCTATATTTCACTGACGGCACACTGGGTGAACATTGTGGAGGCCAAGGCTGAGAGCGAGTCGTACCCTGGGATGGCACAGGTGATACCGACGTCGAGGATTGCGGGCCCTACGTCGATCAGGGTTTCCACCAGCACCTATGTTAGTGGCTCCAACCCCCACTTCTCCTCCTCCACCTCCTCCTCCACTTCCACCTCTGAATTATCCACGTGCAGCACCAGTCATCCATCAGCCGGTAGCTGGAAGCAGTGTAGCACTGCAGTGGGAAAGCGTCAACATGCCGTGCTGAAGCTGATATGCTTAGCGGACAAATATCAAACCGCCGCAGAGCTGTTGCAGGGGATAAGAGACCAGACTGAGCTGTAGCTCTCGCCACTCAACTTACAACCAGGCATGGTTGTGTGTTATAATGGCCGTAACTTGGTGGCGGCTTTGGAGCTCGGCAAGCTCACACACATCCCATGTCTAGCTCACGTCTTAAACTTAGTGGTTCAGCGGTTTTTCAAAACCTAACCCAATTTGCCTGAGCTACTGGTGAAGGTGTGCCACGTGTGTGCACACTTCCGCAAGTCATTGACAGCTTCAGGCGGTCTTTCAACGCTGCAGCAGCACTTTAACTTGCCAGCTCACCGGCTGTTTTGCAATGTGAGCACGCGCTGGAACTCCATGTTCCAGTTCCACATGTTCGCCAGGCTTTGTGAGCAGCAGAGGGCAGTAGTGGAATACCAGCTGCAACATGGTAGTCGTCTTTCCAGTCAGAAGCGAAGAGTTAGCATGGATGTCTGACCTCTGTGAAGTTTTAAGAAACTTTGAGGAATCAACACAGATGGTAATAGGCGATAACGCTATTATCAGCCTAACCATCCCACTTCTGTGTCTACTCAAACACTTACTGCTCATAATTAAGCACGATGCTTTGCATGTAGAAGAGGTGGAAATGGGGAAAGAAGGCATTGCAAGGGGTGATAGTCAGCACACCCTCCGTGCATCTTCTCAGCGCGAATTGGACAATGAAGATGAGGAGGAGGAGGTGGAGCAGGAGACGGTTGCCTCTGCTACAGAGGGTAGTACCCATGGAGGTTTAATTCCATCTGTTTAGCATGGGTGGGCAGAAGAGGAGGAAGAAAATGAGTATATGGACAGTCATTCTCCTGATGACGACAGTAAAGACTTGCCTGTTGGTACTCTGGCACACATTGCTGACTTCATGTTAGACTGCCTTTCCCACTATCCGCACGTTATACGCATTTTAGACAACATGGATTACTGGGTGTTCATCCTTCCGACCCCCACTACAAAGAGAACTTCTCATCTCTCATTCCTCAGGTGGAGAGAACGAGCAAAACGGTGCAATACCAGAAGGTCCATTGTTGAAAAATTGCTCCAAAAATTTCCATCTGACAACGCTGGTGGCAGAGTCCATACTTCCTTGGCCAACCAAGGAGGGGAGACATGGGGAACACACAGCAGTTCCAACAGAGGCAGGGCAACACTCTCCAAAGCCTGGGATAGTTTCATGACACCCCGCCAGCACCCTTACCCTGATGCGCATCCTAGTGTCACAAGGAGGGAAAAGTTTTGGAAGATGGTGAAGGAGTACATAGCAGACCGTGTCAGCGTCCTCGGTGATCCCACAGTGCCTTACAACTACAGGGTGTCCAAGCTGGACACGTGGCACGAACTGGCGCTCTACGCCTTAGAGGTGCTCGGCTGCCCTGCCGCCAGTGTTTTGTCTGAGCGGTTATTTAGTGCTGCTAGTGGCATTATAACAGATAAGCTCATCCGCCTGTCAACTGAAAATGCTGACAGGTTGACTCTTATAAAAATGAACAAGGCCCGGATTGCCCCAGACTTCTCGACTCCACCAGAGGAAATCAGATGAACAAAGGCACTTTAAATGTGTTGTTTAATGTACTCAATACACTGTATTCCCATGCACCCCTTCCACCACAAAAAAGGGTATATGGTTAAATCTTCCTTTTCTCATCCTCCTCCTCTTCTTTCATCATATCAACATGCTTATTCGTCACATATAATGCCCTCGCATATCTGCCCTCACATATAATGTTTTACAGGGTCAGCTTACCTGCAGGCCCTCGCATATAATGTTTTACCGGGTCAGCTCACCTGCAGGCCCTTGCATATAATGTTTTACAGGGTCTGCTCACCTGCAGGCCCTCACATATAATTTTTTACAGGGCCGGCTCATCTGCAGATTCTTGCATATAAAGTTTTATAGGGTCAGCTCAACTGCAGGCCCTCGCATATAATGTTTTACAGAGACAGATCGCCTGCAGGCCCTCACATATAATCTTTTACAGGGTCAGCTCACCTGCAGACCCTTGCATATAATGTTTTATAGGGTCAGCTCACCTGCAGACCCTCGCATATAATGTTTTACAGAGTCAGCTCACCTGCAGGCCCTCACCTACAACCTTTTACAGAGTCATCTCACCTTCTGATGACGACAGCGAAGTCTTGCCTGTTGGTACTCTGGCACACATTGCTGACTCCATGTTAGGCTTCTTTCCCATGACCTGCGCGTTATACGCATTTTAGACAACATGGATTACTGGTTGTTCACCCTTCTCGACCCCCGCTACAAAGAGAACTTTTGATCTATACCAGAAGGTACTTGTTGAAAAATTGCTCCAAATTTGATAGAGCAGACATCCAAATGGATCGTAGCGAGTAATGGGGACGTGCAATCGCCCAGAGGTTATCTAGAGCCACCAATGCTGCAGCAGGCCCTCACCCCTAATGTTTTAGATGGTCAGATCAACAGGCTCTTGCTCCAAATGTTTTTGAGGGTCACCAGCAGGCCATCAATCATAATTTTTCAAGGGTGTGTATGATGCCCTCCTTTATGTGTAACAAAGTTTTTTTTGGAGTGCCGGTTCCTTGCAATTTTGGCAGCCCTTTCACTTAGTGCATAGGCTTTATGAGTGTAGGAGTCCCACTACCTGAACTATTGAGGCCCTCCATTAAGTGATATACGGGTTGTATCGGAGTACCTCTTCATTGTAATTTTTGGCAGCACTTGCACTTTATATACAAGTAAATATACAGGAAAGAATGTTTTGGGGGTTTTGTGCTTATTATTGTCAGTCTGTAAAAGTGGCGCACTACTCAGACAACATCGTTCCCAACAGCGACCTGGGAGTCCAAGATGCATCCAGACATCCTCCCCATGCTGTTCCTGGTGTTTCCATTT
Organism: Bufo bufo; assembly: GCF_905171765.1. NCBI lineage: Eukaryota > Metazoa > Chordata > Amphibia > Anura > Bufonidae > Bufo > Bufo bufo. Next base: position 540,427,916 of record NC_053391.1, on the reverse strand, counting down.
CTGACATTTTCCTATGAGCCAGGTACCCTCCCCTTTTCAGAGCAGGGGGTATCTGGTTTAATGCTCGGGTTCTCCCATTGACTTCCATTATACTCGGGTGCTCGGTTGAGCACCCAAACATCTGATTTGTTCGGTCCGAGCCCCCGAGCACCCGAACACTACGGTGCTCAATCAACACTAGTAATGGACACATTAAATTAAACTGCATAAAATTAATTATATAGACAATATTAGAGAATAATATATAAACTGTACATCCCTACTATAGAGTTACAGTATATCATAAATTTCAGCCTCCATATAATAAGCTTATTGGGATAAATAGATTAAAAACTAATAAAAAAAACTAATAATTCACATACTTACTGAACCCATGACAATGTTAAACATATAATACATAATAAAAGTGAAGTGTGTGTGTGTATATATATATATATATATATATATATATATATATATATACACACACACACTGCTCAAAAAAATAAAGGGAACACTTGAACAACACAATGTAACTCCAAGTCAATCACACTTCTGTGAAATCAAACTGTCCACTTAGGAAGCAACACTGAGTGACAATCAATTTCACATGCTGTTGTGCAAATGGGATAGACAACAGGTGGAAATTATAGGCAATTAGCAAGGGACCCCCAATAAAGGAGTGGTTCTGCAGGTGGTGACCTGACCACTTCTCAGTTCCTATGCTTCCTGGCTGATGTTTTGGTCACTTTTGAATGCTGGCGGTGCTTTCACTCTAGTGGTAGCATGAGACGGAGTCTACAAACCACACAAGTGGCTCAGGTAGTGCAGCTTATCCAGGATGGCACATCAATGCGAGCTGTGGCAAGAAAGTTTGCTGTGTCTGTCAGCGTAGTGTCCAGAGCATGAAGGCGCTACCAGGAGACAGGCCAGTACATCAGGAGACGTGGAGGAGGCTGTAGGAGGGCAACAACCCGGCAGCAGGACCGCTACCTCCGCCTTTGTGCAAGGAGGAACAGGAGGAGCACTGCCAGAGCCCTGCAAAATGACTTCCAGCAGGCCACAAATGTGCATGAGTCTGCTCAAACGGTCAGAAACAGACTCCATGAGGGTGATATGAGGGCCCGACATCCACAGGTGGGGGTTGTGCTTACAGCCCAACACCGTGCAGGACGTTTGGCATTTGCCAGAAAACACCAAGATTGGCAAATTCACCACTGGCGCCCTGTGCTCTTAACAGATGAAAGCAGGTTCACACTGAGCACATGTGACAGACGTGACAGAGTCTGGAGACGCCGTGGAGAACGTTCTGCTGCCTGCAACATCCTCCTGCATGACCGGTTTGGCATTGGGTCAGTAATGGTGTGGGGCGGCATTTCTTTGGAGGGCCGCACAGCCCTCCATGTGCTCGCCAGAGGTAGCCTGACTGCCATTAGGTACCGAGATGAGATCCTCAGACCCCTTGTGAGACCATATGCTGGTGCGGTTGGCCCTGGGTTCCTCCTAATGCAAGACAATGCTAGACCTTATGTGGCTGGAGTGTGTCAGCAGTTCCTGCAAGACGAAGGCATTGATGCTATGGACTGGCCCGCCCGTTCCCCAGACCTGAATCCAATTGAGCACATCTGGGACATCACGTCTCGCTCTATCCACCAACGTCACGTTGCACCACAGACTGTCCAGGAGTTGGCAGATGCTTTAGTCCAGGTCTGGGAGGAGATCCCTCAGGAGACAGTCCGCCACCTCATCAGGAGCATGCACAGGCATTGTAGGGAGGTCATACAGGCACGTGGAGGCCACACACACTACTGAGCCTCATTTTGACTTGTTTTAAGGACATTACATCAAAGCTGGATCAGCCTGTAGTGTGTTTTTCCACTTTAATTTTGAGGGTGACTCCAAATCCAGACCTCCATGGGTTAAAAAATTTGATTTCCATTTTATTTTATTTTTTATTTTGTTGTCAGCACATTCAACTATGTAAAGAACAAAGTATTTCAGAAGAATATTTAATTAATTCAGATCTAGGATGTGTTATTTTTGTGTTTCCTTTATTTTTTTGAGCAGTGTATATATATATATATAATAAAGACCACAATCCATGTGAAAAACAAACTGAAATGTTTAACACTTGATGAATAAGTCAGAAAATTTGATTGAAAGCAAATATATATGTGAAAAATAACAAACCAACAAAAAAACTATAATAATAAAAAGTGATATTTTAATGCAAAAATACACAGAGAGTGGTTAAAGTGCTCGTGCAGTGCCAGTGACCATGCAAATGATCCGTGAAAGTCAATAGTGCCTAAAATTAAATGTAACAATTCTCCAAGTTGATTAAATACTACCATATCGCAACCAAAATAGGCTGCCCACGGTACCATATATTAAAATACCCCCCACACTTCCTCCGTCTGGAGGTCAATTCTAAGTGATCATATCCATATTCCTTTCTCAATTTATCCTCCATTTTTCCACATCCAAATAGTTGGAGGAGAATGAAATATATTTATCTCCTTCCTGAGTAGGGAGTACCAGTCCATCTACATTTTCTTCCAACACAATGTAACCTTCATTTCCCTTTTTATTAATAGTCCCAGATGTCAATTTCCAAATCAGTTCATTCTATTACCCATAGATTGGAAACATAATATGGGTAAGTCAGAGATAAATATCATAAACCAGTTAAAATGTAAAACTACATTATTGCATTAAAAACTACTGTTAAAATCAATGGTGCTACCTAACAGCGACGACCCATGCCAGGGGAGCAAAATCAGAGAACTATAAGAATGGGGCAAAGCTATTGCCTTCATTAAGTCTTCATGGTGAGACAGTATTGAGGAGGAAAATCCATCTTGTCTCCATCTGACAAAGTACTTTTTTTTTCAATTGCCTTCTCTAGACGAGATAATCACATGGTCAATACCTCTAAAACGGAGGAGAGAGCAATCAGAATTATGTACAGTAGTTCTTTAAAATGTCTTGGGATAGTTTGTAGATCCTGGATATTTTCTGCCTCCCTGGTGGATTCTATTGCCAGTACATGTTCTCTAATTCGCTTTTTAAATTGGCGCAATGTCATCCCTACATAAATCAAATTGCATGGGCATGTACCTCCACAATCCCCCTGAGGACTCCCCTGCATATCGAAAACGGTACAGATCCATTTTGCAACCCATAGACTTCTATTAAGACCGAATGAATAACGGAACGCCTCTAAAGGCATTCCGTTATGCATTCGATCATAGAATTGCATTATGGTCCGTGGTAACGGAATCCATAACGTAATTCTGTTTTTACCACCAAACGAAGCGTGACAGAATTTTAAAATATGAAATTCGCTCATCTCTAATCATAAAAGTGTTAGAATTGAAGTTGTGAACTCTTTGATAATTTGTAAGTTATGATAATTTTCTAAAAGTTTTATAATTACATTTCAAAGCAGGAATAAAAGTAGATGAATAGAATACATAGGGATGAATAGCTAGAGATCTGAAGAATAAATGACACAATCATTGTATTTCACTGACACTGAACACTGTCATTATACTTTGTATAAGAATAAAAATCTCTAGTAGAATAGAGAAGAAATATCCAGCCGCGAGACCGTTTTTTTATATGTAATTTTATGTATCCAATGATATTTAAGAAACACAATGAGTATAAAAAATAAAAAGGATATATATTATTTCAAAATTCAATAAAGTGACATTTTTCTTTCTGTTTGAAAGAAGCCAGTAGTTAAGAGAAGACTTCATTAACTTTTGACATGTGACAATAGTCATTTATTTGGTCATTTTGTGTCCTAATAGTGTAATAATGATCAGTCTGGTATTTGGTATATTTTCACTTGGTAAGGCTGCCAGAAAATTATAGCTTTTCAGCAAGTTGTATTAAATGTCAAGTAGGACTGGCTTCACGGTGTGAAGAAAAAGTTTTCCGATTCAATAAATTGTCTAGATTTATCTAAGAAAATCTTAATTATTTATTGATGCACAAGTTCTGTACGTTTCTAGTATTTGATATGCTTCAGCTTTTCCCTATGTTTAAGATCTCTGCTTGCAGTCAGTAAAATAAAACTCTCCTGTTTAGCTCCAGAGGTGGATGGCACAGTTGTAAGGTTTATTACAAGACCCTTCTCAAGCCTGTATAAAGACACAGAGGGCTGAATCAGTAACATTGGCGTCTGCAGGGCCGATCCTGATAGGCCTGCACTGCTGGCATAGGTATGTAATTTATGATGAGGCGCAGGCTAGGTCATAAATTACATACCTCCTCTGGTGCTGGAATGAATCCGGATTAAAGCCTAGCACCAAGTGACGTACAGGGGTCTATTTACAGCTCATCCTACCCTAGGCACTTGGACTGAATGCACCCCCACCCCACCCCCAATTTTTTATTTTATTTATGTTACTTACTTACATGTACGGCGCTGGAGAGATGGGCAAACATGGTACCTACTCTCATGTGCAGTAGGCGTCATGGCTGGCCAGTCTCCACTGTTTCAAACAGCAGAGACCCGTGGCTAATTACCACGACCAACAATAATGCCGATCGCGGTAATTAAAGCCTTTAGATGCCGTGATGGCGCATCCGGGCTTCTTACCGGCATACTCTGCAGCCAGTGAGGATGCTGGTAATTGATTTAAATGCACTAGGTCTTGATGAAGAGACAAGGCATTTTAGCTGCAATTCTTATTTTGGCCAGCAGGTGGCAGGCCAACATAAGAAAGGAAAAATTCTGAACACTAAATGTATGTAAAAAAATCCATGAACGTTCAGAATTAAAAACAAAAAAAATTGGATTTTGTAGGCTCAGTACTTGCTTCAAAATCATAACAAAAAAGTTCAAAAAACCTGTTAAAAAATATAAAAGTTTTTAAATCACCCCCTTTCTGCAGAATAAAAAAAAGTGTCAAAATGGCCAATTTGCCATTCTTTCGTTGCTTCTTTTACCCCCCAAAAAAAGTCACACACTGTCACGATCAGTGTGTGGTGGTGGGGACGACGACTCCACACTGAACACAGGAGGGAAGGGAAACAGTAACTGGGCCTGGAAACTAGGGAAGAAACAGGTCACCTCCTAGACAACCCTAATATGGGCCCTGACTACCTATCAATATGAATAGATCTTGAAGGTAGGAATATTTATAATCAGTATATCTATGCCCTGATTTCCTTATAGGGCCCTGGAGTAAGTATAGGACCAGAGTCAACCCATTCCTCCCCATATGGATGAAAGGAAGTCTCAGGCCCAGATACAACAGCAGGGCATATAACAAATACAAAAAACGTGACACTTAAATTCTGTAGAGATGGAAGAACAGGAACACCAGAGGGGATCTCACACCAGCTCAGCATTAACCGCATTGTCAGAAGAGTGGGGTGAGACTATAAAGGGTAGAAGTGATGACCACTGAGCAACAGCTGAGAAAAGGGAAGTGGTCATTAATCCTATTAACACTGAATCAAGAGAAATCAAGGAGGCTGTTAGATTCCCCCACGCTCAGCCAATCTCCTTGATTTCCTGACATCAGTCACCTGAGGGACCGTGACACACACACTCCAAAATGGTATCAATAAAAACTACAGATTGTCCCGCAAAAAATAAGCCCCCACACAGCTCAGTAGATATAACTATAAAAAAAAAGATATGGTGGTCAGCATATGGTGATGTAAACATATATTTTTTTTCAGTTTACATATTTTTTTACACTAGTTAGACATAAAAAAAAACTATACATATGTGGTATAATTGTAATCATACTGACTCAGAGAATGAAGGGAACAGATCAGTTTTGCTGCAAATGGAACGCCGTGGGAATAAAACCCATAAAACTTTGGCGGAAGTGTTTTTTTTCCAATTCCCACTACATTGTATGCCATATTAAATGGTGACATTAGAAAGTACAACTTGTCCCACAAAAAATAAGCCCTCATACAGCTATGTGTATGGAAAAAAAAAGTTATGGCTTAAGGAAGATAGGGAAGAAAAATGAAAATGCAAGAACGAAAAACCTCCGGTATCCTAAGGGTTACATTCCTCATGGTAGGTAAATTTCAATGCATAAATAAATACTTAAATTGTACAATGAGATTTGTCAGATCTCATTCACATTGTTGGTACTGCATTAGGCCTCATGCACACGACCATTGTTTTGGTCTGCATCCGAACCGTCGTCTTTGCGGCGCAGATGCGGACCCATTCACTTCAATGGGGCCGCAAAAGATGTGGACAGCACTCTGTGTGCTGTCCGCATCCGTTGCACCTCTCCGTGGCCCCGCAAAAAAAATATAGCATGTCCTATTCTTGTCTGTTTTGCGGACAAGAATAGGCATGTCTACAGTAGGCCGCCCGTTCTGCAAATTGCGGAAGGCACACGGGCGGCTTCCGTTTTTTGCAGATCCGAGGTTTTCAGACCACAAAAATCAGCACGGTCGTGAGCATGTAGCCTTACGCAGTGGTTTTTCTGCACGAGAATCCACGTGGAAAAAACACAATCTTCAATGTGTGCAGGCAGCCTAATAGAGTAACATGAGTCCTTTATGTATGTTTCTACCCTAACTGTCCACAAGTGAGTAATAAAGTAAATGTCATACACCTCCAAGAGGCTTGAGAAACAAATTAAAGGGGTTTCCGGAGATTCTGATGATCTATCCTCAGGATAGGTCATCAATATCCGTTCACGGAGGGTCTGTTACCAGGTACTCCTGCTGGTCAGCAGTATGAGGAAGCCAGAGGCTTACCAAGAATTAGCCTGATCTGCTTCTAGGCCACGTGACCAATGAAAGTGACATCACTGACCTAGAAGTGTAGTACCCCAGAGCGGGCACTACAATTCCTACACCCTGCTACTGTCTCTAACTCTAATGGCTAACCAGTAATATAATCTGTGTATTTATTCCAGGCCATTTGACATTGTGCCTTAATAACATTGCTTCTGTATGTAAATGTTATGTATTGCATTACATGTAATGTGCCTAGTTTACTAGCAGGTGGCAGTGTGACTGGCAGATTACCTTAAGATAGAATGGAACTTACCATTCCATTCTACCCCCTGTTGGGCAGAAGTGGGCTAGTGGTGTTTTCTACCAAGGGAGGGCTGGAGGAAGCTATAGTAAGTCGATAGTCAAGAGTGAAATTGAGAATTGGAAGGAGAGCAGACATCTCGCAGTAAGCGGAGTTCCCCCCTCCCTAACTGCAGCAAGAATCTCTCAAGAGAAGCAGCTCACAGAGCACCAAGACTCCTTACAGTTTATAGACAGAGAATTATGAGGGGGTCAAAAGCCAAAGGCACCCTGCTCAAAGGTACCAGATCAAAGCCAGAGTCTAGCACAGCAAAGAAAGATAAAGCAAGGTATCCAAGTTTGCCTGCCAGTTTACCCCAAAACCTGCTGGAGCCAAGAGAAAGACCAACTATTGTCTGGATCCAAGTTTACTCAAGAAAAATGTTCAACTTTTACCAAGTCTGGGTTCTTACTTCAAAACTAGACTGTTACTCCACCAACTCTTACCCCTTTATTGCTACAGAAATTAACCCTGGGGAGCGATGGTATCCAGGTAGGAGCACCGTGACACACACTAAACTGTTAAGGCCACATCACCACTCAGCATTCCTAAAAACCTGGGAGACGATCGGCCCTAGGGTGCCGAGTGTTGCAGAAGGAGTTCATGGTGCTCTGGCTTCTTCAAACATCCAGTGGTCGGACACCTGATTGATGACTAATTATGAGGATAGTTTATCAATATCAAAATCTCAGCAAAACTCCTTTAACAAGTAGTGCATTGCTACCCATTAGTGATAGAGGAACATCGGCCAGGAAGTTTTGAGAATGCGAGTTCATGATCAAATGTTCGGGAACCGCACGTTCACGGAGGGCCCCATTCACTTTAATGGCAGGCGAACCAGAAAAACCTTCAGGTCATATTTGCAGCCACCAAATACTTACTAGAAGTGCACAAATAGTCCCACAAGGTATATTAGACGGTCAATAGATGACAATTTTACAGTAGGCCAGTGGAGTACAGGCCTCAAAAATTATGCATTCACCGGACAGAAAAGAACAAGTGATTATGTGGCTGGAGGTATATTAGACGGTCTGTGGATAACAATTTTACTGCAGACCAGTGAGTACAGGCCCCAAACATGAGGCATTCATCAGACAGAAAAGAATAAGTGATTATGTGGCTGGAGGTATATTAGGTGGTCAGTGGATAACAATTTTACTGCAGGTAATTAGAGTATACGCCCCAAACATTAGGCATTCAACGGACAGAAAAGAACAAGCGATTATGTGGCTGGAGGTATATTAGACGGTCAGTGGATAACAATTTTACTGTAGGCCATTGGAGTATAGGCCCCCAAAGTTATGCATTCACCTGACAGAAAAGAACAAGTGATTATGTGGCTGGAGGTATATTAGGCGGTCAGTGGATGATAATTTTATTGCAGGCCAGTGGAGTAAAGGCACAAAACATTAGGCATTCACCAGACAGAATAGAACAAGTGATTATGTGGCTTGAGGTACATTAGGCGTTCACTGAATAACAATTTTAGTGTACGCCAATGGAGTACAGGCCCCAAAAATTATGCATTCACCTGACAGAAAAGAACAAGTGATTATGTGGCTGGATGTATCTTAGACGGTCAGTGGATAACAATTTTATTGTAGGCCAGTATAGGCCCCAAAAATTAGGCATTAACCTGACAGAAAATAACTTGTGATAATGTGGCTGGAGGTACAATAGGCGGACACTGGCTAAAAATGTTATTGTAGGCCAGTAAAGGCCCTAAAAATTTGGCATTCTCCTGACAGAAAAGAACTAGTGATTATGTGTCTGGAGGTACATTAGGCGGTCACTGGATAAAATTTTTACTGTAGGCCACTGGAGTAGAGGCCCCAAAAATTAGGCATTCACCTTACAGAAAAGGACTTTCATGCCGCTGTACATACATGAGACAAGGACCATTCTTTGTTCCGGGTCCTGGAGGATATGTGTGGTTTAGCATGAGGAAATTCAATTACCCTTGGTCGTCATACTATAGGTGTTGAATTCCTCCGAGATCCATGCCTTATTCATTCTTAGAAATGTGAGGTAGTCCACACTGTCGTGAGCTAGGCGAGTGCGCTTATCGGTCACGATCCCTCCTGCTGCGCTGAACGTCCTTTCGGACAGGACACTCGACGAGGGGCAAGCCAAGAGCTCGATGGCAAATTGTGCCAGCTCTGGCCACAGATCAAGCCTGCACATCCATTAGTCCAGGGGTTCCTCACTTCTCAGAGCATCCACATCGGCCGTTAACCCGATGTGGTCGGACACCTGTCGGTCTAGGTGTTACCTGAGGCTGGATACAGAGGGCGGCTGTCGATGGGTTGGCTGAAAAAATGATCTCATATCCAAAGTGACCAACACCTCTTCAAACCGCCCTCTTCTTGCAGGTGCGGTAGGATTGGTACCCGTACCTGTTTCGCTGTTGGTGGAAATTCCTCTGCCAGCGCCCGCAACAGCAGAATTCAGCATCTCTCACAGCAAGGCCTGGAAATACTGCATACTGACAGCCCTCTGTGATGCTGGTAACATGTCCGCAATTTTGTGTTTGTACCGGGGGTCTAAGTACGTTGCCTCCGAGTACTGGTCCTTTCCCTTTATGCTTTTTATAAACACTGGAGCATGAAGGCCCCCATTTGCACTAAATTGGAAGCAGTGGAGCGCCCTGGCTCCTGCTCATCGTTAAGGAGAATGTCATCCTCTGTCTCCTCCCCCCATCCACGGACAACACCAGGGATCCCCGAAAAAGTTTAAAGTGCCCCTCAAAGCGTGCTCTACTTTCTCCTCCTCCCCCCAGCCACTATCCTCCTCTGACTCCTCTTCAGACTCCTGCTGACTTGTCTCAGATGGAGTAGTCCCCCTGGGAATTCATTCAGCATTGCGACTTCCTCATCTTCCTGCTCCTCGACGACCTGATCAATGACACGATGCAATGCACCAGGAAGGAGGTACGATGTCAGTGATGGTGCCCTGGCTGCGACTGACCAGTTTGGTGATCTCATCAAATGGCCGCAGAAGTCTGCATGTGTCACGCATTAACGCCACTGGCGCGGTGAAAAAAAACCAAGTTCCCCAGAACCTGTCCTGCTGCAGAGTTCGAAATGTAGTCGTTAATGGCACGTTGCTGCTGGAGCAGCCTATCAAGCATATACAAAGTGGAGATCCAACGCGTCGGGCTGTCACAAATCAGACGTCTGAGTGGCAGGTGGTGTTGCCGCTGAACATCAGCAAGGCGAGCCATCGCCGTATAAGATCTTCTAAAATGGCCAGAAATATTCCTGGCCTGCCGAAGGACGTCCTGGACCCCAGTGTATTTTACAACGGATCGCTGCACGATTAAGTTAAGGACATGTACTATGAACGGCACCTGTGTCATTTTGCCCTGTTTCAGCACGCTCAGCAGATTTGCACCATTGTTGCACACCACTTTACCAACTGTCAAATTGAGCAGGGTTAGCCACTGATCGGCCTGTGACCGCAGAGCTAAAAGCAGTGCAGGACCCGTGTGGCTCTTGACTTCCAGGCACAATAGCCGCAGCACAGCATGGCAACCTCTCACCTGGCACATCGAATAGATTCTTGGGAGCTTGGGGGATGCAGCGGAAGAGGCGGTAGCAGTGGAAAAGGAGAAGTCAGCTGAGGAGACGGAGGATGGAGTAGGAGGAGGAGAAGAAGAGGCAGGCCTGCATGCAATTCCTGGTGGTAACACCAAATTCACACGAGTGCCATGGGTTACATACTCAGAAGGTTCACCCAGTGGGCAATAAAAGTTATGTACCTTCCCTGCCCATGTTTGCTAGACCACGTGTCTGTGGTCAGATGTATCTTGGCACCGACACTGTGTGCCACAGATATATTCAATTGCCACTTTAAGTGACCATATTGCTCTGGGATGCCCTTCTGGGAGAAATATTTCCTTCCAGGGACCTTCCATTGCGGTGTGCCAATGGCCAAAAATTTTCTAAAGGCCTCCGAGTCCACCAGTTTATACGGCAGTAGTTGGCGGGCTAGCAGTTCTGGTGGAGTGGAGGACAAATGGGAGGAGAAAGGAGAAGAGGCAGGATGTGGAGCGTTGGGAGTGTGGCTTTGTGGGTTCTGATGGCATTGCTCCCACTGGGCTTGGTGATGGGAAGCCAGGTGCCTTCTTAAGGCAGTCGTCCCTAGGTGAGTGTTGGGCTTACCGTGACTTACGCATTGACAGAATAGACTGCAGATGGCAACACTATTGTCAGCAGCTGAAACGTTAAAAAAAAGCCCACACTGTGGAGCCATGTGCCGGAGTCCTGGGAGCGCAAGATGTGACCGTGCATAGTGGATGGCTTGCTCCAGATACATTTGCAGTCTGCATTTTGCCTCTTGTGCACTGCGAGTTCTGCCTGCTTCTCCTCCTTATCTGCTGCTCTGTATCTCTCTCTGAACTCCCCTCCTCTTCCTCTGTTGTGGGCACCCATGTGACGTCCATCGACATTGTATTGTAATGCATTGCAGAGGGGATCAGACCCCCAAAAGTTGAAGTCCCAGAGTGGGACAGAAATAAAGTGTAAAAAAAAAGTGTTTTGAATAAAAAAGATAAAGTTTCAAGTATAAAAAAAATGTATGATTTTATAATAAAAAAATTGAAAAAAAAAGATAAACCGCACATCCGTAACAATCGGCTCTATGAATATATCACATGATCCACCCCGTCTGGTAGACACCATAAAAATAAAAAAGCCATTTTTGTCACCTTACATGACTAAAAGTGCAACACCAAGCGATCAAAAAGGCGTATGCCCCCAAAAATAGTACCAATCTAACCGTCACCTCATCACGCAAAAAATAAGCCCCTACATAGGACAATCGCCCAAAATTTTTTTAAAAACTATCGCTCTCAGACTATGGAGACATTTTAGTTTCAAAAATTCTTTTATTGTGTTAAATGTAAAAAAAAGTATACATATTAGATATCGCTGCATCCGTAGAAACCTGCTCTATAAAAATACAGCATGACATAACCCCTAAGGTGAACACCGTAAAAAAATAAAAATGCAATTTTTTCAGCTTACATCACAAAAAGTGTAATAGCAAGCGATCAAAAAGTCATACGCACCCCAAAATTGTACAAATCAAACCATCATCTCATCCCGCAAAAATTGATACCCTACCTAAGAGAATCGCCCAAAAAATAAAAAAACTATGGCTTTCAGACTATGGTGACACTAAAACATGATTTTTTTTTGTTTCAAAAATGATATTAGTGTATAAAACTTAAATAAATAAAAAAAAATATACATATTAGGTATCGTCGCATCTGTATCAACCTTCTCTATAAAAATATCACATGATTTAACCCCTCAGGTGAACACCGTAATAAAAATAAAAAATAAATGTAAAGTGACAAAATGGCTTTTTTGCACATCACAAAAAGTGTAATAGCAAGCGATCAAAAAGTCATATGCACCCCAAAATTGTACCAATCAAACCATCATCTAATACTGAAAAAAATTAGCCCCTACATAAGACATTCGCCCAAAAAATAAAAAAAATAAACTATGGCTTTCAGAATATGGAGACAATAAAAAATCCTTTTTTTTCCAAAATGCTTTATTATGTAAAACTGAACCAAACAACCAAAAAATATTTGGTATTGTCGCGTCTGTAACAACCTGCTCTATAAAATAGCTCATCACCTAACCTGTCAGATGAACATTGTAAATAACTAAAAAAATCATCTGTACCCTAAAATGGTACTAACAAAACTGCCAGCTTATCCCGTAGTTTCCAAAATGGGGTCACTTTTTTTGGGGTGTATCAGGGGGTCTTCAAATGTGACATGGCCCTCCAAAAACCATATGGTATTCCTTTCCTTCTGCACCCTGCCGTGTGGCCATACAGCAGTTTTTGACCACATATGAGGTGTTTCTGTAAACTACAGAATCAGGGAAATAAATATTGAGTTTTGTTTGGCTGTTAACCTTTGCTTTGTTCGCAGAAAAAAAATATTAAAATGGAAAATCTGCCAAAAAAGTGAAATTCTGAAATTCCATCTGCATTTTCCATTAATTCTTGTGGAACACCAAAAGGGTTAACAAAGTTTTTAAAATCAGTTTTTAATACCTTGAGGGGTGTAGTTTCCAAAATGGGGTCACTTTTTTGAAATTTCTACTCTAGGGGTGCATCAGGGTGGCTTCAAATGGGACATGGTGTCAAAAAAACAGTCCATCAAAATCTGCCTTCTAAAAACCATATGGTGTTCCTTTCCTTCTGTGCCCTGCCGTGTGGCCATACAGCAGTTTTTGACCACATATGGGGTGTTTCTGTAAACTACAGAATGAGGGCAATAAATATTGAAAAAAATGATTAAAATGGAAAAGCTGCCAAAAATGTGAAATTCAGAAATCTCATCTCCATTTTCCATTAATTCTTGTGGAACACCTAAAGGGTTAACAAAGTTTGTAAAATCAGTTTTGAATACCTTGAGGGGTTTACATAGAAACATAGAAACATAGAATGTGTCGGCAGATAAGAACCATTTGGCCCATCTAGTCTGCCCAATATACTGAATACTATGGATAGCCCCTGGCCCTATCTTATATAAAGGATGGCCTTATGCCTATCCCATGCATGCTTAAACCCCTTCACTGTATTTGCAGCTACCACTTCTGCAGGAAGGCTATTCCATGCATCCACTACTCTCTCAGTAAAGTAATACTTCCTTATATTACTTTTAAACCTTTGCCCCTCTAATTTAAAACTGTGTCCTCTTGTGGTAGTTTTTCTTCTTTTAAATATGCTCTCTTCCTTTACCGAGTTGATTCCCTTTATGTATTTAAAAGTTTCTATCATATCCCCTCTGTCTCTTCTTTCTTCCAAGCTATACATATTAAGGTCCTTTAACCTTTCCTGGTAAGTTTTATCCTGCAATCCATGTACTAGTTTAGTAGCTCTTCTCTGAACTCTCTCTAGAGTATCTATATCCTTCTGGAGATATGGCCTCCAGTACTGCGCACAATACTCCAAGTGAGGTCTCACCAGTGTTCTGTACAGCGGCATAAGCACTTCACTCTTTCTAATGCTTATACCTCTCCCTATACATCCAAGCATTCTGCTGGCATTTCGTGCTGCTCTATTACATTGTCTTCCCACCTTTAAGTCTTCTGAAATAATTACTCCTAAATCCCTTTCCTCAGATACTGAGGTCAGGACTGTGTCAAATATTCTATATTCTGCCCTTGGGTTTTTACGCCCCAGGTGCATTATCTTGCACTTATCCACATTAAATTTCAGTTTCCAGAGTTCTGACCATTCTTCTAGTTTTCCTAAATCCTTTTCCATTTGGCGTTTCCCTCCAGGAACATCAACCCTGTTACATATCTTTGTGTCATCAGCAAAAAGACAAACCTTACCAGCGAGGCCTTTTGCAATATCACTTATGAAGATATTAAACAAAATCGGTCCCAGTACAGATCCCTGTGGAACCCCACTGGTAACATTACCTTGTTTTGAATGTTCTCCATTGACTACAACCCTCTGTTGTCTGTCACTCAGCCACTGCCTAATCCACTCAACAATATGGGAGTCCATGCTCAATGACTGCAGTTTATTGATAAGTCTTCTATGTGGGACAGTGTCAAAAGCCTTACTAAAATCTAGATATGCGATGTCTACTGCACCTCCACCGTCTATTATTTTATTCACCCAGTCAAAAAAATCTATAAGATTTGTTTGACATGATCTCCCTGAAGTAAACCCATGTTGTTTTTCATCTTGCAATCCATGGGATTTTAGATGTTCCACAATCCTATCCTTTAATAGGGTTTCCATTAATTTGCCTACTATTGATGTCAGACTCACTGGTCTATAGTTCTATATATAGGTCTATATGGTTTAGATTTGCTTCTAAACTTATAAGCCTTCCAACGTCCCCAAAAAATAAAATTCCATTCACAAAATGATCCAAACATGAATTAGACATATGGGGAATGTAAAGTAATAACAATTTTAGAAGGTATCACTATCTGTTTTAACCGCCTCCGGACCGCCTAACGCAGGATCGCGTTCCGGAGGCGGCAGCTCTGCGCACAGTCACGCATATATGCGTCATCTCGCGAGACGCGAGATTTCGCTCAAAGCCGGCCCGCGCATGCGCATCGCGGGCCGGCAAAAGTTAGAGGGGGGTCACGTTATCAGCTTGCCAGCCAATGATCGTCGCTGGCAAGCTGATGATTTTTTAAAAATCGAATCAGAAGCCAGTTAACACATTATATTTGTAAATATGATGTGTTAAATGGCTTCTCTGCTCCTCTGCTGGTCCTTTTTGTCGGTTGGTTCCAGCAGAGGAGCAGACATCACTGTGAGTACCCACCAACACTACACTTAGCCCCAGATCACCCCCCATCACCCCAATTAACCCCTTGATCACCCCTTGATCGCCCCTGTCAATCACCTAGTGAAAGGAAAAAAGTGATCAGTGTAAACTGTCACTTTTTTTTTCACTGGTATTGACTGATAGGTTTTAGGATAGTTTAGGTCCCTTGGTTAGGTAGTTTAGCGTCAGTTAGCGCCCAGCCCACCGCACCGCAGTCACTGATTCGCTGATTAGCGTATCGCTAATCAGCATTTGTACTTTTATAGTATCTGTAAGTGATCAAAACTGATCACAGTCAGATCTATAATAGTATTAGTGTCACCTTAGCTCGCCCTCCACCCAAAATGCAGTGTTTGCCCGATCAGGCCTGATCGGTCGCCCACACGTGCGTTCACCCACGCCCGCCCCGCCGCAGTGACAAAAAATATATATTTTTTTGATCACTGCACAATCACTTTCCAAGCGCTGCGGCGATAAAAAAAAATCAGTTTTGATATTTTTTATCAATCGCAGCGGCCTCCGGTACTTCCCTAGCCTCCCATTTCTAAGACAGGCTTGCTTTTTTTCTTGGGTAGTCTCAGGGAATACCCCTAAATTTAGTAGTCCAAAATGTCAAACAGGGGGTATTCTTCTGAAGAGGCCTACAGGATTCTGACCCAGTCAGATGAGGAATGGTAACCCTCATCTGACGAATCTAGCGGGTCAGAATATGAACCTGTAGAAAGCAGTGGCAGTTTGACCCAAAGTTCGGACGAGGAGGTTGAGGTCCCTGATAGCACCAGGTGTACCCGGCCCCGTGTCGCTAGACCACAGGTTGCGCAGGATCCGCTTCAAGAGCAGCAGAGTGGGGCTGGCGCTGTCGGATTACGTGTTGAGGCATACACCAGCAGCGCAGCCCATCCTGGACCTAGTGCCAGCACTGCCGTAAACATGGTGAAATGGTGAGCACCAGAAGGGCAGTTGAAGCTGGTACGGTGGCACATGCAATAGTTACCCCGTCGCAGCCACCACACAGACAGGCCCGTAGACCCCCTAGAGTCCCTGAGGTGCTGGAAAATCCTGATTGGCAGTCCCCAACTTCAGCCGCACCTGTAGTTCCCCCTTTCACCGCCCAGTCTGGAGTTCGGGTTGAGACAGCTCAGATCGGTTCGGCCCTGGGATTTTTTGAGCTGTTCTTGACTGCGGAGCTCTTGGACTTAGTCGTGGCAGAAACAAATCGGTATGCCACTCAATTTATATCCGCCAACCCGGGAAGCTTTTATGCCCAGTCCAAGTTTCCGAATTAAAAAAAATTCTGGGCCTTCTACTGAACATGGGTCTAACCAAAAAGCATGAATTGCGGTCATATTGGTCCACGAACCCAATTCATCACATGCCCATGTTCTCTGCTGCTATGTCCAGGGCACGATTTGAGGCCATCCTGCGTTTCCTGCACTTTAGCGACAACACCATCTCCCGTCCCAGAGGCCACCCAGCTTTTGACCGGCTCCACAAAATTCGGCCCCTCATAGACCACTTCAACCAGAAATTTGCAGATTTGTATACCCCTGAGCAAAACATCTGCGTAGACGAGTCCCTAATACATTTTACCGGGCGCCTTGGCTTCAAACAATACATCCCAAGCAAGCGCGCCCGGTATGGGGTCAAATTGTATAAGCTCTGTGAAAGGGCCACAGGCTATACCCACAAATTTCGAATCTATGAGGGAAAAGATCAGACCCTGGAGCCGGTCGGTTGCCCTGACTACCTGGGGAGCAGTGGGAAGACAGTCTGGGACTTGGTGTCACCATTATTTGGCAAGGGGTACCATCTTTATGTGGACAATTTCTACACAAGTGTGCCCCTCTTCAGGCATTTGTTCCTAGAACAGATTGGCTGCTGTGATACCGCGCGAACTAGTCGCGCGGGCTTCCCCCAATGGCTCGTTACCACCCGTCTTGCAAGGGGGGAGAGGACTGCCTTGTGTAACGAAGAACTGCTCGCGGTGAAATGGAGAGACAAGCGTGACGTTTACATGCTCTCCTCCATTCACGCAGACACGACAATACAAATTGAGCGAGCAACCCGTGTCATTGAAAAGCCCCTCTGTGTCCACGACTATAATTTACTCATGGGAGGGGTGGACTTCAATGACCAGATGTTGTCTCCGTATTTAGTTTCCCGACGCACCAGATGCTGGTATAAGAAGGTGTCTGTATATTTAATTCAATTGGCTGCATATAATAGTTTTGTTCTCTACAGTAAGGCTGGGAGAACACGATCCTTCCTCAAATTTCAGGAAGAGATCATCGAGAACCTCCTGTATCCAGGAGGTTCCGTGGCCCCATCCACCAGTGTAGTTAGCCGTCTACACGAGCGACATTTCCCCAGTGTCGTTGCCGGTACCTCAACCCAATCGTCACCCCGAAAAAGATGTTGTGTCTGTAGCAGGAGTGGAATAAGGCGTGACACCCGCTATTTCTGTCCTGACTGCCCTGACCACCCTGCCCTATGCTTTGGAGAGTGTTTCCGGAAGTACCACACACAGGTACACTTAGCATAGGGATTGCATCTCACAGGACAGGCACACAGGGCTATTAGGGCCCTTTCACTCACAGCTGCTGCAAACCTCTTTCACCTGGGATAAAGTGCATAATGTACTTCGCCACATCTTTGGGCGATTTGCGCTTTGCACATTGTCCCATGGGGAAGGAGAGGTTTGTCCTATAAAAAGGTAAAAAAAACAAAAAAAACACCAGTAAGCAAAAAAGTTAACGTTAAGTTCAAAAAGTTAAATAAAGTTTATATGTTCCTTTCAAAAGTTATTATAAAGTTAATAAATTTATTGCGTTGCGGCCTGGTTTTTTCTTTTTTGTTTTGTTTTTTTTACCTTCCAGGTGGACCAACCGATCGACTAGCTGCAGCACTGATGTACATTCTGACAGAAGCATTGCGCTGCTGTCAGATTACACAAAAGTCGGTGTATGCGGCGCTGCAAGATGAGATTTCTCCTCTGCAGTAAAAGATACGTTTGCCGAGGCATATGAGCTGAGGAGGCGGCGGTGTTCATATGCTTTAGCAAACACTTTGTATATATAAAAAAAAATAAAAAATCCCGGCAATGATTTATTCATCCACATCGATTGATGTGAATGGAGAAATCGGGTTTGCCAGGGCATACGAGCTAAGTGGGTATGGATGTTGGGCGGAGCTCCTATGTCCTGGCAGACGCCTTTCCCCTCCTTTTTTTTTTTGGCAGAGATTTTTTCATCCACATTAATCGATGCGAATGAAGAAATCTGTGCCGTTCATTTTTTCTTTCAGCCCAGAGGCTGAACGAAAAAAAAATATCTCATTACCCGTATGCTCAATATAAGGAGAATAACTCCTAATGCTGGTCATAAATGTAATGATTGCGGAGACCCTCAAATGCCAGTGCAGTACAAACACCCCACAAATAAAACCATTTTGGAAAGAAGACACCCCAAGGTATTCGCTGAGGGCAATATTGAGTCCATGAAAGATTGAAATTTTTGTCTCAAGTTAGCGGAAAGGGAGACTTTGTGAGAAGAAAACAAAAAAAAAAAACTATTTCCGCAAACTTGTGCCCAAAATTTTTTTTTTCTATGAACTCGCCATGCCCCTCATTGAATACCTTGGGGTGTCTTCTTTCCAAAATGGGGTCACATGTGGGGTATTTATACTGCCCTGGCTTTTTAGGGGCCCTAAAGCGTGAGAAGAAGTCTGGGATCCAAATGTCTAAAAATGCCCTCCTAAAAGGAATTTAGGCACCTTTGCGCATTAAGGCTGCAAAAAAGTGTCACACATGTGGTATCGCCGTACTCAGGAGAAGTTGGGGAATGTGTTTTGGGGTGTCTTTTTACATATAACCATGCTGGGTGAGATAAATATCTTGGTCAAATGCCAACTTTGTATAAAAAAATGGGAAAAGTTGTCTTTTGCCAAGATATTTCTCTCACCCAGCATAGGTATATGTAAAATGACACCCCAAAACACATTGCCCAACTTCTCCTGAGTACGGCAATACCACATGTGTGACACTTTTTTGCAGCCTAGGTGGGCAAAGGGGCCTATATTCCAAAGAGCTCCTTTCGGATTTCACCGGCCATTTTTTACAGATTTTGATTTCAAACTACTTCGCACTCATTTGGGCCCCCTAAAATGCCAGGGCATTATAACTACCCAACAAGTGACCCCATTTTGAAAAGAAGACACCCCAAGGTATTTCATGATGGGCATAGTGAGTTCATGGAAGTTTTTATTTTTTGTCACAAGTTAGTGGAATATGAGACTTTGTAAGAAAAAAAATAAAAATAAAAAAATCATAATTTTCCGCTGACTTGTGACAAAAAATAAAAAGTTCTATGAACTCACTATGCCCATCAGCGAATACCTTAGGGTGTCTACTTTCCGAAATGGGGTCATTTGTGGGGTGTTTGTTCTGTCTGGCTATTGTAGAACCTCAGGAAACATGACAGGTGCTCAGAAAGTCAGAGCTGCTTCAAAAAGCGGAAATTCACATTTTTGTACCATAGTTTGTAAACGCTATAACTTTTACCCAAACCATTTTTTTTTTTACCCAAACATTTTTTTTTATCAAAGGCATGTAGAACAATTAATTTTGAGAAAAATTTATAAATGGATGTCGTTTTTTTTGCAAAATTTTACAACTGAAAGTGAAAAATTTCTTTTTTTTTGCAAAAAAAAATCGTTAAATTTTGATTAATAACAAAAAAAGTAAAAATGTCAGCAGCAATGAAATACCACCAAATAAAAGCTCTATTGGTGAGAAGAAAAGGAGGTAAAATTCATTTGGGTGGTAAGTTGCATGACCGAGCAATAAACCGTGAAAGTAGTGTAGTGCAGAAGTGTAAAAAGTGGCCTGGTCATTAAGGGTGTTTAAGCTAAGGGGGCTGAGGTGGTTAAAAGCAGAGAAATAGAAATTTGGAAGGTTGCGAATTTTTTCAAATTTTGGGTAAATTTGGTATTTTTTTTATAAATAAAAATGAAATATTTTGATTCAAATTTACCACTGTCATGAAGTACAATATGTGACGAGAAAACAATCTCTGAATGGCTTGGATAAGTCAAAGCGTTTTAAAGTTATATAAAGTGACACATGTCACTGATGGTTAGCCCTTTCCAGACAGCAGTCCCTAAGGACCGCGGCATGGAAGGGGTTAAACAGTTATGGAGCGCTGTGTGTGTGTGTGGAGCGCTGTGTCCTGATTGGACACAGCGCTTTGCATGCCCAGTGCAAAACTGGTGACACACACACACGGACACAGCGCACACACACAGGTCTTTTATTATGTAGGATGTGTCATCATTGACAAACACCTCAAAGAAAGAGGCTATCCTGTTTGCTCTCTCAATCGTGCCAAAAATATCACAATCACTAAAAATAGAGAATCTTTACTCAGCGATGGCACTGTCACTTAAAAGTTCCCGAAAAAACATAACACTACTGATTGTAATACTGATTTGGTTACTTTTTCTACCAGTTTTTCTTTAGAATATGATCAGATTGTTCATCTCCTCATAAAATATTTACCTATTTTGGATGATGACCCCCAAATTAAAAATATTCTCAAGAATGGCTGCAGATTTGTAGCCAAATGAGGTGTTACACTAGGTAATACTTTAGCTCCTTCCATTGGCAAAAATGCACAACACTGGCTCATTGGCAAAGGCTTGTATAAATGTGGTCATAACAGATGTAGTATATGCAAATACATCAAACCTTGTAAGTCTTTGACCTCCACAGCAAATAACTATTGTCATAATGTGAATACTTTTATTAACTGCAACACCAACTATATTATTTACGTTATTGAATGTATTGAATGCAGGATCCAGTATGTTGGGTGCACCACCCGCAGCCTTAAAAAACGCATTGCTGAACACCTCGATAGTATCAAAAATCCTCAACTGAAAAACCTGTCAGCCACCAAGGCAACACACAGACCTTTCAGGTTAAAGCCATTGAAAGGATTTATCAGCCCAAAAGAAAAGGCGATTGAAGACAAGGCCTGCTGAGGAGTGAGGCGTACTGGATCCTCACAATGGGAAACGGGTCTCCTAATGGAATGAATCTATATTGATGACCTTATTCACACTGCATTTTGCCTTCTTGTTAAATGCATATTTTGCAATATGTGTCTGTACTGGGCTTGATATATTATATTATATTATATAACTCTTATTAAAATATTTCCAGTCTCGCTCCTATTCCATCCATGCCAGATTTTCTGTGTTACTGCTTTTTCAGCATGCCTGTTAGTAGATAAGTTGTTATCATTTTCTATGTCTTATATGCTATGAGGAAAGGCTTGAATGCCCGAAATGCGTGAGTGACAGTTGTTTTAATATTTTTCTACTATGTTCTGAGTTAATAAAAGAAATTTGATTTTATTTGGGTGCCGGATCTATCCATGTTTTTGCTGCATTGTTCCGGGTTGCCAGCCCAGATCGCGTGCATCTGCATGGAGGTGAGCTGATCCAAATTTCTTTTTTAATGATCAAGATGAAGATATGTCATATTATTAGAAAATATTTCATGTAATCTGCACAATGACCAGGCATCTGGCTTTAGGCCGGACAGTTCAGCACTCCTGCTTCCTTCTTCCCTTTTCAGAGTAAAGTCGCAAATATATAGGCGGTGTTGTAAGCATATCGCCATATTCAGTCCTTCCTGCTCTTCTCCCACAAACTGGCATAAAAATTTAGCAATTGCTGGAAAATATCACGATTGCCGACAAAATGTTGCAGATCTGCACTCTGTCTCATCTATTATGCTCTGTGCGATATTTGATCAATTTGATCTCAACTTTGGCCATTTTCATCTTCAGGTCTAAGGCTGGGTTCACACTTGAGCGTTTTACAGCGCGTTCAAACGCGCTGTAAAACGCTCAACACATGAAAACCAATGATTCCTTATGGCCCTGGTTCTCACTTGAGCGTTTTACAGCGCTGAAAAACGCGCTGTAAAACGCCCTACGCTCAAACAAGTTCTTGAGCTTCTTTGGGGCGTTTTGTCGCGCGTTTGCGGCCATAGGATAGCATAGGAACGCGCATATATGCTATTTTGAGCGTTTGTGACCATCAAAACGCGCGTACGAACGCGCGTTTGGCACATAGCAACAGGCCATAAAAGGACACACCCCTAGTGAGAGGCTAATGTGCAGCCTGAGCAACATGGAGGAAGCAGGCTGTGATAGTGAGACTCTGATCAGGCTTGTGCGTTCCAAACGCTGCCTGTATGACATCCAGGATGCCAATTTCAAAAATAGGATAAGCAGGAAACAGGCATGGGAGGACATTGGCCGTACCATCTGGCCACAGTGGATGAGCTTATCCAAAACAGGGAAAGAAGGCCAGGGTATTGACATGTGTGTTCTGAGTGTAAAAAGGAACTCCTTGTGTGCACTGGTGTAAAAACTATATATGTAATAGTCCAGCCCAGCTCTACCTGCGGCCCTCCAGCTGTGGTCTAACTACAACTCCCAATATGCTGTGCTGTATTTTACTTGCTGTAGCCTGTCCAGGCATGCATGGAGTTGTAGTTTTGCTACAGCTGGAGGGCTGCAGCTTCACCCTCCCTGTTCTAGTATATGGGCAGTCAATGTTTCCCGTCACCCACATTCTGGCACAATGTAGTGGGGCAGTATGCTCAATTTGCACTTGTTCCACTGTGTTTCGCCAGATGGCGCTGTTCCAATCTGGAAATGTATTCGAAATTCAAATTGTGGCCTACATTTGTGGGTCGGATTGGTGGTATAAAGTTGATATGGATATTGTCGACGGTTAAACATTATTGTGCTTGTGGGCTATTGCAGCACTGGCACATTATAGGTGAGTGTATGTGTACAGTCCCAGTATTGGCCACATAAATGGGACCCCTAATTCCGCCCACATTGTTTTCCCTTGTTAATGGACGAGTATTGGGCCCATAAATGGGACCCCTAATTCCGCCCACATTGTTTTCCCTTGTTAATGTAGGAGTATTGGTGGGCACTATTGGTGCTTCTACAAGGGCCACTATATAGGTGAAAAAAGGGCATTGCACACATTCACTCTTCAAATTTTTTAATGCAGTCATTACACTAATCCAATAAAATAAAATGGAATATTAACAGATAACGAAACAATCTTTGCTGGGGGAAAAAACAAAATATTTGAACATTATATGGCTTGCATTTGCCAAGGTAACTCCCCCTGTGGTGACATGAAATATGCAGTGAAGTGGTCCCGAATAGCGGCACCATGTGTGGTCCCACGAACACCACTGCGAATAGTACTCTCCATGGAATGGCTCAAAGAATCCTCAAAATTGAAGCCATCCCTTTGTCTGACAAAATTGTGAAGAGCACATGCTGCCTTCACAGCCGAGATGGCGGTCTCCAATTTAAGATGTATGGGTGAGTGCAGAACTCGCCATTTGTTGGATAATATACCGAATGCACATTCCACCACCCTGCGTGCTCTTGTCAGACGATAATTAAAAACACGGCGCGCAATGGAGAGACCACGGCTGGAGTATGGCCTCATAAGATGCTCACCTAGAGCAAATGCCTCGTCCCCAACAAAAACAAATGGCATAGACGGAGAAGTGGTGCCAGGCAGTGTGGTGTTCCCGGGAAGGTCAAGCGAATTATTAATGAGCATTTGACCAAAGTCTGAATGCCCAAAAACAGCAGAGTCCGAGCTGCTGCCATAGGAACCCACATCGATGTATCGGAAACAATAGTTAGCATCACATACTGCAAAAAGAACTATAGAAAAGTATTTTTTATAATTAAAGAACTGACTGCCACTCCTCATTGGCTTCACAACGCGGATGTGTTTGCCATCAATTGCTTCTACACAGTTTGGGAAATTGCATGTTAGCTGAAAAGTATACGAAATTTTAAGCCACTCCTCCTTGTTTGGTTGGCCCATGACAGCAGCATGTAGGACATGCCAAATGGCGAAGCAGGTTTCCTTCACGATTACACTGGCTGTGGATTTCCCGATCAGGAAGGTGTAGTGAAGACTGATCAAAGAGTGGCCAGTAGCTAGATAGCTGCAAAAAAAGATTGAAAAACTGGATTCAAAATAATGGATGATGCTTTTTTTTTAATATAGTCAACGTTTTGAAAAGCAAGTGGATGAGCCTGAAAGATGCTTTTGTTCGACATCGGCGTAAGGAGAGGGAGCAGAGGAGCGGAGCTTCGCCAGGGGCACGGTCGAGTTATGTGCATGCCGAGCAAATGGCGTTTCTTATCCCATGCACTGAAATGCGTAGGTGAGTCCAGTGCATACACATGCAGGAGAGGGTGTGGTATGACATGCATTCACTTTCAAATCTTGCACATACTTATGTATATTTTCATGTTCACAGCACCGATAGTAGCTGGTCCCAACCTCAACAGCAGGAGGAGGAAGAGGGGGAGGTCAACCGAGACAGTGAGGCCTGTGCGTCAACGGGGCCACTAAGTCCTCCTCCACCCGATCCCACCCCTACATTCCAAACCCCCACACAGCCTGCACCACCTGTCGTGGAACCCGCAAACATTAGGGTTCACCGACCAAAACGGAGAAGGCCATCACGCCATGAGGACCAGCTAATAGCATGCCTGGATGCGCTTGCCCATCCTGCCCCCAAACTCTCGTGTGATGGGCTTTTCCTCTTGAGTTTGGAGGAAAAAATGCAGCAAGTGCCCAGAAATAGAATCACCGAAGCGAGGGACACATTAACAAGGGTGCTAGACAGCTTCATCCCATGTTCGGATATCACACAGGCCAGCAATGCACCACAACATCCACCACAACATCCACCACCCACTCACACATACACATCACAAACATACCCCCAAACTAACATACCACACCCTCACGACACATGGCACACACAACCCCACTCCTCATACACCTATCCCTCCACCAGCATGGGCAACAACCCCTCCACCACCGCTCCAATGCAATCTGGCCAGCAATCGGGTGGACTGAGAGAGGCCATGCGGGATCCTGAGCCACATTTCAGCTTTCCGCACTACCACAATCTGTAAATATTTACGGACATAATTTTGTGTGTCCGGGGTGTTGTGCCTTGATTGTTTTTGTTTGAAATTTGCCTACTAATTTGACGTTCCAAAGACAAAGAGTTATGTTGTTTCTGTTAAAACACACTATGTGCATTTTTGGAGGAACTGGAACATGTTCGGTACCTTTTCCCCAAATTAAAAACATTTGCTAAGTTTGTGTGACTCTTATTTGGAAGGGAGTGGGTCCGTATGGGAAAATGTGCGTAAACTATGTAAGTATGGTATCTATATGTCAAATTTAAAAAGCATACACATCAAATCCACCACCCGCTAAAACAATCAAACGTCACAACCAACCGTGGAAAATAACAAAGGCCACACTAATATCCAGTCACCACACAATGCAAATGCTTTTATAAGGCCACTATTAGAGTCTACTTACCGCAAAGTAATAATCAGTCTTTCCGCGGGTGGTATACTGTCCCGCATGAAGGTGTCCTCACGTTCTAAATGGGTGCCCAACAACCCCAGGAGCTCATCAAAGCTGTTCCAAACCCAAATGGCGAGGGTTAACATTCACAAAATACTACAACTGGTACCTTCACAATTGCAACAACACTACTATAACTATTGTATATGTACAAACCTGGTGATGGACATCCGCGTGTATGAAAAAAATTTGTCTTCATGGGCCCGGAGGCCCACGTACAGTGCCCAAAACTGTCCCCTTTCAGTTCGATTGGCAATGACAGGATGGACCCAGAAGCGTCGCCTGCTCTCTCTCCTTCGCTGCAAACGTCCGAGATGGATTGCTGCAACAATTGCCGCAATTGGTCGCCTTCTGGAAAATTCCATGACTGCAAACAATCCACTCTTCCAAAACCCATGAAATTGGCCACCTGCATATCTCTATCATTAGACACCTTTCATATAGACAGGGCTGTATTTTCATAGGACAACACTGCTGTCCATCATACAAACGCGCGTAAAACGCGTGTTGGCTATGGCCAAAAACGCTCACACAAAAACGCGCCTAAAACGCGCGACAAAAACGCGCGTTAAACGCGCATATCCAAAACGCTCAGGTCTGAACCCAGCCTAAAAATTGAGGAAAAAAATTGATAAATCTCCCCCATTAATCCTGTTTTTTCTTATATACTTATTAATATAGTTATAAATAATATTCCATATAGAATGCTTACCTTCATGAAAGCAAATTGTGTATAATGAGATACTTGACCTTTCGACCCATGCTTTTTCTTTTATTCTGTCTCAGAATATGTCCTCTCAAAAGTTTAGATGTCTGGAGAATTCAGTCTGCTAAAACACAACTTGATAAAATTCCACTGTGTCAACAAATATTCCACTAAATATGATGCTTTTCTCTAGAAAACACTCAATGTTTCATTGATTCCTGCCCTACAATTTTCACAGCTCTAAAAGTGCTCGCTGTTCTAAAACAAAGGTTTTGTTTACAGGATAAAAGCAAAGTAAATGCCCGGTTTGGCCGAAATTCTGTGAGATGATGAAAAAGAGACAGCATTTGATCACACGCAGTTATAACCTTTTTAATAGGGATGAAAAAATAAATCTGCAATAATTTTCTTTAGCCGAGACATGCATTGCCAACATTCTCTATAACAAATGGATGACGCCAAACTGATGAAGCCCTGGTGTTTTGAAACAAAGATTACATGCTATTTAGCATGGAGCAGCAGACTGCCAGGTACCATTCGCCAGCCAACTACCAAGTCGTCTGTGTAGCTGACAAAAGAATATACTGGAACAAGGACTTCCTCTCCCATTAGGCAGGCGTAAAGAATATAACTGATAAGGTCATTTTTGTCCTGGTCTCTCCAAAGAGTTAACCACCGCCATTAAGGAAGCCTATCAAATGTATTACAATTGTGCTTTTTGCCAACTTTAAGCTGGATTGTGTGTTGCTGTTATTTTATTTATTTATCGTATGGCACTAAGATAGCAACACATAAAATGGGTTGCAGTATAAAGAGTTTACAGCATGAGCTCTTCTTAACAGCATTCCGAAAGTTGCTTTACTGCAGCCCCATGGACCATAGACACAATGGACCTCATTGACTTCTATAGGAGAGTTTTCTAGACATGCTCTGTGACCTGTGCAGAGGTCATTGTACAAGAAAGAGCTAGATAAGCTTTGACAATCACCTATTATGAATGGTGGATCTTGTCTTATCTGTACACAGAGGTGATATCATTACAGGCAGAATTAGAATGAAAGATAAGCCGGTAACATCTTTTTTTTTTTCTTTTCATTGGGAATATTCTAACTCCCATAACTTTTTTTTATAGTTATGTTTACGGAACTGTGTGAGAGTTCATTTTTTGCAGGAAAATCAGTAGTTTTTATCATTGGAGCGTGTATGACTTTTGGATCACTTTTTATTCAATTTTTTGGGGGGTGAAGTGACACAAAAAGTCAAACCTGCCACTGTTTCTTTGTTTTCCCTTTGGGATAAAGATTTTTATATTTTAATAGTACAGGCTTTTTTGGATGCGATGATGTCCATGATATTTTTTTTTTTTTTATTGTTTATTTTTTATTCTATGGAAAGGGGAGTGATTTGATTATTTTTTTTTCTTTTTCTAAGTTAGGCCTCATGCACACGGCCGTTCCGTTATTTTGCGGTCCGCAAATTGCGAATACGCAAAACACGGAGGACGCCCGTATGCTTTCCGCAATTTGCGAAACGGAACAGGCGGCCCATTGTAGAAATGCCTATTCTTGTCCGCAAAACGGACAAGAATAGGACATGCTATATTTTTTTTGCAGGGCCACAAAAAAGAGCAGCGGATGCAGACTGCACACCCATTGAAGTGAATGGGTCCGCACCCGTCTCGGATGCGGACCAGAACAACGGTCGTGTGCATGAGGCCTTACTCTTGGTGACTATAACATGCAATCATTAGATTGCATCTTGTATTCTATAATTCATATCTATGCATTATAAAATACTAAATTCAGCATATTTCAATGCAGTGCTGCCACCTACAGGTGGAATATACTAGTAATCAGCCTGTAATCCTAGTACAGCCTCAAGCCTATTACTCGTACAGGTCGCCTTCCACGATCTCAGCCAGGCAAAGGCTGCTGTGCCATTACTTCCAATCACAGACATTACCTCCAGGCCTCTGCCGTGTAAAACAGTAGAAGCCCGGCGGTTTATGTAGTCAGCTATAAAAACCGCTACGGTGAAGGTTCGGAAAAGAGTTAATAACAAATATCTGGGTATAGTATTTTAAGGTCTAACGGTCATCAGATATTTCATTGCCATGAATTTCAATCCAAGTCATTCTACGAAAAACGATTACATCACAATGAATTGCATAGTAACATTGAATCCAATAAATTCATGGACAAGTAGAAAGGTGAATGTAATAGATAAAAGAACAGTCATAGGAGGCTTAATAAGTGTAGCAAGCAGAAAAGGAATGAATGTAAAAATTCATAAAATGTGACCTTTTCGAAGAGCTTGATGATCATCATCCTCTAATAATTCTGACCTTTCTATAAGGCAGGCTTAATATGATAAGGGGAAAACATGACTATTGAAAAGATTCATGTTTAAGTAAAACAGGCAAATAATTATTTAGCAAGCAATGTTATTGACTATTTTGAAACCAAGATATATGGAACAGGTGTGAATGTGGCGCACTTTCCCTTATTAACATAAAAAAAAGCCTTAGTATTTTCAACGCGGCATCGTTTTGCAGGTATATTTGTATAAGTAGTAAAATGTGAGATCATTAAGTTTGACCTCAAGAGAAGATTCAGTTAAAGCTGTTGAATTAGCTAAATTAAGTCAGACATCTTAACGCTAATTAAAACATAAATAGCAGTTACATACTTTTTCCCTCTAGGACAATATAGTACTAATCAAGAAGCAGTGCGAATTTTTAACATATATATTTTTTTTTTCGTTGATGGAAAAAAACATTGTGTTATCATGATGCTATTTAAAATCCATTAAGTGATGTGATGTGCAAACATATTACGGTCTTTTACACAAGTCACAACCTGTTTTGGCAAACGGTATCAAATCACTACTTTCAAGTAAAGATTAAGTGGTTTACATTAAAGTAATATCATATTTAACTGACTTATACAGTGACAATTCATTACAGAGAACTGAAAAAAAAAAAACATTTTTAGTTCACTCATGTTGTGTAAGGCCTTTTTCACACGTCAGTGTTCGGTCAGGGATTTTGAGCCAAAACCAGGTGCAGCTCTAAACACAGAGCAGGTTCAGATCTTTCCCTTATACCTTATGTCTGTGGAGGCTCCAATCCTGGTTTTGGCTCACAATTAGGGCTCATGCACATGAACGTATTTCCTTTCCGCTTCCGTTTTTTTTTGTGGACGGTATGCGAAACCATTCACTTCAATGGGGCTGTAGAAAATACAGAAGTTACTTTGTGTGCATTCCATTTCCATTTGTCCGCATGGCCGTTCCGCAAAAAAGTAGTGCGTGTCCTATTATTGTCCACAAATCACGGTCCGAGGCCCCATTCAAGTCAATGGGTCCGCAAAAAATACGGAACGCACACGGAACACATCCCGTATGTCATCCGTATTTCATCCGTATTTTGCGGATCCATCCTGTATAAATTCTATGCCCAGCCCATATTGCTCATGTGGTTGGTGATTAATAAGTTACTGTTTCTATATACGATCCACAAAAAACGGATCAAATCCGGAAACCATACGGATATGTTTTGTGCGATAACAGAACAGAAGAGGACTTAAATCAGAGAAAAAAAACCTCAGATACAGAACAACGGATCAGTGAAAAACAGACCGCAAAACAACAACAGTCGCGTGCATGAGCCCTTACTGATGGAAATTTCTGACTAACTCACTTCATTTGTGGTTGATATAGGCATGGAAGACCAGGGGTGGACATATATTTGCATCCTGTGCAGGTAGACAGGGGTCCTGCAGGCAGGGGCTCACTACCAGTGATGGCCAGTTCGCAGTGTTCGCCGACGAACACATGCGATCTGCCATCTTTATTTCCAAGTCCGGCGATGCAGAGGTAAGTCCTTACCTGTGCCTGCGCCGTGAGAAACTCTGAAACACATGCGGTCACTGGGAGCAGGCAGTTCCGAGAACAGCCCGATGAAGGCTGTTCTCGGAACTGCCTGCTCCTGGTGACCGCATGTGTTTCAGAGCGGCGAGCGGCGCAGGAACAGGTAAGGACTTACCTCTGCATCGCCGGACTTGGGAATAAAGATGGCAGATCGCATGTGTTCGTGGGCGAACACTGCGAACTGGCCATCACTGTTCACTACTACCTAAGAAAATAATAGTGGTTCCCATTGTATATTAGATTACACATAAGATGCTATACCACTTCCTAGCCATGTCTCACAATTAGTGATGAGTGGCAGGGGCAATATTCGAATTCGCAATATTTTGTGAATATTTTGGCGTATATTTGGCATTAAGTTTGCAAATTTGAGAATTCGCCATTATTTTCTTGATTGTGAATATAGGCAATGTAATATGCGTGCATTGCATGCACAATACGGGCGTGGGTCACTTTTGCTACATTGTTCAAGTTTCCTAAGACTGTAGAAAATGGTTGGCACGGCAGAACATTACAATAGCTTTATATGCAGATAGAGTGCTCCAATATATTCGCGATTGCGCAAATCGGCTATTAATGATGCACATATTTTGGCGCAATACATGCAACTTCACATTTTAGCAGGTCTGACTACATATTACTGAATGATGCACTAAGTATTGTTGTGAACTTGTGACATCACTGCACTATGTCTGTAGCATGTATGTATGGACAGTAGAACCTATCAGCTACACTATATCACGATATAACCTACACTGACTATCTCCCACTAACTATCTGTATTATATATACAGTTGCAAGAAAAAAGTATGTGAACCCTGTGGAATGATATGGATTTCTGCACAAATTGGTCATAAAATGTGATCTGATCTTCATCTAAGTCACAACAATAGACAATCACAGTCTGCTTAAACTAATAACACACAAATAATTATATGTTACCATGTTTTTATTGAACACACCATGTAAACATTCACAGTGCAGGTGGAAAAGGTATGTGAACCCCTGGACTTAATAACTGGTTGACCCTCCTTTGGCAGCAATAACTTCAACCAAACATTTCCTGTAGTTGCAGATCAGACATGCACAACGGTCAGGAGTAATTCTTGACCATTCCTCTTTACAGAACTGTTTCAGTTCAGCAATATTCTTGGGATGTCTGGTGTGAATCGCTTTCTTGAGGTCATGCCACAGCATCTCAATCGGGTTGAGGTCAGGACTCTGACTGGGCCACTCCAGAAGGCGTATTTTCTTCTGTTTAAGCCATTCTGTTGTTCATTTACTTCTATGCTTTGGGTCGTTGTCCTGTTGCAACACCCATCTTCTGTTGAGCCTCAGCTGGTGGACAGATAGCATTAACCCCTTAAGGACTCAGCCCTATTTCACCTTAAGGACTTGGCCATTTTTTGCAAATCTGACCAGTGTCACTTTAAGTGCTGATAACTTTAAAACGCTTTGACTTATGCAGGCCATTCTGAGATTGTTTTTTCGTCACATATTGTACTTCATGACACTGGTAAAATGAAGTAAAAAAAAATCATTTTCATTTATAAAAAAATACCAAAATTTACCAAAAATTTGTAAAGAATTGCAAATTTCCAAGTTTCAATTTCTCTACTTTTATAATACATAGTAATACCTCCAAAAATAGTTATTACTTTACATTCCCCATATGTCTACTTCATGTTTGGATCATTTTGGGAATGATTTTATTTTTTGGGGATGTTTCAAAAACCCAATTTTTAGGGACCAGTTCAGGTCTGAAGTCACTTTGCGAGGCTTACATAATAGAAACCACCCAAAAATGACCCCATTCTAGAAACTACACCCCTCAAGGTATTCAAAACTGATTTTACAAACGTCATTAACCCTTTAGGTGTTTTACAAGAATTAATGGAAAAAAGATACAATTTCAAAATTTCACTTTTTTGGCAGATTTTCCATTTTAATCATTTTTTTCCAGTTACAAAGCAAGGGTTAACAGACAAATCAAACTCAATATTTATGGCCCTGATTCTGTAGTTTACAGAAACACCCCATATGTGGTCGTAAACCGCTGTACGGGCACACGGCAGGGCGCAGAAGGAAAGGAATGCCATGCGGTTTTTGGAAGGCAGGTTTTGCTGGACTGTTTTTTTTGACACCATGTCCCATTTGAAGCCCCTCTGATGCACCCCTAGAGTAGAAACTCCAAAAAAGTGACCCCATTTTAGAAACTATGGGATAGGGTGGCAGTTTTGTTGGTACTAGTTTAGGGTACATATGATTTTTGGTTGCTCTATATTACACTTTTTGTGAGGCAAGATAACAAGAAATAGCTGTTTTGGCACCGTTTGTATTTTTTGTTATTTACAACATTCATCTGACAGGTTAGATCATGTGATATTTTTATAGACCAGGTTGTCACGGATGCGGCGATACCTAATATGTATACTTTTTTTTATTTATGTAAGTTTTACACAATGATTTTATTTTTGAAGCCAAAAAAAATCATGTTTTAGTGTTTCCATAGTCTGAGAGCCATCATTTTTTCAGTTTTTGGGCGATTACCTTGGGTAGGGTATAATTTTTGCAGGATGAGATGACGGTTTTATTGGCACTATTTTTGGGTGCACTTGACTTTTTGATCGCTTGCTATTACACTTTTTGTGATGTAAGATGACAAAAAATGGTTTATTTAGCACAGTTTTTATTTTAATTTTTTTACGGTGTTCATCTGAGGGGTTAGGTCATATGATATTTTTATAGAGCCGGTTGATATGGACACGGCGATACCTAATATGTATACTTTTTTTTTTATTTATGTAAGTTTTACACAATAATATTTTTGAAACAAAAAAAATGATGTTTTAGTGTCTCCATATTCTGAGCCATAGTTTTTTTTTTTGGGGCGATTGTCTCACGAAGGGGCTCATTTTTTGCGGGATGAGGTGACGGTTAGATTGGTACTATTTTGGTGAGCAAACGCCTATTTGATCGCTTGCTGTTGTACTTTTTGTGATGTAAGGTGACAAAAAAATGGTTTATTTAGCACAGTTTTTATTTTTTACGGTGTTCATCTGAGGGGTTAGGTCATGTGATATGTTTATAGAGCTGGTCGATACGGACGCGGCGATACCTAATATGTATACTTATTTTTATTCCCTATTTTTTACCAATTTTTTTTAACTTTATTTGGGGAAAATGACGTTTTTGTTTATTTTTACTTTAAACTTTTAATTTTTTGGGGGGGGGATCTTTATTTTTTCAACTTTTTTTTTACTTTTTTTGTCCCACTTTGGGACTTCAACTTTTGGGGGTCTAATCCCTTTTACATTGCATTCTAATACTTCTGTATTGGAATGCATTGGCTGTGTGAGTAATACTGTGTGCATTACTCATACAGCTTCCAGGGGGCTGAATCTCAAAGGCTTTTCACCGGAAGGCAGCACGATGCCTTCCTTAGACATCGCGCTGCCTTCCATGCCATCGGGACCCCCCTACAGCCGCATGGGGACCTGATGGCACCGCCGCCCGCAACCACCGGATAAGGTAAAAGCCGCAAACCGCAGGTCTGAATTGACCTGCGGTTTGCGGCGATCGCCGACACGGGGGGGTCACGGGACCTCCCCCCCGGCATTGTGACAGGATGCCCGCTGAATGATTTCAGCGGACATCCTGTTGCGATTAACCCCCGCCGCACCGCAATCGCGATTTAAACTTAGGACGTACCGGTACGCCCTGAGTTCTTAAGGACTCGGGAAACAGGGCGTACCGGTATGCCATAAGTCCTTAAGGGGTTAAGTTCTCCTGCAAAATGTCTTGATAAACTTGGGAATTCATTTTTCCTTCGATGATAGCAATCTGTCCAGGCCCTGACGCAGCAAAGAAGCCCAAAACCATGATGCCCCCTCCACCATACTTCACAGTTGGGATGAGGTTTTGATGTTGGTGTGCTGTGCCTCTTTTTCTCCACACAGTGTTGTGTGTTTCTTCCAAACAACTCAACTTTGGTTTCATCTGTCCACAGAATATTTTGCCAGTACTGCTGTGGAACATCCACATGCTCTTGTGCAAACTGTAAACGTGCAGCAATGTATTTTTTGGACAACAGTGGCTTCCTCTGTGGTATCCTCCCATGAAATCCATTCTTGTTTAGTGTTTTACGTATCGTAGATTCGCTAACAGGGATGTTAGCATATGCTAGAGACTTTTGTAAGTCTTTAGATGACACCCTAGGATTCTTCTTCACCTCATTGAGCAGTCTGCGCTGTGCTCTTGCAGTCATCTTTACAGGAAGGCCACTCCTAGGGAGAGTAGCAGCAGTGCTGAACGTTCTCCATTTATAGACAATTTTTCTTACCGTGGACTGATGAACAGCAAGGCTTTGGGAGATACTTTTATAACCCTGTCCAGCTTTATGCAAGTCAACAATTCTTAATCGTAGGTCTTTTTAGAGCTCTTTTGTGTGAGGCATCATTCACATCAGGCAATGCTTCTTGTGAAAAGCAAACCCAGAACTGGTGTGTGTTTTTTTTAGGGCAGGGCAGCTGTAACCAACACCTCCAATCTCATCTCATTGATTGGACTCCATTTGGCTGAAACCTCACTCCAATTAGCTCTTGGAGATGTCATTAGTCTAGGGGTTCACATACTTTTTCCACCTGCACTGTGAATGTTTACATGGTATGTTCAATAAAAACATGGTAACATTTAATTCTTTGTGTGTTATTAGTTTAAGCAGACTGTGATTGTCTATTGTTGTGACTTAGATGAAGATCAGATCACATTTTATGACCAATTTGTGCAGAAATCCATATCATTCCAAAGGGTTCACATACTTTTTCTTGCAACTGTATATATATATTTCTGTGTGCGTAAAACGCACAAAATCAGCCGGTTACATTATACATCTGTACCTCGCTGTGTGATATATATATATATATATATATATATATATATATATATATATATATACATATATACACACACACACACTCATTGCGAGGTAGAGATGTCTGATGCAACAGGCTGATTTGCTACATGTCACACCAGTTAACCACCTCCGGACCGCCTAACGCAGGATCGCGTTCCGGAGGTGGCAGCGCTGCGCACAGTCACGCATATACGCGTCATCTCGCGAGACGCGAGATTTCCTGTGAACGCGCGCACACAGGCGCGCGCGCTCACAGGAACGGAAGGTAAGAGAGTTGATCTCCAGCCTGCCAGCGGCGATCGTTCGCTGGCAGGCTGGAGATGTGTTTTTTTTAACCCCTAACAGGTATATTAGACGCTGTTTTGATAACAGCGTCTAATATACCTGCTACCTGGTCCTCTGGTGGTCCCCTTTGTTTGGATCGACCACCAGAGGACACAGGTAGCTCAGTAAAGTAGCACCAAGCACCACTACACTACACTACACCCCCCCCCCCATCACTTATTAACCCCTTATTAGCCCCTGATCACCCCTAATCACCCCTGATCACCCCATATAGACTCCCTGATCACCCCCCTGTCATTGATTACCCCCCTGTCATTGATCAACCCCCTGTAAAGCTCCATTCAGACGTCCGCATGATTTTTACGGATCCACTGATAGATGGATCGGATCCGCAAAACGCATCCGGACGTCTGAATGAAGCCTTACAGGGGCATGATCAATGACTGTGGTGATCACCCCATATAGACTCCCTGATCACCCCCCTGTCATTGATTACCCCCCTGTCATTGATTACCCCCCTGTAAAGCTCCATTCAGATGTCCGCATGATTTTTACGGATGCACTGATACATGGATCGGATCCGCAAAACGCATCCGGTCGTCTGAATGAAGCCTTACAGGGGCATGATCAATGACTGTGGTGATCACCCCCCTGTCATTGATTACCCCCCTGTAAAGCTCCATTCAGATGTCCGCATGATTTTTACGGATGCGCTGATAGATGGATCGGATCCGCAAAACGCATCCGGACGTCTGAATGAAGCCTTACAGGGGCATGATCAATGACTGTGGTGATCACCCCATATAGACTCCCTGATCACCCCCCTGTCATTGATTACCCCCCTGTCATTGATTACCCCCCTGTAAAGCTCCATTCAGATGTCCGCATGATTTTTACGGATGCACTGATAGATGGATCGGATCCGCAAAACGCATCCGGACGTCTGAATGAAGCCTTACAGGGGCATGATCAATGACTGTGGTGATCACCCCATATAGACTCCCTGATCACCCCCCTGTCATTGATTACCCCCCTGTAAAGCTCCATTCAGATGTCCGCATGATTTTTACGGATGCACTGATACATGGATCGGATCCGCAAAACGCATCCGGTCGTCTGAATGAAGCCTTACAGGGGCGTGATCAATGACTGTGGTGATCACCCCCCTGTCATTGATTACCCCCCTGTAAAGCTCCATTCAGATGTCCGCATGATTTTTACGGATGCACTGATAGATGGATCCGATCCGCAAAACGCATCCGGACGTCTGAATGAAGCCTTACAGGGGCATGATCAATGACTGTGGTGATCACCCCATATAGACTCCCTGATCACCCCCCTGTCATTGATCACCCCCCTGTCATTGATTACCCCCCTGTAAAGCTCCATTCAGATGTCCGCATGATTTTTACGGATGCACTGATAGATGGATCGGATCCGCAAAACGCATCCGGACGTCTGAATGAAGCCTTACAGGGGCATGATCAATGACTGTGGTGATCACCCCATATAGACTCCCTGATCACCCCCCTGTCATTGATCACCCCCCTGTCATTGATTACCCCCCTGTAAAGCTCCATTCAGATGTCCGCATGATTTTTACGGATGCACTGATAGATGGATCGGATCCGCAAAACGCATCCGGACGTCTGAATGAAGCCTTACAGGGGCATGATCAATGACTGTGGTGATCACCCCATATAGACTCCCTGATCACCCCCCTGTCATTGATCACCCCCCTGTCATTGATTACCCCCCTGTAAAGCTCCATTCAGATGTCCGCATGATTTTTACGGATGCACTGATAGATGGATCGGATCCGCAAAACGCATCCGGACGTCTGAATGAAGCCTTACACGGGCGTGATCAATGACTGTGGTTATCACCCCATATAGACTCCCTGATCACCCCCCTGTCATTGATCACCCCCCTGTCATTGATCACCCCCCTGTCATTGATCACCCCCCTGTCATTGATCACCCCCCTGTCATTTATCACCCCCCTGTCATTTAGCACCCCTCTGTAAGGCTCCATTCAGATATTTTTTTGGCCCAAGTTAGCAGAATTTTTATTTTTTTTTCTTACAAAGTCTCATATTCCACTAACTTGTGTCAAAAAATAAAATCTCACATGAACTCACCATACCCCTCACGGAATCCAAATGCGTAAAATTTTTTAGACATTTATATTCCAGACTTCTTCTCACGCTTTAGGGCCCCTAGAATGCCAGGGCAGTATAAATACCCCACATGTGACCCCATTTCGGAAAGAAGACACCCCCAGGTATTCCGTGAGGGGCATATTGAGTCCATGAAAGATTGAAATTTTTTTCCCAAGTTAGCGGAACGGGAGACTTTGTGAGAAAAAAATTAAAAATATCAATTTCCGCTAACTTGTGCCAAAAAAAAAAAATTTCTATGAACTCGCCATGCCCCTCATTGAATACCTTGGGGTGTCTTCTTTCCAAAATGGGGTCACATGTGGGGTATTTATACTGCCCTGGCATTCTAGGGGCCCCAAAGCGTGAGAAGAAGTCTGGTATCCAAATGTCTAAAAATGCCCTCCTAAAAGAAATTTGGGCACCTTTGCGCATCTAGGCTGCAAAAAAGTGTCACACATCTGGTATCGCCGTACTCAGGAGAAGTTGGGGAATGTGTTTTGGGGTGTCATTTTACATATACCCATGCTGGGTGAGAGAAATATCTTGGTCAAATGCCAACTTTGTATAAAAAAATGGGAAAAGTTGTCTTTTGCCAAGATATTTCTCTCACCCAGCATGGGTATATGTAAAATGACACCCCAAAACACATTCCCCAACTTCTCCTGAATACGGCGATACCACATGTGTGACACTTTTTTGCAGCCTAGGTGGGCAAAGGGGCCCATATTCCAAAGAGCACCTTTAGGATTTCACAGGTCATTTACCTACTTACCACACATTAGGGCCCCTGGAAAATGCCAGGGCAGTATAACTACCCCACAAGTGACCCCATTTTGGAAAGAAGACACCCCAAGGTATTCCGTGAGGGGCATGGCGAGTTCCTAGAATTTTTTATTTTTTGTCACAAGTTAGTGGAAAATGCTTATTTTTTTTTTTTTTTTTTTTTTCATACAAAGTCTCATATTCCACTAACTTGTGACAAAAAATAAAAACTTCCATGAACTCACTTTGCCCATCAGCGAATACCTTGGGGTCTCTTCTTTCCAAAATGGGGTCACTTGTGGGGTAGTTATACTGCCCTGGCATTCTAGGGGCCCAAATGTGTGGTAAGGAGTTTGAAATCAAATTCTGTAAAAAATGACCTGTGAAATCCGAAAGGTGCTCTTTTGAATATGGGCCCCTTTGCCCACCTCGGCTGCAAAAAAGTGTCACACATCTGGTATCTCCGTAATCGGGAGAAGTTGGGGAATGTGTTTTGGGGTGTCATTTTACATATACCCATGCTGGGTGAGAGAAATATCTTGGCAAAAGACAACTTTTCCCATTTTTTTATACAAAGTTGGCATTTGACCAAGATATTTATCTCACCCAGCATGGGTATATGTAAAAAGACACCCCAAAACACATTCCTCAACTTCTCCTGAATACAGAGATACCAGATGTGTGACACTTTTTTGCAGCCTAGGTGGGCAAAGGGGCCCACATTCCAAAGAGCACCTTTCGGATTTCACAGGTCATTTACCTACTTACCACACATTTGGGCCCCTAGAATGCCAGGGCAGTATAACTACCCCACAAGTGACCCCATTTTGGAAAGAAGAGACCCCAAGGTATTCGCTGATGGGCATAGTGAGTTCATGGAAGTTTTTATTTTCTGTCACAAGTTTGTGGAATATGAGACTTTGTATGAAAAAAAAAAAAAAAAAAAAAAATCATCATTTTCCACTAACTTGTGACAAAAAATAAAAAATTCTAGGAACTCGCCATGCCCCTCACGGAATACCTTGGGGTGTCTTCTTTCCAAAATGGGGTCACTTGTGGGGTAGTTATACTGCCCTGGTATTCTAGGGGCCCAAATGTGTGGTAAGGAGTTTGAAATCAAATTCAGGAAAAAATGAGGAGTGAAATCCGAAAGGTGCTCTTTGGAATATGGGCCCCTTTGCCCACCTAGGCTGCAAAAAAGTGTCACACATCTGGTATCCCCGTACTCAGGAGAAGTTGAGGAATGTGTTTTGGGGTGTCTTTTTACATATACCCATGCTGGGTGAGATAAATATCTTGGTCAAATGACAACTTTGTATAAAAAAATGGGAAAAGTTGTCTTTTGCCAAGATATTTCTCTCACCCAGCATGGGTATATATAAAATGACACCCCAAAACACATTCCCCACCTTCTCCTGAGTACGGAGATACCAGATGTGTGACACTTTTTTGCAGCCTAGGTGGGCAAAGGGGCCCATATTCCAAAGAGCACCTTTCGGATTTCACAGGTCATTTTTTACAGAATTTGATTTCAAACTCCTTACCACACATTTGGGCCCCTAGAATGCCAGGGCAGTATAACTACCCCACAAGTGACCCCATTTTGGAAAGAAGAGACCCCAAGGTATTCGCTGATGGGCATAGTGAGTTCATAGAAGTTTTTATTTTTTGTCACAAGTTAGTGGAATATGAGACTTTGTAAGGAAAAAAAAAAAAAAAAAAAATCATCATTTTCCGCTAACTTGTGACAAAAAATAAAAAGTTCTATGAACTCACTATGCCCATCAGCGAATACCTTAGGGTGTGTACTTTCAGAAATGGGGTCATTTGTGGGGTGTTTGTACTGTCTGGGCATTGTAGAACCTCAGGAAACATGACAGGTGCTCAGAAAGTCAGAGCTGCTTCAAAAAGCGGAAATTCACATTTTTGTACCATAGTTTGTAAACGCTATAACTTTTACCCAAACCATTTTTTTTTACCCAAACATTTTTTTTTTATCAAAGACATGTAGAACTATAAATTTAGAGCAAAATTTCTATATGGATGTCGTTTTTTTTGCAAAATTTTACAACTGAAAGTGAAAAATGTCATTTTTTTGCAAAAAAATCGTTAAATTTCGATTAATAACAAAAAAAGTAAAAATGTCAGCAGCAATGAAATACCACCAAATGAAAGCTCTATTAGTGAGAAGAAAAGGAGGTAAAATTCATTTGGGTGGTAAGTTGCATGACCGAGCAATAAACGGTGAAAGTAGTGTAGGTCAGAAGTGTAAAAAGTGGCCTGGTCTTTCAGGGTGTTTAAGCACTGGGGGCTGAGGTGGTTAATAAGTGATCATTTGTAAAGGGATGAAATACTTATTTTCATAACTGTACATATACATTAAAGAGTGTTGGTGAGAGAAACAAAAGTAATGTAAACATTGTATCTGGGCATATTTTGTCACGGACAGAGCTCTGTGATCAGCTCCGAATTCCTCCTCTTCAAATCCGACCATTTTTTCAATAGGGCCATCCGAGAGTGATTGCCCTTAAACTTCCTCTTGAGCTCAGAACCGATCACAAATGGCCTGCTTCTTAGCGTGGACCCGGGACCAGTCATAGCCCTGCTCCAACATGCCCTGCAGGTTAAAGATGCAAGCATATAATCCCATTTTTTTTTTTAATACAAGTATTGTAATTAATGTCCTCAGCAAAACATCAAAAAGTATTTGGTCTTCGAAGGGGAAATATTAGATTTAATGTTACCATTATAAGATCGGATTGTATTGCGATTGTACAGTCAGGTCCATAAATATTAGGACATTGACACAATTCTATCATTTTTGGCTCTATACACCACCACAATGGATTTGAGATGAAACGAACAAGATGTGCTTTAACTGCAGACTGTCAGCTTTAATTTGAGGGTATTTACATCCAAATCAGGTGAACGGTGTAGGAATTACAACAGTTTGCATATGTGCCTTCAACTTGTTAAGGAACCAAAAGTAATGGGACAGAATAATAATCATAAATCAAACTTTCACTTTTTAATACTTGGTTGCAAATCCTTTGCAGTCAATTACAGCCTGAAGTCTGGAACGCATAGACATCACCAGATGCTGGGTTTCATCCCTGGTGATGCTCTGCCAGGCCTCTAATGCAACTGTCTTCAGTTCCTGCTTGATCTTGGGGCATTTTCCCTTCAGTTTTGTCTTCAGCAAGTGAAATGCATGCTCAATCGGATTCAGGTCAGGTGATTGACTTGGCCATTGCATAACATTCCACTTCTTTCCCTTAAAAAACTCTTTGGTTGCTTTTGCAGTATGCTTTGGGTCATTGTCCATCTGCACTGTGAAGCGTCATCCAATGAGTTCTGAAGCATTTGGCTGAATATGAGCAGATAATATTGCCCGAAACACTTCAGAATTCATCCTGCTGCTTTTGTCAGCAGACACATCATCAATAAATACAAGAGAACTAGTTCTATTGGCAGCCATACATGCCTACGCCATGACACTACCACCACCATGCTTCACTGATGAGGTGGTATGCTTAGGATCATGAGCAGTTCCTTTCCTTCTCCATACTCTTCTCTTCCCATCACTCTGGTACAAGTTGATCTTGGTCTCATCTATCCATAGGATGTTGTTCCAGAACTGTGAAGGCTTTTTTAGATGTTGTTTGGCAAACTCTAATCTGGCCTTCCTGTTTTTGAGGCTCACCAATGGTTTACATCTTGTGGTGAACCCTCTGTATTCACTCTGGGGAAGTCTTCTCTTCATTGTTGACTTTGACACACATACACCTACCTCCTGGAGAGTGTTCTTGATCTGGCCAACTGTTGTGAAGGGCGTTTCCTTCACCAGGGAAAGAATTCTTCGGTCATCCACCACAGTTGTTTTCCGTGGTCTTCCGGGTCTTTTGGTGTTGCTGAGCACACCGATGCGTTCCTTATTTTTAAGAATATTCCAAACAGTTGTTTTGGCCATGCCTAAAGTTTTTGCTATCTCTCTGATGGGTTTGTTTTGTTTTTTCAGCCTAATGATGGCTTGCTTCACTGATAGTGACAGCTCTTTGGATCACATCTTGAGAGTTGACAGGAACAGATTCCAAATGCAAATAGCACACTTGAAATGAACTCTGGACCTTTTATCTGCTCATTGTAATTGGGATAATGTGGAAATAACACACACCTGGCCATGGAACAGCTGAGACGCAAATTGTCCCATTACTTTTGGTTCCTTAACAAGTGGGAGGCACATATGCAAACTGTTGTAATTCCTACACCATATACCTGATTTGGATGTAAATACCCTCAAATTAAAGCTGACAGTCTGCAGTTGAAGCACATCTTGTTTGTTTAATTTCAAATCCATTGTGGTGGTGTATAGAGCCAAAAATGTTAGAATTGTGTCCATGTCCCAATATTTATGGACCTGACTGTATGAGTGTGGGGGCTGAGCAATCGGATATTGGCTAGTTGAGCAGAGATGTACCTGTCTAGTGAAGTGGTGGTACGATATGGGGTGTATAGCTGGTTCGCTTCCCCATGCTGCACCCTGGGTAACTCTAAATGAACCAGCAAATACTGGCAGTAAGACAAAGAAAGCTTTTCCTGAGTCCTGAGCAACAGGACACAAATTCTAATCTATAGACTGTGTTTGTGTGTGTGGGGGGGTATATAGTGTACGGCAAGAAAATGGATGTGCAATGTTCATGTGAGAGATATTTCTATGCTGTCCATACGTACATTCTACAGACATAGTGCTCTGATGTTACAACATTACTCCTGGCCGTCTTTAAAGCGGGGCAAAAGAGGCAGCTGCCCCGGGCCCAGTTGCTCCTGGGGGGCTCAAGGTAGCTGCCTCTTGAGCCCCACTGACCACTGACCCATATCTTATTAGTACCGGAGGACCAGGAAGCAGTGAAAGCTCTGTACTCACCGCTTCCTGGTTCACAGAGCACAGCTGACAGCAGGAGGAAGAAGATCGCGGGCGGTGAGGAGCGGCGGCATCCAGGAGCAGGAGAGGTAAGTGCTTTATTTTTTTGTGTGATCTGAGGCTGGGGGCTGCTGCATTATGGCTGGGGGCTGATTATATATAGTAAAATTGAGTAAGATGTCGCACTAAGAACACTCAAACGACACCAGGTGCTCCTGTAAATTGAGGCCACTCACTCAATTTAGAAAAGCATATACAGTACGTATATAGGTGAACAGGGCACTCAAGGATAGCTGCGACCGTGTATTTTAAGCAAAGATGAGCTTTATTGATAATATAAATATATTTGATGCATAAAACAATCAAGAATGCAGTAGAATAAATAGGTTATTAACAAATAAATAT
Organism: Bufo bufo; assembly: GCF_905171765.1. Classification (NCBI taxonomy): domain Eukaryota; kingdom Metazoa; phylum Chordata; class Amphibia; order Anura; family Bufonidae; genus Bufo; species Bufo bufo. The sequence goes on along the minus strand of NC_053391.1, from coordinate 540,383,933 downwards.
AATGAATATTCGACAGAGCAAAGGCTATTATTCGATTAATCAGCAAATATTCAATAGTCCAATATTGTAAATCTTGGATCCAATGATTGTGAACATCCAAAGACTTGTTTGCAATAAGTCTATTCGTTTTTTACTTTCATATTGAGACAACAGTCATATGCTTTGCAGTTATTCAAATAGTCGCGGCGGCGTCCCGCCAAAGCGACGTGAATGGCAGCAACTCACTGCTGAAAAGCTTGCAAGCGAATTAAGTCCATTACCTTTGTATCGACCAAGTGTTCGTCCGAAATAATCACAAGAGCCTTCAAGTGTACTTACTCCCAGGATCTGCCTTTAGATATTTGTAGCAGTATTCAATCAGGAGATTAAAGCCGGCTCTCTGTTCGGTTATGGTCGATTTAATGGTAAGGTAGGTTTTTCAGTACAAAGATGGGGTGTAGCACCAGACGCGTTTCGGGGTCCAACCCCTTCCTCAGTTGGACCCCTCCTGAGGAAGGGGTTGGACCCCGAAACGCGTCTGGTGCTACACCCCATCTTTGTACTGAAAAACCTACCTTACCATTAAATCGACCATAACTGAACAGAGAGCCGGCTTTAATCTCCTGATTGAATACTGCTACAAATATCTAAAGGCAGATCCTGGGAGTAAGTATACTTAAAGGCTCTTGTGATTATTTCGGACGAACACTTGGTCGATACAAAGGTAATGGACTTAATTCGCTTGCAAGCTTTTCAGCAGTGAGTTGCTGCCATTCACGTCGCTTTGGCGGGACGCCGCCGCGACTATTTGAATAACTGCAAAGCATATGACTGTTGTCTCAATATGAAAGTAAAAAACGAATAGACTTATTGCAAACAAGTCTTTGGATGTTCACAATCATTGGATCCAAGATTTACAATATTGGACTATTGAATATTTGCTGATTAATCGAATAATAGCCTTTGCTCTGTCGAATATTCATTATATTTATTTGTTAATAACCTATTTATTCTACTGCATTCTTGATTGTTTTATGCATCAAATATATTTATATTATCAATAAAGCTCATCTTTGCTTAAAATACACGGTCGCAGCTATCCTTGAGTGCCCTGTTCACCTATATACGTATATGATTATATATAGTGTTGAGCAGCAGGGGCAATATTCAAATTCGTGATATTTCGCAAATATTTGGGTGAATATTAACCATATATTCATGAATTCGAGAATTCTTTATCTCCAGTCATTATTTTCTTAATTGCGGAAATCGGTAATTGGAAAATTTGCGATTAAAATTTGCATTACGAAAATTTGCAATCAACACTACCCCTAAAGTCAAAGATATTGCCGCCTTCTCATTGGCCCACAAGCTAGAAGCAGAGAGGGATCATGTGTACTGATTAAAAAAAATCTCGAATATTCAAAATTACGAATATATATCACTATATTCTAAATATTCGTGAATTCTCGAAGTGCCGATATTCGCGATAAAAATTTGTGATCAACACTAATTATATATGGCTGGAGGCTGATTAAATATGGCTGGGGCTGATTATATATGGATGGGGGCTGATTATATATGGCTGGGGGCTGCATTATGGCTGGGGGCTGAATTATTACTTGGGGCGGAATTATAGCTGGGGGCTGATTATATATGACTGGGGGCTGATTACATATGGCTGGGGGCTGATTAGAGGCAAGGGGGTCTCATCTGAGGTCTGATTGGGGTCTTCTTTATATTAAGCTCTGATCTGAGGTCTTATTAACATTGGGGATCTGATTGGGGCTGTGAGCTGAAGTCTGATTGGTGGTGTATTGAAAAAATGTTTTTTCTTATTTTCCTCCTCTAAAACCTAGGTGCTTCTTATGGGCCGATGCGTCTTATGGGGCGAAAAATATTGTACTTGCTTGCTCCTCCTCCTGACTTCCCCTGCCCTTTGCATAGGCCGCGCGCCGTGACCTCACGTGGAGGCACAGCAACGCTAGGGTAAGATGAGCCCCGGTCTCCTTCCTGAACTGCAGAGCGGTGCACACTTTCAGTCCTGAGCACTGATCCTGAGCCTGCTGGAGTCTTCAGAACTGTAAGTATTTACAGTAATTTACTGTAAGCTATATTATACACTAGCTGAAGGACCCGGCTTCACTCGGGTATATTTAATCTATTTCATTTAATGTTTGTGTGTGTCGTTAAAATATATCAACACTATCCACTATAACAGTGACCTCTACAGCACCCTGCCCCCTTAACAGTGACCTCCACAGCCCCCCACACCTGAACACTGACCCCCCCACAGTGCCCCGTCCCTTAAAATTGGACCTCCACAGCATCCCCCCCTTAACTTTGACCTTTACAGCAGCCTTTCCCTTTAACAGTGACTTTCACATACCACCCCCTTGACAGTGACCTCCACAGGGACCCGCCCCCTTAACAGTGGCCTTTACAGCAATCTGCCCCTTAACACTGACCTCCATAGTGGACCATCCCCTTAACTGTGACCTCCACAGCAGCCTGCCCCTAGGGTGGCCATAGGTCCAGTTTTAGGCCGGACAGAACGACTTTCAGAGTCCCTGTCCTCCATCTGGCGTAGGGCCTGGATGGACACAAGGATGTCCCTTTGAACACTCTAATAAAGCAGCACTGTGCTGTCTGAGTGTGAGCTGCAGGAAAAAAGTCACCATCCCTCCCATCCCTGCAGCTAACAGAAGTTGATTGTTAACCTCATTTTCTCAATCTCTGTCGGCTGAGGAGTGGGAGGGGCGTGGCCTAACCAGATCGGGGTGTGGCTTAGCAGGACCTAGAAGTTGATTTTTAACTTTATTTTTTCAATCCCTATCGGCTGAGGAGTGGGAGGGGGCATGGCCTAATTGGATAGGAGGCGTGTCCTTTTGAACAGCTCAGTCTAAGACAGCAGCCCTGAGTGTGGGCTGCAGGGAGAAAGTCACCCTTCCTCCCACCTCTGCAGCTTACAGAAGTTTATTTTTAACTTAATTTTTTCCATCCCTGTCGGCTAATAAGTGTGGGGCGTTGCCTAACTGAATCGGGCCGTGGCCTAGCAGGATCTATAAGTTGATTTTTAACTTCATTTTTTCAATCCCTGTTGGCTAAGGAGTGGGAGGAGGCTCATTTGCATACCAGATAAACTGGATTTTCAGAGGATAAAAACATCTATTGCTGGAACAAGGCACATCTTGACATAAGGTACTAAGTGCTATTAGGCCATGGCTTTACTTCAATAGCGATTATCCTGGTGACAGATTTCCTTTAACCCCTTAAGGACATAGGACGTACCGGTACGCCCTATTTCCCGAGTCCTTAAGGACACAGGACGTACCGGTACGTCCTGACTTAAAATCTGTATTCCGGCGCCCGAGGGGTTAAACGGAACGGGATTTCGGCTGAAATCCTTCAGCCGGCATCCTGTGACAACGCCAGGGGGGGTCATGTGACCCCCCCGTGTCGGCGATCGCAGCAAACCGCAGGTCAATTCAGACCTGCGGTTTGCTGCGCTTTTTGCAGTTTCTGATCCCCGCGGTCCCTGACCGCGGCGATCAGAAACTTTAGAGTGGCTAAAATCTATATTTTTCACCCCCCCCCCTGCACCCCTGCATGATTTGATGCCGGCGGGTGGTGCGGGGGGGGGGTGTCGCATGCGGTGGGGGCGTTGCGGGAGGCGGGCGGTGCGGCAGGCGGGATCGCAGATGTCAGCCGTTTAACCCTTTCCATACCGCGGTCCGTACGGACCGCTGTATGGAAAAAGTTAACTGTCATCGGTCAGGGAGCTCCCTCCCTCTCCATCGGGGGGCTGCTGTGCCTTTGCAGCCCCCCGATGGAGAGGGAGAGAGCCCCCAGAGAGCCCCCCTCAGCCCCGTGCTTACCCTTCCCCGTCTGCGAAGTTCTGAGCAGACGGGGAGGGTTCCCATGGCAACAGGACGCCTGCTTAGGCGTCCTGCTGTCCATGGTGCTGAACAGATCTATGCTGAAAGCATAGATCTGTTCAGTGTAAGTAAAATACAGTACAGAACAATATATATTGTACTGTACTGTATTATACAGACATCAGACCCACTGGATCTTCAAGAACCAAGCGGGTCTGGGTCAAAAAAATGTAAAAAAAAAAGTGAAAAAAGTTAAGATAAAAAAAAAAACATTTATTACAGAATAAAAATTAAAAAAATAAAATAAACTACACATATTAGGTATCGCCGCGTCCGTAACGACCTGATCTATAAAATGGTCATGTTACTTTCCCTGCACGGTGAACGCCATAAAAATAAAAACTATGAGAAAATTGAAATTTTGCCCACCTTACTTCCCAAAAAAGGTAATAAAAGTGATCAAAAAAGTTGCATGTACGCCAAAATAGTACCAATCAAACAGTCATCTCATCCCGCAAAAAATGAGACCCTACTCAAGATAATCGCCCAAAAGCTGAAAAAACTATGGCTCTTAGACTATGGAAACACTAAAACATGATTTTTTTTTGTTTCAAAAATGAAATCATTGTGTAAAACTTACATAAATAAAAAAAAAGTATACATATTAGGTATCGCCGCGTCCGTATCGACCGGCTCTATAAAAATATCACATGACCTAACCCCTCAGATGACCACCGTAAAAAAATTAAAATAAAAACAGTGTAAAAAAAGCCATTTTTTGCCATCTTACATCACAAAAAGTGTAATAGCAAGCGATCAAAAAGTCATATGCACCCCAAAATAGTGCCAATCAAACCGTCATCTCATCCCGCAAAAAATGAGACCATACTCAAGATAATCGCCCAAAAACTGAAAAAACTATGGCTCTTAGACTATGGAGACACTAAAACATTTTTTTGGTTTTAAAAATGAAGTTATTGTATAAAACTTACATAAAAAAAAAAATGTATACATATTAGGTATCGCCGCGTCCGTGACAACCTGCTCTATAAAATTACCACATGATCTAACCTGTCAGATGAATGTTGTAAATAACAAAAAAAAAACGTGCCAAAAAAGCTATTTCTTGTTACCTTGCTGCACAAAAAGTGTAATATAGAGCAACCAAAAATCATATGTACCCTAAACTAGTACCAACAAAACTGCCACCCTATCCCGTAGTTTCTAAAATGAAGTCACTTTTTTGGAGTTTCCACTCTAGGGGTGCATCAGGGGGGCTTCAAATGGGACATGGTGTCAAAAAAACCAGTCCAGCAAAATCTGCCTTCCAAAAACCGTATGGCATTCCTTTCCTTCTGCACCCTGCCGTGTGCCCGTACAGCTGTTTACGACCACATATGGGGTGTTTCTGTAAACTACAGAATCAGGGCCATAAATAATGAGTTTTGTTTGGCTGTTAACCCTTGCTTTGTAACTGGAAAAAAAATATTAAAATGGAAAATCTGCCAAAAATTTGAAATTTTGAAATTGTGTCTCTATTTTCCATTAAATCTTGTGCAACACCTAAAGGGTTAACAACGTTTGTAAAATCAGTTTTGAATACCTTGAAGGGTGTAGTTTCTTAGATGGGGTCACTTTTATGTAGTTTCTACTCTAGGGGTGCATCAGGGGGGCTTCAAATGGGACATGGTGTCAAAAAAACAGTCCAGCAAAATCAGCCTTCCAAAAACCAAACGGCGCACCTTTCACTCTACGCCCCGCTGTGTGGCCGTACAGTAGTTTACGGCCACATATGGGGTGTTTCTGTAAACGGCAGAGTCAGGGCAATAAAGATACAGTCTTGTTTGGCTGTTAACCCTTGCTTTGTTAGTGGAAAAAAATGGGCTAAAATTGAAAATTAGGCAAAAAAATGAAATTCTCAAATTTCATCCCCATTTGCCAATAACTCTTGTGCAACACCTAAAGGGTTAACGACGTATGTAAAATCAGTTTTGAATACCTTGAGGGGTGTAGTTTCTTAGATGGGGTCACTTTTAGGGAGTTTCTCCTCTAGGGGTGCATCAGGGGGCTTCAAATGGGACATGGTGTCAAAAAAACAGTCCATAAAAATCAGCCTTCCAAAAACCATACGGCGCACCTTTCACTCTACGCCCCGCTGTGTGGCCGTACAGTAGTTTACGGCCACATATTGGGTGTTTCTGTAAACGGCAGAGTCAGGGCAATAAAGATACAATCTTGTTTGGCTGTTAACCCTTGCTTTGTTAGTGGAAAAAATGGGTTAAAATGAAAAATTTGACAAAAAAATTAAATTCTCAAATTTCCTCCCCATTTGCCAATAACTCTTGTGCAACACCTAAAGGGTTAATAATGTATGCAAAATCAGTTTTGAATACCTTGAGGGGTGTAGTTTCTTAGATGGGGTCATTTTTGGGTGGTTTCTATTATGTAAGCCTCGCAAATCGACTTCAGACCTGAACTGGTCCCTAAAAATTGAGTTTTTGTAAATTTCTGAAAAATTTCAAGATTTGCTTCTAAACTTCTAAGCCTTATAACATCCCCAAAAAATAAAATATCATTCCCAAAATAATTCAAACATGAAGTAGACATATGGGGAATGTAAAGTCATCACAATTTTTTGGGGTATTACTATGTATTACAGAAGTAGAGAAACTGAAACTTTGAAATTTGCAAATTTTTCCAAATTTTTGGTAAATTAGGTATTTTTTTGTGCAAAAAAAAATATTTTTTTTGACTTCATTTTACCAGTGTCATGAAGTACAATATGTGACGAAAAAACAATCTTAGAATGGCCTGAATAAGTCAAAGCGTTTTAAAGTTATTAGCACTTAAAGTGACACTGGTCAGATTTCCAAAAAATGGCCTGGTCCTTAAGGTGAAAATGAGCCCGGTCCTTAAGGGGTTAAAGCTGACCTACAGCAGTGAAAATAAATGGCTGGGTTGTTATGTAAACCTGGAGTAAAACTGTATGTGGAGGCTATAGGACCTGCGAGCTTCTATAGGCTGATAAGGGTCATGTGACCAAGTTTCTATTGGCTAATGCATTTTTTGGGAATATCTCAGGAACAGTACGTCCTAGAGAGCTGAGACCTGTTCTAAAACCTTCCCGGACACCTGGTGTACCTGTGTGCCAAATTTCGTGATTGTGAATGAGACGGTGCGGATTCCTTTAGCGGACATACACACATACACAAACATACACTCAGCTTTATATATAAGGCCTCTTTCACACTTGCGTTGTTGGGATCCGGCATGCACTTCCGTTGCCGTAGGTGCCTGCCGGATCAGGAAAAACGCAAGTGTACTGAAAGCATTTGAAGACGGAACCGTCTTCCAAATGCTTTCAGTGTTACTATGGCACCCAGGACGCTATTAAAGTCCTGGTTGCCATAGTAGGAGCGAGGAGCGGGGGAGCGGTATACTTACAGTCCGTGCGGCTCCTGGGGCGCTCCAGAATGACGTCAGAGCGCCCCATGCGCATGGATGACGTGATCCATGCGCTTGGGGCGCCCTGACGTCACTCTGGAGCGCCCGTGGAGCCGCACGGACGGTAAGTACACTGCTCCCCCGCTCCCCACTACACTTACCATGGCTGTCAGGACTTTAGCGTCCCGGCAGCCATGGTAACCACTCTGAAAAAGCTAAATGTCGGCTCCGGCAATGCGCCGAAACGACGTTTAGCTTAAGGCCGGATCCGGATCAATGCCTTCCAATGGGCATTAATTCCGGATCCGGCCTTGCGGCAAGTGTTCCGGATTTTTGGCCGGAGCAAAAAGCGCAGCATGCTGCGGTATTTTCTCCGGCCAACAAACGTTCCGTTCCGGAACTGAAGACATCCTGATGCATCCTGAATGGATTACTCTCCATTCAGAATGCATTAGGATAATCCTGATCAGGATTCTTCCGGCATAGAGCCCCGACGACGGAACTCTATGCCGGAAGACAATAACGCAGGTGTGAAAGAGCCCTTAGATATGTATATTGTTTTATGTGAGAAAGGGTGCTGGGAGGTTGAAGAGGGGGGGATGGAGAAGTGGGAGGGAGCTACAGGTAATAAATAGGTCAAGCTAAGGACTTATTTGTGAACCAGTTCTTTATAATTTACATTATTAAAGTTTACCAATCTATGAGGTGTGTGGATTTATTTGTGTGTGTGTGTCTTGTGGTGGAGGGCGTGATTGCATGCTAGGGTGTGGGAAGGCAGGATCCAGGGGGCCCAAGTAAATTCTTGCCCAGGGTACTATTAATATTAAAGACGGCCCTGACAATACTTAGTGCACCAATCAGTAATATCTGATAAAAAGTGAAGTTATATGTATCGCGAAAAATTTCAGATCATAAGTGGTGATTTTCGCAATCACGAATATTTTATAACACTATCTACATATAAAGCGATTGGTCTGACATGCATGTGAAATATAATCAAATACACTGGTGAAATATGAAATTACTTACAGTGATCAGAAGTTCTTCCTCACTGACTCGAAAATGGCTTCCGACCATCTTTTCCAATCGCCTCAAACTTCAGGTAGTTCGAAAACAGTTGCTAGGCCACGCCCTTTTTGCGCATGCGTATTAAGAGAATTTTATATTGTCAATTTTAGTATTAAAAAAAAAATTATGTGAACGAAGATAGCAAATTCACGAATATATGACCAATATTCGGCCATATATTAGCCAAATATCGCAAAAATCGAATATTGACCCTGTCACTCAACACTAATAAAGAACCGTGCAGAGGCCCAACATCCTACTGCAGCGTGAAAGAGCAATATGTCAGACACCTGTTCAAACTCAGTGCAAAATACACCCGTGATAAGTGAAGTAAGTTAAATTCATTAAATAATTCATATGGTTTTGTGAGAGAGAGTTTGCACCATGGTAGAGATGGCAAACAAAACTAAATAAAGATGAAAGTATATAGGATAGAATAAACATGTTAATCAGAGGTGAGAACATGTAATTTGTATCCACATGTAAAAGCTCCCATGACTGCATCAAATATAATTTGCCGATGCCATCATAGCTATGCCGTAACAGATTGCATTATGAGAATACAATCCTGGGGGCTATCCTGTGCAGGTATATCTCCATTCAGTTTCCTGCCCCAATACGATACCATTGCCATGTGGATTCATGATAAATCGCATGGTGGGAACATGGTTTAGAGAAGTGTATTCGCACAGGTATAGCCCTGATTTGTTTCTCCATGGTGCTACAATGTAATGAATACTCGGTCGCACAGATCCATAATCATATAATAAAAAACAACAACAAACAAATATATGTATAAAAACAATATAAAAGCGATACAGAAAAAAAGAAGAATCTTGATTATTGTTAATGTATAAATGAACCATTTTAGTATAAATACATTGATTCTTTTTTCATGTTCAGACCGCGTGGATATCTGGTATTTAATTTCCAGATCCAGAAGGCTTCACTTGACAGGATTTTCTGTCTAATATCCCCTCCCCTCTTTGGAACTGTAACCCTTTCGAAAGCAAATGTACAGAAACTGTTAATATTACGGTTATGTATATTAATGAAGTGGTTTGCTGCATTGGATATACCAGTGGCTGTGGGTTTAAAGATGTAATTTAGATGTTCCCTCAATCTCTCTTTAAATTTTCTACTTGTGCTGCCCACATACATCAAATCGCATGATGTGCACAGGATGATAGAAATTACCCCTGTAGTGTTGCAGTTAATATAACTTCTAATAGGAAAAATTTCTGAATGTGTTGAGTCATGAAAGTCTTTAGCCATGCACGATACATTGCCGGTTTTACAGGGATGACTCCCACATTTTGCAAAGCCTGTGTATTTCAACCATGTTGGTGGTGTTTGTTTTTGTGCTGAAATATACATGGATGGTGACAGTGTAGTGCCCAGAGTATTTGGTCTTCTGGACACTATCTGACATCCGTCTTTTAAAATTTCACGTAGTGTATCATCCTCATATAAAATTGGAAGACATCTTTCAATAATCTTTTTTATCATGGGGAATTGGCAACTATATGTTAACACAAGAGTGGGTTTGGGATCTCTTTTCTGTTTTATAAGGGGTTTATTGATGTGGTATTTATATTTGTTTGATTCCTGTGAGTATTGTTACCTCTTTTCTTGTTATGATTTGTATTGTGATCTGATGTTAAACCTAATAGGACCGATCTTAGCTTATGTTTTGCAATATTAAGGCCCCTAGAAAGCATCCACTGGGTATATCCTCTTGTTTTTAGACGTTTCCAAATAATCTTGCATTCTTCATTGAATGCTATATCAGTACTACAGTTCCTACGGGCACGTATGAATTCCCCCACCGGTATTCCTTTAATTGTATGAGTGGGGTGATGACTGTTTGCTTTTAGGATTGTATTCCCTGATCTCTTTTCTTTATGTTGCAGTATTGATTATTTGGTTTGGGATCCCTATCAGTTTTAAATCCAAAAAGTTGATCCTCTCAGCATGTTATGCATTGACAAATCTAAAGGTTGGAAGTATTGTTGTTCACATACGTCAAAAAGTCCGGTATGGCCGACACATCGCCGCCCCATATAATGAGCAGGTCATCGATGTATCTGCCATACCAGACCACACATCCAGAAAAGGGATTGTGCACTGAAAATATATATCTCTCCTCCCAATAAGCCATGGTGAGATTGGCTAGAGAAGGGGAGAATTTGGCCCCCATGGACACTCCTGCAATTTGAACATAAAAAACCCCAAACAAAAAATAATTGTGCGTCAGCAAATATGAAGTTATTTCCAAAATATAATCAATGAACATATTGGAATGCTTACTGTATTTATGTAGATGATACTCCAAAGCTAAAAAGTGCAATTGCATGGGGAATGGATGGATACAATGACACAACATCCATGGTTAACCATGTATGATTTTCCAGCCATCTCCGGTTGTGCATACATCTGAGTACATCCGATGTGTCTTTAATATATCCAGGGATTCTTTTGACTAATGGTTGTAACATTGCATCCAGCCACTCACCCACTTTCTCTGTCAGGGAACCAATACCTGATACTATAGGTCGTAATGGTGGGGGATAAATACCCTTATGGACCTTGGGAAGGGAATGTATGATCGATATAATCGGTGATTCCACATACAGGAATGCATGTTGTTTCTGATTGATAAAACCTATATCCTTGCCTTTATCCAAAATCTCCCTTAGCTCTTCTTTATATTCTAATAAGGGATTATGTTGTAAAATTCTTTAGGTGGTTTTGTCAGACAAGACCTCCAGCATCTGCTGGTAATAACTATGTTTCGTACCCACTCCTGCTTTTGGCTACCAAATCATAAGCTAATTCTGATGGGAGCATACAGACTGTACTGCTGCAACATAGACAGGATCCATTGTACGTCTCATTTTTCCTTCCTTCTGACAGATCAGAAGAAGGGTCAAATAAATGATGTCAACCAGGCCAAAAAAGGTAAATAATGGCCCAGTTATGGAGTGGGGAGGGTGGAAGAACAGCTTGAGAAGTCTACAGAGTGGCCCAATGACATAGTGTTGAGGTAGCAGCAGCGTGAGGAGACCACAGAATAGACCAGCGACATAGTGGTGAGGTGGAAGCAGCAGCATGAGGAGACCACAGAGTGGCCCATTCACATAGTGTTGAGGTGGCAGCCTGAGGAAGCCACAGAGTGGCCCAGTGACATAGTGTTGAGTTAGCAGCAGCATGAGGAGGCCACAGACTGGCAAGGTGACATAGTGTGGAGGTGGCAGCAACAGCATCAGGAGGAGGCCACAGAGTGACCCAGTGACAGTGTTGAATTAGCAGTAACATGAGGAGACCACAGAGTTTCAAGGGGACATAGTGTGGAGGTGACAGCAACAGTAGCATGAGGAGGCCACATAGTAGCAAAGTGAGATAGTGTGGAGGGGGCAGCAGCAGCATGAGGAGGCCACAGAGTGGCCCAATGATATAGTATTGAGTTAGCAGCAGCATGAGGAGACCACAGAGTGGTAAGGGGACATAGTGTGGAGGTGGCATCAGCAGAAGCATGAGGAGGCTACAGAGTAGCAAGGTAAGATAGTGTGGAGGTGGCAGCAGCAGCATGAGGAGACCACAGAGTAAACCAATGACAGTGTGAAAGTGGCAGCAGCAGCAGCATGAGGAGGCCACAGAGTGGCAAGGTGACAGTGTTGAGTTAGCAGCAGCATGAGGAGGCCACAGAGTGGCAAGGTGACAGTGTGGAGATGGCAGAAGCAGCATGAGGAGGCCACAGAGTGGCACAATGACAGAGTGTGGAGGTGGCAGCAGCAGCATGAGGAGACCTGAGTGGTGAGGTGGCAGCAGCATCGGGAGACCACAGAGTGACCCGGTGACAGAGGGGGAGGTGGGTGGCAATAACAGTACCCACTCATGATGGTGGGTGTAAGAAGTACTTGGCATCAGATGTGTGGCATCAGGTAGGTGGAAGCATCAGAATAGTAGCGGAGACAGGCAGCCAGAAGAAACTGATCTCTTTTTTCAAGGTTTGAGTGAAGCTGCATGGATGATCTAATCTGATGCATGAGGCATTGGAGGGTGGAAATTCTGGCTGATTCACGCCTGATTCATCTTGACAAAGGTCAGTCTCTCCACATGTTGGGGGGACAGGTGCATTCTCTTTGGGGTAAATATGCCCCCCGCCGCACTAAACACCCACTCTGATGCCACACTACTGGCCGGACAGGACAGCTTTTCCAGGGAAAACTCTGCCAGTTGCTGCCACAAATCCAGTTTGGCTGCCCAGTAGTCCAGCGGATCTTAAATGTGGGGTTGCAGGGTGCTGTCCAAGTATGCCACCACCTGCTGGTTCAGGTTATGCTCCAGGTCTAGCTGCTGCTTCTGGCGAGTAGTTTCTTCACTATGCGGGTGAAGAAAGCTGCTAATCATCGACTCTAGACTCAAGCTGCTGCTGATGCAGCTGGTACTGCTCCTACCTCCCCACCCGCCACAGCAGCCATGACAATGGAACGAGAGTGCAGAGGGCCCCCGGGTGAGACCTGAGAGAGGATCGGCAATGGCACAGAAGGGCAGCGGCTGACTGACTACATAGGATGTCTCTATAGTAGTTCAGTTTGTCCTCTTTTTCAGCAGGTGTTAAAATGGCCGCCAATTTGGATCGGTAGCGAGGGTCCAACAATGTGGAGAGCCAGAAGTCATCGCTGTGCCAAATGGTGAAAATTCATCTGTCACTACCTAAGCAAGTGAGCATGCAGCGGGCCATTTGCGTAAGTGACTCGGAGGGACTCCCTGCCTCCATCACCAATGCATACTGCCACGGTGTGCCTGGGTCATCTGCCTCATCTACCTCTTGCTCCTCTGGCTGCTCCTGCTCCTCCTCTCCTGTCACCTGTGTAGAAAAACCACCTATTTCGCTACACATTGCTTGTCCTTCTCCTCCTACTCCAGTTCAGGTCTCCAGTTCAGTACAGGGTTCATGTGGCCGGAAGATGTAGGCGCCATGTCTCCAGTCCCCTGACCAACCAGATGTACCAGCATCTGTTCCAGGATATGAAGCAGTGGAATGATGTTGTTCTTCCCATAGTCCTGGCGACTGACAAATAACGTGGCATCCTCAAAGGGCCTGACAAATGGCAGGTGTCACGCTTGAGCTGCCACTGGCTGACATCAAAGTTGCACAGGGAAGTACTCCTGTCCGCTTGGATCCTCAAGAAATCGTTTATGGCCTTTCTCTGTTCGTATAGTCGGTCCAACATATGAAGGGTGGAATTCCAACGGGTGGAAACGTCTCATATCAGCCTATGTTGGGGACCCCATTCTGCCACTGCAGTTCAAGGGTGTGCTTGGAGGTGTAAGAGTGGCTGAAGTGCATGCAAAGTTTCCTGGCCATTTTTAGGATGTCTTGCAGATGGGTGGAAGAATTTAGGATCCGCTTGACAACCAGATTGAACACGTGTGCCATACAGGGCGCATGGCTCAGCCCTCCTTGATGCAGCACCAACACCATGTTCGGTCACCATGGTTCCGATTTTGGGTTGTCACAGAGAAAGCCAGGATTTGATTTCTTGATGAAGGACACAGAAAAGTTCCACCCCTGTGTGACTCCATTCACCCAGGCAAACGAGGTGTAGAACAGCATGACAACGCCGTGCCCTGCACACAGTGGCGTACACACATTCCATGGGGCCCGGGTGCAAAACTGATCTATGGGGCCCCCCCTCCATCCCCCAACCCGCCGCCGTCCCCGTCCCCCCACAACCTGCCACCACCCCCCCCCACTACCTCCCCTACCATTCACCCAACATGCCTCCCAACAGTACCTCTTTGTGCGGGACAAGCCGCTTTTGGATGGCAATCCTTCTGTACTGCGATCTGTGGAGGACGCACTGTTATGGGGGGATGATCTGTGGAGGACGCACTGTTATAGGTGGATGATCTGTGGAGGACGCACTTATGGGGGGATATCTGTGGAGGACGCACTTATGGGGGGATATCTGTGGAGGATCCACTTATGGGGGGGATATCTGTGGAGGACGCACTTATGGGGGGATATCTGTGGAGGATCCACTTATGGGGGGGATATCTGTGGAGGACGCACTTATGGGGGGATATCTGTGGAGGACGCACTTATGCGGGGATATCTGTGGAGGACGCACTTATGGGGGGATATCTGTGGAGGACGCACTTATGGGGGGATATCTGTGGAGGACGCACTTATGGGGGGATATCTGTGGAGGACGCACTTATGGGGGGATATCTGTGGAGGACGCACTTATGGGGGGATATCTGTGGAGGACGCACTTATGGGGGATATCTGTGGAGGGCACTTATGGGGGGATATCTGTGGAGGGCACTTATGGGGGGATATCTGTGGAGGGCACTTATGGGGGGATATCTGTGGAGGGCACTTATGGGGGATATCTGTGGAGGGCACATATATAGAATCTTATGCTATATATGTGTCATCCACAGATATCTCCATAACAGTGCCATCCACAGATATCCCCATAAGTGCCCTCCACAGATCCCCCCACAACAGTGCCCTCTACAGATATCCCCATAAGTACCTTCTAGTAAAATAATGTATTAGTGGGGGGAAGGGAGGAGGCAGGGACACTTGCGGCGGGGCCGGTGCAGTGCCCAGCGCTGTTCACACACTTGGGGGCAGCTCCTACCTTCTGGGAGTTAATTCTGCTGCAGGACATTTTGCTCCACAAGTCTCCTGACCGGCGGCCGCTTCACCACGCCACCACTCCACCACTCCTCACATGGCCGGCAGTGGGCAGCCGAACTAGAGGCCGCTGCCCGCCCTTCTGCTGCTGTGCTGCCTGTGCGCAGCGTGACATCTCTCCCTCCGTCATGCGCCTCCTGCCCCGCCTGCCTGCTTCATTTATAAAGTGGAAGGAGCAGACAGACGGGGCAGGAGGCGCATGATGGACATTTTGCTAGCAGCTTGAGCGGCGAAACTGCGACCCCTGTATGTATGCCACTGCCTGCATATGTGAAAGGCTGGAGGAGCACTGTGAATTGTCCCTTCAGTGGAGGCTGAGGACACAGTGGAGGATGAAGAGGCAGAGGCGGACATTGTCGCAGAACCAATGGCGTGTGAACATGGAAGCGGAAGTGGCGTCACCTGGCAAAGTTGCTGGTTTAGCTAGGCAGGAACCACATTTAAACAGTGGCCCGTAAAAGACATATATTGTCCTTGACAGTAGTTACAGCTCCACACGTCGGCACTGCCATGCACTTAGGCAGACAACCACAGACTCAAGGACTGGCCCATTTTCTGTTCTACATACTTGTGCAGGGCTGGTATTGCCTTTTGGCAAAGAAATGACTGTTTGGGACTCTCCACCTCGGCTCGGTACAAGCCATCAGTTCTCTGAAAGGTGCAGAGTCCACCACTTAGAAAGGGAGGGACTGCAGCACCAGCAACTTGGCCAGGAGCATATTCAGCTTCTGCGCCATTGGATGAGTGCACGCATACTGTTGTCTCTTGGCAATCGCTTTGGTAATCGATTGCTGACAGAATGACTGACGAGGAGTAGAAGGGCGAGGAGCAGGAGAATCGGGACCGATAGATGATAGTAAGGACAGACAGCTCCCTTTGGGTGAGGTGGTGGAGCCTTGAGTGCCTGAAATCGGGTGCGTGCCACTGGGTGATGCAGTGCTTGCTGTGGCAGGCTGGACCACCACATTGGAGCCACGGTTCTCCCAGACCACTTTATGGTGACGCTGCATATGTTGACGCAGGGCCGTGGTGCCAACATTGGCACCCTGACCGCGCTTCACCTTCTGCCCACAGATTCGGCAAATGGCCATGTTCAAGTCCTCCGGTGGCTTAACAAAAAACTTCCACACCACCGCGTACAGATGTAGCAGGGTTAACACACAAACTTTTAACTCAAATTTCTTAACTCATCGCGTTATCTTGAAACATTGATAAGCAATTGAAGGTGTTTGCTTAACACATTTAATTTAGATAACACATCTCATAAAGCATGTGTGTTAACTCTACTACATCTGTTGGCGATTTTACCCCCAACACTACACACTGACTGACTGCTACAGCAGCTGCCTCCGTGAACCCCTGCACTACTACTTTTTGGGCGGGTAGGCTCCTGCAAAGCGGGTGGTCTACCTGGGCACGTTTGGCTCCCTACCTCCCACTGCTGCCACCCTCTGACTCCCGGCCACGCTACCGACTTGCTGGCTCCGCCACTGCCTCCAGATGATGATGAAGCCCCTTCATCACCCGGCTCCCAATTGCGATTGGCTACATCATCATCAAGTACTGTCTGCACGTCACTGATGTCCTCCTCAATGATCTCTGGTCCAGGAGCCTGACAGCTCGCAACTCCAGCTCCCATGCCACTCTCCTCATCACTACTTGCCCTCCTAGCAGAGAAAGCGGTGGATGTCTCCTCCAGATCTTGGCTGGGCAGTAGCTGCTGACTGTCCTCTAGTAGCTTGTCCCCGCTGTATAGTGGAGCTGAGCCCACAGTATATAATACTTCTCTGGCTGAGGGAACAGAAAAGGACAGAGGCAGGTTGAGGACAAGTGAGAGCACAGGGACTGCTCCAGAGCCATACCAAATAAGGGTTGTGTCTGATGAACCCACCGACTGTTGGCTGGGGGTGTCTGATGTCACTTGCGACAAAGTGGATGACCGAGTCAACCATTCAAGAACCAGTGGGTTGCTGGTCAAGACACGACCGCTAGCTGACACTGGGAGCTCAGGCCTCTGGAAGTGACCCCTGCTGCCATGCCCCCTTACTCTACTGCGACCTGTGCCTGCGCCAGAAACATTTAGGCGTCTGCCCCTCCCCTGTGCAGGGCATAGCATTTCTCTGTCATACTGTTAGATCAAATAAATAAAAAGTAAATTAATACACCCCAAAAAGGCTGTAATTTTGTCACTTCACCACACAAAGGCAAATATTTTTTTTTGCCACTAATTCACGCCAAAAAAGGCTTTAGAACATATAACTGCACCGCTGAAAGGCAAATCATTTTTTTTTTGCTGCTAATAGACGCCGAAAAGGTCTGTAATCTTCTCACTTCACCACACAATGTCTAATAAGCCCTTTTTTCCCCATTTATACGTGCCAAAAAAGGCTTTAGAACATCTAACTGTACCGCTGAACAGCAAATAATACTTTATTTTGTTACTAATACACAACAAAAAAGGCTTTAGAACATATAACTGCACTGCTGAACGGCAAATAACCCTTTATCGATAACATCTTTATACTTTGGAATGGAGATCAGGGGACCTTTGAAGCCTTCGTCCAGCATCTCAACCAGAATAATATAGGTATGCGCTTTACCTGTGAGTCGCACCCCACGACTCTGCCATTCCTGGATATCAAAATCTCCAGGAATGTGAGGGGAGAGCTGGACACGTCAATCTATAGGAAGGCTAGCTCTACGAATTCCCTCCTGAGGTGGGAGAGTAACCATCCTCTCCCACTTAGGAGAGGAATTCCTAGGGGCCAATACTTGCGACTCAGACGCAATTGTTCAGATAAGCATGACTTCATCAACCAGGCAGCTGATCTGAGGATGAGATTTTTGTCTAGGGGTTACCCCGATTATGTTTTGAGATCAGCGTATCAGACAGCCCTGTCCCGACCAAGATGCTCATTGCTCACTCTCAATCAACCATCTACCCCGCAAACCAAGATCATGAGAATTATCACCAACTTTGATAGGGGGTCCAAACAAGTCAGGCAGATCATAAAACGTCATTAGCAAGTCCTTAAAATGGACCCTGACTTGAAAGATGTCTTGGGTGATCAACCACAAATCACCTACCGCAGGGGACCGAATATACGTGACAAACTCGTGCATAGCCACTATGCACCTGACCGCACTAAGACCACCTATTTGCGATGCAGGACCCTGGGATGTTATAGATGCGGTAATTGCATAGCGTGTAAACGCATACAGGTTACCAAATCTTTTGTGAGCAATGTGACAGGCAAAACATATTCAATCCCACATTTCATTAATTGTAAATCTAGAGGGGTCATTTATCGGATCCAATGTGAATGTGGGATTGAATATGTAGGTAAGACGATACGGGAATTCAGGAGGCGGATAGGGGAGCATATGGGGGATATCTCGCACAAACGAGATACCCCAATTTCAAAACACGTACATACTGTGCACAATGGTAAAGCCTCCTTGAAATTCCTCGGTATCGATCTGGTTAAGCGTCCCGTGAGAGGGGGTGATTGGGACAAATGTCTGCTTCAACAAGAATCCCGATGGATTTTCCATCTCAAAACATCTGCACCTCTTGGCCTCAATGAAAGGCTAGATTATGGGTGCTTCATATAGATTGCGGTAATGGCCCCTTCTTTAAATAAGGGGTATTTCTCATGCTAACGGTGGCATCCTATTCTAAGGGATGGGATGAACTGGCATGAGACATCCTATTATCCTAATATTTCAGATCTACTTGGCATCATGGCCATAATCCTCTGTGACTTGTTCTTGTCCCTGTAATCCTGCAAGAAATGTCAGTCTAATCTTGCTATGATTCTGTGTTATAGCGTTACCACAGACGCTTCTATCATGAGACGTACTGTGCGGTTGCTTCCTGTTGACATATTCTCCTAGGTAACCGCTCTTACCCTCCGCCTCCTGATCTGATTGGCCGCCGTAATCATGTGGTATCGGCAGCGGCGTCTGGTGCATCGCGGCGCATGCACGTGACGTCAGACGCCGACGCAGATGCTGGCAGGGCGGTCTCCAAGAAAGAGGCGCGTTTGGGCTCTATTTAAAACTCCATGAAGGTATGTGTCGGTGTGGCTGGTATTGGTTGAGGAACCCCCTAAACCATAGGGACATTACCTTTAGCGAGGACCACCATATCCTCACACACCAACAAGCAGAGGAGCATCTATCCCTCTGCAGCACGGCAATCCTGCACCATGGATGTCTGCTTTCAGGCTCTTATCTTGAATTTTTTAGTCTATTTTCTAGTGTAACCATTTGACTGCAGTATATGCCTACCTGCTACCTGCGGCTATATACGGTACCTTTTGTTCTTTGTTTCTACATGTACTAAATCCCCCTGAGGAGTCGACACAACAGAAACGTGCCACGTCGGGAGGTCTGTAGTTATTTTATGTTTAATAGACTAGGGATCAGGTCCATAACTAGGGACAGGTATCCTGACGGGGTTGCCCTTTCCAGGGCGAGTTCTCTGTGTAGACAGGCAGTTTGGGAGCAGCCCCCCTCCTACCAAGTATATAGGGTGAGATAGGGCACAGCATCTATACTCCCGTGACTGCATTTCTGTTCTACACTCCTTTTCATCAAGACTCTACTCCCCCGCCACGCTGATCCTAGTCACCTGGTTGGTCAGGTAAGACTGCTTGCGTCCACACAGGCGCAGCAGTTTCATTGCTTATCTTTGTTCCACCAGCAGTGGGGTATCTCTCATAGAACCCCTCTATATGTTTTGTATTTATGTTGGTCAGGTAAGACTGCTAGCGTCCACATAGGCGCATCAGTTTCATTGCTTACCTTTGCTTTACCAGCAGTGGGGTATCTACCAATGAACCCCTGTATTATATGTCTTGTAGTGTTGATGCATACTTTGGTGTATATTTTATTGCATATCTTATAAAGGTTATATTTTAATAAGGATATTTCCCCACATTTTATTTGGTGGGCCTCTGGCAACCCACTAATACACGGCAAAAAAGGATTTAGAACATGCACCGCACAAGGGCTAATAAGACGTAGAAATACAGTCAGGTCCGTAAATATTGGGACATCGACACAATTCTAAAATTTTTGGCTTTATACACCACCACAATGGATTTGAAATGAAACGAACAAGATGTGCTTTAACTGCAGACTGTCAGCTTTAATTTGAGGGTATTTACATCCAAATCAGGTGTACGGTGTAGTAATTACAACAGTTTGCATATGTGCCTCCCACTTGTTAAGGAACCAAAAGTAATGGGACAATTGGCTTCTCAGCTGTTCCATGGCCAGGTGTGTGTTATTCCCTCATTATCACAATTACAATGAGCAGATAAAAGGTCCAGAGTTTATTTCAAGTGTGCTATTTGCATTTGGAATCTGTTGCTGTCAACTCTCAAGATGAAATCCAAAGAGCTGTCACTATCAGTGAAGCAAGCCATCATTAGGCTGAAAAAAACAAAACAAACCCATCAGAGAGATAACAAAAACATTAGGCGTGACCAAAACAACTGTTTGGAACATTCTTAAAAAGAAGGAACGCACCGGTGAGCTCAGCAACACCAAAAGACCCGGAAGACCACGGAAAACAACTGTGGTGGATGACTGAAGAATTCATTCCCTGGTGAAGAAAACACCCTTCACAACAGTTGGCCAGATCAAGAACACTCTCCAGGAGGTAGGTGTATGTGTGTCAAAGTCAACAATCAAGAGAAGACTTCACCAGAGTGAATACAGAGGATTCACCACAAGATGTAAACCATTGTGAGCCTCAAAAACAGGAAGGCCAGATTAGAGTTTGCCAAACAACATCTAAAACAGCCTTCACAGTTCTGGAACAACATCCTATGGACAGATGAGACCAAGATCAACTTGTACCAGAGTGATGGGAAGAGAAGAGTATGGAGAAGGAAAGGAACTGCTCATGATCCTAAGCATACCACCTCATCAGTGAAGCTTGGTGGTGGTAGTGTCATGGCGTGGGCATGTATGGCTGCCAATGGAACTGGTTCTCTTGTATTTATTGATGATGTGACTGCTGTGTTTTGGGCAATATTATCTGCTCATATTCAGCCAAATGCTTCAGAACGCATTGGACGGCGCTTCACAGTGCAGATGGACAATGACCCAAAGCATACTGCAAAAGCAACCAAAGAGTTTTTTTTAAGGGAAAGAAGTGGAATGTTATGCAATGGCCAAGTCAGTCTCCTGACCTGAATCTGATTGAGCATGCATTTCACTTGCTGAAGACAAAACTGAAGAGAAAATGCCCCAAGAACAAGCAGGAACTGAAGACAGTTGCAGTAGAGGCCTGGAAGAGCATCACCAGGGAAGAAACCCAGCAACTGGTTATGTCTATGCGTTCCAGACTTCAGGCTGTAATTGACTGCAAAGGATTTGCAACCAAGTATTAAAAAGTGAAAGTTTGATTTATGATTATTTTTATGTCCCATTACTTTTGGTTTCTTAACAAGTGGGAGGCACATATGCAAAATGTTGTAATTCCTACACCGTTCACCTGATTTGGATGTAAATACCCTCAAATTAAAGCTGACAGTCTGCAGTTAAAGTACATCTTGTTTGTTTCATTTCAAATCCATTGTGGTGGTGTATAAAGCCAAAAATGTTAGAATTGTGTCCCAATATTTATGGACCTGACTGTATGTAGGGTGCTCTCATTGCACCAAAGGCCTAATTTGCATATTAGGAAAAATTCATAACTCAAGAATGGAGCCTCAGATCAACAAATAAAAAAAACAGACCTTTATTTAGTTGAACAACGGCCATCTGTCTCTGCAAAAATTGGATAGGGAGGTCGCTGGTGACAGATTCCCTTTAACCCCTTAAAGACTTAGGACGTACCGTACGCCTTATTTCCCGAGTCCTTAAGGACTCAGGACGTACCGGTACGTCCTAACTTTAAATCGCGATTGCGGCGCGGGTTAATCGCAACAGGATGTCCGCTGAAATCATTCCGTGGGCATCCTGTCACAACGCCGGGGGGGGGTCCCATGACCCCCCCGTGTCGGCGATCTCCGCAAACTGCAGGTCAATTCAGACGGCTTTTACCTTATCCGGCGGGCAGCGGGCGGCGGTGCCATCGGGTCCCCATGCGGCTGTAGGGGTGACCCGATGGCATGGAAGGCAGCACGATGTCTAAGGAAGGCATAACGCTGCCTTCCGGTGACGAGCCTGTGAGATCCAGCCCCCTGGATCTCACAGGCCGGAAGCTGTATGAGTAATACACACTGTATTACTCATACAGCCAATGCATTCCAATACAGAAGTCCGTATCGACCGGCTCTATAAAAATATCACATGACCTAACCCCTCAGATGAACACCGTAAAAAAAAAAAAAAAAAACTGTGCTAAATAAACAATTTTTTGTCACCTTACATCACAAAAAGTGTAATAGCAAGCGATCAAAAAGTCATATGCACCCCAAAATAGTGCCAATAAAACCTTAATCTCATCCCGCAAAAATCATACCCTACCCAAAGTAATCGCCCAAAAACTGAAAAAATTATGGCTCTCAGACTATGGAAACACTAAAACATGATTTTTTTTGCTTCAAAAAAGAAATCATTGTGTAAAACTTACATAAATAAAAAAAGTATACATATTAGGTATCGCCGCATCCGTGACAACCTGGTCTATAAAAATATCACATGATCTAACCTGTCAGATGAATGTTGTAAATAACAAAAAATACAAACGGTGCCAAAACAGCTATTTCTTGTTACCTTGCCTCACAAAAAGTGTAATATAGAGCAACCAAAAATCATATGTACCCTAAACTAGTACCAACAAAACTGCCACCCTATCACGTAGTTTCTAAAGTGGGGTCTCTTTTTTGGAGTTTCTACTCTAGGTATGCATCAGGGGGGCTTCAAATGGGACATGGTGTAAAAAAAAAAAAAAACAGTCCAGCAAAATCTGCCTTCCAAAAATCGTATTGCATTCCTTTCCTTCTGCGCCCTGCCGTGTGCCCGTACAGCAGTTTACGACCACATATGGGGTGTTTCTGTAAACTACAGAATCAGGGCCATAAATATTGAGTTTTGTTTGGCTGTTAACCCTTGCTTTGTTACTGGGAAAAATTGATTAAAATGGAAAATCTGCCAAAAAATTGAAATTCTGAAATTTAATCTCCATTTGCCAATAACTCTTGTGGAACACCTCAAGGGTTAACAACGATTGTAAAATCTGTTTTGAATACCTTGAGGGTTGCAGTTTCTTAGATGCGGTCACTTTTATGGAGTTTCTACTCTAGGGGTGCATCAGGGGGGCTTCAAATGGGACATGGTGTAAAAAAAAAAACAGTCCAGCAAAACCTGCCTTCCAAAAACCGTATGGCATTCATTTCCTTCTGCGCCCTGCCGTGTGCCTGTACAGCGGTTTACGACCACATATGGGGTGTTTCTGTAAACTACAGAATCAGGGCCATAAATATTGAGTTTGGTTTGGCTGTTAACCCTTGCTATGTAACTGGAAACTATTTTCCATTAATTCTTGTAGTTTCTAGAATGGGGTAATTTTTGGGTGGTTTCTATTATGTAAGCCTCGCAAAGTGACTTCCGACCTTAACTGGTCCCTAAAATTTGGGTTTTTGAAAATTTCTGAAAAATTTCAAGATTTGCTTCTAAACTTCTAGGCCTTGTAACATCCCCAAAAAATTAAATATCATTCCCAAAATGATCCAAACATGAAGTAGACATATGGGAAATGTAAAGTAATAATTTTTGGAGGTATTACTATGTATTATAAAAGTTGAGAAATTGAAACTTGGAAATGTGCAATTTTTTACAAATTTTTGGTAAATTTGGTATTTTTTTATAAATAAAAATGTTTTTTTTTTTTACTTTATTTTACCAGTGTCATGAAGTACAATATGTGACGAAAAAACAATCTCAGAATGGCCTGGATAAGTCAAAGCGTTTTTAAGTTATCAGCACTTAAAGTGACACTGGTCAGATTTGCAAAAAATGGCCAAGTCCTTAAGGTGAAATAGGGCTGAGTCCTTAAGGGGTTAAAGGGGTTGCATGAGATAATAAAAAATTCTAATGATGCCTTTGAATGCAGCACTATTGTTCAGGTACTGTTTACCAACTGCAATGGTCACATGCAGATATACTGCTGAGGACAATGATTGATTGCAACAGCCAGTGGCGTAGCTTGAAATGACTGGGCCCCACAGCAATTTTTGTTTAATGGGGCCTCCTTCCCCAGTAATTTTTTTGCAACCCCTTCCTTTCATGCTGCCCCATTCCTGTGGCTAGTAAAGATCGCTCTCTCAGACCAGGCCCGGCAGCTTTTCTATCCGTCTATACTGCCACTGTATATAATTTAATTGTGTAATACTGTTTAGGGGGCCCTGACAAGATCTTTTAGTCCTCCTCCTCCTGGATGGGCCCCTTCTGGGTCAGGCCCCCAAAGCAGCCGCTTCCCCTATATCTACGCCCCTGGCAATAGCCATGTACTTGCATGTCACCACTGTAGTCTGTAAAAAGACAGCAGGAGAAGGAGTGCACCAGCAGTGCAGAGAATGGTGCAGGGGATCAAGAGGTGAATATGTAATCTTTTCAATTATACAGCATTTGGGGCATTATTAGAATTATTAAATGTAAACATAACTGGAGCACTCATCAGTTTCAGGGGAAAACACTGCGCTTTCCCTAGTGTGGTATGAACCATTCATTGCCCCATATCCTCCATTATTCTTCACTATTCTCTATGTTTCTATAAGGCAATAGTGTTTGAGAAAGGTCATATGTCTGACGGAAACGTCACACAACACATGAGGATTGCCTACAAACAAAACCAAATAAGGCTGCGTTCACATATGCTAGCTGGATACCACCGTGCACCACCAGATCCCCATTCACTGTAATGGGATTCGGGTGGGTTCTGGTTACTTTCTGGCATATATGCCGGATTTAGGCTGGACAAAAAATGCTGCATGTAGTATTTTTTGTCTGGTTGAAAGCCAGCATGTATGCCAGATTCGGTGAGTTCAAAGAGCATATGTGAATCCAGCCTAAAAAGACACACTGTTTTCCCCTGAAACTAAGGAGTGCTCAAGTTATTTTTACACCTACTATTCTGGGTTGGGAACCCTAAGGCCCCTTTCACACGGACGAGTATTCCGCGCGGATGCGATGCGTGAGGTGAACGCATTGCACCCGCACTGAATACCGACCCATTCATTTCTATGGGGCTCTTCACATGAGCGGTGATTTTCACGCATCACTTGTGCGTTGCGTGAAAATCGCAGCATGCTCTATATTCTGCGTTTTTCACGCAACGCAGGCCCCATAGAAGTGAATGGGGCTGCGTGAAAATCGCAAGCATTCGCAAGCAAGTGCAGATGCGGTGCGATTTTCACGCACGGTTGCTAGGAGACGATCGGGATGGAGACCCGATCATTATTATTTTCCCTTATAACATGGTTATAAGGGAAAATAATAGCATTCTGAGTACAGAATGCATAGTAAAACAGCGCTGGAGGGGTTAAAAAAAAAAAATAATAATAATTTTAACTCACCTTAGTCCACTTGATCGCGGCCCGGCATCTCCTTCTGTCTCCTTTGCTGAACAGGACCTGTGGTGAGCATTAATTACAGGTAAAGGACCTTTGGTGACGTCACTACAGTCATCACATGATCCATCACATGATCTTTTACCATGGTGATGGATCATGTGATGACTGGAGTGACGTCACCAAAGGTCCTTTACCTGTAATTAATGCTCACCACAGGTCCTGTTCAGCAAAGGAGACATAAGGAGATGTCGGGATACGCGATCAAGTGGACTAAGGTGAGTTAATTTTTTTATTTATTTTTTTAACCCCTCCAGCGCTAGTTTACTATGCAGTCTGTATTCAGAATGCTATTATTTTCCCTTATAACTATGTTATAAGGGGAAATAATACAATCTACAAAACACCGATCCCAAGCCTGAACACCGATCCCAAGCGGAAAAATCGCGGGTATTCCCGCAACGCACCCGCACATTTTCCCCGCAACGCCCGTGTGAACCCAGCCTAACTAACAACATGCAAAGACTAATTAAATGGAAAGCCAGTACATCTAATCATACAATTAAGGCCTCATGAACACAAATGTAGAACATTGTGGACTGCAAACGGCCGGTCTGCAACATACGTGCAGTGGTCGTGTGTACTCCGTATAATGGATGTGAACCCATTGGCTTAAATGGGTCCACTTCCCGCAAGATATAGTCTGCGCCACAAAAAAATTGAACATGTGCTATTTTTTTTGTGTGGTGCAGAGCATATTTTGCGGATCGCGGCCACATTCAAGTCAACGGGTCCACATCCGTGAAACATAAGATGCTGTTCATTTCCCTGCAGTTATTTAATGGAGTACAATTTAGTTGAAATTAGATTTCACTAAAGTTTGGACTTTTTTTTACTGGACGTTCTTTTCTGTACTGTGTACAAGAGCCAAGCGATTAAGATCTTCAGACCCTGAGAGATCTTCAAAGCAGAATAATGTGGTGTGCTGGATTTCCTTGTCTTCGATGCTGGGAGAACAAGTGCCCGGAGTAAATTCCAACAAGCAAAACCCACCCCCCAGTGAATTAAATGGTGGCAGGTTTTGTCAGGTCTTATAGAATTTAAAGCCTATCGTAAAATTGTAAACCTAGTGTCGGCTTTGCTATTACTATTGGTAATAGCAAAGATTTGTATGGCTCGCATCAAAAGGCTTATAAGGCAAAGAACAGCAATATTTTTGCTTTAGATTTTTTCAAGTTCAGCTAAAAAGGAAAAAAATAATATTCCCCAAAGCTCCCAACACTGTTCTGCATAATCACAGATATTATTTCTTTCCCACACTTTTTCAGAGAAGATGCTATTTCAAAGGCTTTCATTTCTCTGTGCTATTATCAAATAATCTTTTTTCTACTTGGTTGTTTATTATTGGATTGTAACTATGGTAAATCTCTAGGGCTTTTTGTCTCCTTTGGTATGTTAATTAGTCATTTTTCCTTTGATCTTTTTTTCCTTGCTGAAAAGAGTGAAAAGCTATCTCGGTGGGGAATCTTACTGATGTATGTTCATGCTCTCATCTCCATAATCAGAAGGAGATAACCATGTCATAGGTCCGTGCATCAGCTACAGCCTTTGTAAAAATGAGCGGCATGGTGCGTGTAATCTAAAAGACACATATTTTTATCATAGATAAATAGGTGCACACACATATTTATGTAACCATATAAAAATTAAGAAAAAGTGATTGAAGTTTTCTAAGTGTGAAGATGCCTCATGAGTCAGGAGAGATTCCACGTTTTCTTCTAAAAGCCATATTCTTCTGACTACATTTTGACATTGAGGGACTTATATAAGAAGTTCAATAGGCAAAGCAGTCAGATATGATTAACTTCTGAAATAAAATGCAGGTAAGCCCTTGTTAAAGCAGCCAATCAATTTTTCAAAGTGTGATGAGCTAGAAGAAAATGTATAATTCACATTCTATATCTTTCCACGTTTCTCTGATGAAACTGACAATTGCATAAGTCCTCCACATGTGAAGAACATCTGTACTTAGCTTGCTATAAAGTGTGCCCCACTCACTGTGGACGTGTCCCCTAGGTAAAGTACACAGGCAGGTGAAAAGACTTTTGTTACAGCAGTTAGTGATGAGCGTCAGGGGCAATATTCGAATTCCCGATATTTCACAAATATTTGTCATATATTCGCAAATTCGAGATTATTTTCTTGATCGAAAAAAAACAGCAATGTAATATTCGCGTAATGCGTGCAAAATACAGGCGTGAGTCACTTTTGCTACATTTTCCAAGCTGCTAGAAGAAGTTTCCCGAGACTGGAGAAAATGGTTGGCACGGCAGAAGACTAAAAATGGCTTTATATGCAGTTAGAGTGCTCCAATATATTTGCGATTGCGCAAATCGCCACTTACGATGCGAATATTTTGCCGCAATACGTGAAACTTCACATTTCAGCAGGTCTGCATGTATGTATGGACAGCAGAACCTATCACACTACCTAACACCCTGCACTGGAATCTATCAGCTACACTATATCAGGATCTAACCTACACTGACTATCTCCCACTAACTATCTGTAATATATATATATATATATATATATATATATCTAATGTAGTGTGGAAAGCACAGAACACAGCAATGACACTGCTCTCTCTCTCAGAACTTTAAAAAAACTGTAGAAAATGGCTGCTGGGGAGTTTCTTATATAGTAAGGGGTAGGCAACTTTCCTGTTGGTTGCTAGGGATGTTGCTAATTTCAGACAAAGGCATTGCAGCCTTCTCATTGGGCCACAAGCAATAAGGGAGGTTACTGATGGAAAAAAAAAATCTAGAATATTCGAAATTAATAAAAAAAACAAACTGTTTTTGCCATTTAAGACAATGAAGGTTTAAATAGAAACATATAGGGGCATACTTATTAAGACCAGACGGCAGTCTTAAATAAGGGCCTGCGCTGATGGTGGATTGCTGAAGTTATGTAGAGGCCTCTTCATAACTTCAGCGGATTGACCATCCCCCCCAAGGGCCCTTGCACACGACTGTATGCCCTCCGAGACATACATATTGTCCCAAACTCATATGATCCTATGAGTGCTGGACAATATGCCCGGCGGGTGGCCCAATGTGCACAGCATCATTGTAATCTATGATGCTGTGTGCTCCCGTGCGCACGATCAATGACGCTCCAGGTCATATGGCACGCTCATGGACCGTATGTCTCGGAGGGCATACGGTCGTGTGCAAGGGCCCTTAATGTAAGCCAGATTCCCAGCTGTCTTACATTTAGACCTTTTTCTGTGCCTAAACCTCCTGTCCCATCCCCTTTGCCACACCACGCTCACTTTTTTAGACCTGGTGTGAACGGAGAGAAGTTGCTGGTTGCAGCCATAAATACGCAAAATATAGGCGTATTTCTGATTAATAAATGACCCCAATACTGTATAAAACTTACTATCTTGCACAAACCATCAGGTCCTGCACTGTGCAAATCATAGTCTATCAGTTATATCTGGAGTGTTCCATTAACCCATTTGGGACACAGCATATTTTTTAATTTTCGTTTTCCTTCCCTGCCTTCCAAGAGCCTGCGATGCGTCCAACGTCGAAGTGGGGAACGAAGTGAAGTTTGAGGAGGATGGCATTTGGAGACTGTAGGATTAATCAATGATTACAAGAATACTGACATGGAATGTTCGGGGTCTAGGGGAGAAGGTAAAAAGACAAGCGATATTGGATTTGATCAGGAGACATTAGCCAGCTATTGTCCGTTTGGTTGAAACTCATTTTTCACAGGAGAGGATACTCCGACTCGGGGGGAGGTGGGCTACACAGGTTTATAACTCTACATATACTACCTACTCTAGAGGAGTCACAGTATTGATTCACAAACAGATTAACTTTCTATGTTTGGCATCCAGAAGAAGAAAGAAGATGAACCTTTGGATGGCGCTGTCAGCAGGAGTCGGAAGCAGGTAGGTATTGGTAACAATACTTTTTTATTTTCAGTCAACGCGTTTCAGGGGCGGAGAGCCCCCTTCATCAGGACAGTATATAATATAAAACAACATTCACATGTGGCGGTTATTTAAACTAAAAAAAGGCGCGTGAGGCCAAACAAAGGTGGAGCAAGGGGAGGGGGGGGGGCAGGGAGTGGGTGTGTATCTAAAACTATAGAGAATTGTCGCCGGGCACTCAGCTGTTTGCTGATCCTTTGGACATATATATAGAATGGATCCGATTTGTTTTTGAAACAATAAAATAGAGTAATTATATATTTTACGTTGCTCTGGGACATAGCAATACTGTGTGGTTTAGAAATGGGCCGTATTTAGATTGGTTGTGGATGGATCAGTCTAGTTTTAATGATTTTTTGGGTGCATGGAGAATTCGGCATAAAATAGTATAAAGCATGGTGGTAGAAAATACATATATATAATGGGACACCTAAACCCAAAATTATATATATATATATATATATATATATATATATATAAAAATATAAAAATATACATATATATAGTATATAGAAAATACAGCAACACATATATATATAGAAAGGGAAATAAAACAAAATTATATATATGACAATATACATCTCATGTATAATTAAATGGATAAAATGTAATAGATGGTACAGGTGGTAGTATAAAGCATGGTGGTTATGTTGATTATAGATAAAAGCATGCATAAAATATGTATATCTAGATAGATGAATAAATTATACTATATACTATCATGAATATATGTGTGTGCGTTCATATACACAAAATTTTCTCATGTGTGTATATCAGCACACACATGAAATTCCACCATGATTTATATGAATATATATAAAAATCCTACTGTACATAAAAATCCATGTATTGGTAGATAAAATGGGGGGTGGGGGGGGGGAAGGGAGGGGGGGTTTTGTTAGCTGATATGATTAACAAGTTAGTGGGTAAGGTTTTTTTTTGGGGGGTTGGATGGGGATTGGATGGCATCCACTATCGATAAACAGGGGAGATATGTTTTTCTGCATGGTAGGCTTGATGGAAAGTTATGTATTTGGCGTTTATCTATATCCCTCCTCCGTTTTCTAGGCAGGTATTAAATTGTTTGATGGTCTTTGTGGATCAGTGGCCTGATTGGTGATGGTCAATGGAGATTTCAATTGTGTGATGAATCCAGAGGTAGATAGGTTCTCTGCTGGAGAGAATGGGTGTTCCCCGGTCCAGGGGTCCCCCCTGGCTCATTTTGGCCAAGAGGTGGGCCTCGTGGATGTCTGGGAATATCTATTTAGAGAAAAAATAGCTTTTTCCTGTATTAGTAAATCTGGAAGCTCCATGTCTAGAATTGACCTGACCTTGATAAATAGAGGTTATCTAAATTGTGTTAAGCGGATGAAATACGAGGCCAGATCCGTTTCAGATCATGTTCCCTTCTTAACCCCTTAAGGACACATGACGTATCGGTACGGCATGTTTCCCGAGTCCTTAAGGACACATGACGTACCGGTACGTCATGTGTTGTTCCGATCACTGCCGCCCGGCCGGCTGTGATCGGAACAAGGTGCCTGCTCAAATCATTGACCAGGCACCTCGGCTAAATGTGCGGGGGGGTCCCGTGACCCCCCCCATGTCCGCGATCGCAACAAACCGCAGGTCAATTCAGACCTGCAGGTTGTTGCGATTTCTGCAGTTTCTGATCCCCGCGGCCCCTGACCGCGGCGATCAGAAACTTTAGTGTGGCGAAAATAT
Organism: Bufo bufo; assembly: GCF_905171765.1. NCBI lineage: Eukaryota > Metazoa > Chordata > Amphibia > Anura > Bufonidae > Bufo > Bufo bufo. The sequence continues at coordinate 540,352,583 of NC_053391.1, read as the reverse complement.
ATATTTATCACCCCCCCTGCACCTCTGAATGATTTTAGCCCGGTGGGAGGTGGGGGGGGGGGGGGTTGCGGGCGGTGCGGGAGGCGGGCGGTGCGGCAGGGGGGATCTCTTCCAGGGGGATCCCCCGCCTGCCTCCCATTGAATAATCGTTGGTGTACAGTGGGTATACCAGGGTGCCAGCACATTGCTGACACCCTGGTATAAACGGCTGACATCGGTGATGCGATGTCAGCCATTTAACCCTTTCCATACAGCGGTCCGTACGGACCGCTGTATGGAAAAGGTTAACAGCTCAGGGAGCTCCCTCCCTCTCCGATCGGGGGGCTGCTGTGCCTTTGCAGCCCCCCGATGGAAGAGGGAGAGAGCTCCCAGACAGCCCCCCGCCAGCCCCGTCCTCACCCTTCCCCGTCTGCGAAGTTGTGGCAGACGGGGAAGGTTCCCATGGCAACAGGACGCCGTCTCAGGCGTCCTGCTGTCCATGGTGCTGAACAGATCTGTGCTGAAGGCATAGATCTGTTCAGTGTAAGTAAAATACAGTGCAGTACCCTATATAGAGTACTGTACTGTATTATACAGACATCAGACCCACTGGATCTTCAAGAACCAAGTGGGTCTGGGTAAAAAAAAAAAAGTGAAAAAAAAGTAAAAATCAAAAATAACACATTTATCACTGATTAAAAATGAAAAAAAAAATAATAATTCCCTACACATGTTTGGTATCCCCGCGTCCGTAACAACCTGATCTATAAAACGGTCATGTTACTTTACCCGAACAGTGAACGCCATAAAAATAAAAAACTATGATGAAATTGAAATTTTGCCCACCTTACTTCCCAAAAAAAGGTAATAAATGTGATCAAAAAAGTCGCATGTACGCCAAAATTGTAAGAATCAAACCGCCATCTCATCCCGCAAAAAATGAGACCCTACTTAAGATAATCTCCCAAAAACTGAAAAAACTATGGCTCTTAGACTATGGAAACACTAAAACATCATTTTTTTGGTTTCAAAAATGAAATCATTGTGTAAAACTTACATAAATTAAAAAAAAGTATAGATATTAGGTATCGCCACGTCCGTATCGACCGACTCTATAAAAATATCACATTTCCTAACCCCTCAGGTGACCACCGTAAAAAATAAATAAAAAAAAGGTGTAAAAAAAGCCATTTTTTGTCATCTTACATCACAAAAAGTGTAATAGCAAGCGATCAAAAAGTCATATGCACCCCAAAATAGTGCAAATCAAATCATCATCTCATCCCGCAAAAAATGAGACCCTACTTAAGATAATCGCCCAAAAACTGAAAAAACTATGGCTCTTTTTTTTTGTTTTAAAAATAAAATTATTGGGTAAAACTTACATAAATTTAAAAAATTGTATACATATTAGGTATCGCCGCGTCCGTGACAACCTGCTCTATGAAATTACAACATGATCTAACCTGTCAGATGAATGTTGTAAATAACAAAAAAATAAATAAAACTGTGCCAAACTATTTCTTGTTACCTTGCCGCACAAAAAGTGTAATATAGAGCAACCAAAAATCATATGTACCCTAAACTAGTACCAACAAAACTGCCACCCTATCCCGTAGTTTCTAAAATGGGGTCACTTTTCTGGAGTTTCTACTCTAGGGGTGCATCAGGGGGGCTTCAAATGGGACATGGTTTAAAAAAAAAAAAGTCCAGCAAAACCTGCCTTCAAAAACCGTTTGGCATTCCTTTCCTTCTGCGCCCTGCCGTGTGCCCGTACAGCATTTTACGATCACATATGGGGTGTTTCTGTAAACTACATAATCTGGGCCATAAATAATGAGTTTTGTTTGGCTGTTAACCCTTGCTTTGTAACTGGAAAAAAAATATTAAAATGGAAAATCTGCCAAAAAAGTTAAATTTTGAAATTGTATCTCTATTTTCCATTAAATCTTGTGCAACACCAAAAGGGTTAACGACGTTTTTAAAATCAGTTTTGAATACCTTGAGGGGTGTAGTTTATAGAATGAGGTCATTTTTGGGTGGTTTCTATTATGTAAGCCTTGCAAAGTGACTTCAGAGCTGTAGTGGTCCCTAAATATTGGGTTTTTGTAAATTTCTGAAAAATTTCAAGATTTGCTTCTAAACTTCTAAGCCTTGTAACATCCCCAAAAAATAAAATATCATTCCCAAAATAATTCAAACATGAAGTAGACATATGGGTAATGGTAAGTCATCACAATTTTTGGGGGTATTACTATGTATTACAGAAGTAGAGAAACTGAAACTTTGAAATGTGCTAATTTTTCCAAATTATTGGTAAATTAGGTATTTTTTATGCCAAAAAAATAATAATTTTGACTTCATTTTACCTCTGTCATGAAGTACAATATGTGACGAAAAAACAATCTCAGAATGGCCTGGATAAGTCAAAGCGTTTTAAAGTTATCTCTACTTAAAGTGACACTGGTCAGATTTGCAAAAAATGGCCTGGTCCTTAAGTTGAAATAAGGCTGTGTCCTTAAGGGGTTAATAGAGCTAGGTATTGCAGGGAATGAGCTAGGTATGGCATGTTCCCTTCTTAAGAGAGCTAGGTATGGCAGTGTTTTAATCAACTATGCATCTGTAGAAACAGATTGATAGGAAGGTCACTTTTAACAGATTCCCTTTAAGGTTGGCAAATTGGCTATTGACTCATACATCCTAATAATTGGCTAATCTGCCACTAATCTGCAAATTGTCAAAACTCAAACCCAAAATGCTGTTATTATTTTACTTCACAGCAACAGTCTTTTCATCTTCTCATGTTCAGTAATAATATTATACACACACACACACACACTGGATGTAAAAAAAATGAGACAAAGATAAATCATTTCAGAACTTTTTCCACCTTTAATGTGACCTATGAACTACCACTCAATTGAAAAACAAACTGAAATATATATTTTAGGTAGAGGGAAGAAAAAAATATAAAAATAAAATAATATGGTTGCATAAGTGTGCACACCCTTAAACTAATACTTTGTTAAAGCACCTTTTGATTTTATTACAAGACTCAGTCTTTTTGGGTATGAGTCTATCAGCATGGCACATTTTGACTTGGCAAGATTTGCCCACTCTTCTTTGCGAAAACACTCCAAATCTGTCAGATTGCGAGGGCATCTCTTGTGCACAGCTCTCTTCAGATCACCCCACAGATTTTAAATCGGATTCAGGTCTGGGCTCTGGCTGGGCCATTCCAAAACTTTAATTTTCTTCTGGTGAAGCCATTCCTTTGTTGATTTGAATGTATGCTTTGGGTCGTTGTCATGCTGAAAGATAAAGTTCCTCTTCATGTTCAGCTTTCTAGCAGAAGCCTAAAGGTTTTGTGCCAATATTGACTGGTACTTGGAACTGTTCATAATTCCCTTAACTAAGGCCCCATTTCCATCTGAAAAAAAAACAGCCCCAAAGCATGATGCTGCCACCACCATGCTTCACTGTGGGTATAGTGTTCTTTTGGTGATGTGCAGTGTTGTTTTGCGCCAAACATATCTTTTGGAATTATGGCCAAAAAGTTTAACCTTGGTTTCATCAGACCATAACACCTTTTCCCACATGCTTTTGGGAGACTTCAGATGTGTTTTTGAAAAATGTAGCCTGGCTTGGATGTTTTTCTTCGTAAGAAAAGGCTTTCATCTTGCCACTCTACCCTATAGCCCAGACATATGAAGAATACGGGAGATTGTTGTCACATGTACCACACAGCCAGTACTTGCCAGATATTCCTACAGCTCCTTTAATGTTGTAGTAGGCCTCTTGGTAGCCTCCCAGACCAGTTTTCTTCTCGTCTTTTCATAAATTTTGGAGGGGCGTCCAGTTCTTGGTAATGTCACTGTTGTGCCATATTTTCTCCACTTGATGATGATTGTCTTCACTGTGCTCCATGGTATATCTAATGCCTTGGAAATTCTTTTGTACCCTTTTCCTGACTGATACCTTTTGATAATGAGATCCCTCTGATGTTTTGGAAGCTCTTTGTGGACCATGGCTTTTGCTGTGGGATGCGACTAAGAAAATTTCAGGAAAGACCAACTAGAGCAGCTGAACTTTATTTGGGGTTAATCAGAGGCGCTTTAAATTATGGCAGGTGTATGCTGACTCCTATTTAACAGCTACATCCCCAGTTATAAGAGGGTGTGCACACTTACGCAACCACATTATTTTAGTTTTTTTTTGTTTTCTTCCCTCCACCTAAAAGATTTCAGCTTGTTTCTTAATTGAGTGGTACAGTTTATAGGTCACATTAAAGGTGGAAAAAGTTCTGAAATGATTTATCTTTGTCTCATTTTTTTACATCACAGAAACCTGACATTTTAACAGGGGTGTGTAGACTTTTTATATCCACTGTATATATAGTTAGCATCAAGATATTTTTGCAAAATGGGTGCCTTGTAAATCATTCTTGTATAACATACCAGGGCTTAGGTTAATAAGTGTGCAATGAGGTTAAGCCAAAGAATGCCACAGGTCAATTAACGCTATTATGTTTACAAGGCCACTATGCTGTCTTCACTCCAGGGACACCGCTGTAGTTAGCAGTTTGCAGTGTGCAAAATGAGGAATCATGAACTGTGAAATTTCTTTGGCTTTATATATATCTTGTCAACAGGTGAAGCCAGCTTTTCTAAAGTAAAGCCATACACACTAGATAAATGTAAGCAGAACACACCAATTTTGTGGGAACAGGCAAATGTTTTTCGGAGCCTTCCAACTTTCCCCTGATTTTTTGAAAATAATTATCAGGCAGTTGTATTTCAATTATCTGGCAGTAGCTTTCTTCCATACATTTTTTCCACACACTTGAGGGGAGTCAAGAGAGTTTACTCCACAGAAACAAGCTATCCGCTGGTTCTGTGTACAAGAACAGATAAAGACCTTAGCCTATTGCTGGTGTCTGTCAAATGGTTAGCAAATGATAAAAAACTCAAAATTAAATAAAACACACCTAATAGCAAAAGTATTCTCCTCTGACTGACGATATTGGGAGAAAAAGGATTGGGCATGGAAATGGTGAAAAGAAAAATGATTTGTGTTAGCAGCAAGTTGAGAAAATCAACCTTTTTTATTTCTATCTAGTACGTGCTCAAAAGAGGATTAAAACGAAAACGTATTAAATCACTAGCAGAAGGACACGGCTTCGCACAGGTATATTTCATCTATTTAATTTAATGTTTGTGTATGTCATTAAAAGATATCAACAGTATCCCCCTTAACAGTGATCTCTACAGCACCCCACCCCTTAACACTGACCTCCATAGCGGACTGTTCCTTTAACAGAGACCTCCACAGTGCCCGTCCCCTTATCAGTGACCTCCACAGCAGCCAGCCCCTTTAACAGTGACCTTGACAGCATCCCGCCCCCTTAACAGTGACCTCCACAGCAGCCTGCCCCTTCATTAGTGACCTCCACAGTAGAGCATCACCTTAACAGTGATTTCCACAACACCCAGTCCCCTTAACAGTGGCCTCTACAGCAATCTGCACTTAACACTGACCTTCATAGGATGGCCAAAGGTCTGGTTTTAGGCCAGACAGTCCGGGTTTTAGACTCCCTGTCCTCCGCCCGGCGCAAGGCCTGGACAGACACAGGGATGTTTTTTTGAACAGCTCACTCTCAGACAGCAGCACTGCTGTCTGAGCTTGAGCTGCAGGGAGAAAATCATCCTCCCTCGATACCCTGCAGCTGACAGAAGTTGATTTTTACCTTCATTTTTTTCAATCCCGGTCGGCTGCAGAGTGGGAGGGGGCATGGCTTAGTGGGACCTGGGGGTGGGGTATTTAAGTCCGTCTTTTGAGGGTGGCCTGAATGGCCACCCTTCCTGCCCCTAAACTGTGACCTCCACAGCACACCGCTCCCTTAAAAGTGTCATCCACAGCACCTTGCCCCTTTAAAACTGACCTACAGCAGTGAAGAAAAATGGCTGGGTTGTTATGGAAACCTGGTGTCAAACTGTTTGTATGTGTAGACTAAGGGCCTGCAAGTTTCTATTGGCTGATAAGGGTCATGTGACCAGGTTTCTATTGGCTAATGCATTCTTTGGGAATATCTCCCGCAGGGATGTCCTTTTGAACAGCTCATTCTCAGACAGCAGCACTGTGCTGTCTGAGCGTGAGCTGCAGGGAGAAAGTCACCATTCCTCCGACCAGTGCAGCAGACAGAAGTTGATTTTTACCTTCATTTGTTCAATCCCTGTAGGCTGCGGACTGGAAGGGGGCGTGACCTAGCTGGATTGGGGGTGAGGCTTAGCGGGACCTGGGGCCAGGGTTTTTAAGTCCGTCTAAATGGCTACCCTCCCTGCCCCCTGAACTGTCACCTCCACAGCACTCCTCTCCATTAACAGTGTCATCCACAGTTCCCTGCCCCTTTAAAGCTGACCTGTAGCAGTGAAGAAAAATGGCTGGGTTTTTATGGAAAACTGGTGTAAAACTGTGTGTATGTGGAGACAAAAGGACCTGCGAGCTTCTATTAGCTGAAAAGGGACATGTGACCGTGTGTATGGCAGTTGGGATATGAAGAGAAAGACCTGCAGGATTATATTAGCTAATGTAGGTCATGTGATGTGCCATATTTACATTTTTTGGAAATATCTCAAGAACGGTACATGCTAGAGAGCTGTGACCCCCCCCTTCCCCCACAAGATTTATTTTCCAGGTAGCAAGGGATGTGTATACCAATTTTCGTTGAAATCGATGGTTTCGTTTTTGAGTGATCGCGTAACATAAATACATACTGTACATACTGTGACACAGTGAGGGGTTGTGTCTGGCAAGGCAGGTAATTTCCTCCCAGCATGTGTGGCTGAGCTGGTTTCCAGCCAGGTGAGGTCAAATACCGGACTGGAGTTTAAGTGCCACTCTGGGTTTTGGCAGCACCTGGCTATCCTTAAATAGGCAGCTGGGCTCAGCAGAGATGCCTCTGTTTTTGGGATCTGAGGCTTTGTGCCGTGCTGGAGGTCTTAGAGCTGCACGCTGGGGGAAACCCCCCTAAAGCCTGCTGTGGACTCCTGGAGGTAGAACTGCCAGCAAGGCGACTTGTGTTATATGAAATTTCCATTGTGTGTGAATTAACACCAAGACTGCAAAGTTACGTGCGGTTTTGTGCAATTGCCTCAAGTGTGAATAAACATTGACATTTTGAGTTAAGAACTTGTATTTTGCCTCTGTACTGCTCCCGCTTACGCTATCTACCAGAGTGAAACCCCACAATTGGTGGAAGATGCGGTCAAGACCAGTAAGGGTGGCGTGAACTTTTCACAACTTTTCAACGTGATATTTTCAACGTGATATTTTTGGTATCTGCATTTTTAGGCACGGTTGTATGTCGTACATTAAACCAGCTGCATTACAACCAGTGCCCCATGACAAAATGGAGGCTGTTGTGAAGGCCCTCATGGAGGCTAATCTGCAGCAGCAAGAGACAAACCTGAAGCAACGCGTGGCTAATAAGCAGCAGCAGGAGACTAACCAGTTGCTGCTACAACATGTGATGGCTGTGCAGACAGCAGGAGCAACCCCGAGCGTCCACGATGCCTGGAAAGAAGTCCGTGCCGCGATTCCTAAGATGACCGCCTTAGACGACATCGAAACCTACCTGGCGATGCACGAGAAAGTGGCCATCAGGGAAAAGCTACTCCGTGACCAATAGGCTGAGGTAGTCGCTCCATTCCTGGCATCCCAGTGGGTGTATTTAGAGTCCCACGGCTATGCTGGATAGACTATTGGCTGATATGTTCTGGAGGGCCCTGCCACCCCCTCTCCAGCACCGGATCAGACAGGTGTCTCCTGGCAACGCCCTAGAAATGGTCGACCTGGTGGAGCACTACGAGGCTACTAAGACTGTTATAGGGGGTTCTTTTTGGAAGGGGCAGTCAAACCCTGTAAATCTCCATCCCAGACCCAGCGACTTGTACCAACCAAACCCACTCAGGGTGTACCCTCTACGGACCGGTCTCTGATAGTCTGCTGGCGGTGTTAGGAGCCGGGCCATGTAAGAGCTGACTGACTGGATACTAACTATGGCTACCGTCAGTCGCTAAATGCCAGGAAGCTGTGTGCAGCAGGTACCCCAAAAATCAAAACCACCTATGCCAGGTGGAGGTAGGAGATACTCCAGCGGAGGCTCTGCTAGATTCAGGGAGTCTGGTGTCCCTAGTAAGGGCTCCCATGGTACGGTCAACGGAGTATACTGCCAGGAAAGTCGGGGTCATGTACATCCATGGAGATTTAAAAGACTATCTCACCGCCCTAGTGTCTCTAACCAGAGGGGCTGGCAGATGGACTCGCGAAGTGGCAGTTGCCCCAAATTTTTAATTACAAACTTATAATAGGGAGAGACTTCCCGGGCTTGCCGGCACTGTGGCCTGCTATGAGTGTGACTGATACCTATGAGACAGGGGTAACCCTAGCAGAGTGGCCCAGCTCAGTGGGGAGATCAGAACCCTGGGAACCTGAGACCGAAGGGCCAGCAGTAGGGGGTGACCGCCACTTTGGTGGGAGACGGGTAGACAACCCTGCTAAGTGTGATGGTGGGAGACGTGGAGGACTTGCCGCCTGGTCCTGAATTGGCAGACCTCAATGTCTCCGGGGGTAATTTTGGTACCGCCCAACGTCGGGCCCAACCCTATCCCGCGCCTGGGAAAAAGTGTTAATAGTAGATGGTGAACCACAATAACCAGGGGCAGAGTCAGTGTTTCCCCGTTTTGTGGTTCATAAGGATATGTTATATCGGGTAAATCAACTATGGGGTGAACCTATTGAACAGTTGGTGGTCCCTGTTCTGCCCATTTTGTGCATAATAAATGTATGTAATGTGCTGTAAAGATTATACTGAAATGTTATGTTTGACGTTGCTGCCATCTAGTGGTCAAAGTTAGTTTCTACTTTGCCAGAACTTTACAGGAAGTGAATTTTTCTCAGAGTCAGAGGCAGTAACCTTAACCTGGAACTGTGTTTCCTCCATTTCATGACTGCTCCTGGATCTAGCAGGCTGCATGCAGAGGAGCTCTTGATCTATTCCTGGACTTATGATGGAATTGTCTGTGAGTACTCTCACTGATTGAGTGAGGCTGCTGTATTATGTTTAATGTATTGACACATATGTTTTTTTTATGTTTGTATTATAGTTTTACAAAGTTATTCAGAAAAAAGAATACATACAGATCTGATGTCTCACGTTTCTTGACTTCTGAATTATTGTTAAGCTGTCTGACTAGTGTTATACAACAGTCCAATAACGCAAAGCAGAACAGTCCCCAAGGCTTATCGCAAGATTGTGTTAGATTTAGTACCGTTTGACCGAATAGCTATGGACCTCATTGGTCCAGTACCAAAGTCCGCCAGAGTGCATCAACACATCTTAGTCATTCTAGACTACGCCACTTGGTACCCGGAGGCGGTGCCACTGCGACATACCTCAGCCAAACTCATAGCTAAGGAGTTAATGGAGATGTTTTCCTGAGTAGGACTATCTAAAGAGATTCTGACCGACCAAGGGACCCCTTTTATGTCCAAGTGATGAGGGAACTCTGTAAGTTGCTACACATAAAACAACTACGGACGTCCGTTTACCATCCGCAAACGGACGGTCTGGTAGAACAGTTTAACCAAACATTAAAAAGTGTTGAAAAAGATAGTGTCTAAAGATTAGTGTTGAGTGCGAATATTCAAATCGCGAATATTAATCGCAAATATCGCAACTTCGCGAATATGTCGCAGGTAGTGCTCTATATTCGCTATATCAAACAGTCGTAAATTTTTTACATCTGAAAACATGATTCCTCCCTGCTTCTTTCTTGTGGGTCAATGAGTCATTTGCCCACAAGCAACTTAAGCAGGAAGGAATCATGTTTTCATATGGAAAATAAAATGCCGAATATTCTAAAAACAAATATATAGCAATATAGGGAATATATTCGTTATTTAGAATATTCAATTTTTTTTTCCAATCTGTACGGTTGTTCGCATACTCCTCCCCGACAAGTGTCCCTGTCACCATGGGAATGCCTGTGGGTTAGAAAATACCATCGGATCTGAATTTTCCCTGAGATCGTGATGGTATATTCTAACCCACAGGTGTTCCCATGGTGACGGGGACGTTTGTCAGGGAGGAGTATGCGAACGACCGTAAAGATTGAAAAAAAAAAAAAAAAAAAGACGAATATTCTAAATAACAAATATATTCACTATATTGCTATAACTTTGTTTTTTAGAATATTCATAATATTCGAAAACAAGAATATATAGCGATATAGCGAATATTCGTAAAATACAGGGAGTGCAGAATTATTAGGCAAGTTGTATTTTTGAGGATTAATTTTATTATTGAACAACAACCATGTTCTCAATGAACCCAAAAATCTCATTAATATCAAAGCTGAATATTTTTGGAAGTAGTTTTTAGTTTTAGCTATTTTAGGGGGATATCTGTGTGTGCAGGTGACTATTACTGTGCATAATTATTAGGCAACTTAACAAAAAACAATTATATACCCATTTCAATTATTTATTTTTACCAGTGAAACCAATATAACATCTCAACATTCACAAATATACATTTCTGACATTCAAAAACAAAACAAAAACAAATCAGTGACCAATATAGCCACCTTTCTTTGCAAGGACACTCAAAAGCCTGCCATCCATGGATTCTGTCAGTGTTTTGATCTGTTCACCATCAACATTGCGTGCAGCAGCAACCACAGCCTCCCAGACACTGTTCAGAGAGGTGTACTGTTTTCCCTCCTTGTAAATCTCACATTTGATGATGGACCACAGGTTCTCAATGGGGTTCAGATCAGGTGAACAAGGAGGCCATGTCATTAGATTTTCTTCTTTTATACCCTTTCTTGCCAGCCACGCTGTGGAGTACTTGGATGCGTGTGATGGAGCATTGTCCTGCATGAAAATCATGTTTTTCTTGAAGAATGCAGACTTCTTCCTGTACCACTGCTTGAAGAAGGTGTCTTCAAGAAACTGGCAGTAGGACTGGGAGTTGAGCTTGACTCCATCCTCAAACCCGAAAAGGCCCCACAAGCTCATCTTTGATGATACCAGCCCAAACCAGTACTCCACCTCCACCTTGCTGGCGTCTGAGTCGGACTGGAGCTCTCTGCCCTTTACCAATCCAGCCACGGGCCCATCCTTCTGGCCCATCAAGACTCACTCTCATTTCATCAGTCCATAAAACCTTAGAAAAATCAGTCAGATAAAAAAAATCAGATATTTCTTGGCCCAGTCTTGACGTTTCAGCTTGTGTGTCTTGTTCAGTGGTGGTCGTCTTTCAGCCTTTCTTACCTTGGCCATGTCTCTGAGTATTGCACACCTTCTGCTTTTGGGCACTCCAGTGATGTTGCAGCTCTGAAATATGGCCAAACTGGTGGCAAGTGGCATCTTGGCAGCTGCACGCTTGACTTTTCTCAGTTCATGGGCAGTTATTTTGCGCCTTGGTTTTTCCACACGCTTCTTGCGACCCTGTTGACTATTTTGAATGAAACGCTTGATTGTTCGATGATCACGCTTCAGAAGCTTTGCAATTTTAAGAGTGCTGCATCCCTCTGCAAGATATCTCACTATTTTTGACTTTTCTGAGCCTGTCAAGTCCTTCTTTTGACCCATTTTGCCAAAGGAAAGGAAGTTGCCTAATAATTATGCACACCTAATATAGGGTGTTGATGTTATTAGACCACACCCCTTCTCATTACAGAGATGCACATCACCTAATATGCTTAATTGGTAGTAGGCTTTCGAGCCTATACAGCTTGGAGTAAGACAACATGCATAAAGAGGATGATGTGGTCAAAATACTCATTTGCTTAATAATTCTGCACTCCCTGTACACATATTATCCATAGCCAACCAATAGGAAAGTTGCCTTATACAGTTAAAAGAAAATCGCAATACGCAAATAATTAAATCACATATTATTTGCGATAAATAGAATGACGACGAATATAAGACGAATATTCAATTGAATATTCTCAAAATATCGCTAAATCGAATATGGCACCTCCCGCTCATCACTAGTTCACAAAAAAAGGAAACCCCATCAAAATAGTTTGGAAACAGCATTAAGAGGATAGCTGGATGTGTCTTGGACTCCTATTATCTACAACATAAAATAGACAACCACACAAATATCTCAGTGCACAAGGCTGCCATTGTAAGGTATGCTGACTAAGCCTGTCATCTGTCTCATGGACAGATGGATGGCTTGCATATACCTGGCTTTTGGCATATAGCCTTTGTGTGGTTCTCTATTGTATGTCGAAGATAAGAGTCCAAGATGCATCCAGCCATCCTCTTAATGCTGTTTCCAAACAATTTTGATGGGGTTTCCATCAATTTCTAACTTTTTTTTGTGAACCAGACACCCTGTCTTCTTCAGAGCAGGGTTTACCTGGTTTAATGCTCGGGTCTCCCATTGACTTTCATTGTATTAAATTGTACTCCAGCACCCGAAGTATTCGGCTGAGCACTCGGATGTGCCGAGCATAGCGATGCTCGAGCCAAAAAGCAGTTCGGCCGAGCATGCTCGCTCAACACTATATATTATATTTTATGAGTCTGTGGGGTCTTGGTATATTTAACTTTTTATATATTTGTATATTATATTTTGAATATCTTCTGCGTAAATATGTATCCTTTCAGATAAGTATCTGTAGAGAATTGATGGTGAAAAATATTGAGTGACTTCTGTTTGATGATTGATAATATTGATAGAAATAAGGGGGCAGGGGCCTTAGACCAAGGGGAGATCGGAGTGCTGGTAGAACAGCCTGACTCCAATTTCTCGTCGTCCCAGGGCATCCGCCCCAAGGCATACAGGAATCCAAATAACTCAAGTTTGGCATTCAGGTCTTCAGGTAAGAATGTGTTAAATTCGAAGATGAATCTTGATTCTGCACGGGACATTTTTGTAATATGGTCCCCTCCCCTCCAATTCTTCTCTATCTTCTCAATTGCTGCAAAGGATAGGCCTCTTGGCCTCTTGGTCTCTTGGTTCCTGATTATGATGTGTTTTGAAGTGATTTGATAGCGAGTGTTTATCATATCCTTTCCTGATGGTATTGACATGATCTGCTATCCGTTTTTTCAATGATCTTTTCGTTCTTCCTACATACAGTTTTTTGCACGGACATTGTATAGTATAAATGATATTGGTGCTACTGCAAGTGAGGAATTCTATTTTTTCATGTGTGAAGCTGTTCGCAGAATTTGTCAGTTTATTTTGGAAAGGAGGTGAGTCTACAATTGCAGCATCTGTCACATCTGTAAAATCATTTGAGATTGAACCAGCTGCTTATTGGGTGTTCTTGTATTTTATTTTTTTGTGGTTTGATGGAAGGTGCGATCTTCAAGGCTAGATTTGGTGCTTTACTATAAGTTATTTATGGGTTGATAGGAATGAATGGGCCTATTGTTTTGTTCTTCAGTATGTAATGCCAATGTCTCTTTTTGATTTGTTCTACCTTCTTATATTGAGAATACACTGTGGAGGTGGGCAATGTGGATTTCACTGTTAAAGGGGTGGGCACCGTGGAGGTCACTGCTAAAGGGGCAGAAACTGTGTAGCTCACTGTTAAAAATGCAGTCATTGTAAAAAGTGCGGGACTTTGGAGGTCACTGTTAAAGGGACGGGCACTGTGTAGGTGACTATTAAAGGGGCAGGCACTGTGGAGGTTAATGTTAATGGGGCGGCCACTGTGAAGGTCACTGTTAAAGGGGTGGCAACTGTGGAGGTCATTGTTAAAGGGGTGAGTACTGTAGAGGTCACTGTTATGGGGGGATAATGTTGATATCTTTTTACGGCACACGGAAACATGAAATGAAATAGATGAAATATACCAATTCAAAACCGGGTCCTTCTGCTAGTATATATGAGAGAGAGAGATGGCTTTGCGGTTCACCTGGCGGTCGTTTTGCGGCAAACTTTGCTCGTTCGCTGCTCGCCGAACATATGGCGATATTTGCGCCCGCCATATTCTTTTGCATTGTGAAGAACTATGACCCATGACACATCCATCAGGTGCTACAGGACTTGTCAATTGAGACGTTTCAGCACATGGACATACCCCCTACCTTATAAATAAACCTGATCTGGGTGCCATTTTACATTCAGTCTTTTGCCAGTGTAGGGATAGGTTTCTGTGTGGAGCAGGGACAGACTGTTAGGGACACAAAACGCTAGCTAATAGGGCAACAAAAGTCCTTTTAAGGACTGGTATAGGTGTTATATCAATAGGTGTTACTTTCTGAGGAGTGTAATATACTTATAATATACTTTCTAACATAGAAAGTATATTATAGTGCAATTATACTTTGCAGCAGTTGTGTGCGGTTCTGCTGTGATACTGCAGCCACACAGAGTGACAAACGTTATTGGAACAAATAATTTCTACTAGTGTGATATACCAGTTGCCCCCCCCAAAAAAAATGATTGAAGCAGGGGTGTTATTTACACTAAAATCATTTGCAGTCATTTCTTGTGAAAGAGCATAGGGCAGTATTTCAGTAATACACAAAACATTTAAACGCACTGCACGGTTGCATTCATTTCTGGTGAAAGAGTATAGGGGCATGTTTCATAAAAATAAAATAAAAATACATACGCACTGATGCTGAAAGCGTATAGTGGCCTATTTGAGTCCAACAAGAAATATATATTCTCAGGTCACTTCTGCAGTTATTTCTGGTGAAAGCATATAGGGGCGTATTTCAGTACTACAAGAAAAATATATTCTCAGTTCACTGTTGCAGTTATATCTGGTAAAGCATTTACTGGCATATAGCAGCAGAAAAAGAAATATACATTCGCCATTCGCATCTGCACTTATGTCTTGAAAATCATTTATTGACATACACTCACCTAAAGAATTATTAGGAACACCTGTTCTATTTCTCATTAATGCAATTATCTAGTCAACCAATCACATGGCAGTTGCTTCAATGCATTTAGGGGTGTGGTCCTGGTCAAGACAATCTCCTGAACTCCAAACTGAATGTCAGAATGGGAAAGAAAGGTGATTTAAGCAATTTTGAGCGTGGCATGGTTGTTGGTGCCAGACGGGCCGGTCTGAGTATTTCACAATCTGCTCAGTTACTGGGATTTTCACGCACAACCATTTCTAGGGTTTACAAAGAATGCGGCAGTCCTGTGGGCAAAAATGCCTTGTGGATGCTAGAGGTCAGAGGAGAATGGGCCGACTGATTCAAGCTGATAGAAGAGCAACGTTGACTGAAATAACCACTCGTTACAACCGAGGTATGCAGCAAAGCATTTGTGAAGCCACAACACGCACAACCTTGAGGCGGATGGTCTACAACCGCAGAAGACCCCACTGGGTACCACTCATCTCCACTACAAATAGGAAAAAGAGGCTACAATTTGCACGAGCTCACCAAAATTGGACTGTTGAAGACTGGAAAAATGTTGCCTGGTCTGATGAGTCTCGATTTCTGTTGAGACATTCAAATGGTAGAGTCCGAATTTGGCGTAAACAGAATGAGAACATGTATCCATCATGCCTTGTTACCACTGTGCAGGCTGGTGGTGGTGGTGTAATGGTGTGGGGGATGTTTTCTGGGCACACTTTAGGCCCCTTAGTGCCAATTGGGCATCGTTTATATGCCACGGGCTACCTGAGCATTGTTTCTGACCATGTCCATCCCTTCATGACCACCATGTACCCATCCTCTGATGGCTACTTCCAGCAGGATAATGCACCATGTCACAAAGCTCGAATCATTTCAAATTGGTTTCTTGAACATGACAATGAGTTCACTGTACTAAAATGGCCCCCACAATCACCAGATCTCAACCCAATAGAGCATCTTTGGGATGTGGTGGAACGGGAGCTTCGTGCCCTGGATGTGCATCCCTCAAATCTCCATCAATTGCAAGATGCTATCCTATCAATATGGGCCAACATTTCTAAAGAATGCTATCAGCACCTTGTTGAATCAATGCCACGTAGAATTAAGGCAGTTCTGAAGGCAAAAGGGGGTCCAACACCGTATTAGTATGGTGTTCCTAATAATTCTTTAGGTGAGTTTATATCAGAATAAAAATATATTCAGCTTTTACTGTTGCAGTTATATGAGGTAAAGCCTTTAGTGGCGTATTTCTTTACAAAAAATTAGTGCTGCAGTTATATGTGGGAAAGTCCTTTTTGCAGTATGGACTAAATTACGTTGTGATTAAATTTGGTATTTATGTTTCACACACTGCGCACTTACGCTATGACGTCCATAAGAGCGGCGCACCAATACAGGTGAATACACTGTGCACTAACCCTGCACGAAAATGCTAAATAATTCACACCAGCCCGCATCTATCTACTGTATTGCTTACTGGACACTACGGGGACTTTTCTGCAGCACAGAAACCTCACGAGGTCCGCATCTCACTCTTCCAGTGCGGACCTACTTCCTCCGCTACATCCCGTTCACTTCAGAAAAAATCTTGTATTCTGCGTTAAGCGCTGCACTGATATGCGCTAAAGTCTTTTTTGAAATATTTTACACCCGCCCCCCCCCCCCAAACTATATACAGTGGGATGCGAAAGTTTGAACAACCTTGTTAATCGTCATGATTTTCCTGTATAAATCGTTGGTTGTTACGATAAAAAATGTCAGTTAAATATATCATATAGGAGACACACATAGTGATATTTGAGAAGTGAAATGAAGTTTATTGGATTTACAGAAAGTGTGCTATAATTGTTTAAACAAAATTAGGCAGGTGCATTAATTTGGGAACCACAAAAAAAATATGAAATCAATATTTAGTAGATCCTCCTTTTGCAGAAATTACAGCCTCTAAACTATTCCTGTAGGTTCCAATGAGAGTCTGGATTCTGGTTGAAGGTATTTTGGACCATTCCTCTTTACAAAACATCTTTAGTTCATTCAGGTTTGATGGCTTCCGAGCATGGACAGCTCTCTTTAAGTCACACCACAGATTTTCAATTATATTCAGGTCTGGGGACTGAGATGGCCATTCCAGAACGTTGTACTTGTTCCTCTGCATAAATGCCTAAGTGGATTTTGAGCAGTGTTTAGGGTCGTTGTCTTGTTGAAAGATCCAGCCCCGGCGCAGCTTCAGCTTTGTCACTGATTCCTGGACATTGGTCTCCAGAATCTGCTAATACTGAGTGGAATCCATGCGTCCCTCAACTTTGACAAGATTCCCAATCCCTGCACTGGCCACACAGCCCCACAGCATGATGGAACCACCACATTTTACTGTAGGTAGCAGTTTTTCTTGGAATGCTGTGTTCTTTTTCCTCCATTCATAACGCCCCTTGTTATGGCCAAATAACTCAATTTTACTTTCATCAGTCCACAGCACCTTATTCCAAAATGAAGCTGGCTTGTCCAAATGTGCTTCAGCCCACCTCAAGCGGCATTTTTTGTGCTGTGGGCGGAGAAAAGGCTTCCTCTGCATCACTCTCGCATACAGCATCTCCTTTTGTAAAGTGCGCTGAATGGTTGAACGATGCACAGTGACTCCATCTGCAGCAAGATGATGTTGTAGGTCTTTGGTGCTGGTCTGGGGGTTGACTCTGACTGTTCTCACCATTCGTCGCTTCTGTCTATCCGAGATTTTTCTTGGTCTGCCACTTCGAGCCTTAACTTGAACTGAGCCTGTGGTCTTCCAATTCCTCAATATGTTCCTAACTGTGGAAACAGACAGCTGAAATCTCTGAGACAGCTTTCTGTATCCTTCCCCTAAACCATGATGGTGAAAAATCTTTGTCTTCAGGTCATCTGAGAGTTGTTTTGAGACCCCCATGTTGCTACTCTTCAGAGAAAATTAAAGGGGAGGGAAACTTACAATTGACCCCCTTAAATACTCTCTCATAATTGGATTCACCTGTGTATGTAGGTCAGGGGTCACTGAGCTTACCAAGCCAATTTAAATTTCAATAATTTGTTCTAAAGGTTTTGGAATCAATAAAATGACAACAGTGCCCAAATTGATGCACCTGCCTAATTTTGTTTAAACAATTATAGCACACTTTCTGTAAATCCAATAAACTTCATTTTACTTCTCAAATATCACTATGTGTGTCTCCTATATGATATATTTAACTGAAATTTTTTATTGTAACAACCAACGATTTATACAGGAAAATCATGACTATTAACAAGGTTACCCAAACTTTAGCATCCCACTGTATCTAAGTGGTTCCTGCACCACCTAGGAGAGAATAAAGGTAAATAATACTGCCTGCCTGTTAAAGGGAACTACAGCATGATACCACAATACATTTGATATGACATGTAGCAAGAGTTTAATGTGCCCACATACAGCACATAGTGGGACACTGCATCAAGATGAATCAGGCTTGGATCAGCCAGGATTTTAATACACCAATGCCTGATGCATCAGACTAGATCATCCATGGTGCCACACCAACATTTTGACAAAAGAGACCGTTTTCTTCTGGCTACCTGCCTCAGCTACTATTCTGATGCTGCTACCCGCCTAATGCCAAACATCTAATGCCAAGTGCTCCTTCTTTCACCCACCATCTTCAGTGAGTACTAGTATTGCCACCCACCTCCACACTGTCACCTTGCCACTCTGTGGCCTCCTGGTGCTGCTATGTCTACACTATGTCACCGTGCCACTCTGTTGTATCATGCTGCTGCTGCCGCAGCCATCGCCACACTATGTAACCTGGCCACTCGCTGGCCTCCACATACTGCTGCCAACTACATACTCTGCGATTGTGCCACTCGGTGGCCTCCTCATACTGCTGCCACCTCCACACTGTAATTTTGCCACTCTGTGGCCTCCTGATGCTGCCGTCACCTCCAGACTTTGTCATTGGGCCTCTGTGTGTTCTTCTCATGCTGCTTCCACCTCACCAATCTGTCATAGGGACACTCTGTGGATTTCACATGCTGTTCACATCCTCCCCACTTCATGATTTAGCCACTATTTTGTTTTCGGCCTGGCTCACATCATAATTTATTTCTGATTAGGGATGAGCGAACCCGAACTGTATAGTTCGGGTTCGTACCGAATTTTGGGGTGTCCGTGACACGGACCCGAACATTTTCGTAAAAGTCCGTGTTCGGGTTCGGTGCTTTTTGAAAGGCTGCAAAGCAGCCAATCAACAAGCGTCATACTACTTGCCCCAAGAGGCCATCACAGCCTTGCCTACTATTGGCATGGCTGTGATTGGCCAGTGCAGCATGTGACCCAGCCTCTATATAAGCTTGGGTCACGTAGCGCTGCACGTATCTCTGCTGATTCAAGCATAGGGAGAGGTTGCAGCTGCAACGTTAGGGCGAGATTAGGCAGATTAACTCCTCCAAAAGACTTCATTCTGTGATCGAACTGCAGCTGTGGATCATTGAAGTGCTAATATTGACTTGCTCACTTTTTTGAGGCTGCCCAGAGCGTTTTTAGATCACTTTTTTTCTGGGGTGATCGGCGGCCATTTTGTGACTTGTGGTGCGCCAGCACAAGCTATCACCAAGTGTATTTAACCATCAATAGTGTGGTTATTTTGTGCTATATCCTACATCAGCTGCAGGCTGAGCCTGTGTCACCGAAGTGCATGTAACCATCAACAGTCTGGTTATATTTTGGCCATATACTACATCAGCTGCAGGCTGAGCCTGTGTCACCGAAGTGCATTTAACCATCAACAGTGTGGTTATTTTTTGGCCATATACTACATCTGGTGCAGGCTGAGCCTGTGTCACCCAAGTGCATTTAACCATCAACAGTGTGGTTATTTTTTGGCCATATACTACATCAGGGGCAAGTTGAGCCTGTCACCCAGCGACTAAAAAATAGACCTGACATTTCTATTCAACCAAATCTGTACTGTTTTAGCTGGTCAAGTTATTTGTAGTGACCGTAAAAGCACACTTTTTGTTCTGGGTTGAAAAACTATTCCCAAATTTGCCATTCTCAAAATAACTAGTTTCTGCTATATGAGGCCTACTTGAAATCTATCCCAAAAAGGATATCTTACATTGAAGGTACTGATAGTGTCATTCAGAAAAACCTAAGACACACGCTAGCGTGCAGATAGAAGTCTGATTCTGTGATTAAACCTATACCTGTCACACAGCGCAAAAAAAAACAGGCCTCACATCTCTATTCAACCAAATCTGTACTGTTTTAGCTGGTCAAGTTATTTGTAGTGACCGTAAAAGCACACTTTTTTTTCTGGGATGAAAAACTATTCCCAAATTTGCCATTCTCAAAATTGTGGTGAACGGGAACAATGAGGAAAACATCTAATAAAGGACGCGGACGTGGACATGGTCGTGGTGGTGTTAGTGGACCCTCTGGTGCTGGGAGAGGACGTGGCCGTTCTGCCACAGCCACACGTCCTAGTGTACCAACTACCTCAGGTCCCAGTAGCCGCCAGAATTTACAGGGATATTTGGTGGGGCCCAATGCCGTTCTAAGGATGGTAATGCCTGAGCAGGTACAGGCATTAGTCAATTGGGTGGCCGACAGTGCATCTAGCACGTTCACATTATCTCCCACCCAGTCTTCTGCAGAAAGCGCACAGATGGCGCATGAAAACCAAGCCCATCAGTCTGTCACATCACCCCCATGCATATCAGGGAAACTGTCTGAGCCTCAAGTTATGCAGCAGTCTCTTATGCTGTTTGAAGACTCTGCTGCCAGGGTTTCCCAAGGGCATCCACCTAGCCCTTCCCCAGGGGTGGAAGAGATAGAATGCACTAACGCACAACCACTTATGTTTCCTGATGATGAGGACATGGGAATACCACCTCAGCACGTCTCTGACGATGACGAAACTCAGGTGCCAACTGCTGCGTCTTTCTGCAGTGTGCAGACTGAACAGGAGGTCAGGGATCAAGACTGGGTGGAAGACGATGCAGGGGACGATGAGGTCCTAGACCCCACATGGAATGAAGGTCGTGCCACTGACTTTCACAGTTCAGAGGAAGAGGCAGTGGTGAGACCGAGCCAACAGCGTAGCAAAAGACAAAGAGGGAGCAGTGGGCAAAAGCAGAACACCCGCCGCCAACAGACTCCGCCTGCTACTGACCGCCGCCATCTGGGACCGAGCACCCCAAAGGCAGCTTTAAGGAGTTCCCTGGAATGGCACTTCTTCAAACAATGTGCTGACGACAAGACCCGAGTGGTTTGCACGCTGTGCCATCAGAGCCTGAAGCGAGGCATTAACGTTCTGAACCTTAGCACAACCTGCATGACCAGGCACCTGCATGCAAAGCATGAACTGCAGTGGAGTAAACACCTTAAAAACAAGGAAGTCACTCAGGCTCCCCCTGCTGCCTCTTCTGCTGCTGCCGCCTCGGCCTCTTCTGCTGCTGCCGCCGCCTCGGCCTCTTCCTCTGCCTCTGGAGGAACGTTTGCACCTGCCGCCCAGAAAACATGGGATGTACCACCAACACCACCACCTGCGTCACCAAGCATCTCAACCATGTCACATGGCAGCGTTCAGCTCTCCATCTCACAAACATTTGAGAGAAAGCGTAAATTCCCACCTAGCCACCCTCGATCCCTGGCCCTGAATGCCAGCATTTCTAAACTACTGGTCTATGAAATGCTGTCATTTAGGCTGGTGGGCACACACAGCTTCAAACAGCTCATGTCACTTGCTGTCCCACAGTATGTTGTTCCCAGCCGCCACTACTTCTCCAAGAGAGCCGTGCCTTCCCTGCACAAACAAGTGTCCGATAAAATCAAGTGTGCACTGCGCAACGCCATCTGTGGCAAGGTCCACCTAACCACAGATACGTGGACCAGTAAGCACGGCCAGGGACGCTATATCTCCCTAACTGCACACTGGGTAAATGTAGTGGCGGCTGGGCCCCAGGCGGAGAGCTGTTTGGCGCACGTCCTTCCGCCGCCAAGGATCGCAGGGCAACATTCTTTGCATCCTGTCTCCTCCTCCTCAGCTTCCTCCTCCTCTTCTTCCACCTGCTCATCCAGTCAGCCACACACCTTCACCACCAACTACAGCACAGCACGGGGTAAACGTCAGCAGGCCATTCTGAAACTCATATGTTTGGGGGACAGGCCCCACACCGCACAGGAGTTGTGGCAGGGTATAGAACAACAGACCGACGAGTTGTTGCTGCCGGTGAGCCTCAAGCCCGGCCTGGTGGTGTGCGATAATGGGTGAAATCTCGTTGCAGCTCTGGGACTAGCCGGTTTGACGCACATCCCTTGCCTGGCGCATGTGCTGAATTTGGTGGTGCAGAAGTTCATTCGCAACTACCCCGACATGTCAGAGCTGCTGCATAAAGTGCGGGCCGTCTGTTCGCGCTTCCGGCATTCACACCCTGCCGCTGCTCGCCTGTCTGCGCTACAGCGTTACTTCGGCCTTCCCGCTCACCGCCTCATAAGCGACGTACCCACCAGGTGGAACTCCACCTTGCATATGCTGGACAGACTGTGCGAGCAGCAGCAGGCCATAGTGGAGTTTCAGCTGCAGCACGCACGGGTCAGTCGCACTGTGGATCAGACACACTTCACCACCAATGACTGGGCCTCCATGCGAGACCTGTGTGCCCTGTTGCCATGTTGGTGGAGTACTCGAAACAGCGCCAGTGGCGATGACGCCGTTATCAGCGTTATAATACCACTTCTATGTCTCCTTGAGAAAACACTTAGGGCGATGTTGGAAGAGGAGGTGGCCCAGGAGGAAGAGGGGTCATTTTTAGCACTTTCAGGCCAGTCTCTTCGAAGTGACTCAGAGGGAGGTTTTTTGCAACACCAGAGGCCAGGTACAAATGTGGCCAGACAGGGCCCACTACTGGAGGACGAGGATGAGGAGGAGGTGGAGGAGGATGAGGATGAAGCATGTTCACAGCGGGGTGGCACCCAAAGCAGCTCGGGCCCATCACTGGTGCGTGGCTGGGGGGA
Source organism: Bufo bufo (assembly GCF_905171765.1). Taxonomy (NCBI): domain Eukaryota; kingdom Metazoa; phylum Chordata; class Amphibia; order Anura; family Bufonidae; genus Bufo; species Bufo bufo. The sequence continues at coordinate 540,329,668 of NC_053391.1, read as the reverse complement.
AACACAGGACGATGACGATACACCTCCCACAGAGGACAGCTTGTCCTTACCTCTGGGCAACCTGGCACACATGAGCGACTACATGCTGCAGTGCCTACGCAACGACAGCAGAGTTGACCACATTTTAACGTGTGCGGACTACTGGGTTGCCACCCTGCTGGATCCCCGGTACAAAGACAATGTGCCCACCTTACTTCCTACACTGGAGCGTGATAGGAAGATGCGCGAGTACAAGCGCACGTTGGTAGACGCGCTACTGAGAGCATTCCCAAATGTCACAGGGGAACCAGTGGAAGCCCAAGGCGAAGGCAGAGGAGGAGCAAGAGGTCGCCAACGCAGCTGTGTCACGCCCAGCTCCTCTGAGGGGAGGGTTAGCATGGCAGAGATGTGGAAAAGTTTTGTCACCACGCCACAGCTAAGTGCACCACCACCTGATATGGAACGTGTTAGCAGGAGGCAACATTTCACTAACATGGTGGAACAGTACCTGTGCACACCCCTCCACGTACTGACTGATGGTTCGGCCCCATTCAACTTCTGGGTCTCCAAATTGTCCTCTGTTACAGGACCTCTCTCCTCTGTCTGGGTGCCGGGGCCTAAATGTGCGACAGTGGCCTGTTCCAGTGGTGGGTGACGTGATGCCTGATTCTCTGCTATGACATGAAGACAGATTCTGCGCTGACATAAGGCCAGATTGTCTGTTACGGGACCTCTCTCCTCTGCCTGGGTGCCTGGGCCTAAATGTGTGACAGTGGCCTGTTCCAGTGGTGTGTGACGTGATGCCTGATTCTCTGCTATGACATGAAGACAGATTCTGCGCTGACATAAGGCCAGATTCTCTGTTACGGGACCTCTCTCCTCTGCCTGGGTGCCTGGGCCTAAATGTGTGACAGTGGCCTGTTCCAGTGGTGGGTGACGTGAAGCCTGATTCTCTGCTATGACATGAAGAGACTGATTCTGTGCTGACATGAAGCCAGATTCTTTGCTATGGCATGAAGAGACTGATTCTCTGCTGACGTGAAGCCAGATTCTCTGTTACGGGACCTCTCTCCTCTGCCTGGGTCTAAATATGTGACAGTGGCCTGTTCCAGTGGTGGGTGACGTGAAGCCTGATTCTCTGCTATGACATGAAGACTGATTCTGCGCTGACATAAGGCCAGATTCTCTGTTACGGGACCTCTCTCCTCTGTCTGGGTGCCGGGGCCTAAATATGTGACAGTGGCCTGTTCCAGTGGTGGGTGACGTGAAGCCTGATTCTCTGCTATGACATGAAGACAGATTCTGTGCTGACATAAGGCCAGATTCTCTGTTACGGGACCTCTCTCCTCTGCCTGGGTGCCTGGGCCTAAATGTGTGACAGTGGCCTGTTCCAGTGGTGGGTGACGTGAAGCCTGATTCTCTGCTATGACATGAAGACAGATTCTGCGCTGACATAAGGCCAGATTCTCTGTTACGGGACCGCTCTCCTCTGTCTGGGTGCCGGGGCCTAAATATGTGACAGTGGTCTGTTCCAGTGGTGGGTGACGTGAAGCCTGATTCTCTGCTATGACATGAAGAGACTGATTCTGTGCTGACATGAAGCCAGATTCTCTGCTATGGCATGAAGAGACTGATTCTCTGCTGACGTGAAGCCAGATTCTCTGCTATGGGACCTCTGTCCAATTGATATTGGGTCATTTTTAAATTTTAATTTTAATTCATTTCCCTATCCACATTTGTTTGCAGGGGATTTACCTACATGTTGCTGCCTTTTGCAGCCCTCTAGCTCTTTCCTGGGCTGTTTTACAGCCTTTTTAGTGCCCAAAAGTTCAGGTCCCCATTGACTTCAATGGGGTTCGGGACTCGGTTCGGATCCCGAACATTTCCGTGAAGTTCGGCCGAACTTCTCGAACCCGAACATCCAGGTGTTCGCTCAACTCTATTTCTGATCTGTCAGAAGGAAGGAAAAATGAGATGCACAACAGATGCTGTCTGTATAGTAGCTGTAAGGCCTGTATGGTCCCATCAGAATTGGCTTATGATTTGTTAGACAAAAGCAGGAGTGAGTACAAAACACAGAGGACATGCAAATATTCCATTCTCGTGTCATCTCTGTTTTAGATCCACTCTTGTTTTTATTGGCATTAGCAATACTGATGGATTACTGAGCAAATGCTGACCGAGTGAAGGTGTATGCTCCAAAGACAGGATCTGTTTTTTGGGGGTTATTGTTCTGACGGATCAGAGAAAGGGCAAATTAATCAGTGACGTCAACACAAACTTACTGCTGACACCCTCTCTACTCTGTCAGGGGGGCTCTACTTGTATAAGCGTGCAATAGAACAGGTTCTGTAGACATCTATGTGGAATCAGCTGACAAGGGTGTAAAAGGAGTGCATTTCTTCTTGACGCTAACATTGACCTGCAAGGCTGAGTTCCTACTTAAGTCATTAGGCCAGGTTTGGCAAATTTAAGTATACTTTCTTATAATTTTAATAAAGTTTTTGTTTAATAAAATTTATGTTAAAATATTCAATAAATGTAATAAAAATTAAATGTTGCGTAAGACAGGAGAGAATCAGACAGTCTTATGTTTATTCAAAGATGTTGTGTTGCGATGGAGAAAAAAAATTTGGCCTCTTCTAGCGACAGACAATGAGAAGAAGACAAAGCTTCAAGATTGCTCCGAGCCCGGAAGAGTTTAAAGGATAACTGTCATTATTTTATTTTTTGCTAAAGTGTAGGGCAAGTGATAGGTAACAATTTTGCAATAGACTTTATTTAGCCAAAACGTTTATTTTTGGTAGAAAACTGGGTCTGAAATGGCCCTTAGAAGCACTCTTCAAAAGAGCGTTGCTAAGGGCCATCCGTCTCCGATTAGAAAAGATGGGCTGTGCAGCCAGACGCTATGCTTCTGCCTCCTGTGCTTCCCTGGGAGACAGAAGGCTGGGCACAGGAGTCTTAGGAGTTAAAATTACATTTATATTCCCCTTTTCTATGCAATCTAATGCTCCGTTATATTCACAGACCTGTGATCCCTGTGATAATAATTCATGAAGCAGCCGCCGGAAGTAGAAGCACTGTACGCAGTGAGCCGGCGGCTGCTTCATGAAATATGACAGTTATCCTTTAACCACCTCAGCCCCCATGGCTTAAACACCCTGAAAGACCAGGCCACTTTTTACACTTCTGACCTACACTATTTTACCGTTTATTGCTCGGTCATGAAACTTACCACCCAAATGAATTTTACCTCCTTTTCTTCTCACTAATAGAGCTTTCATTTGGTGGTATTTCATTGCTGCTGACATTTTTACTTTTTTTGTTATTAATCGAAATTTAACGATTTTTTTGCAAAAAAATGACATTTTTCACTTTCAGTTGTAAAATTTTGCAAAAAAAACGAGATCCATATATAAATTTTGCTCTAAATTTATTGTTCTACATGTCTTTGATATAAAAAAAATGTTTGGGTAAAAAAAAAAAATGGTTTGGGTATAAGTTATAGCGTTTACGAACTATGGTACAAAAATGTGAATTTCCGCTTTTTGAAGCAGCTCTGACTTTCTGAGCACCTGTCATGTTTCCTGAGGTTCTACAATGGCCAGACAGTACAAACACCCCACAAATGACCCTATTTCGGAAAGTAGACACCCTAAGGTATTCACTGATGGGCATAGTGAGTTCATAGAACTTTTTATTTTTTGTCACAAGTTAGCGGAAAATGATGATTTTTTTTATTTTTATTTTTTCTTACAAAGTAGCATATTCCACTAACTTGTGACAAAAAATAAAAACTTCCATGAACTCACTATGCCCATCAGCGAATACCTTGGGGTGTCTTCTTTCCAAAATGGGGTCACTTGTGGGGTAGTTATACTGCCCTGGCATTCTAGGGGCCCAAATGTGTGGTAAGGAGTTTGAAATCAAATTCTGTAAAAAATGACCAGTGAAATCCGAAAGGTGCTCTTTGGAATATGGGCCCCTTTGCCCACCTAGGCTGCAAAAAAGTGTCACACATCTGGTATCTCCGTATTCAGGAGAAGTTGGGGAATGTGTTTTGGGGTGTCATTTTACATATACCCATGCTGGGTGAGATAAATATCTTGGTCAAATGCCAACTTTGTATAAAAAAAAAATGGGAAAAGTTGTCTTTTGCCAAGATATTTCTCTCACCCAGCATGGGTATATGTAAAATGACACCCCAAAACACATTCCCCAACTTCTCCTGAGCACGGAGATACCAGATGTGTGACACATTTTTGCAGCCTAGATGCGCAAAGGGGCCCACATTCCTTTTATGAGGGCATTTTTAGACATTTGGATCCCAGACTTCTTCTCACGCTTTAGGGCCCCTAGAATGCCAGGGCAGTATAAATACCCCACATGTGACCCCATTTTGGAAAGAAGACACCCCAAGGTATTCAATGAGGGGCATGGAGAGTTCATAGAAATTTTTTTTTTTTGGCACAAGTTAGCGGAAATTGATTTTATTTATTTTTTTCTCACAAAGTCTCCCTTTCCGCTAACTTGGGACAAAAATTTCAATCTTTCATGGACTCAATATGCCCCTCACGGAATACCTGGGGGTGTCTTCTTTCCAAAATTGGGTCACATGTGGGGTATTTATACTGCCCTGGCATTCTAGGGTCCCTAAAGCGTGAGAAGAAGTCTGGAATATAAATGTCTAAAAAATTTTACGCATTTGGATTCCGTGAGGGGTATGGTGAGTTCATGTGAGATTTTATTTTTTGACACAAGTTAGTGGAATATGAGACTTTGTAAGAAAAAAATAATAATTTCCGCTAACTTGGGCCAAAAAAATGTCTGAATGGAGCCTTACAGAGGGGTGATCAATGACAGGGGGGTGATCAGGGAGTCTATATGGGGTGATCACCCCCCTGTCATTGATCACCCCCCTATAAGGCTCCATTCAGATGTCCGTATGTGTTTTGCGGATCCGATCCATGTATCCGTGGATCCGTAAAAATCATACGGACATCTGAATGCAGCCTGACAGGGGGGGTGATCAATGACAGGGGGGGTGATCAATGACAGGGGGGGTGATCAGGGAGTCTATATGGGGTGATCACCACAGTCATTGATCACGCCCCTGTAAGGCTTTATTCAGACGTCCGTATGCGTTTTGCGGATCCGATCCATCTATCAGTGGATCCGTAAAAATCATGCGGACATCTGAATGGATCTTACAGGGGGGTAATCAATGACAGGGGGGTGATCAGGGAGTCTATATGGGGTGATCACCACAGTCATTGATCACGCCCCTGTAAGGCTTTATTCAGACGTCCGTATGCGTTTTGCGGATCCGATCCATCTATCAGTGGATCCGTAAAAATCATGCAGACATCTGAATGGAGCTTTACAGGGGTGTGATCAATGACAGGGGGTAATCAATGACAGGGGGGTGATCAGGAAGTCTATATGGGGTGATCACCACAGTCATTGATCACGCCCCTGTAAGGCTTTATTCAGACGTCCGTATGCGTTTTGCGGATCCGATCCATCTATCAGTGGATCCGTAAAAATCATGCAGACATCTGAATGGAGCTTTACAGGGGTGTGATCAATGACAGGGGGTAATCAATGACAGGGGGGTGATCAGGAAGTCTATATGGGGTGATCACCACAGTCATTGATCACGCCCCTGTAAGGCTTTATTCAGACGTCCGTATGCGTTTTGCGGATCCGATCCATCTATCAGTGGATCCGTAAAAATCATGCGGACATCTTAATGGATCTTACAGGGGGGTAATCAATGACAGGGGGGTCATCAGGGAGTCTATATGGGGTGATCACCACAGTCATTGATCACGCCCCTGTAAGGCTTTATTCAGACGTCCGTATGCGTTTTGCGGATCCGATCCATCTATCAGTGGATCCGTAAAAATCATGCGGACATCTGAATGGAGCTTTACAGGGGGGTGATCAATGACAGGGGGGTAATCAATGACAGGGGGGTAATCAGGGAGTCTATATGGGGTGATCAGGGGTGATCAAGGGTGAATAAGGGGTTAATAAGTGACAGGGGGGGGTGTAGTGTAGTGGTGCTTGGTGCAACATATTACTGAGCTGCCTGTGTCCTCTGGTGGTCGATCCAAACAAATGGGACCACCAGAGGACCAGGTAGCAGGTATATTAGACGCTGTTATCAAAACAGCGTCTAATATACCTGTTAGGGGTTAAAAAAAATCACATCTCCAGCCTGCCAGCGAACGATCGCCGCTGGCAGGCTGGAGATCAACTCTTACCTTCCGATCCTGTGAACGCGCGCGCCTGTGTGCGCGCGTTCACAGGAAATCTTGCGTCTCTCGCGAGAGGACGCGCCGGCGCGTCCACCCAGAAGAGCAGGGCCGCCGCAAAGACGCAATCCTGCGTACTGCGGTCCTGAGGAGGTTAATCAAGATTCAAACCAACTAGGGCCCAGTCTCATTGTCAGGGGTTCCCAGTCATCATGGAATGGAAAGGAGGGCATCCTTATTATATTTAACACATTTATAATAAAAATTACATTTTTCTTAACACAGGAGGAGGAGGACATCCTGTGGTGCACGGAGATGTAGATGGTCTTCGGATTCCCACACATACATCTCAGAAATGAACCGCGGCTCCCAAAAGCAGCTCCTGGGAAGATCATCCGTCATCTATCCGCTCCACTGTATTTTGGAAGTGTGTAGAACTCATGTGGGACCCCCATGCTGCAGATTGATCATGGAGAGATAGAATTTTATAATATATATGGAATAAATTTCATAATAAAATGTAATTTTTTTTTTATAATAACTTAAAAAATAAATCTTGCGAGAGAATCGGCCAGTCTTCAGTTTATACGACGTGGAGGGTGTTGCGATGGAGAAAGCATTCCAAAAAACAATTGCTCTACACCTGGAGCTGAATCCTGTCAAGATTGATGCAAGTGCGGTATTGGCTGCTCATCCAGCAGGAAACTTCTGAGGGAACCTGCCTGCCATGCTTAGGCCTCTACTAGCGACAGACAATGAGAAGAAGACAAAGCTTGTTCTTTTCTGTACATTAAATGAATAATTTTTGTGGCCTGTACTCCACTGGCCTGCAGTAAAATTGATATCTAAAGACCGTCTAATATACCTCCAGCCACATAATCACTTGATGTTTTCTGTCTGGTGAATGCCCAATGTTTGGGGCCTGTACTCCCATGGCCTAAAATAAAACTTTTCTAGGCTCCAGCAGGGCACATTTTTGAGAGTTTCAATTTAAGACGCATAAAAATGGCCCCTGATTAAAATACATATTTTTTGTGGGAATTTTTGCTATTGATTCCCCTCTGGTATATCACTGTCCATGTTGTGGGACGATTTGTGCACTTCTTGTAATTATTTGGTGGCTGCAAATAGGAGCTAAAGGTTTTCCAGGTTCGCCTGCCATTAAAGTGAATGGGGCCCGCAGCGAACTTGCGGTTTGCGAACATTTGATCGCGTTCGCGAACCGTCCCAGCCGATGTTCTCTTGTGAGTGTGTCGCTGCTGGTCTACAAAAGGGATTAATTGCCTAAACCCTAAATAAATAGAGTAAAACAAAAGTAGAGGTAGACCGCGCTGACTGAACAGTGTCAAGTATTGAGCCTCGCAATCAATGCTGCATCGAATGAAATGATACCACCAGGTAAGTACACACCAATGTTCGCCGAATCCGCGTACACTCCTATACCATAATAATCAACCTGGTATCTGTGGAACCTGCATTCCCTGAATTTTAAGGTGGCCAGTATGGAACATAACGGGTAGCATTAGTGTTAGATTCCCGTCTAATAGATATTCGCCTTGACACCGGCAGACGGGATCAAATTTTGTACAAAATGTAATTGCCAAGAATCTCAAATTTAGAAAATAATTGTGGCATTAGGACCAGAATGTTTCCCATAACTATAGCATTATTGTACTTAAGGCTACTTTCACACTAGCGTTCGGGGTTCCGCTTGTGAGCTCCGTTTGAAGGCTCTCACAAGCGGCCCTGAACGGATCCGTACAGCCCAATACATTCTGAGTGGATGCGGATCCGCTCAGAATGCATCAGTATGGCACCGTTTGGCCTCCGTTCCGCTCAGCAGGCGGACATCCGAACGCAGCTTGCAAACGGATCCGTCTGGCACCTGGAGAGGTTTAGAGTGGGCTCAGCATGCATGTGGAACCTGCATTCCCTGAATTTTATGATGGCCATTATGGAACATAACAGGTAGTATTTAGTGTTACGTTCTGTCACGATGGGGAGTGGGGGAAACTCCCCACCGTACAATGTCACCAAGTACTAGGCCATAGGCAGGGAAAAGGGAGCTGGTTACCTCCTAAAGCTTCCCTAAAATAGCCCTAGTCTCCTGGCTGTATAAGCCGCCTTCAATGGTAAGGGGACTCATACCCACGAACCTAGAAGTCTAGGAATCCCTGCATCGCCCTCAACGTCTCCAGCGGCCCAGTAGCTGACAGGGAGAAAGACAAGGCAGCAACGGCACGGCAGGTAAGAACACAGTGTAACAACAGAACATCAAACACTTACCTGCGGCAGCAAAGATGGAAAAACACCAAAACAACCTGGACCCCCATGCAGACACCGATGCAAGGCTGCTAATATCTTTAGGTTCACCCCTCCGGGAAACCAATGGGACCCCCTTTCGGGGGTAACACACACAAAGGAAGACGTCTTGCACACATGCAGGGACAAGCACCAACAACATCCCAGACATGCAACCACAAACAAGATGTACAACAACTTAAACCCACACCATAAATGACACACCGGGAGGGGAAGCAAGACAAGGAGGAAACACTCAGTATGACATCACAGATGACACTGCTAATAACCTTGATGTCAAACTTGGATGGCCCTCAGAACTCATCCATGCACAGAGCGGACATCTCTCATGCAAGGCAGACAAACCAAACTGATCTCAGTCTCAAGGCCAAAGTATATAAAGAGACCTGAGACCACATCCAACTCACCACTTTGCTCCAACCAGTGAATTAACCCCACACACACCACACAGCAGGGAGACACTACTTAAAGGGGAATTGCACACAAGCAAAAAGGCAACAGGTTGCCGCAGACATCAGCATGCGTGGCGAGCAAGTCATGGCGCAAACAGCAAAACCTGTGACACTGCCACAACCTGCCAAAACAGCAACATGTTGCCACCGGCCACAGCAAGCGTGGCAACAGTGTCACGGTGTACACCATAGGCCGTGACAGGATCCCATCTTATAGAGATTCGCCTTGACGCCGGCAGACGGGCTCAAATAATTTTGTACAAAATGCATTTGCCAAGAGTCTCAAATTTACAAAATAAGCGTAGCATTAGCACCAGAATATTTTCTATTACTATGGCATTATTGTACTTTATTTGGTTTGCAGAGTGCTGCTGCATTGTATTTTTTACCTCGTGTTTCTAGCCATGGCGGCGTGCACCTGCGCATTGGGACATGGTGACTGACCCCTTTTCTCTTGCAATTTTTGAAAGCAAGCCATAAGAAGTTCCATTTGCAATTTGACACAAGCCATGTAGGGGGCAAAGCAAACATGTGGAGCAACGTGCTCTGGTCAGATGAGACCAAAGTTGAACTTTTTGGCCAAAATGCAAAGCACTATGGGCCAGATTTATCATTAGCTCAAGTCAGAATAATGGAGTGAAAAAGCAATCGCTAAAACTGTGCAAAAATGTGCGACTTTTTTCTGCTCTGCACTATGCTCGCCAGTTTTCTGAAAGTGGGCGTTTTTCTTATGTAAATTAATCTCTAGACAGATTTACTATTGCGACTATTTAAAAAGTCGCAAAAAAGTCGTAAAAAAATGCGCAATTTCACTCCAGTGAGGACCATGCTTATCTTATGAGACTTGTTAATAGAACATGTGACTTTTTCATAAAGATGTGCGACTTTTGTAAAGCTGCTTACTGACGGATAAACTGCTACCGTCAAACCACATTTATTACAGTCTTAAAGGGCCGATCATAAATCTGATATGGCTAAAACTGATTTTAGTCATATGTGAAAGTGGAGTGAGCCGTCAGAGTAATGATAAATCTGGCCCTATGTGTGGTGAAAAACTAACACATACATAAATACAGGGCAATCCTGGAGGAAAACCTGGTAGAGGCTGCAAAAAAAGGGGCAGAGCAGTGGCATAGCTATAGGGGTCGCACTTGCGACCGGGCCCCTAAGTCAGGGGGGCCCACAGGGCCCCCCAGGAGAGACAGAGTAAAGCCCTGACTCATGGAGTGCTCTGACGGGGCCCGGCATGAAGTACAGTGACAATGCCGGCCGGGCCCCGTCTGAGTGCTCTTCAAACATGTACTGACTGTTGAATAAAAGAGGGGGGGGGAGGTTTTGCGCAGAGGCAAAGGGGGGCGCGCAGCCGCGCACACTCACACAGACACCCGGCAGTTCTTGTCACTGCCGGCCGGGCTGTATCCAGAGTGAAGCAGGGCTCCAGCGTTCCCCCTGCTGGCCGCACATCGCACTGCTGGCTGTGGGAGGAGCGCTGAAAGACCGGGAATGAGTGTGGGAGCACGTCATCAAGGGCTCAGGTAAGCATGTGTTTTTTGTTTTTTTTTCCCCTAAAGCTGCAGACTGGGGAAGGGGGGAAGGAAGGCACTGATGATGATGCCCCCTGTGCAGTGTGTGGTTCCCTCCCTAGTACTGATGATGATGAGTACTGATGATGATGATAGTGCCCCCTGTGCAGTGTGTGGTTCCCTCCCTAGTACTGATGATGATGCCCCCTGTGCAGTGTGTGACACCCTTCCTGGCACTGATGATGATGGTGGGCATCTCTAATCTGGCATAACTACTGTGAGGGGGCACATACCTGGGCATCGCTGCTATGAAAGGACACATATCTGGTATAACTACTGTGAGGGGCACATATCTGGCTACAACTACTGTGAGGGGCACATATCTGGGAATATCTTCAGTGAGGGGGCACATATCTGGCTACAACTACTGTGAGGGGGCACATATCTGGGCATCGCTACTATGAAGGGACACATATCTGGTATAACTACTGTGAGGGGCACATATCCGGGCATAACTACTGTAAGGGGGCACATATCTGGGCATCGCTACTATGAAGGGACACATATCTGGTATAACTACTGTGAGAGGGTACATATCTGGGCATCGCTACTATGAAGGGACACATATCTGGTATAACTACTGTGAGGCGGCACATATCTGGGCATCGCTACTATGAAGGGACACATATCTGGTATAACTACTGTGAGGGGGCACATATCTGGGCATCGCTACTATGAAGGGACACATATCTGGTATAACTACTGTGAGGGGGCACATATCTGGGCATCGCTACTATGAAGGGACACATATCTGTATATAACTACTGTGAGGGGGGCACATATCTGGGCATAACTACTGTGAGGGGACACAAAAGTGGGCATAACTTTTGTGAAGGGGCCACAATGTGGGCATTAGTACTATATAGCAGCATTTAGGGGAAATGTCCTAGATTACCCTGCTATACATTGGCATGGCTCAGTCTTACAGGATCAGCACAGCGCCCCCTGCTGGTGATTTCACAGGGGCAGTCACCATCCCTTCCTTATGTGATTATTCTTTTTTTCTCTATCACCGCAGGGACCTTGTTTTGGATCCAGTGGACATCACGCCGACGCCAGCGACACCCTGGATGAGGTAGGACCAGATTTTATTAGGACTGGGTGAATGAAGCCTTGCATTGGGCGAAGTGTATAAAAAAAAATTGCAGCCTCTTTGTAAAAATTGGGGGGGGCCCGATTCAAGGTTTGCACTGGGGCCCATAACAGTCTAGTTACGCCCCTGGTGCAGAGGTTCAACTTCCAGCAGGACAACAACCCTAAACATACAGCCAGAACTACAATGGAACAGTTTAGATCAAGGCATATACAAGTCCAGACCTAAATCCCATTGAGAATCTGTGAGAAGACTTTAAAATTGCTGTTCAGATGCTTGCCATCCAATCTGACTGAGCTTGAGCTATTTTGAAAGTAAGAATGGGCAAAAATTTCAGCCTCTAAATGTGCAAAGCCTGAGTATTGACTCAGGGGGGCTCAATACAAACGCACGCCACACTTTCCAGATTTTTTTTTTTTTATTAAAAATGTTAAAAACTAGGTTTCGTTTTCTTTTCTCTTCACATATATTTCCTACTTTTTGTTGGTCTATCACAGTGATGACTAACCTCCAGCACTTCAGCTGTGCTAAAATTATGACTCCCGGCATGCTCCATTCATTTCTAGGACGTTCTGAGAACAGCCAAGCAAGTGTTCATCTTGGGAGTCATAGTTTTACCACGGCCGGAGTGCCGAAGGTTAGCTATCACAGGTCTATCATATAAAATCTATGTATTTAAACCTGTGGGTGTACCTTGAAAATATTTGGAAAATTTCAAGTGGTATGGATACTTTTTCAAGGCACTCTAACTGTCAATAATAGTACAGGTCAGAATGATTATGAAAGTTGCTTTGTTCCCAAGAACAGAGATGAGGGAGTCAAAACCCTTCTAGACTTGATGCAATTACAGTCCTGATCAAAAGTTTAAGACCACTTGAAAAATGGCAAAAAATCATATTTTACATTGTTGGATCTTAACAAGGTTCCAAGTAGAGCTTTAACATGCAACAAGAAGAAATGAGAGTGAGACAAAACATTTTTTAAACATTCAATTAATTGAAAATAACGATTAAACTGAAACAGGCTGTTTTTCAGCAGATCCAAATTTTAGGACCACATGCCTTTAAAAGGCCAAATCTGTGCAAAGATGTGGATTCATTGTCATTTTCTGTCAGATGGTCACACGTTGTGATTAGAGTTGAGCGAACACCTCGATGTTTCGGGTTCGAGAAGTTCGGCCGAACTTCGCGGAAATGTTCGGGTTCGGGATCCGAACCCGACCCGAACTTCGTCCCGAACCCGAACCCCATTGAAGTCAATGGGGACCCGAACCTTTTGGCACTAAAAAGGCTGTAAAACAGCCCAGGAAAGAGCTAGAGGGCTGCAAAAGGCAGCAACATGTAGGTAAATCCCCTGCAAACAAATGTGGATAGGGAAATGAATTAAAATAAAAATTAAGAAAAAAAAAATTACCAATATCAATTGGACAGAGGTCCCATAGCAGAGAATCTGGCTTCACGTCAGCAGAGAATCAGTCTCTTCATGCCATAGCAGAGAATCTGGCTTCATGTCAGCAGAGAATCAGTCTTCATGTCATAGCAGAGAATCAGGCTTCACGTCACCCACCACTGGAACAGGCCACTGTCACACATTTAGGCCCTGGCACCCAGACAGAGGAGAGAGGTCCCGTAACAGAGAATCTGTCTTCATGTCAGCAGAGAATCAGTCTTCATGTCATAGCAGAGAATCAGGCTTCACGTCACCCACCACTGGAACAGGCCACTGTCACATATTTAGGCCCAGGCAGAGGAGAGAGGTCCCGTAACAGAGAATCTGGCTTCATGTCAGCACAGAATCAGCCTTCATGTCATAGCAGAGAATCAGGCTTCACGTCACCCACCACTGGAAGAGGCCACTGTCACACATTTAGGCCCTGGCACCCAGACAGAGGAGAGAGGTCCCGTAACAGAGAATCTGGCTTCATGTCAGCACAGAATCAGTCTTCATGTCATAGCAGAGAATCAGGCTTCACGTCACCCACCACTGGAACAGGCCACTGTCACATATTTAGGTCCAGATACCCAGGCAGAGGAGAGAGGTCCCGTAACAGAGAATCTGGCTTCATGTCAGCACAGAATCAGTCTTCATGTCATAGCAGAGAATCAGGCTTCAAGTCACCCACCACTGGAAGAGGCCACTGTCACACATTTAGGCCCTGGCACCCAGACAGAAGAGAGAGGTCCCGTAACAAAGAATCTGGCTTCATGTCAGCACAGAATCAGTCTTCATGTCATAGCAGAGAATCAGGCTTCACGTCACCCACCACTGGAACAGGCCACTGTCACATATTTAGGCCCAGGCACCCAGGCAGAGGAGAGAGGTCCCGTAACAGAGAATCTGGCTTCATGTCAGCACAGAATCAGTCTTCATGTCATAGCAAAGAATCAGGCTTCACGTCCCCCACCACTGGAACAGGCCACTGTCACACATTTAGGCCCTGGCACCCAGACAGAGGAGAGAGGTCCCGTAACAGAGAATCTGGCTTCATGTCAGCACAGAATCAGTCTTCATGTCATAGCAGAGAATCAGGCTTCACGTCACCCACCACTGGAAGAGGCCACTGTCACACATTTAGGCCCTGGCACCCAGACAGAGGAGAGAGGTCCCGTAACAGAGAATCTGGCTTCATGTCAGCACAGAATCAGTCTTCACGTCATAGCAGAGAATCAGGCTTCACGTCACCCACCACTGGAAGAGGCCACTGTCACACATTTAGGCCCTGGCACCCAGACAGAGGAGAGAGGTCCCGTAAAAGAGAATCTGGCTTCATGTTAGCACAGAATCAGTCTTCATGTCATAGCAGAGAATCAGGCTTCACGTCACCCAACACTGGAACAGGCCACTGTCACATATTTAGGCCCAGGCACCCAGGCAGAGGAGAGAGGTCCCGTAACAGAGAATCTGGCTTCATGTCAGCAGAGAATCAGTCTTCATGTCATAGCAGAGAATCAGGCTTCACGTCACCCACCACTGGAAGAGGCCACTGTCACACATTTAGGCCCTGGCACCCAGACAGAGGAGAGAGGTCCCGTAACAGAGAATCTGGCTTCATGTCAGCACCGAATCAGTCTTCATGTCATAGCAGAGAATCAGGCTTCACGTCACCCACCACTGGAACAGGCCACTGTCACATATTTAGGCCCAGGCAACCAGGCAGAGGAGAGAGGTCCCGTAACAGAGAATCTGGCTTCATGTCAGCACAGAATCAGTCTTCATGTCATAGCAGAGAATCAGGCTTCACGTCACCCACCACTGGAAGAGGCCACTGTCACACATTTAGGCCCTGGCACCCAGACAGAGGAGAGAGGTCCCGTAAAAGAGAATCTGGCTTCATGTCAGCACAGAATCAGTCTTCATGTCATAGCAGAGAATCAGGCTTCACGTCACCCACCACTGGAACAGGCCACTGTCATATATTTAGGCCCAGGCACCCAGGCAGAGGAGAGAGGTCCCGTAACAGAGAATCTGGCTTCATGTCAGCACAGAATCAGTCTTCATGTTATAGCAGAGGATCAGGCTTCACATCACCCACCACTGGAACAGGCCACTGTCACATATTTAGGCCCCGGTACCCAGACAGAGGAGAGGTTCATTCAACTTTGGGTTGCCCCCCAATATAATGGTAAAATGAAAATAAAAATAGGATTGAATGAGGAAGTGCCCTGGAGTACAATAATATATTGTTAAGGGGAGGTAGTTAATGTCTAATCTGCACAAGGGATGGACAGGTCCTGTGGGATCCATGCCTGGTTAATTTTTATGAACGTCAGCTTGTCCACATTGGCTGTAGACAGGCGGCTGCGTTTGTCTGTAATGACGCCCCCTGCCGTGCTGAATACACGTTCAGACAAAACGTTGGCCGCCGGGCAGGCCAGCACCTCCAAGGCATAAAAGGCTAGCTCTGGCCACGTGGACAATTTGGAGACCCAGAAGTTGAATGGGGAAGAACCATCAGTCAGTACGTGGAGGGGTGTGCACAGGTACTGTTCCACCATGTTAGTGAAATGTTTCCTCCTGCTAACACGTACCGTATCAGGTGGTGGTGCAGTTAGCTGTGGCGTGGTGACAAAACTTTTCCACATCTCTGCCATGCCAACCCTGCCCTCAGAGGAGCTGGCCGTGACACAGCTGCGTTGGCGACCTCTTGCTCCTCCTCTGCCTTCGCCTTGGGCTTCCACTGGTTCCCCTGTGACATTTGGGAATGCTCTCAGTAGTGCGTCTACCAACGTGCGCTTGTACTCGCGCATCTTCCTATCACGATCCAGTGTAGGAAGTAAGGTGGGCACATTGTCTTTGTACCGGGGATCCAGCAGGGTGGCAACCCAGTAGTCCGCACACGTTAAACTGTGGGCAACTCTGCTGTCGTTGCGCAGGCACTGCAGCATGTAGTCGCTCATGTGTGCCAGGCTGCCCAGAGGTAAGGACAAGCTGTCCTCTGTGGGAGGCGTATCGTCATCGTCCTGTGTTTCCCCCCAGCCACGCACCAGTGATGGGCCCGAGCTGCTTTGGGTGCCACCCCGCTGTGAACATGCTTCATCCTCATCCTCCTCCACCTCCTCCTCATCCTCGTCCTCCTCGTCCTCCAGTAGTGGGCCCTGTCTGGCCACATTTGTACCTGGCCTCTGCTGTTGCAAAAAACCTCCCTCTGAGTCACTTCGAAGAGACTGGCCTGAAAGTGCTAAAAATGACCCCTCTTCCTCCTCTTCCTCCTGGGCCACCTCCTCTTCCATCATCGCCCTAAGTGTTTTCTCAAGGAGACATAGAAGTGGTATTGTAACGCTGATAACGGCGTCATCGCCACTGGCCATGTTGGTGGAGTACTCGAAACAGTGACACAGGGCACACAGGTCTCGCATGGAGGCCCAGTCATTGGTGGTGAAGTGGTGCTGTTCCGCAGTGCGACTGACCCGTGCGTGCTGCAGCTGAAACTCCACTATGGCCTGCTGCTGCTCGCACAGTCTGTCCAGCATGTGCAAGGTGGAGTTCCACCTGGTGGGCACGTCGCATATGAGGCGGTGACCGGGAAGGCCGAAGTTACGCTGTAGCGCAGACAGGCGAGCAGCAGCAGGGTGTGAACGCCGGAAGCGTGAACAGACGGCCCGCACTTTATGCAGCAGCTCTGACATGTCGGGGTAGTTGCGAATGAACTTCTGCACCACCAAATTCAGCACATGCGCCAGGCAAGGGATGTGCGTCAAACCGGCTAGTCCCAGAGCTGCAACGAGATTTCGCCCATTATCGCACACCACCAGGCCGGGCTTGAGGCTCACCGGCAGCAACCACTCGTCGGTCTGTTGTTCTATACCCCGCCACAACTCCTGTGCGGTGTGGGGCCTGTCCCACAAACATATGAGTTTCAGAACGGCCTGCTGACGTTTACCCCGGGCTGTGCTGAAGTTGGTGGTGAAGGTGTGTGGCTGACTGGATGAGCAGGTGGAAGAAGAGGAGGAGGAAGCTGAGTAGGAGGAGGAGGAGACAGGAGGCAAAGAATGTTGCCCTGCGATCCTTGGCGGCGGAAGGACGTGCGCCAAACAGCTCTCGGCCTGGGGCCCAGCCGCCACTACATTTACCCAGTGTGCAGTTAGGGAGATATAGCGTCCCTGGCCGTGCTTACTGGTCCACATATCTGTGGTTAGGTGGACCTTGCCACAGATGGCGTTGCGCAGTGCACACTTGATTTTATCGGACACTTGGTTGTGCAGGGAAGGCACGGCTCTCTTGGAGAAGTAGTGGCGGCTGGGAACAACATACTGTGGGACAGCAAGCGACATGAGCTGTTTGAAGCTGTCTGTGTCCACCAGCCTAAATGACAGCATTTAATAGGCCAGTAGTTTAGAAATGCTGGCATTCAGGGCCAGGGATCGAGGTTGGCTATGTGGGAATTTACGCTTTCTCTCAAATGTTTATGAGATGGAGAGCTGAATGCTGCCGTGTGACATGGTTGAGATGCTTGGTAACGCAGGTGGTGGTGTTGGTGGTACATCCCATGTTTGCTGGGCGGCAGGAGCCAACGTTCCTCCAGAGGCGGAGAAAGAGGCCGAGGCTGCAGCAGCAGAAGAGGCCGAGGCGGCAGCAGCAGAAGAGGTAGCAGGGGGAGCCTGAGTGACTTCCTTGTTTTTAAGGTGTTTACTTCACTGCAGTTCATGCTTTGCATGCAGGTGCCTGGTCATGCAGGTTGTGATAAGGTTCAGAACGTTAATGCCTCGCTTCAGGCTCTGATGGCACAGCGTGCAAACCACTCGGGTCTTGTCGTCAGCACATTGTTTGAAGAACTGCCATGCCAGGGAACTCCTTGAAGCTGCCTTTGGGGTGCTTGGTCCCAGATGGCGGCGGTCAGTAGCAGGCGGAGTCTCTTGGCGGCGGGTGTTCTGATTTTGCCCACTGCTCCCTCTTTTGCTACGCTGTTGGCTCGGTCTCACCACTGCCTCTTCCTCCGAACCCTGAAAGTCAGTGGTATGACCTTCATTCCATGTGGGGTCTAGGACCTCATCGTCCCCTGCATCGTCTTCCACCCAGTCTTGATCCCTGACCTCCTGTTCAGTCTGCACACTGCAGAAAGACGCAGCAGTTGGCACCTGTGTTTCGTCATCATCAGAGACGTGCTGAGGTGGTATTCCCATGTCCTCATCATCAGGAAACATAAGTGGTTGTGCGTTAGTGCATTCTATCTCTTCCACCCCTGGGGAAGGGCTAGGTGGATGCCCTTGGGAAACCCTGGCAGCAGAGTCTTCAAACAGCATAAGAGACTGCTGCATAACTTGAGGCTCAGACAGTTTCCCTGATATGCATGGGGGTGATGTGACAGACTGATGGGCTTGGTTTTCATGCGCCATCTGTGCGCTTTCTGCAGAAGACTGGGTGGGAGATAATGTGAACGTGCTAGATGCACTGTCGGCCACCCAATTGACTAATGCCTGTACCTGCTCAGGCCTTACCATCCTTAGAACGGCATTGGGCCCCACCAAATATCCCTGTAAATTCTGGCGGCTACTGGGACCTGAGGTAGTTGGTACACTAGGACGTGTGGCTGTGGCAGAATGGCCACGTCCTCTCCCAGCACCAGAGGGTCCACTAACACCACCACGACCATATCCACGTCCACGTCCGCGTCCCTTACTAGATGTTTTCCTCATTGTTCCCGTTCACCACAATTTTGAAAATGGCAAATTTGGGAATAGTTTTTCAACCCAGAACAAAAACTGTGCTTTTACGGTCACTACAAATAATTTGACCAGCTAAAACAGTACTGATTTCGAGGAATATAAATGTCAGGGCTATTTTTTAGGCGCTGTGTGATAGGTATACCTTTAGTCACAGAATTAGACTTGTATCTGCACTGTATCGTGTGTGTTAAGTTTTTCAGAATGACACTATCAGCACCTTGAATCTAATATACCCTTTTTGGGATAGATTTAAAGTAGGCCTGATATAGCAGAAACTACTAATTTTGAAAATGGTAAATTTGGGAATACCTTTTCAACCCAGAACAAAAACTGTGCTTTTACGGTCACTACAAATAGCTTGACCAGCTAAAACAGTACTGATTTGGAGGAATATAAATGTCAGGGCTATTTTTTAGGCGCTGGGTGACAGGTATACCTTTAATCACAGAATTAGACTTGTATCTGCACTGTATCGTGTGTGTTAAGTTTTTCAGAATGACACTATCAGCACCTTGAATCTAATATACCCTTTTTGGGATAGATTTAAAGTAGGCCTGATATAGCAGAAACTACTAATTTTGAGAATGGCAAATTTGGGAATAGTTTTTCAACCCAGAACAAAAACTGTGCTTTTACAGTCACTACAAATAACTTGACCAGCTAAAACAGTACTGATTTGGAGGAATATAAATGTCAGGTCTATTTTTTAGGCGCTGGGTGACAGGCTCAACTTGCCCCTGATGTAGTATATGGCCAAAAAATAACCACACTATTGATGGTTAAATGCACTTGGGTGACACAGGCTCAGCCTGCACCTGATGTAGTATATGGCCAAAAAATAACCACACTGTTGATGGTTAAATGCACTTGGGTGACACAGGCTCAGCCTGCACCTGATGTAGGATATAGCAAAAAATAACCACACTATTGATGGTTAAATGCACTTGGGTGACACAGGCTCAGCCTGCACCTGATGTAGTATATGGCTAAAAAATAACCACACTGTTGATGGTTAAATGCACTTGGGTGACACAGGCTCAGCCTGCACCTGATGTAGGATATAGCACAAAATAACCACACTATTGTTGGTTAAATGCACTTGGTGGTAGCTTGTGCTGGCGCACCACAAGCCACAAGATGGCCGCCGATCACCCCAGAAAAAAAGTGATATAAAAACGCTCTGGGCAGCCTAAAAAAAGTGAGCAATTCAATATCAGCATTTCAATGATCCACAGCTGGAGATCGATCACTGAATTAAGTCTTTTGGAGGAGTTAATCTGCCTAATCTCGCCCTAACCTCGCAGCAGCAACCTCTCCCTATGCTTGAATCAGCAGAGTGACGTGCAGCGCTACGTGACCCAAGCTTATATAGAGGCTGGGTCACATGCTGCACTGGCCAATCACAGCCATGCCAGTAGTAGGCAAGGCTGTGATGGCCTCTTGGGGCAAGTAGTATGACGCTTGTTGATTGGCTGCTTTGCAGCCTTTCAAAAAGCGCCAAGAAAGCGCCGAACACCGAACCCGAACCCGGACTTTGCCGAAAATGTTCGGGTCCGTGTCACGGACACCCCAAAATTCGGTACGAACCCGAACTATACAGTTCGGGTTCGCTCATCCCTAGTTGTGATGGCAAAGGCAAAAAAACTTTCCCTTTTTGAACGTGGTCAGGTTGTTGAACTGCATAAGCAGGGTCTCTCACAGTGCGCTATCACTGCTGAGGTGGGACGCAGTAAGACAGTAATTTGGAATTTCTTAAATGATCCTGAGGGTTATGGAACAAAAAAGTCAAGTGAAAGACCCAAAAAAATTTCATCAGCACTGAGCCGGAGGATCCAATTGTCTGTCCGTCAAGACACTGGACGATCCTCGATCCAAATTAAGGCCCTTACTGGTGCTGACTGCAGCCCCATAACCATCAGACAGCATCTGAGACTGAAGGGCTTTAAAAACAAAAAACTTCTTCAAAGACCTCGTCTCCTTGAACGCCACAGAACTGCTCATTTGGACTTTGCAAGAGAGCACCAAACATGGGACATTCAAAGGTGGAAGAAAGTTTTATTCTCTGTTGAGAAAAAATTTAACCTTGATGGTCCTGATGGTTTCCAACGTTACTGCCATGACAAGCAGATCCCACCGGAGATGTTTTCTACGCACCACAGTGGAGAGGGCGCCATAATGGTCTGGGGTGCTTTTTTCTTCAGTGGAACAATGGAGCTTCAGGAAGTGCAGGGGTGTCAAACGGCCGCTGGCTATGTCCAGATGTTGCAGAGAGCATTCCTCATGACTGAGGGCCCTCTTGGATTCGTAGAACTACAGGTAACAGCACTCTGCTAGTCAATTGCACAAAGATATAAGCAAACACTGAAAGAATAAATGCTTGGGGGTCATACTTACTGCAAATGCAGCTAGAAGGTCGCTTCTAATCAGATGGGTCCTACTCTGACATGCCTCTCCTGGGCTTACAGCCTACAATCTGGGCAAAGTAGTACCAAGCTGCATCCTACACATGCCTTTCCCAGGTTGTGAGCCTGCAGTATGGGCTGGGTAGAATACAGCTGTACAAGCTATCTAATTAAAAGCACATGGTAAATGGGCTGGTGGTGCACGGTTCAATCTCACCACCAGGGGGAGCCACTCCCCTAGTGGCAGTGACAATGGGGAAAAAATAAACGAACCAGCACCTCCACAATAAGTGAATATAAGAACGCAGGTGCACGCTACCTTGGCTAAAACACACTTGGATTCGTAGAACTACAGGTAACAGCACTCTGCTAGTCAATTGCACAAAGATATAAGCAAACACTGAAAGAATAAATGCTTGGGGGTCATACTTACTGCAAATGCAGCTAGAAGCTCTTTGCGAATATAATTGATCAAAAATATTTCGGGCCCATCTTGTACAGCTGTATTCTACCCAGCCCATACTGCAGGCTCACAACCTGGGAGAGGCATGTGTAGGATGCAGCTTGGTACTACTTTGCCCAGATTGTAGGCTGTAAGCCCAGGAGAGGCATGTCAGAGTAGGACCCATCTGATTAGAAGCGACCTTGACGACCGGTAGATGGGCCCGAAATATTTTTGATCAATTATATTCGCAAAGAGCTTCTAGCTGCATTTGCAGTAAGTATGACCCCCAAGCATTTATTCTTTCAGTGTTTGCTTATATCTTTGTGCAATTGACTAGCAGAGTGCTGTTACCTGTAGTTCTACGAATCCAAGTGTGTTTTAGCCAAGGTAGCGTGCACCTGCGTTCTTATATTCACTTATTGTGGAGGTGCTGGTTCGTTTATTTATTCCCGACTGAGGGCCCTTGTCTGTGTGGTAACGACTGGGTTTTTCAACAGGACAACGCTACAGTACACAATGCCCGCAGGAAAAGGGACTTCTTCCAGGAGAATAACATCACTCTTTTGGCCTATCCTGCATGTTCCCCTGATCTAAATCCAATTGAGAACCTTTGGGGATGGATGGCAAGGGAAGTTTACAAAAATGGACAACAGTTCCAGACAGTAGATGGCCTTCGTGCGGCTGTCTTCACCACTTGGAGAAATGTTCCCACTCACCTCATGGAAACGCTTGCATCAAGCATGCCGAAATGAATTTTGGAAGTGATAAACAATAACGGCAGAGCTACTCATTATACTGAGTTCATATTTGGAAGTTGGATTTCTGTTTTGGGGGGGTTTAGTTTTTTTTTGGAGGTGTGGTCCTAAACATTTGATCAGCTGAAAAACAGCCTGTTTCAGTTTATTCGTTGTTTTCATTAAATTGAATGGTCAAAAAATGTTTTGTCTCTCTCCCATTTCTTCTTGTTTCATGTTGAATCTCTACTTGTTAAGATCCAGCCATGCTAAATATGATTTTTTTGCCATTTTTCAAGTGGTCTTAAACTTTTGATCAGGACTGTATTAATTAATTTATTTCATTAGAGCTAAGTCTGTATTACAGTGGCCAAGGGTTCGCCATATCATTGCTAACAAGCATTCATAGGAATGCTTGTTAGCGATGATCTGCCTGTCAGTGGCATAGCTAAAGGCTCATGGGCCCTGGTTCAAGAGTTCAGCTTGGGCCCCCTTCCCTCAGTGCTTTGTGGCAAGCGGCAGGGGTGCACCTAGCCTTCCTGCTACCTAAGGCAAAAATTGAAAAGGCACCCCCTCATGCCAAATTCTTGACCTAACCCCTATTCTCCAGCCAGAGGTGTAACTTGAAGATTCTGAACTCCAGTTTAAAGGTTTTTGGGCACCCTCGGGTTCCTGGGCCTGGTAGCGACTGTTACCTCTGCACCCCCTATAGCTACGTCCATGTTGCCTGTATAAAAGTGCCGCCGACTACTGTCAAGTACTTGCATCTTTTATGCAGGCACAAAAACCATTATTTGCTAGAGGAAGATTGTGCTGTGTAATCACGCTCTGCTGTCGGCAAATAATGCTTCTGTATGGGGACAAGCAATGGCATTAGAGATTGTTCGTCCCCATACTATGGAGGAGATCGCTGCATGTAATTGCAGCGGTCTCCTTCACTAACAAGTAGGAGATTGTCAGGAAGGAAAGTGTCCTTCCCGACAATCATAAGGCTCATCTGTCAGTGTAATACAGCCCTTACACTATAGTGTTATAGTTATAGCCAGTAGCAATGCAATGCTTAGGCTAGCGGGTAATGAAAGGAGAAACAAAGGGAATCTCAAGTTGGTGATAGCGCTGAAAACATGATATGTATGGCGCCCAGAAAAGAGCTACTGTGCACACCATACAAATCACCTGCATACTGGATGGAGCTCTTCCATATACTCTACCTTTTCTTATAGCAAAGCTTGAGAAAGGACCATTGGTCTAAAATATTGCTGCTGGCTAATACTATAGTACTATGGAATAAGAGGAAATTAATTTTAAACCTGGCACAGTCCCTTGTACAGCATGTTCAGTTGACTGTAATGATACCTTTAACTTAGCAATCCTTTTGCTTCATTCTGGAGAAATAGTTCTGTTAATTTATATGCAAATGAGCAGTAAAGAGCACTAAGGGTGGAGCCAAGCCACTATGTGCACCCTTACTCCTCCTCCTTCCACTGCCAGCCTCTTCATCTTCTTCATAATTGACAGGATCAGGTTCCTACATAGTCTTCTAAGGCTACTTTCACACTGGCGTTTCTGGGTCCGCCTGTGAGATCCGTTTCAGGGCTCTCACAAGTGGCACAAAACGGATCAGTTCAGCCCCAATGCATTCTGAATGGATAAGGATCCGTTCAGAATGCATCAATTCGGCTACGTTTGGTCTCGGTTGCGTTTTTTAGACAGTCACTAAAACGCAGCTTCCAGCATTTTGGTGACCGTCTGACTATGCGGAGCCTAGCGGATCCGTCTAGACTTACAATGTAAGTCAATGGGGACGGATCTGTTTTTCACTGACATAAAATGGTGCAATGGAAAACGGATTCGTCCCCCATTGACTTTCAATGTAAGTCAAGACGGATCAGTTTTGACTTAGACTTTTTTTTTTTTATGAATAATGCAAACAGATCCGTTATTAATGGATACAAGCGTTTGCATTATCGGTGCGGATCCGGCTGTGCAGATACAAGACGGATCCGCGCCAAACGCGAGTGTGAAAGTAGCCTAACAGAGTGACTTCAACCCAACCTAAGTGCACTTCACTGCTGGATTAAAAGTACTTTTTTTTTTCAGAATGATGGAACGGATTACCATGTGAAAGGTATCATTACATTCAGTCATGCTATCCCTACAAGGCATTGTGCCTGGTTTAACAGTGAATTTCCCGGTGACAGACTCCCAATTGCAGCAAGTCTGGAGTGCCATTCCTTTTTTTTGTTATTATATACAATTGGTCTTGTGTCAGCGGTGACCAGAACAGGCACACAGCACACGGTTACTGTAAACAATTGGTCTTGTGGCAGCGGTGACCAGAACAGACACTCGGCATACGGTTACTGTATACAATTGGTCTTGTGGCAGCGGTGACCAGAACAGGCACACAGCACACGGTTACTGTATACAATTGGTCTTGGGGCAGCGGTGACCAGAACAGGCACACAGCACACGGTTACTGTATACAATTGGTCTTGGGGCAGCGGTGACCAGAACAGGCACACAGCACACGGTTACTGTATACAATTGGTCTTGTGGCAGCGGTGAACAGAACAGGCACACAGCACACGGTTACTGTATACAATTGGTCTTGTGGCAGCGGTGACCAGAAAAGGCACATGCAGCGTACTCAAGTTAGGGTTAATAGTGTTCCTGGGTGTTGTAGTGCAATCATGACACTAACCTGAGACGGCTGACTCTCTGCAAGGGCAGGGGATGATAGGAAATGTTCGTGACGCCAGTGCCAATTAAACGGTGGCACGCCGTTTGCTGATAGCAGGAATAATTGAGGAACCACGTGATGTTAAAGCAGAACTCAAACTTTAGTAGTCATCATACATGGGCATAGCTGGAAACGCAGTTCCTTTGCAGACAGTTTGTTGCAGTACATTTGATGCAGGCAATATAGACATAGCAAGTTTACTTCAGAGTGTTAAACACAGGACTTGCAGTACAGGCAGCTTGCACTCTATTCCTGACTGATCCTGGAACATAGAAAATCTTCTCCAAGGCCCAATACCCTAGCTCTGGCGTATATCCTTGGTTTTATAATTATCAAGTACCTCCTCTGTTGTCTTTAGTACCTCTTGCTTTTCTGAGCTTTGCCTCTGTCTCTCTCTCAGCTTCCTCAGACTCTAGAAACTTCTGCACTGCCTTCCTAGGCTAGGCCCTGCCTATTTATACTGAACTGGGAGCTCCCTCTGCTGGCTGGAATCTGCATTGCTTGCTGCAGGCCTAACTTCCTTAAAGAGAAATACACATTAAACCTAGCAATGTCGGGTAACCTACCCGTATGCTGCACACCCCCAGACTTTAACGTGAGTAAGGCCTCGTACTCACACACACCTTCTTGAACCGGCATAACATGGTACATAACATTGACATTACATTATAATATGATAAATAATTGTTTCACACATAAAAAACATAACATTGGTAACTTCATAAATAAGTGAAGCAAGGGAAAGGGGCGTCTTCTTGCTTCTTAGGCACGGCCGCTGACCTGGCACAGCGGACTTGGGGTGAACCAGGTTAGTCCATTTGTCTTTGGTGGCAGTATAATAACAGAACTACCCAGGAGTTTCCTGTGGGTGTATCACAGGCAAGGGCTCACGTGGGGGAGTCCATTCTTGCGCACAAATGTCCAGCAAGGTATTACCAGTAGCAACTGTTTGGGAGGAGACACCACCAGAATAGTCAAAGTCTCCTAAACAGACTGGCGGGCGTCCCCTGGTCATCCGGGTAGACCTTCTCAATACAGGGGTCTCCTCTTCCCTTAGCAACGAGGTAGAAGAGAGAGGAGCAACAGGAGGGTCTCCATCAGTGAGATCTTGGTCAGGAACAACAGGAACAACAGGAACAACAATATCCCCTAGAAGGGGGACTGGATCCGGGGCATCTTGAACCGGCTCTTCTGGAGGTGAAGATACAGTAGGTGCCGGAGCAGGCACCAGCAAGTTCAACCATGGTGTCAGAAGCCAATGCATGGGATCAGCGTCATACCTCAGATTACTGACAGCCTGCATAGGATCCTCGGGCTGTATTGCTGACTCTGACACAGGGGATTCAGATCCAGAACTCTCGGCACTAGGTTCTGGTGTCAGGCAGAGCTTTAACCGATTTCGGTGTACAATTTTGGATCCTTTGCCTTCCCGGGTGATCTCATAAGTGTGAGTTCCAACATTTGGGATTGCAGTGACAACATAGGGACTTCGCTCCCATTTACTGTCCAGTTTACTGGTACGGCGGTTATTTTTTAACCATACCATGGCCCCTATTGTCAAGGGTTCTGCATGGGCTGCCTGATCATAGTCTCTCTGCTGTCGGTCCCTAGCATAGTCCATACGTTCCTGAACAATGGCTTTGGCTGTATTCAATCGCCTTTGATGTTCAGCAACCCAGTCGGTGTTAGGTAATGGGTTAATGCAATCAGGTACGTGTATGTCCAATGAATGATCAGCAGGCAATGTCCCTTGGCGCCCAAACATCAAATAAAAGGGGGTATACCCGGTGGAACAATGTATGGTATGATTGTATGTGAACATGAGCTGTGGCAACAGATTAGGCCAATCTCCTCTGGTTTCAGGAGGCACGGCCCTCAGCATCTCTATCAAGGTCTGATTCATTTTTTCACATAATCCATTACCTTGAGGATGGTAGGCCGTTGTCCGGATCTTCTTACAGTTGTGTAAGCGGCACAGTTCATGGAACAGATGGGACTCAAAAGCAGGTCCTTGATCGGTGAGGATCTTTTCTGGACATCCATAGGGCAGGAGGAAGTGCTTCCAGAACAGTTCGGCTGTAGTCTTGGCTGTCTGGTCTCTCACAGGCACCGCTACAACAAACTTAGTGAAATGGTCAATAATAGTCATGGCATAAGCATACCCTGAGCGACTAGGCTCCAATTTCACATGGTCGATGGCGACAAGTTCAAGAGGACGGGTACTTACAATGGGTCTCAGTGGTGCCCTCTGATCATGGTGCTCACCTCGTTTTAAGGCACAGGCTACACACTCCCGACACCACATCTCCATGTCTTCTCTCATGCCCACCCAGTAAAACCGCTGGCGGATAGTAGCCTCAGTCTTTTGGACCCCAAAGTGACCGGATTGATTGTGGTACATCTCCAACACCATACCTGCATCTCGTCGGGGTATGAGAATCTGGTGCACTCTCTCGTTGGACACTGGGTCTAGGCTTCTCCATAGTAACAGGCCCTTTTGTATGAAGAGTTGATGGCGCTGTCTCCACAGTTTGATGAGCTCAGGATCTGCACTCTTACGCCGAATCCTCTCAGGGGCTCTGCCACTAGTAATGAAGTCCAACAACTCACCCAGCACTCTACTTTCAGACTGTAGTTTCACCCACCTTTCTTCTTTAGGATCAGGCCTACTGGAGGGTGAAGGAACTGCAGCTCTGCCATGGGTAGCTCGAGCCTGGTCCTGTTGAGCAAATTTGTTATAGAAAGCCGGCATCTCTACATCTTCCCAAGCATCTCGTACATCATCAAGAGCTGTCTCTGTGGGAAGCCTGGATAAAGCATCAGCATTATCATTAGTGCGTCCAGCACGATACTTTACAGAGAAATCATAGTTGGCAAGGCGAGAGGCCCATCTCTGCTCCAAGGCCCCTAATTTAGCTGTATTTAGATGTGCTAGAGGGTTATTGTCCGTGAATGCAATGAACGGGGTGGCGGCTAGATAATCCTTGAATTTTTCTGTCACTGCCCACACTAATGCCAGGAACTCTAGTTTGAAGGAACTATAATTCTGGTCATTTTTCTCAGCTCCTTTCAGGGAGCGGCTTGCATATGCTATCACTCTCTCTTTTCCCTCTTGGATTTGGGCTAACACAGCTCCCAGGCCTCTCTTGCTAGCATCGGTATAAAGATGGAAAGGCTTGCTATAATCTGGATAACCTAACACTGGAGGCTCGGTCAGTTTCTTTTTTAGCAATTGGAACGCTATCTCTCTTTCCTCATTCCACTCAATGGGCACAGGAGTTCTAGGACTTTTCTTGGGTTGCCCCCTCAAGAGTTCCTGGATAGGATCAGCTATTTGAGCAAAATGGGGGATAAAACGTCTATAGTAGCCGGCAAAACCAAGGAAACCCCTCACTTCCTTGACAGTAGTAGGAACCGGCCAATTACGGACAGCCGATAACTTATCAGGGTCAGGTTGCACGCCCTCTCCGCTTACCACATGCCCCAGGTATCTTACTGCAGGTTTGAGCAGGTGACACTTGGATGGCTTTACCTTCAAGCCATATTTGATAAGGATTTCAAATACTTCTGCCAAATGTTTTAGATGGTCTTCATATGTTTTTGAGTACACAATGACGTCATCTAGATACAGCAGCACTGTTTCGAAGTTTTTGTGACCCAAACACCGTTCCATTAGTCTCTGGAAAGTTCCTGGGGCATTACATAGCCCGAACGGCATACAATTGAATTCGAACAGGCCCATGGGAGTAGTGAAAGCAGTCTTTTCCCTATCTGCAGGGGCCATGGGTACTTGCCAGTAGCCACTGGTCAAGTCCAATGTGGAGAAATAGGCAGAGGAGCCCAGAGCAGTTAGTGACTCCTCAATGCGGGGCAGTGGGTATGCATCTTTGTGGGTTATTTGATTAATTTTCCTATAATCCACACAGAAACGGATACCAGCGTCCTTCTTCTTTACAAGGACCAGGGGTGCAGCCCACGGACTACGGCTGTCCCGGATTACATTAGAGTCTTTCATCTCTTGGATCATTTCCTTTACAGTCTGATATGAAGTAGGCGGTAAGGGTCTGTATCTCTCCTTGATAGGAGGATGAGAGCCAGTAGGTATGGTGTGTTGTATGGCACTCACCTCTCCATAATCCGTAGCATGCTTACTGAAGGCCTGGTGGTACTCTTTGACAAGCTGTATAATCCCTTCTTGTTGTTGTTGGGGGGTAGTCTCGTCCCCCACATGGAGCTCTTCCCACCAGGGCACTTGTGGCTGGGTCACCGGCGAACATCCGCTGACTGCAGCTGGCGGCTTTTCTGTCACTGGGAGACGAATGATGTCTTGGAAGGACACCTGGGACAGCTGGGCAACACGGCAATGCTTAGTAAGCGCAACAGGATGATCACTCAGGTTAATCAGACGGACAGGTACTTTACCTTGGGAGACGTTCACCAGGCACTTGGCAGCTCTCACATAAGGGTAATCCTCCATCTGGATTGGTTCCACCAGGGCTGGATAATCTCGGCCTTGGACTCCCAGGACAGCACGACACCATAAAAGAGTTTGAGAATTAGGAGGCAAAGTCACAGGCTTAATATCACTAATCCTGGCAGTACAAATTTCTCCTTTCCCATTAGCAAACCTCTGCTGGGCACTTAACACAGTAATAGTCTTTTGAATCACCCTCCTGGATGCAGAGGAAGCGGTGGGCAAAGTCTGATGTAATACGGCAAGTATTTCTGAATAACAGTTTTTGAAGACATTGGTGCCTAGAATGACAGGATGTCCTCCTCTGTCGCCGGCCTGTACTACTATCACCCCCTGTTGCGGTAAGGTTACTTCTCCCACCTGCAGGGTGGGTTCCCAGTATCCATGAACCTTTACTGGTTTGCCATTGCTGGCGATAATCTCCACCCAGGATTCAGGCGGCTGGGTCAATTGGTTGGTGTCCCAGAACCTTTCAAAGGCGGGCAGCTGAATAGTAGTGACCTGAGACCCAGTATCCAATAGGGCTTCAAAGGGGACCCCGTTGATCTCTATATTGATTTTAGGATGGGATCCTACATAACGTGGCATCCAATTTGGATCCTCTGGACCTAGTGTTCTACCTCCCGAGGGGTGGTCCTCAGCCTCAGGGGTTGCCCGTTTAACTGCCAGCACGTGGATTCTGTGTGTCCCAGCTTTTTGCAGTATGTACACACGGGCCGCTTGCGATCTCTATTACGCCTCCCAGGATCCCTGGGGTGAGTCTCTTGGTAAGGAGGTGGGAACGGCCTAGGAGGTGACAGGAATTCTTCTTCTGTCATTATGGGTTTTTCCCATTCCTCTATTTTTCTGCACACTTTCTCTAGACTTTTAGTGAGGTGATTTACCTGCTCTGTCAGCATGGCAATAGTATCGGTAGTTGACACTTGAACAGCTTGGCCGGCCTCAGCTCGGTTAGTGATAAGCGGTTTTGGCCTGCAGGCTGATGACTCAGGTGGGGTGCTCAACTCAGGAGATACTGCGGACCCCAGAATTTTTATAGCCAGTTCTTTAAAGTCCAGAAAGGTACTGTTAGGGTGCTGGGCGGACAGCATCTTTAATTGGGTCCTTATTTGTTCACTAGACACCCCGTTGATAAATTGTTCCCTCAGGGTCTGGTCCTGGTTATCAGCCTCTTTGGGATCTATCTGAATTACAGCCCCTAAAGCCTCCTGAAGTGATAGGGCATAGTCACGGAGGGACTCACCGGACTTCTGTTTCTTGCCAAAGAAGTGCATCTTTATCTCTGAGGCAGTCCTAGTTTCAAAAGTGGCCCTGAGGCGGGTGAATATCTGTTCTAGAGTACTCCGCTCAGTAGCAGGCCAGGATAATACCTCCCTGCGGGCAGCTCCCTCCAGCTGCGCTAGCAGGATTTCCATTTGCTGGTCGGCATTTATGGGGTACAGTTTGAATAATGCCAGCAACTTTTCTTTAAAGTCCCTTAGGGTATGGGTCTCTCCTCTGTAGCGGGGGAACCATGGGGCCCCGAAATAGTAAGGCATGGTAAAGGGCATCATGCTGGGGGCTGTAGGATGATTAGGAGCCGCAAGCTCTCCCGGGGCCGGCTGCTCAGGCACTCCTGGTTCTGACATGGTAGTCTATTGAGATGTGGCCGCTGGCGACTAAAGGGGCCGGAACAATCCCCTTCCCTCCGGTTACAAGTTCTTACCGGTATCGCCGGGCTTGCGCAGTCCAAGTCTCGAGAGAATCCGGACGTCCTGAGTACGCGGTGACGTAGAAGAAGCAGGGCCGCGGCGGTGCGATGATGACGAGGGGCAGGATTCTCTGTGTCTTTGCAGGGATCCGCCCACGAAGGTCCTCAGCAGCGCGGGAAACTTTACTCCAGGCGGCCGGTGGCCATCTTTAGCAAAACGCTGTCCATTCACTGACAGCAAGCAGGATTGTAAAAAGTCCACAAAACCACACTCCGATGTGGCGATTTTCTTCCTCTTGATAGCGCAACACTGCACAGCGCTTTTCGGAGGTTTTAGGTACACTTTGGGTAGGATTTTCAGTCCACAAAGTCCACTTTAAATAAACAGGCAATTTGTCACTTTGGTCACAGGGCAACTGTATAAGGCACAAAGTTCACGCTTCTTGCACTATAAAGCGTGCGTATCCTGTTCGGGGACGCCAAAAGAGAGGTGCAGCGTACTCAAGTTAGGGTTAATAGTGTTCCTGGGTGTTGTAGTGCAATCATGACACTAACCTGAGACGGCTGACTCTCTGCAAGGGCAGGGGATGATAGGAAATGTTTGTGACGCCAGTGCCAATTAAACGGTGGCACGCCGTTTGCTGATAGCAGGAATAATTGAGGAACAACGTGATGTTAAAGCAGAACTCAAACTTTAGTAGTCATCATACATGGGCATAGCTGGAAACGCAGTTCCTTTGCAGACAGTTTGTTGCAGTACATTTGATGCAGGCAATATAGACATAGCAAGGTGACTTCAGAGTGTTAAACACAGGACTTGCAGTACAGGGGGCTTGCACTCTATTCCTGACTGATCCTGGAACATAGAAAATCTTCTCCAAGGCCCAATACCCTAGCTCTGGCGTATATCCTTGGTTTTATAATTATCAAGTACCTCCTCTGTTGTCTTTAGTACCTCTTGCTTTTCTGAGCTTTGCCTCTGTCTCTCTCTCAGCTTCCTCAGACTCTAGAAACTTCTGCACTGCCTTCCTAGGCTAGGCCCTGCCTATTTATACTGAACTGGGAGCTCCCTCTGCTGGCTGGAATCTGCATTGCCTGCTGCAGGCCTAACTTCCTTAACCCCTTAAGGACATAGGACGTACCGGTACGCCCTATTTCCCGAGTCCTTAAGGACACAGGACGTACCGGTACGTCCTGACTTAAAATCGGCATTCCGGCGCTGCGGGGGTTAATCGGAGCGGGATGCCGGCTGAAATCATTCAGCCGGCATCCCGTAACAATGCAGGGGGGGGTCATTTGACCCCCCCGTATCGACGATCGCAGAAAACCGCAGGTCAATTCAGACCTGCGGTTTTCTGCGTTTCCGGTCCATTCGGGTGTCCTGTGACCCGATGAACCGGAAAAAGACTGCGATCGGTGGCGTAATTATACACCACCTATCGCAGTCCGAGGATTTGGAGAGGCGTTGCTGGCCCTGGTGCTGAACGCCGCTGTCCAGGGTGCTGATTGGAGCAGGGGAGAGAGGCGCGAGATTCAAACTTCCTGCGCTCCTCTCTCCCCTCCTCTTCCTGTCCAGCACCCTGACCGTGCAGCACCGTTCGGCACCAGCTCCTGCGTCCCCCTAATCGCCATCCATCACCCTCCTGCACCCATCGCCACCCAGGTAGGTTAGGGTCAGTGAGGGAGAGGCACCGTTAGGCAGGGAAAGAAGGGAAAAGTTAGAAAAAAAGTTCTTTTATTTCAAAACTTTTTTTGATCCATCAGACCCCAGACCCCCCCTGCCACTTGTGCCCCCCCACCAGCCCAGCACCCCCCACCAGCCCCCCACCCCCCACCAGCCCCCCTTCCCCCACCAGCCCCCCCACCCCCCACCAGCCCCCCTTCCCCTCACCACCACTTTTTTTTTTTTGCGTGCGCTGACTGGCCGGCACTTTTTAGCGTCCGTCCACAGTTAGCGCATCGCCCACCCCACCACCGCACCACCCCACCGACCGCTGATCAGCGTTGTACCGCTGATCAGCAAATTTGAACTTTTTTTTTCCTAACACTTGCCCTTTCTTTTTTTGCCTTTTTTAGTACGTGAACACCCGTTGCCCCCACACACACGCACATATAATAAAGGTTTCCACACACGCACACATACACGCACACACACCCATGGCCCGCCGGATGTTCTCGGCCGAGGAGGCATACGCCCAGATTGCCTCCGACTCTGAGAGCCCCAGTGAGGATGAGGATGACCCCACGTTCCTTTTGTCATCCGCATCCTCCTCATCATCATCGGATGATGATGAGCCACCGAGGCGGCGGAGACGCCGCCAGGCGGAGCCAGGGGCCCCACATGCTAGGGATCCTGTGGCCCACCTTAGTACGAGCCGCCCTGGGGTTCGTACTGGTTTCCCGGCCCACCAAATAAGTCCACCGGAGCCCCCTGCCGATGAACTTAGTTGGTGTCCCCCAGTGGACTTTGAGCCTGAGATTCCGGATTTTGCTGGCAATCCTGGAATCCAGATTCCCACAGTGGGGTTTACTGAAATTGACTATTTTAGTTTTTTTTTCAGTAACCCACTGGTGAATCTGATGGTGGAGCAGACGAATCTGTACGCCCAACAGTTCGTCGCTCAAAACCCAGGCTCATTTTTGGCTAGACCCGGTGGCTGGACGCCGGTCAGTGCAGCCGAGATGAGGACATTTTGGGGCCTCGTGCTGCATATGGGTCTAGTCCAAAAACCCAGTGTCAGGCAATACTGGAGTGGGGACGTCCTATACCAGACCCCACTGTACAGTATGGTCATGACACGCTCCCGGTTTGAGGCCGTCCGGAAATGTCTGCATTATTCCGATAATGCAGCATGTCCACCCCGAGGTGATCCTGCCTATGACCGGCTGTATAAGATACGGCCGGTCATCGATCACTTTGGGGCCAAATTCATGGAGGCCTACGTACCTGGAAGGGAGGTCGCGGTTGATGAGTCTCTCGTTGCGTTCAAGGGGAGACTCAGTTTCCGCCAATACATTCCCACAAAGCGGGCGAGGTGTGGCGTGAAGCTATACAAAATTTGTGAGAGTACCTCAGGGTACACTTACAAATTTCGTGTGTACGAGGGGCGAGATTCCCGTATTCAACCCCCAGAATGTCCCCCCACTCTGGGTGTTACCGGGAAACTCGTGTGGGACCTTATGTACCCACTGCTGGATAACGGTTACCACTTGTACGTGGACAACTTTTATACCAGTATCCCCTTGTTCAGGTCCCTTGCCGCCAGATCCACGTTCGCTTGTGGGACCGTGCGGAAAAATCAACGCGGCCTCCCTGCCTACCCCCTCCAGGTACCTATCCCCAGGGGTGAGACCTGTGCCCTTACCAGTGGAAACCTGTTGCTGGTCAGGTATAAGGACAAGAGGGATGTCCTTATGCTGTCCACAATCCACAGTAACAGCACCACCCCAGTCCCTGTGCGAGGTACCGCGGCAACGGTCCTCAAGCCCGATTGTATCGTCGACTACAATCGGTATATGGGAGGAGTTGATCTCTCTGATCAAGTCCTCAAGCCATATAACGCCATGCGCAAAACCCGGGCATGGTACAAAAAAGTTGCGGTCTACTTGGTGCAGGTTGCCATGTACAACTCTTTTGTACTATCCCGAAGCGCTGGCAGCACAGGGACATTCCTCCAATTCTATGAGGCAGTCCTCAAGGCCCTGATCTTTTCGGACCGGGAAAGAGCAGGCCGGAGTACCTCGGGAATTGGAGGCGCCCGGATCGTCCCTGGCCAACACTTTCCAGGTGTGGTCCCCCATACTGGAAAGAAGGGACGAACCCAAAAAAAGTGCAGAGTGTGTCACAAGAGGGGGATACGGAAGGACACCACCACTCAGTGTGACACGTGCCCCGATCATCCGGGCCTCTGCATTATCGATTGCTTCAGGGAGTATCACACTTCCATGGAGTACTAAATTTTTATAATCCCCAACAGTCCACTAGAGAACATAAAAAACTATGGCTCTCAGACTTTGGAGACACGGAAACATTTTTTTTTTCCCCAAAAAATATTAGTTTTAGTGCAGGCATCCTCAAACTGCGGCCCTCCAGATGTTGTAAAACTATAACTCCCAGCATGCCCAGACAACCTACAGCCATCAGCAGGGCATGGTGGGAATTGTAGTTTTACAACATCTGGAGGGCCGCAGTTTTTAGGATGCCTGCTTAGTGTCTCCAAAGTCTGAGAGCCATACATATTGGGCATCGTCGCGTGCGTAAAAGTCGTCGCTATAAAAATAACTTTTGCCCAAACGCCTCGGATGAACGGTGTTAAAAATATAAAATAAAAACGGTGCCAAAACACCCATTTTTGGGCAAAATTTCCATTTGAATCCTTTTTGCCGGTAATAAAGCTAGGGTTAACAGCCAAACAAAACTCAATATTTATGGCCCTGATTCTGTAGTTTGCAGAAACACCCCATATGTGGTCGTAAATGGCTATATAGCCGCACGGCAGGGCATAGAACGAAGGGAACTCCATATGGTTTCTGGAAGGCAGATTTTGATGGACAGTTTTTTTTTTGACACCATGTCCCATTAGAAGCCCCCCCTGATGTAGCCTAGACTAGAAACTCCAGAAAAGTGACCCCATCTAAGAAACTACACCCCTCAAGGTATTCAAAAGTTACTTTACAAACTACGTTAACCCTTTAGGTGTTCCACAAAACTAAATAGCGAATGTAGAAACAATTTTAGAATTAAATTTTTTTGTTACATTGCCTCAAAAAGAGTAATATAGAGCAACCAAAAATCTAATTTACCCCTAAAATAGTCCCAAAACAACAACCACCTTATCCCGTAGTTTCCTAGATGGGGTCACTTTTATGGAGTTTCTACTCTAGGGGTGCATCAGGGGGCTTGAAAGGGTACATGGTGTCAATAAACCAGTCCAGCAAAATCTGCCTTCCAAAAACCATATGACATTCCCCTTCTTCTATGTCCTGCCGTTTAGCCAAACAGTAGTTTACGACCACATATGGGGTGTTTTTGCAAACTACAGAATCAGGGCAACCCATTTTGAGTGTTGTTTGGCAGTTAACCCTTGTTTTACTCCTGGAAAAAATTGATTATATTGGAAACTTTTCCAAAAAATAGAAATTTCAAAATTGTTTCTCCATCTGCCATTAACTCTTGTGGAACACCTAAAGGGTTAACAAAGTTTGTAAACCCAGTTTTGAATACCTTGAGGGGTGTACTTTCTTAGATGGAGTCACTTTTTTGAAATTTCTATTCAAGGGGTGCAACAGGGGGCTTCAAATGGGACATGGTATAAACAAAACCAGTCCTGCCAAATCTGCCTTCCAAAACCCATATGGCGTTCCCCTCCTTCTATGTGCTACCGTTCGGCCAAACAGTAGTTTACGACCACATATGGGGTGTTTTTGCAAACTACAGAATCAGGGCAACCCATTTTGAGTGTTGTTTGGCAGTTAACCCTTGTTTTACTCCTGGAAAAAATTGATTATATTGGAAACTTTTCCAAAAAATAGAAATTTCAAAATTGTTTCTCCATCTGCCATTAACTCTTGTGGAACACCTAAAGGGTTAACAAAGTTTGTAAACCCAGTTTTGAATACCTTGAGGGGTGTACTTTCTTAGATGGAGTCACTTTTTTGAAATTTCTATTCTAGGGGTGCAACAGGGGGCTTCAAATGGGACATGGTATAAACAAAACCAGTCCTGCCAAATCTGCCTTCCAAAACCCATATGGTGTTCCCCTCCTTCTATGTGCTACCGTTCGGCCAAACAGTAGTTTACGACCACATATGGGGTGTTTTTGCAAACTACAGAATCAGGGCAACCCATTTTGAGTGTTGTTTGGCAGTTAACCCTTGTTTTACTCCTGGAAAAAATGTATTATATTGGAAACTTTTCCAAAAAATAGAAATTTCAAAATTGTTTCTCCATCTGCCATTAACTCTTGTGGAACACCTAAAGGGTTAACAAAGTTTGTAAACCCAGTTTTGAATACCTTGAGGGGTGTACTTTCTTAGATGGAGTCACTTTTTTGAAATTTCTATTCTAGGGGTGCAACAGGGGGCTTCAAATGGGACATGGTATAAACAAAACCAGTCCTGCCAAATCTGCCTTCCAAAACCCATATGGTGTTCCCCTCCTTCTATGTGCTACCGTTCGGCCAAACAGTAGTTTACGACCACATATGGGGTGTTTTTGCAAACTACAGAATCAGGGCAACCCATTTTGAGTGTTGTTTGGCAGTTAACCCTTGTTTTACTCCTGGAAAAAATTGATTATATTGGAAAATTTTCCAAAAAATAGAAATTTCAAAATTGTTTCTCCATCTGCCATTAACTCTTGTGGAAGACCTAAAGGGTTAATAAAGTTTGAAAAAACAGTTTTGAATACCTTGAGGGGTGTAGTTTCTAGAATGGGGTCATTTTTGGGAGGTTTCTATTATCTAAGCCTCACAAAGTGACTTCAAACCTGAACTGGTCCATAAAAAGTGGGATTTTGAAGATTTCTGAAAATTTCAAAATTTGCTTCTAAACTTCTAAGCCTTGTAACATCCCCAAAAAATAAAATATCATTCCCAAAACAATTCAAACATGAAGTAGACATATGGGGAATGTAAAATCATCACAATTTTTGGGGGTATTACTATGTATTACAGAAGTAGAGAAACTGAAAGTTTGAAATTTGCTAATTTTTCAAAATTTTTGGTAAAAATTGTATTTTTTTATGCAAAAAAATTAAATTTTTTGACCCAATTTTAGCAGTGACATGAAGTACAATATGTGACGAAAAAACAATCTCAGAACGGCCTGGGTAAGTCAAAGCGTTTTAAAGTTATGAGCACTTAAAGTGACACTGGTCAGATTTCCAAAAAATGGCCTGGTCCTTAAGGTGAAAATGAGCCCGGTCCTTAAGGGGTTAAAGAGAAATTAAACCTAGCAATGTCGGGTAACCTACCCGTATGCTGCACACACAGCACATGGTTACTGTATACAATTGGTCTTGTGGCAGCGGTGACCAGAACAGGCACACAGAACACGGTTACTGTATACAATTGGTCTTGTGGCAGCGGTGACCAGAACAGGCACACAGCACACGGTTACTGTATACAATTGGTCTTGGGGCAGCGGTGACCAGAACAGGCACACAGAACACGGTTACTGTATACAATTGGTCTTGTGTCAGCGGTGACCAGAACAGGCACACATCACACGGTTACTGTAAACAATTGGTCTTGTGGCAGCGGTGATCAGAACAGGCACACAGCACACGGTTACTGTATACAATTGGTCTTGTGGCAGCGGTGACCAGAACAGGCACACAGCACACGGTTACTGTATACAATTGGTCTTGTGGCAGCGGTGACCAGAACAGGCACACAGCACACGGTTACTGTATACAATTGGTCTTATGGCAGCGGTGACAGAACAGGCACACAGCACACGGTTACTGTATACAATTGGTCTTGTGGCAGCGGTGACCAGAACAGGCACACAGAACACGGTTACTGTATACAATTGGTCTTGTGGCAGCGGTGACCAGAACAGGCACACAGAACACGGTTACTGTATACAATTGGTCTTGTGGCAGCGGTGACCAGAACAGGCACACATCACACGGTTACTGTATACAATTGGTCTTGTGGCAGCGGTGACCAGAACAGGCACACAGCACATGGTTACTGTATACAATTGGTCTTGTGGCAGCGGTGACCAGAACAGGCACACAGCACACGGTTACTGTATACAATTGGTCTTGTGGCAGCGGTGACCAGAACAGGCACTCAGCACACGGTTACTGTATACAATTGGTCTTGTGGCAGCGGTGACCAGAACAGGCACACAGCACACGGTTACTGTATACAATTAGTCTTGTGGCAGCGGTGGCCAGAACAGGCACACAGAACACGGTTACTGTAAACAATTGGTCTTGTGGCAGCGGTGACAGAACAGGCACACAGCACACGGTTACTGTATACAATTAGTCTTGTGGCAGCGGTGACCAGAACAGGCACACAGCACACGGTTACTGTATACAATTGGTCTTGGGGCAGCGGTGACCAG
The DNA here is from genome assembly GCF_905171765.1 of Bufo bufo. Classification (NCBI taxonomy): domain Eukaryota; kingdom Metazoa; phylum Chordata; class Amphibia; order Anura; family Bufonidae; genus Bufo; species Bufo bufo. The sequence goes on along the minus strand of NC_053391.1, from coordinate 540,290,249 downwards.
AACAGGCACACATCACACGGTTACTGTAAACAATTGGTCTTGTGGCAGCGGTGACCAGAACAGGCACACAGCACATGGTTACTGTATACAATTGGTCTTGTGGCAGCGGTGACCAGAACAGGCACACAGCACACGGTTACTGTATACAATTGGTCTTGTGGCAGCGGTGACCAGAACAGGCACTCAGCACACGGTTACTGTATGCAATTGGTCTTATGGCAGCGGTGACAGAACAGGCACACAGCACACGGTTACTGTAAACAATTGGTCTTGTGGCAGCGGTGACCAGAACAGGAACACAGCACATGGTTACTGTATACAATTGGTCTTGTGGCAGCGGTGACCAGAACAGGCACACAGCACACGGTTACTGTATACAATTGGTCTTGGGGCAGCGGTGACCAGAACAGGCACACAGAACACGGTTACTGTATACAATTGGTCTTGTGTCAGCGGTGACCAGAACAGGCACACATCACACGGTTACTGTAAACAATTGGTCTTGTGGCAGCGGTGACCAGAACAGGCACACAGCACACGGTTACTGTATACAATTGGTCTTGTGGCAGCGGTGACCAGAACAGGCACACAGCACACGGTTACTGTATACAATTGGTCTTGTGGCAGCGGTGACCAGAACAGGCACACAGCACACGGTTACTGTATACAATTGGTCTTATGGCAGCGGTGACAGAACAGGCACACAGCACACGGTTACTGTATACAATTGGTCTTGTGGCAGCGGTGACCAGAACAGGCACACAGAACACGGTTACTGTATACAATTGGTCTTGTGGCAGCGGTGACCAGAACAGGCACACATCACACGGTTACTGTATACAATTGGTCTTGTGGCAGCGGTGACCAGAACAGGCACACAGCACATGGTTACTGTATACAATTGGTCTTGTGGCAGCGGTGACCAGAACAGGCACACAGCACACGGTTACTGTATACAATTGGTCTTGTGGCAGCGGTGACCAGAACAGGCACTCAGCACACGGTTACTGTATACAATTGGTCTTGTGGCAGCGGTGACCAGAACAGGCACACAGCACACGGTTACTGTATACAATTAGTCTTGTGGCAGCGGTGGCCAGAACAGGCACACAGAACACGGTTACTGTAAACAATTGGTCTTGTGGCAGCGGTGACAGAACAGGCACACAGCACACGGTTACTGTATACAATTAGTCTTGTGGCAGCGGTGACCAGAACAGGCACACAGCACACGGTTACTGTATACAATTGGTCTTGGGGCAGCGGTGACCAGAACAGGCACACATCACACGGTTACTGTAAACAATTGGTCTTGTGGCTGCGGTGACCAGAACAGGCACACAGCACACGGTTACTGTATACAATTGGTCTTGTGGCAGCGGTGACCAGAACAGGCACACAGCACACGGTTACTGTATACAATTGGTCTTGTGGCAGCGGTGACCAGAACAGGCACTCAGCACACGGTTACTGTATGCAATTGGTCTTATGGCAGCGGTGACAGAACAGGCACACAGCACACGGTTACTGTAAACAATTGGTCTTGTGGCAGCGGTGACCAGAACAGGAACACAGCACATGGTTACTGTATACAATTGGTCTTGTGGCAGCGGTGACCAGAACAGGCACACAGCACACGGTTACTGTAAACAATTGGTCTTGTGGCAGCGGTGACCAGAACAGGCACACAGCACACGGTTACTGTAAACAATTGGTCTTGTGGCAGCGGTGACCAGAACAGGCACACAGCACACGGTTACTGTATATGTAGTGTCCCACTAGGTAAAGGTGGGCACTACACAAGGGTTAATGTGTTTATTGCATTTACTGCCATGTGTTGTATTTCCCTGTGTTATCTGGGTGTCAGGCCTGTCAGGGTGCAGTTTAGCCTCCCAGGCGTTAGAGGGAGCTAGAGAGCCCTAGTCATATATAGGTAGGCCCAGACAGGGGAGAGTTAGTGTATTCCAGGGGACTAGAGGAGTCACTTAGTCCACCTGAAGCTCCTGAGGCTAGGAATAGTCCAGTGGAGATACCCCAGTAGTAGGAGAGCACCTCCTGGGAGAAACCTGCAGCTTCCCTACCAAGCACGGATAATACAAGTCAGATAAGTAACCTGAGGGGCAGAGGTTCTATAAAGTAAAGCAAGTGCCAATACTGGAGGAAGATTATATATACCAAGGATTTAAGCCAGCAATTAGGCATCCGGGCCTTGGGATCCAGCCAGCTAGAATAGCTGAAGGGGATAGAGCAGCATTGCACTGCAAAGCATTAACTGTTTGCCCTCCAAGTATCTTGCATGATTAATACCTGCCATTATATTGAAAGTCAACCTGATTGTGAAGTATTGTTCAAGGGACTGCATTATCATTATCAACTGTAACTGCCTGTACAAAGTTGGACGGTTTTTCCACCAAGTAAAGCAACGTTTAGTTCACCAACTGTGTACTCATTTACGACTCCTACAAATCGGTGTGCCACCGTTACAGGCACTGGTGTCACGAATCTTAAAGGGACCTTGCCTCAGGCACTCTAAACACCTGCAACATCCAGGGCACCTCACACAACATCAGGCCTGGTCCCTACATCCAGAGTGTGCCCCAGAGGAACTTGTGTCTACCTCTCCATTCACTGCCGCATGCCTGCCCAGGGTTCTCATCAGAAAAGTGAGTAACCCTCGATTGCCTATACCGTGACCTCACTGTCGCTATACCCTGCAGGTCTGGCGTGTTGCATAAACAATTGGTCTTGTGGCAGCGGTGACCAGAACAGGAACACAGCACACGGTTACTGTATACAATTGGTATTGTGGCAGCGGTGACCAGAACAGGCACACAGCACACAGGCACACAGCACACGGTTACTGTATACAATTGGTCTTGTGGCAGCGGTGACCAGAACAGGAACACAGCATACGGTTACTGTATACAATTGGTCTTGTGGCAGCGGTGACCAGAACAGGCACACAGCACACGGTTACTGTATACAATTGGTCTTGTGGCAGCGGTGACCAGAACAGGCACACAACACACAGGCACACAGCACACGGTTACTGTATACAATTGGTCTTGTGGCAGCGGTGACCAGAACAGGCACACAGCACACGGTTACTGTATACAATTGGTCTTGTGGCAGCGGTGACCAGAACAGGCACACAGCACACGGTTACTGTATACAATTGGTCTTGTGGTTAAAAAGCCTAAGTAGCTAAACTATCAGAGGCAAGTAAAGCAAATTTTTTAAAACGTTAGGCGGCACCTCTAACTCCACTCAATGTCTATCAGTACATGTCCCAATCCTCCCTAGTCTCCATTGTGCCCCCCTTCCCTCACTGCTTGTTCTCTCCTCATCTGTGTGTATTTTTTCTCTCTGTTTCTCTTCTCCCTCTCCTCTTTGCCCTGTGTCTCCATCTTCTCTTCCATTTCCACCCTTTCTCTGTCCTCTCGCCCCCTCCTTATTGGGCCCATATCTTTCTGCACCCATGCGCTTGTGTCTCTGCACCATGCCCTCCTCTGTCCTCTGTCTTTCCTTCACTCAGCCCACGTCTTCCTCGTGTTGTCCCCGGGGACAGAGGACACAGCTGTTGTGTGCTGGAGGTGCCCACCTCCTCCTTCCAGGAAGTAGCTTGATGTGTGTGATCAGGTCCCAGATCTTCATGGACCTACGGAACACACTGAATCCGGCAAGCGTCCCTCCATGGCTCCTCCCACCACGCCGTGAACTGTTGTGTTTTTTCTTCATTTCAAACTTCTATGTAGCACTGTGTCCGTGTGGAGCGCTGTGTCCTGATTTAACATCGGCACACACGCACGGACACAGCGCAGGCACAGAGAGCTTTTATTAGTATAGATGGGACTTTGGGGAGCACTATTACTCTAGGGGGAACACTGGCACACTTAAACTGAGAACCATTACAAAGAATGTCCCTTAGGCCTCTTGCACACAGCCGCTGTGTGCCCATGGCCGTATTGCGGCCCGCATACGGCGAGTCTGCAAAACACGGGCATCGGCCTGTGTGCACTCTGCATCACGGATGCTGACCTGACCACTTGAATGGGTCTGCAATCACGGAGATGCGGAACGAAAGCACGGATCGGAACCCCACAGAAGCACTATGGTGTTTCTGTCCGTGCCTCCGCACGGCATTCGAGTTGAATGGGTGTCGATCCGTCCCGGCCGTAGCACGGACGTTGCCCATGCATTGGGGACCACAAATTGCGGTCCCGAATGCATGGAAAGGATGCACAACGTTTGTGTGCATTAGGCCTTATAATGTACAAAAAATGCCCCCTAATTAGTGCCCCCAGTAGATGGCCCTGTAATGTACAAGTATAAATGCCCCTTCTTAGTGCCCACAGTAGATGGCTGAGAGTTTCAGATTTTATCATATCAGAGTGAGGGCTTAGTCCATATATAATGCTTGCATCTATTGTATAAGTGCATTCTTTTCTGTGAATTTTCTTTTATAAATATAGCCATGTACGTCCGCATATTTAGTTATTATATCACGTAGGATGTCCTGTATCTTTTTTCCGTGATTTTTGATAAGTTTATATTCTTGAAGGAGTGGCCCCTTTATGTGTGAATGCGCTCATATTTTATCCTGGGAGTAGCATTCTTGTGCCCTTTTTTCCCCACCTATCTCACAGGCGACCTTGATTAGGAGGTACATATAGCTGTGCGGTCTCCTCCTCTCATTCGTTGCTTGGTGTGCTCAGAGGTAACTAGGAGCAGCACACTATATGTGCAGGGGCTGCTCTCCTAAATGTAGATATGGCATAGATAGGTTTAGAGTAGGTCCTGCCTGACTGAGACCTCGTTGGCGCTGGTAGGCGGGCACAGATGTCTTTTGGTCAAAATATATTGGCTGAGAGTCTCAGATTTTTTCATATTAGAATGAGGGCTTAGTCCATACATAATGCTTGCATCTATTGTATGAGTACATTATTTTCTGTGAATCATCTCTTATAAATGTAGCCATGCACGTCCGCATATTTAGTTTTGATATTATGCAGGATGTTTTGTATCTTTTTTCTGTGATTTTTTTTCACACAGTAGATGCCCCCATAATGTGCAAGTATAAATGTCCCTACTTATTGCCCCAGTAGATGCCCCCAATAGTGTGCCTCATAATCTGACAGTATAAGATTCCCCTTCTTAGTGCTCCCAGTAGATGACCCCATAGTGCTTCTAAGTGCTGCCCTTCCCTGTAGTAAGCCCCATAATGTGCCAGTTTAAGATGACCCCATAGTGTCCTCTCCCACTATAGTGTGTCATTGTGCCATAGAAAACAAAAAAAAACACTAATACTTACCTTCACGCTGACAGCGATGCGATGCAAGCCTCTTCCGACCTGTGTCTCGAACGGTTCGCTGCGTGACTCAGCCGCCGTGATGACATCATCGCGCCGCCTGCGCTGGCCTCTAATTAGCTGCAAGCTCTAGGCCTGCAGCCTATCAGAAGAACAGGGAAGGGAGATGCCTCTCCCTTGCCCTGCTGCAGCGTTCGTCTATATCGCTGTCCTGAAAATGGCGATACAGATGAATGTAGGGGGATAAGAACTTCCACAAAGGAAGCACTCATCTCCAGCTGCCCTGACACTGCCGCCAGACCACCGGATCAGGATTCAACTGGTAAAGCCTCATTCATACGTCAGTGTTCCACGGACGTGTGCTGTACATGTTCTCCACGGACACCACGCGTCTCCATTCATTTTAATGTGTGTATTCAGACATCAGTGTTTCAGCACGGTACGTGGGTCCATGTTTTTATCACGGATGCATGCTCTATTTTGTCCGTAGTCACAGATCCATCAAGCCCATTATAGTCTATGGGTCAGTGAAAACAATAGATGCCATCCGTGTTGTATCCGTGTTTCACGGATCATTAGAAAGAGTTGCTTTGAAAATAATTTTTCAGCTGTGCAGTCTGAAAAACGAATGACACACTGACAGCAAAAAACAGACACGCAAACCCAACATGTATCCTTCATAGATTGCTTCACGGATGTATCACTGACCAACTTCCCACGGATTTGAACACTGACATGTGAATGAGGCTTAACACGGTTCTCAAATCCGGCTGTAATTTTAACAACCGGATCTGGAGAACCTAAACTGTGGATAGGGGACAACTTTTAAACTTGGCATAACCGCTTTAATGAAAGGAACAATACCACCGCCCAGTGATCTCTTATTTCATTTCTATATTACCAAATTTCTTACACACCGGTAATCTTCTATCTGTATACCTTTAATGGATACATTTAGAAAACTTTCCGGGATTTTACAACACAAAATAAGCTCAGGAACTGCTGTGACTCATGTTCTTGCAATAAAATATCAACCTTGTTATTATGTGATCTTTTGGGAGACATATCATTTACCAGCTTAGCATTTATGTAATCTGGTTAGGAAACCTGTTTGTTGTCTGGCTCTGCACTTTGTCTAAATCTCTTTAATGGAGATACCACCATGGTTCAGGAGATTGCAGCGCTGATACCTAAGACATGTTTATAATTGACATCAGATGCTCTGGCATTGGGGTATACACAATTAAGAGATAAGGGATCATTTATGGGAAGACATGCTACAGCTGGAAGAGATACTTTACTAATTGACCTCACCTCAGATAAGACTGAGATTTACTATGAACAACAGAGACAAAAGGGAAGGTTGTAGACTATCCATGTGTCTAGGTGTGAACTCAGCCACTTCCCCAGATAACTCCTCTACCAGCAGCAATTTCCCATTTGGTTTTAGTTGTAAAGGCACCAAAAGCAGCAAGTGTCTTCATGACCAACTTGAAGACAACTGTACATGGTGCTTACATTTCTTTAGAAAATGATAGCCATTCTCCTTTATTACATCAGCTCAAGTTAGTCAGCAACTAATGGGGTCATTTAGCAAACTGGTGTAAAGTAGAACTGGCTTAGTTGCCCTGGTATAGCAACCAATCAGATTCCACCTTTTATTTTTCACAGCTCCTTTGGAAAATGAAAGGTTGAATCGGATCGGTTGCTATACCAGTGCAACTAAGCCAGTTCTACTTTACACCAGTTTGATAAATTACCCCATAAGGTTTCTTCAATGGGAAAGGAAGCCCAGAATACTATCTACCCCCATGATCAATACTTTATCTACATATTTCATCATTTACTGTTGTTTTTTTTTTTTTTTCTAAATGTAATAATTAATTATATTTTAATATTAATATGACCATACACATAAGATTAATGTCAGCCAAACCTCCTGAGCTGTTGATCATAAAATGTGGGAGGAATAGCTATTGGCTGACCCAATTTTTAGCCAACAGCTATCTAAAGAGTATGTTAAGTCTTAAAGGGATATTTCAGGTGTGCAAAGTTGCAATTATGTTACATACATGTGCACAACTACTAGGGCAGTAGGCATAGCAGCTGTTATGGGATCCAATAACCAAGGGGGGCTATCTCTACACTGTGCAGTTAGTGATGTACATGGAAATGGAAGAGTGAATTTCTTTTTTCATCACTCATAGATTGTAAGCTCATTCCTCTTATTGTAATTATTGACTGTTTGTTCATGAACCCCTGAACTGTAAAGCACTGTGGAATATGTTGGCGCTATATAAATAAAGATTATTAAAGATAAGCGAATATTTCAAAAATCAGAATCGCCGGTTCGTCAAATTTTTGGGGAAAAATTTGGTTCGATCTGAATAAATTTGTGGCGAATTACGTTAAAAACGCCTATTTCCTGGCTGCTGAGAGCCTTTATAGTGGTGCAGAACACTGTGCCTTGTAGTAACACGCATAGGGAGTCTGCTTTGGTAGTGAAATAATATTGTGAGTCCATATGACATGCAGATGACAGGCGTCGCTCTTAGAATCACTGCATACTTAACTTATTTGGGCAGTCACAGGGCCAAAACTGACCAAATAACTCAAGTATGAACTCAGCCTTACAGGTAGATGTTAGCGCCAAGAAGTAGCACACTCCTTTTACACCCTCGTCAGCTGATTCCACATAGATGTCTACAGAGTATAGCCGCCCTACAGAGTGAAGAGGGTGTCAGCAGTAAGTTTGTGTTGATGTCACTGATTAATTTTCCCCATTCTCTGATCCGTCAGAACAATTACCCAGAAAAAACAGATCCTGTCTGTGGAGCATACGGTCAGCATTTGCTCAATAATCCATCAGTATTGCTAAAGGCAAAAAAAAACAGAGTGGATCTAAAACAGAGATGACACGTGAATGGAATATTTGCATGTCTTCTGTGTTTTTTACCTATTCCTGCTTTTGGCTACCAAATCATAAGCCAATACTGATGGGACCATACAGGTCTTAAATCTTCTACACAGACAGGATCCGTCTCGTTTTTCCTTCCTTCTAACAGATCAGGAGAAGTGTCAAATAAAGATGATGTCAGCAAAGCCGAAAGCCAAAATAGTGGACCAGTCATGAAGTGGGTAGGGTGGGAACAGCATGAGAAGTCCACAGCTTGAACTTTTGACATAGTGGTGAGGTGAAAGCAGCATGAGGAGACCACAGAGTGGCCCAATCACAGGGTCTGGAAGTGGCAGCAGCATGAGGAGGCCACAGAATGGCACAATGATAGAGGCTAAAGGCGGCGGCAGCATCAGGAGGCCACAGAGTGGCACAATGACAGAGTCTGGAGGTTGCACCAGCCTGAGGAGACCACAGAGTGGCACAATGACAGAGTCTGGAGGTGGCATCAGCATGAGTAGGCCACAGAGTGGCACAATGACAGAGTCTGGAGGTGGCGGCAGCATCAGGAGGCCACAGAGTGGCAAGATGACATACTGTGGAGGTGGGTGGCAATACCAATACCCGCTGAAGATGGTGCGAGAAAGAAGGAGCAATTGGCATCAGATGTGTGGCATCAGGCGGGTAACAGGTAAATGTCATATCAAATGTATTGTGGTATCATGCTGTAATTCCCTTTAATAGGCTGGCAGTGTCATTTACCTTTTTTCACCCCTAGGTGGTGCTTATAGCTGGGGGGTGTAAAGGTAGTGTGTCCGATATGCTAATGAATAGATGAGGAAGTTCATGGAGGAGGTGGAATTTTGTATTTCCACCGAAATAATTCAAAAAAGATTTTACCGCATATAAGTGCAGTGCTTAATGCAGAATACAAGATTTTTTGTCCACAGAAATAAATCAAAAAAGATTTTAATGCATATAAGTGCAGCGCTTAATGCTGAATACAAGATTTTTTGTCCACCGAAATAATTTAAAAAAGATTTTACCGCATATTACTGCAGCGCTGAACGCTGAATACAATTTTTTTCCACCAAAATAAGTCCCAAAAGATTTTACCACATATAACTGCCCTGCTGAATGCCGAATATCTTTTTCTTTTTCTATTGATATACGCCACTAAAGGCTTTACCACATATAACTGGAACAGTGAACGCTGAGTATATTTTTATTTTTCCATTTATATACACTACTATAGGCTTTTAAACAGAGTGTTATAGGCTGTCAGTTTAAAGAAAAACAACGGCGCCTTAGGCAGAGTGATCTGAAGTGAACAGGATGTAGTGGAGGAAGTAGGTCCGCGCTGGAAGAGCGAGACACGGTCCTTGTGCAGTTTCTGTGCTGCAGAGAAGTCCCCGTAGTGTCCAGTAAGCAATACCGCAGATAGATGCGGGCTGGTTTGCATTTTTGTGCAGGGTTAGTGCATAGTGTATTCACCTGTATTGGTGCGCCGCACTTATGGACGTCTTCATGTAAGCGCGCAGTGTGTGAAACGTAAATACAAAATTTCACCACAACGTAATTCGGTCCGTACCGCAAAAAGGACTTTCCCACATATAACTGAAGCGCTGAATGCTGAATATATTTTTATTTTTCTACTGAAATATGTCACTAAAGGCTTTACCACATATAACTGCAACAGTGAACACTGAATATATATATATATTTTTTTACTGATATACGTCAATAAAGGTTTTTCAAGATATAAGTGCAACAGCGAATGGCGAATGTATATTTCTTTTTCTACTGATAGACGTCAATGAATGTTTTTCTACATGTAAGTGCACCAGCAAATGGCGAATGTATATTTCTTTTTCTACTGCAATACACCAGTAAAGGCTTTACCAGATATAACTGCAACAGTGAAGTGAGAATATATTTTTCTTGTAGTACTGAAATATACCCCTATACGCTTTCACCAGAAATAACTGCAGAAGTGACCTAAGGATATATTTTTCTTGTTGGACTGAAATTGGCCACTATACGCTTTGACCAAAAAAAAAATTAAAGAGTAAAGTGCGTATATATATTTTTTGCAGTACTGAAATACTTCCCTATACGCTTTCACCAGAAAAAAACTGCAGGGGTAAGAGGATTTTCATCTAAGCTGTATCTGTTTCACCACAAATAAAGAAACAAGCAACACAACTGTACTACAGTGCTGGAACCTTTTTTTTGTTTTGAATATGAGGTCTTACTTACCTGTTTGTTCCTTGCACGAGGGGTTAATCCAAGACTAAGTCAAAGGTGAGCTGGATTTGTTCGCTTAGGTATACTTTATATCTTTTTTTTGAAAAGGCAATAGATATTAGAAATAAGCTGTTTCACGCATTCATGATAATATATCTAATGATGTGATGCAAATCATAGCTAATGTGGCCAATCATCTACAAATCTTCAATCAACAGTAGGTTAGGGCATTTGACAACAACTGAATAACCAATTACCTTTTCGCACCTGTATCCAGAGTCCACTCGCTCCATACCACAGTCTAATGGAACATCAATGCATAGCTTCTTATGTGGGTTAAATACACCTTTATGGAGAAATCTAACCACTCACATCTTGATGGCAGTCAGGACTTCATGTCTATTAGTATTTGAAACATTCACTTTACATAACAGAAAGAGCATACTAAGGTCTATCTTTCACATTGATCCTCCATCATACACAGTATCACTGACGCGCTCCTTCCCCTACCATAACCATGGCCTAAGGCAAGTTCATGCACATTTCATATTTCTGTAGCTAAAACTATAATCAGTTCCAAAACAGAAAAAGTATAAGAGCGCTGAGATACCTTCTGTATTCACCAGGTCTGGATAGGCATGCACCACCTTCCATAACATTACTCCTCATCATCTGCTGCTTTCTTCATTGATTATACAGGTGAAACTCGAAAAATTAGAATATTGTGCAAAGTTCATTTATTTCAGTAATGCAAATGAAAAGGTGAAGCTAACATATGAGACTCATTACATGCAAAGCGAGATATTTCAAGCCTTTATTTGGATGATTATGGCTTACAGCTTATGAAAACCCCAAAGTCACAATTTTGAGGTACCCTTTGCTCAGGGGGTATGGATTAAGTGTGACACTTTGAGCCTTGGATATTGAACCTTTTCACAAAATTCTAATTTTAAGCTGCATTAATGCAATTCCTTTTAATTTGCATTACTGAAATAAATGAACTTTTGCACGATATTCAAATTTTTCGAGTTTCACCTTTATATATGAATTCCACCTATTGCACTGCAATGGAAACATCAGCTTCCAAATCTGCATCATAATTTGTGACACATTCTGAATATAACACCTGCAGAATTCCGAGTGGATTTTGAGGCTGGTACAATTGTGCATTTGTTATGCTGTATTTTTACTTTATTAAAGCTTTATTTTACACTATTGAGAAATGATGATCTTTATTTCCATGTATAAATTTTATATTGCTCTCTGAAAGATACAATCTATGATTTGTGTATAAAAAATACAATATATTAATAATACAGACAAGCTCTGAATAAATATTCTGCAGCACTGCACAGATACATTTATTATTTTAAAAGACATTACTACTTGTGTATTAAGTGCGGCACGGACTTCTTTCTCGCATTGCGTTCTCTTCTGCAGCACCGCAGCTGCTTTTCATGTGATTAGCGGCACACTTGGAACAGTGTGAACATTCACACCTGGCAACCTCCCATACAAACATGCACACACTTTTTCACACCTTCGCATACTGTGTAAAACCATGCTAAACTTCTAACACTACGGAGTGTTAGGCCTTGCTGTGGTTTATAGAGTAGCACAACATTACTGTGTTTTGTCATTTTGGTGCAGAAGTAATGGTTTTCCAAGACATGGAGTCTGTAGGACTGGCAGTTTAAGCAGGTCAGAGGCTGCCATGATAAAACAACCATTCCATTTTTTTTTTAAATCAGACCACTCTTCTGAAACAGTGTTCTTCTGTTTGGTGGCAGTGAAAACGGCACTGCATAAAATAGGCAAAAAATTGGCAGGGCAAGGGATAGGGGCAGAGGACATAGCCGACTAGGGTTGCAATGAGGGAGAAATAATATTTTGGAAAAGAAACAGTGTTCTTCCTTTAAATTTATTACCATTTAGGGTTTCCCTGTATATGCAAGAACACTGTTGGGAACAAGAGACATTTAGAGTTCGGCTACATGGGGATCCTGGTTGCGCGACGGCTGTAGCAGTACTAGCATAGAAATGAATGGGGTTGTGATGTGACTCACACAATTGCCATGACTGTATCAGCTTTTAAGCCAGAGTTATCAACTTCAACATTCTAAAAAAGTCACAAAAAGTGTCTCAATCTTTCTCCTGTAAAGAGGTGGCATAAAATGAGGAGTAACATCTCAAGACAGAAGTGTTAGACTTAAAGGGGCTTTCAGAGACTTATATACTGATGACCTATCTGATAGGTGGGGGTCCGACACCCCTGACGATTAGCTGTTTGAGAAGGTAGTAGCACTGTAGCCTTCTCTCTGCTTTCATGTTCGTAAGGCCTCATGCACACGACCGTTGTGTGCATCCGTGGCCGTTGTTCCGTTTTCCATTTTTTTTCGCGGACCCATTGACTTTCAATGGGTCCGTGGAAAAATCGGAAAATGCACCGTTTGGCTTCCGCGTCCGTGATCCGTTTTTGCAGCCCGTGAAAAAAATATGACCTGTCCTATTTTTTTCACGGACAACGGTTCACGGACCCATTCAAGTCAATGGGTCCGTGAAAAATCACAGATGCACACAAGATAGTCATCCGCGTCCGTGATCCGTGTCCGTTTTTCCTATCATTTTCAATGCAAACTTGACTTTTTTTTTTTTTACTTTTCATGTCCGTGGATCCTCCAAAAATCAAGGAAGACCCACGGAAGAAAAAACGGTCACGGATCACGGAACAATGGAAATCCGCTTTGCGGACCGCAAAAATAAAACGGTCGTGTGCATGAGGCCTAAGTCATATCACCTAGGGGCAGCCCAGTCCCATTGAAGTGAACGGGGCTGAGCTGCGATACCTAGCACAGCCGCTTTACAATGTACGGCACTGTGCTTGCTAAGCAGGAAGAAGGCCACCGGTGGCTTTTCAAATAGCTTGTCAGGGGGAGGCAGGGCTGGGTGTCCGACACCCCCGGACCTATCAGATACTGATGACATCTCGAGTGAAGTCTCATAAAACCGTTTGCACCAAATTTATCAAATATAGTGCAACATTTGATAATTTTGGATCAAATTATGGCAACGGACACTCCTGGAAAACTGACTTAAACAAATTTCCCTCATGATAAATCTCCCTCAGTGTATGAAACCACCCTAATAGTAGACACATGGGAATTTGAGCACAGTGCAATATATTGGCAATTTGGCATATAACATTCAGAAGTCATTGACTGACCTGCAGAATGTGATAGATTGCAACAGAAGGCAGGAGTAACATGTAAAAAATAAATGTTCTAGCTGATATGATGGATATGTTTGAACATTTCTTTCAAATAAAAATGTCAGTGCAAAATATACCTAGTAAACGTATATGAGGCTTAATAAATAAAATGTCAAAAATAGAAATAAAAGCTGCATTTGATAATGGTATTGTCCAGCATTTCACCCTACAGAAAAACCCTTTTACAATATATGAAAGTTCAGAACTGCCCTTTAGACATAGACTGCTTTTTGCTAGAAACTCGCTCTTTATTCATGAGGTACACATTTGTGCCATTTTTAGCCAGGCACTTAGATGCAAACTGTTGACTGAAACAGTAAAAAAATAAAAAAATAATCAAAGTTTTTTTTATCAGAAATGACTCATATAATATTCTGTTCTCCTCTTCATATTTCTTTAAAGCTACCTTGGGTATTTCATTGGTTTCATGTTACCAGAACACAATGGAGGAGATTTATTGAAACTGGTGTAAAGGAAAATTGGCTTAGTTGTCCATCGCAACCAATCAGATTTCACCTTCAAATTTTCCAAAGGAGCTCTGAAAAATGAAAGGTGGAATTTGATTAGTTGCTACGGGCAACTAAGCCAGTTTTCCGTTACACCAGTTTTGATTAACCTACCCCAGTTAGGTTTGGGAGATCAGATGATGAATACATAATTGGGCCTGAAGCATAATGGGCCACATTGTGGCTGCACCTGAATTCTGATATAATTTACTACAAAATTTGGTACTTCTCATTTTTTGGCATATTTATGAAGAATGTAAGAAAAAAGAATACTCATCTGTTGATGGATGTGGCCTTGTGGGAAAGGGGCATGACTTTGTGGCAAATTAATTTATAGATTCAGAATATGCATCATTTTGTGTCAAAATTTTGGCAAAAATTCTGTTGCAAAGTAAGCCAACCTATAGATGTTTTATGGTTAGACCATACAGTCTGAAGGTGCGCTAGATTTATCCTCCAGCATGCACCACTGTGATAAATCTGGTGGATCTTTAGCCTAAAGCCTCTATTACACTGCCCTACTCTTGGGAAGGAATTGTTCCTTCCCGATAGTCGGCTGCTCGCTCAGTGAAGGAGACTGCATTTACATGTACAGTAGTCATCTCCTTCACTGTATGAGGATGTGGGATGGCTATTGCGATCCCTGGTCCTCATACAGAATTATGGCTTCTGAGCAGCAGAACGCTATTTAGACCACATGATCTGCTGCTCAACAGTCATGATTGGTGGTGTCTGCATGAACGATAGGATCACCCGATGAACGAGCATTTCACTTGTTTATCAGGTGATCGCCGGCACATTTAGATTGCCAGATGATCGGGAACGACTGTTTGCAGGGATGGTTGCTCCCGATAATCTGGACGATTATTGGTGCGTCTAAATGCACCTTTAGTTATTGGGCCCTGTGGCAGCTGCTATGCCTGATAGTTACTCCTATGCTGCTATCTATGAAGGAGTATGTATACACAGAGAGCAACCAGTCATTGAGTAGGAGACCCAATGAACTCCCAAGTCCAGAATGGGCAGAAGTTTAAATGAATAAATGACAAGTTATATGGAATCTTTTTCCACAAAACGATGAATCTCTTTGATCCGCGCCTCCTGCTTTATAACAAACAGCCTGCCCTGTATTTTCAGAGCATCAGGTTCCCTTTACCTGTTTTCCAATTATGGAATTTGATCCCATTTTTGTTGCTAATTACAGTTTTTGAACAGAGCCATGCTGCTACACCCCTATGAGAAAACCTGTCGGAGGTTTTATTTTTATTTTATCTTCTATAAAAAAGGTTCCTACACATGGAATTATCCTGTTAGCACCTGAAATATCTGCTCAGCAGCTTTGTGCCAATGCTGAATACAAGACTCACTGATCAATATGAAATATGCAAGCCATGTCCGAAAGTGTAGCCAATAGGACTCACCACATCCATGACTTGCCAAGCTTTTTGTTTTACTCTTCACATAAGCAGCCAACAGGGACATGATCCAGTTGCATAGTTCAATTCATGCTGGCTTTTTTGAAGCCTTTCCATGCAGTCAGCAGATGACACCACACACAATACAGTAATGGACATTTTCCGACTGCATTTCCATCAGGCTTGATAGCGACTCTATTGTGTTAAATATTATCATCGCCATGCACTGTTATAGCTTTGGGCTGATTCCTTGGTATAATGAACATTTTTTTCAACATTTATAGCCAGTAATATAGTCAATTCATCTTCCGTATGTGCTGAACTATGCAGGAAAGCACAAAACGACATTTACCCTACATTACATTTTCTTTGTTGGAATACGTAGATAATAAATATAAATATATATATATATATATATATATATATATACTAGCAGAAGGACCCGGCTTAGCACACGTATATTTCACCTATTTCATTTCATGTTTCTGTGTGTCATTAAAAGATATTGACAGTATCCCCCATAACAGTGACCTCTACAATACCCCACCCCCTTAACAGTGAACTCCATAGCCCCCCACCCCTTAACACTAACCCCCCCCACAGTGCCCGCCTCCTTAAAATGGGACCCCACAGCAGCCCTTCCCCTTAACTTTGACCTTCACAGCAGCCCGCCCCTTTAACAGTGAGTTTCACAGCACCCCACTCCTTTGACATTGACCTCCTTAGGGGCCTGCCCCCTTCACAGTAACCTATACAGCACCCCGCCCCTTACTCACTGACCTCCATAGGGGATGTTCCCTTATTTCCTTATCTGTGACCTCCACTGTTCCCTGCCCCCTTAACAGAGACCTCCACAGCACTCATCCCTTTAACAGTGACTGCCACAATACCCCATTCCCTTAACAGTGGCTTCCACAGTACCCCACTCCCTTAACAGTCACCTCACAGTACCCTGCTAACTTAATAGTGATCTCCATAGTGCCCCTGCCCCTTAACAGTGACCTCCACAGTGCCAGCCCCTTTAACAGTGACCTCCACAGTGGCCTGCCCCCTTAACAGTAACATCCACAGTGAACGTCCCATTAACAGTGACCTCCACAGTGCCGGCCCCTTTAACAGTGACCTCCACAGCAGCTGCCCCTTTAATAGTGGCCCCTGCCACTTTAACAGTGACCTCCACAGTGCCCACCTCTTTAACAGTGAACTCCACAGCAGCTTCCCCTTTACTAGTAGCCCCTGCCCCCTTAGCTTTGACCTTCACAGCAGCCCGCCCCTTTAACAGTGAGTTTCACAGCACCCCACTCCCTTGACATTGACCTTCTCAGGCGCCCGCCCCCTTAACAGTGACCTATACAGCACCCCACCCCTTAACACTGACCTCCATAGGGGACCGTACCCTTATCTGTGACTTCCAATCTTACCTGCCCGCTTAACAGTAACATCCACAGTGAATGTCCCATTAACAGTGAACT
Organism: Bufo bufo; assembly: GCF_905171765.1. Classification (NCBI taxonomy): domain Eukaryota; kingdom Metazoa; phylum Chordata; class Amphibia; order Anura; family Bufonidae; genus Bufo; species Bufo bufo. Next base: position 540,273,137 of record NC_053391.1, on the reverse strand, counting down.
CCACAGTGCCCGCCCCTTTAACAGTGACCTCTACAGCAGGTGCTCCTTTAATAGTGGCCCCTGCCCCTTAACAGTGACCTCCACAGTGCCCTGCTCCTTTAAGGCTAGGGCTACATGACATGTGTCGCGCAACATTTTGTCATACCAATGTCGCGCAATGCTGCAACCGCAGCACGACAGTCTCAAAAAATCCATCCAAGATGGATGCATGTAGCAGTGTAGTTGTGCCCTATGTGTCGTGCGACTTATTGTTGTTATGTAGCCCTAGCCTAAAGCTGACCTACAGCAGTGAAGAAAAATGGCTGGGTTGTTATGGAGACCTGGAGTAAAACTGTGTGTATGTGGAGACTAAGGGCCTGCGAGCTTCTATTGGCTGATAAGGGACATGTGACCGTGTGTATGGCAGTTGGGATATGAGTGAAAGACTTGCAGGCTTCTATTGGCTAATGCATGTAATTTTTTTGGAATATCTCAAGAACGGTACGTTCTAGAGAGCTGAGACCCAGTCTAAAACCTCCCCGGACACCTGATGTACCTGTGTGCCATAAGTGTGCACACCTTTAAACTAATACTTTGTTGAAGCACCTTTTTATTTTATTACAGCACTCAGTCTTTTTGGGTATGAGTCTATCAGCATGGCACGTTTTGACTTGGCAAGATTTGTCCACTCTTCTTTGCAAAAACACTCCAAATCTGTCAGATTGCGAGGGCATCTCCTGTGCACAGCCCTTTCAAAAACTTTAATCTTCTTCTGGTGAAGCCATTCCTTTGTTGATTTGGATGTATGCTTTGGGTCGTTGTCTTGCAGAAAGATGAAGTTCCTCTTCATGTTCAGCTTTCTAGCAGAAGCCTGAAGGTTTTGTGTCAATATTGACTGGTATTTGGAACTGTTCATAATTCCCTCTAGCTTAACTAAGGCCCCAGTTCCAGCTGAAGAAAAACAGCCCCAAAGCATGATGATGCCACCACCGTGCTTCACTGTGGGTATGGTGTTCTTTTGTTGATGTGCAGTGTTGTTTTTACCCCAAACATATTTTTTGGAATTATGCCAAAAAGTTCAACCTTGGTTTCATCAGACCATAACACCTTTTCCCACATGCTTTTGGGAGACTTCAAATGTGTTTTTGCAAAATATATCCTGGCTTGGATGTTTTTCTTCGTAAGAAAAGGCTTTCATCTTGCCACTCTACCCCATAGCCCAGACATATGAAGAAAATGGGAGATTGTTGTCACATGTACCACACAGCCAGTACTTGCCAGATAATCCTGCAGCTCCTTCAATGTTGCTGCAAGCCTCTTGGTAGCCTCCCAGACCAGTTTTCTTCTCGTCTTTTCATCAATTTTGGAGGGATGTCCAGTTCTTGGTAATGTCACTGTTGTGTCATATTTTCTCCACTTGATGATGACTGTCTTCACTGTGTTCCATGGTATATTTAATGCCTTGGAAATTCTTTTGTACCCTTCTCCTGACTGATACCTTTTAACAATGAGATCCCTCTGATACTTTGGAAGCTCTCTGTGGACCATGGCTTTTGCTGTGGGATGCGACTAAGAAAATTTCAGGAAAGACCAACTAGAGCAGCTGAACTTTATTTGGGGTTAATCAGAGGCGCTTTACATTATGGCAGGTGTATGCTGACTCCTATTTAACATGGTTTTGAATGTGATTGCTTAATTCTGAACACAGCTACATCCCCGGTTATAAGAGGGTGTGCACACTTATGCAACCACATTAGTTTTATTTTTATTTTCTTCCCTCCACCTAAAAGATTTCAGTTTGTTTTTCAATTGAGTGGTGCAGTTCATAGATTTCATTAAAGGTGGAAAAAGTTCTGAAATGATTTATCTTTGTCTCATTTTTTTACAGCACAGAAACCTGACATTTTAACAGGGGTGTGTGGACTTTTTATATCCACTGTATATTGACATCCTATAGAGATACAATAGTGCCACCTCTATGGCTGCCTATAACTGCTGACATCACTTTGCCATGAACCCAGTCACAGTTTTTCTGACTGTGCTGTCTGCTGGTGGGCACAGGTGTCCTCCAGCTGCATATTTGGCTGTGATGTACATTGATGATATTTTCAGGCACTTCATGGATAATTCTGCCTGGCATAGTAACTATGGAAATGTACAAAGCCTTGAATTTGATGCTATTCGTTGTCTTTCTCTGCACTGTGCAGGTGATAGAACAAAACTGTAGCCTGAGGGAAGACTGCAGTGCCTTGCATAACGGAGAACTCTAGGGCTCTCTTCAGAAGCAAGTTATTTAAGGGAATATTCTGAGTGAAAATTCTTTATTTTCTTTTTTCACCGCAGACAAAGAAATCATGATAATCTGATCAGCAAAACTAAATATACAGTAAACGCATCAGCAAGACGTTTCTACAGATCATTAAGGCTGCGTTCACACGGGCGAGATTTCCGCGAGATTTCAATGGGGCTGTTCACATGAGCGATGATTTTCACGCATCACTTGTGCGTTGCGTGAAAATCGCAGCATGCTCTATATTCTGCGTTTTTCACGCAACGCAGGCCCCATAGAAGTGATGCGGTGCGATTTTCACGCATGGTTGCTAGGTGACAGTCTATTCACTGTATTATTTTCTCTTATAACATGGTTATAAGGAAAAATAATAGCATTCTGAATACAGAATGCTTAGTAAAATAGAGCTGGAGGGGTTAAAAAAAATAAACAAATTAACTCACCTTCTCCTCTTGTTCGCGAAGTTCCCGGTATGATGAGTTGTGGGCTAAAGGACCTTTGGTGACGTCAGATCACATGCTCCAATCACATGGTCCATAACCATGTTATAAGGGAAAATAATACAATCTACACTACAACTAACCCAAACCTGAACTTCTGTGAAGAAGTTTGGGTCTGGGTACCACAGTCGGTTTTTTATCACGCGCATGCAGAACACATTGCACCCGCGCAATAAAAACTGAACATCGGAACGCAATCGCAGTCAAAACTGACTGCAATTGCATTCCTACTCGCGCGGGTTTGCCGCAACACACCGGGACGCATCCGGACCTAATCCGGACACGCTCGTGTGAACCCAGCCTAAGTCTCCAGGTTTACTGCTTTGAGGTTTAGTCTATAAAAAGTCTATTATGTTACCCTAGCTATAGGATCCTTAGGGCTCTTTCTCACGTACATGTAGTGAACACATAGCATTCGGATGGAACCCACACCCATTCATTTCAATGGGTCTGTGCACATTTTTCACGCCTTACCTCTGGGTTCAGGAAAAATCACAGCATGTTCTATATTGTGCGTTTTTCACGCCCTGGCTCCATAGAAGTGAATGGGGGTTGAAAAACAGAAGACATCGGGATGCTGTGCGCTTTTCACTGAAGGGTGCTAGGAGGTGTAGATTGTTATTCTTCGGTGAAAAACTGAATGAAGCCACATGCAAAAAACACACACTGAACGCAGTCGCAGACAAAACTGATTAAACTTCTGGGCAAAACCATCCGTTTTTTCCTGAAAAGATCCTGGATTCCTGACACAATCTGTATCGCTCGTGTGAAAGAGGCCTTAAAGGGGTCTTCTGCAACTAAGGCCTCATGCACACGACCATGTCCATTTTTCAGTTCGCAGATTGGCTTCAAATTGACTTGAATGGGTCTGTGGTCTACATTTCGCAGACATATTCTATCTTTTTGCGGAACAGGCATACAAATACGGAATGCCCATGGACGCTCTGCAAAAAATGCTAACCATGCACCCATTGAAATCAAACGGTATATTTTACAAATCTGCAATTTGTGGACCGTAAAATACATACAATGGGGTGCACAAGGCCTAAAAGTGGACAACGCACAATTGTTGGGTCGATTTTTGAGAAAATGCTCATTCATCGGTTGAAATTATCTTTCATGTAGCAAATCAAATCATTGTTTCTGGGTCGCAGATCGTGCTGTCTATAGGCTCAGACTGGCCCACAGGGGTACAGATGAATCTCCCGGTGGGTGCCTGAGCAAGGTGGGCCCTTAGTCTCCCACCCCCTGCACAAGTGGCACATAACAAAGTAGACTGCACTATACATATATTTATGTAAAACACTTGATTTTACCGGTGGGCCCTAGGCACCCCAGTCCGACACTGGCTGTCTAAATAGCAATCTGCTGCCCAGAAGCAATGAATCTGAATGAGGACGGGTGATGGTGGAGCAGGTGATTGCTATATGTACTTGCAGCTCTTTACCTCCTCTGTGGAGTAGGCAAATATTGGGAAGGAATGGTCCCTTCTTGATAATTGCCTGCTCACTCAGGCACTGTAAATCGACCTTAACATCAAACTTTAATTTTGTGATTCAGGAATCAGGTAGAAGTAGCAGGCACGTTACGGTGGACTCATGCTAACTACTAGAAGATACTGAACCTCATGGTGGTGAAAAGGCTGAGCTTTGGTAGTGGCAAGCCTGGAGGATGTCGTATGGCAACATGCTTCGTGGGTGGTCATAGTAGTTAAGCACAGTGGTGATGATCTTCAGTAGGGCCATTGCTGCCATTGCAGTGTGCATGCTCTGTTAGGCTCTGCAGTATGTTTACTGTTGCTTGAAGGAAGTCTGTCAAAGCCCTATTATGTACAGTACTATATGAAGAGTACTGCTATCTCTGGCTTCAGTAATTCAATTTGAAAAGTTAAACTCATATACACTGCTCAAAAAAATAAAGGGAACACTTAAACAACACAATGTAACTCCAAGTCAATCCCACTTCTGTGAAATCAAACTGTCCACTTAGGAAGCAACACTGAGTGACAATCAATTTCACATGCTGTTGTGCAAATGGGATAGACAACAGGTGGAAATTATAGGCAATTAGCAAGACACCCCCAATAAAGGAGTGGTTCTGCAGGTGGTGACCACAGATCACTTCTCAGTTCCTCTGCTTCCTGGCTGATGTTTTGGTCACTTTTGAATACTGGCGGTGCTTTCACTCTAGTGGTAGCATGAGACGGAGTCTACAACCCACACAAGTGGCTCAGGTAGTGCAGCTTATCCAGGATGGCACATCAATGCGAGCTGTGGCAAGAAGGTTTGCTGTGTCTGTCAGCGTAGTGTCCAGAGCATGGAGGCACTAGCAGGAGACAGGCCAGTACATCAGGAGACGTGGAGGAGGCCGTAGGAGGGCAACAACCCAGCAGCAGGACCGCTACCTCCGCCTTTATGCAAGGAGGAACAGGAGGAGCACTGCCAGAGCCCTGCAAAATGACCTCCAGCAGGCCACAAATGTGCATGTGTCTGCTCAAATGGTCAGAAACAGACTCCATGAGGGTGATATGAGGGCCCGACGTCCACAGGTGGGGGTTGTGCTTACAGCCCAACACCGTGCAGGACGTTTGGCATTTTCCAGAGAACACCAATATTGGCAAATTCGCCACTGGCGCCCTATGCTCTTCACAGATGAAAGCAGGTTCACACTGAGCACATGTGACAGACGTGACAGAGTCTTGAGACGCCGTGGAGAACGTTCTGCTGCCTGCAACATCCTCCAGCATGACCGGTTTGGCATTGGGTCAGTATTGGTGTGAGGTGGCATTTCTTTGGAGGGCCGCACAGCCCTCCATGTGCTCGCCAGAGGTAGCCTGACTGCCATTAGGTACCGAGATGAGATCCTCAGACCCCTTGTGAGACCATATGCTGGTGCGGTTGGCCCTGGGTTCCTCCTAATGCAAGACAATGCTAGACCTCATGTGGCTGGAGTGTGTCAGCAGTTCCTGCAAGACGAAGGCATTGATGCTATGGACTGGCCCGCCCATTCCCCAGACCTCAATCCAATTGAGCACATCTGGGACATCATGTCTCGCTCTATCCACCAACGTCACATTGCACCACAGACTGTCCAGGAGTTGGCAGATGCTTTAGTCCAGGTCTGGGAGGAGATCCCTCAGGAGACCGTCCGCCACCTCATCAGGAGCATGCGCAGGCGTTGTAGGGAGGTCATACCGGCACATGGAGGCCACACACACTACTGAGCCTCATTTTGACTTGTTTTAAGGACATTACATCAAAGTTGGATCTGCCTGTAGTGTGTTTTTCCACTTTAATTTTGAGGGTGACTCCAAATCCAGACCTCCATGGGTTGAAAAATTAGATTTCCATTTTTTAATTTTTGTGTGATTTTGTTGTCAGCACATTCAACTATGTAAAGAACAAAGGATTTCAGAAGAATATTTAATTAATTCAGATCAAGGATGTGTTATTTTTGTGTTCCCTTTATTTTTTTGAGCAGTGTATTATATAGATTCATTACATACAGAGTCATCTATTTATAGAATCTATTTATTTTAATGTTAATGTCCAGAAGACAGTCATTGACACACTATACTAGGAGGGTAAACCGCAAAAGGTCATTGCTCAAGAAGCTGGGTATTCACAGAGTGCTGTATTCAAGCATATTAATGGAAAATTGAGTGGAAGGAAAAAGTGTGGTAGACAAAAGGGTCACAAGCAACAGGGATTACTGCAGCCTTGAAAGGATTGTCAAAAAAAGGCCATTCAAGAATGTGGGGGTGATTCACAAGGAGTGGACTGCAGCTGGAATCAGTGCTTCAAGAGTCAGCACACACATATGTTTCCAGGATATTGGCTACAACTTTTGCATTCCTTGTGTCAAGCCAATCATGAACCAGAGACAATGTCAGAAGTCTTACCTGGGATAAGGAGAAAAAGCACTGGACTGTTAGTGGCCCAGAATCCTGTTTTCAGATGAAAGTACATGTTAGATTTTCTTTGGAAATCAAGGTCTCAGAGTCTGAAGGAAGAGTGGAGAGGTACACAATCCAAGTTGCTTGAGGTCCAGTGTGAAGTTTCCACAGTCAGTGATAGTTTGTTGAGCTTCTCTGCTGGTGGTAGTCCACTCTGTTATAATAAGTCCAAAGTCTACCAGAAAATTATTTTACACTTCATGCTTCCCTCTGCTGACAAGCTTTATGGAGATGCTGATTTCATTTTCCAGCAGAACTTGGGCACCTGCCCACACAGCCAAAAATACCATTGTGCTTCATTGGCAAGCAAACTTGCCTGACCTAAATCCCATAAAGACTTTATGGGGTATTGTCAAGAGGAAGATGAGAGTCACCAGACCCAACAATGCAGATGACCTGAAGGCTACTATCAAAGCAACCTGGGCTTCTATAACACCTGAGCAGTGCCAAAGGCTTATTGCCTCCATGCCACACCACATTGATGCAGTAATTCATGTGAAAGGAGGCCCAACCAAGTATTGAGTGCACATATTGTACATACTGTACATACTTTTCAGTAGGCCAACATTTCTGTATTGAAAATAATTTTTTTAATTGGTCTTATATAATATTCTATTTTTCTGATATACTAACTTTAGGCTTTCCATGAGCTAAAAGCCATATGCCATAATCATTAGCATTAAAAGAAATACATTATTGAAATAGATCACTCTGTATGTAATGAATCTATATAATACATGAGTTTAACTTTTTGAATTTAATTACTGAAATTAATAAACTTTTGAATAATATTCTAATTTATTGAGATGCACCTGTACATTGAGAGGACTGTCGAGCATGATCATATAATGAAGCAGTCTCAAGAATTCCTTGCAATGTATTCCATTGCTGCTTTGTTGTTGAACAGTGAGGGAACTGGATGTATTTGCAGTAACCCATCCCCGGGAAGTCTGCAAAGTTTGGTTTGTTATGTAAAGTTTGTAATGTTATGTCATGTTTGCACTGTACACCAGCAGGCGAGGTATGGTTGGCTTCAGGAATCGGGCTAAACACCCCATTCCTCTCCTTTTGGTAGGAGTGGGGTGGTCCTACTTCCTTCCAAGGGAGGGGGAGTTTTATTTAGGACAGTGAGGAGTGAGGGAGAAAATTCTATTGTTCCTGCTCCAAGGGCCTTAGGGAACAAAGAACTTGGTCATCTATGAGACCACTACTCTAGACGGACTGAAGGCTACAGATATATTTAAAGCTACAGTGTTTAGAGTCAGCAGAGTGACCAGCAACCATAGCTATCCAGACCCTGGTGCAGTTGAGGAAGTACAATTCAGACACCCATTAGCTAGATCACATACAAGTTAGACCAAAAGCCTGTATCACACAGTGGACAACCACAGTCACAAGTGCCAGCTTACAGTTGTTAGCTAGATGTTTAGGAGAGAGACATCAGCAAGACAGCATACCAGAGATGCCATTATCAGCTACTTTGCCAACCACCATACCTCATCATCTTGGGAGAGAAATTGCACTGTACACAACTTCTGCTGGATGTACTACAACTCCTGTATTGCACAAAGTAAAGAGAGTATTTTATCCTTTTACTTCTTGCCTGATTCCTTAAACCATTATTTCTTTGCACCGATCCCCAGCGAGCAAGGGCCTGAGGGAATACACCACAACACATCATCTCATCAGGGCCACTACCACTCCTATCCTCTTCACTGGCTCCTTACGAACTCACTGCAGATTCACATAGAAATTGATCTAGAGTCATGGCAGCAATAATGTTCATATAGTACTGTACTTAATGAGTTTGCACTTGGCAGATTTCCTTTAAAAGGGTTTTCTAAGATTTTTTTTACTGATCAGTGGGGTCCGTCACACGGGGACCACCGCCGATCAGCTGTTTTGAGAAGGAACAGCTTACCAAGCACAGCACTATACATTGTATAGCTGTGCCGGGTAATGCAGCTTAGGGCAATTTACTTGAATGAGGCTGAGCTGCCCCTAGGCCAAGTGATCAATGAATATGTTGTCACTGGCCTAGGGAAAGCAGAGAAAAGGCCATGGAAATCACTGCCATCTCAAACAGCTGATTGGCGGGGGCTCCCCTACCGATCAAATACTAATGACATATCCAGAGGACAGGTCATCAGTAAAAACAATCTCGGAAAACCCCTTTAAGGTAAAATGACACTCCATCCCATAGCCAGTATTCATGAGACACAAGAAAAGAGTGGCATGCTTGTCAGAGCTTACACCTAATTATGGCCATACACATTAGTATCTTAGTATCTGAGATCGGCCAACTATCTAATGTTTATGGGGCCTCTAAACCCTCCCTGATGGCAGATTTAATGAAGAAAGAGGTACATTGGAATTTTTTTGACATGTCCATTTACAATCCTGTTGGAGATCATGTGGAATGAAAACGTGTACACTCTGCTGAGCTGAGCTTGTATATTTATGGTGCCGTCAAGAGGAAAGTGTTTGGCCAGCTAAAACCATGACTTTTCTTATTAATCAGGACATGGCAGTTATGATAGATCTGCTGTTAAAGGGTTTCTATCACTTCGTATGCCATAATTAGCTCTCAGACACTAGCGATCCGCTAGTGTCTGCTCTGGCCAACCATCCTAATATAAGAGCTTTTTGGGCAGCCGTTTTGCTAAAAAAATAACTTTTATAAATATGCTAATGAGCCTCTAGGTGCTATGTGGGCGTCATTAGCACCTAGAGGCTCGGTCTACCTTCATACACAGCCACCGCCCAGCGCGTCCCTCCAGCCCGCCCATCTCCTGCTGAATGCGATCCTCCGTGTGACGCAACGGACGAATTCTCGCGCATGCGCCGTGCGCGGCTGTATTCGGCGCATGCGCAGACAATGTCTGACACTTCCCTGCTCAGACATCTCCACTGCGCCTGTTCCTTGGAGCACTATGACGTCATCGGCGCAGGCGCAGTGGAGATATCTGAGCAGGGAAGCGGTCAGACATTCTCTGCGCATGCGCCGAATACAGCCGCGCACGGCGCATGCGCGAGAATTCGTCCGTTGCTTCACACGGAGGATCGCATTCATCAGGAGATGGGCGGGCTGGAGGGACGCGCTGGGCGGTGGCTGTGTATGAAGGTAGACGGAGCCTCTAGGTGCTAATGACGCCCACATAGCACCTAGAGGCTCATTAACATATTTATAAAAGTTATTTTTTTAGCAAAACGGCTGCCCAAAAAGCTCTTATATTAGGATGGTTGGCCAGAGCAGACACTAGCGGATCGCTAGTGTCTGAGAGCTAATTATGTCATACGAAGTGATAGAAACCCTTTAAATTGATCCTAGTTGATCATGAAAGATCCCAGTTTTTATAATAACGGGAAATAATAGCGAATAGAGACTAGTAGCAAGGTGAGGGCTCCTGCCTGTTAAACTGAATATTATTGGAGCAATCAGGGTTGATAGATGTCAGCCAGACAATTTTTCTTAAAACTGCTTTTTACTGATCACAAAACTGTCTGAAATTGTCTCCCATTGTTTTCAATGGGAGGCCTCTCTGCAGCTCTTGTGACTTTTCATATGCATTTTTTCCGACCACTCCAAGAATAGAAACGTCTATTCTTGGTACCGTTACCACACAGACACTTCAGAAAGCTGCGGCAGGAGTTTATCTGGGGTTTATTTTCATTCAGTGGAGCTAAAACGAGAGTGGGGTTGCAGCATTTAAGATAAAAACTACGGCAGAAACCGCATCAGTTTCTTCTGTGGGATATGTGGCAGATTTTGACAATCTAACATGTGAACATACCCTAAGTGTATTTTTTTAAATTATTGTAACAGTTCCCCTGCCGATTAAAAAAAAAAATCTCGGACAACCTTTTTTTTTTTTTAAGTTTTAAAAGATTTTTATTATATTCTTAGAAGAAAAATACAATGTAGCATAACACCAACATTGGTGTAAATCGGTACCATACACATAAGCATAAGAATATCTTGTAGAGCATGAAGGAATAAAAGTGATTGGAATTACAGTCCAATAATAAGAAGAAACATAGCTTGTTGATGTTATACATCAGATGGAGAGGGAATCAGATTATATTCGGCAAAAATAGTACAATTATAATCATAGAAGTATAAATGGGTGAGGTAGAGTAGACACTAATAGCTATGTCTCTTGCAACTGTTTAGGTAGCATGTACTATGGGGTAACCACTTTTTAGGCTGGGCAATCCATGTTTAGGAAAGAGAGGGAGGCAAAAAGCGATTAGTGCTGGGAAAATCTATATTTTGTCCATGGGGCCCACTTTCTCAGGAAAGTCAAGTGGGTTCTCGATTCCCAGGAGGCCATTTCTTCAAAATGGTGGACCTGGTCTACCTTCAATATCCATTGTTCTGTTGAGGGGAGACTAGATTGCAACCAGTATTTGGGAATTAAGAGACGGGCTGCCAATAAGAGCTGTTTAAAAAGAAACGTGGGAGGCAGAGATGTCCCGTCATTGAAAAAGAAGAGCAAGGCTCCATATGGGGAGGGAGCAATGTTAGAGGAACAAATCTGATTGCTAATCCGGAAGATCTCAGCCCACCACTTATTTAAAAGAGGACAAGTCCACCAGATATGGAGAAAGGTGCCTACCTCATTTTGACATCTCCAACAATCTACTGATGTGGGTCTATTGAAACAAGCAGATTTAATTGGGGTAATATGCCATTGTGAAAGGATTTTGTAGCCATTCTCTTGGGCCCTTACACATCTAGATGATTTGTGCGGGATGTCAAATAGTGAGTACAAGGAATGGATCGGGAGATCTACCCCGGTTTCCAGTTCCCATGAGCGAATGAAGGATGGTTTGACAACTAAAGGTGGAGATCTTAACTTGTTGTAGATAAAGGAGATGGGTCTTTTGGGGGGGCTGGAGTTGGCAATTAAAGCTTCGAACCAAGTGAGAGGGCGGAGAAGTTCTCCGTTTGTGTTGTATTTGTGAATAAAGGATTTGATGAGTGGGGTGATAGAGAAATCACGTGGTTGTGGATTCAGGAGAGTTTTAATGGTTTCATTCGTAGGAGTTAAACCCTGGGGGTCAAGGAAAAGAGAAATAGGCAAAGTTGAGGATCTAATTATTTTTGACAAAGTGCTTCTAGGTCCACTGGCAGCTGAGCCAAGAATGTCGCCAGTCGTGGTGAGAGGAGAGGGAAAAGGTAAAGAGCAATGGGAAAGGTTCCACCATTTCCAAGCATCAACCGTTGCTTTGATGATTGGGAAAGGTTGTAAATTGATTTGTGGGGGAGCTTGGTGGCCCAGGCAAAGGGCTCGAGTCGCATTCCGATAATGTTTTGTTCCATGGCCACCCAGGATTTGCTCTCTGTGTTTCTCAACCAGTCTATAATCCTTGACATTAGTATGGCCTTTCCATATAATTCGGGATCTGGCAACCCTATCCCTCCAGAAGTGCGAGCACGAGACAGGAAGGAGTAAGAGAGTCTCGCTTTCCTGCCGTTCCAAATAAAAGTTCTAAATCTCTGTTTTAGGGAGGTGTAGTAGGATTTAGGCACAGGAATTGGGAGCACTTGTTGGAGGTAGGTAAGACGTGGGATGATGAGAGCGGAGAGAATATTTTTCCTACCAAACCAAGAAAGGGTTGGGACTGACTTGGTGAGATTATCAAGCGCGGTGAATAAGGCAGTTTTTAAAGGGACGTAGTTGAGTTTGAAAAGGTCTGATATGGAAGGGCTCAGTTTAACTCCTTGATAGGTAATGGTTGGAGAGGACCAATTAAAGGGGGAATCTTTCATTAAGGAGAGTTTGAGTGAAGGTGAGAGTCCTGTGCTAATGATGGTGGACTTGCTCTCGTTAATCCTGAAGTTGGAGACTATGCTATATTCCTTCAAGTGTTCCAAGATTACTGGGAGGGACGATTTAGGATTAGATGTCATTATCATGACATCATCCGCGAATGCAGCGATCTTGTGGCTTCTGCCTCCAAGAGTTATCCCTTCGAACTTGGTATCTGCTCTAAGTTTGGATAGGAGGGGTTCCATAGCCAAAATGAAAAGAAGGGGGGATAAAGGACAGCCTTGGCGCGTTCCATTTTGAATTCGAAAGGGAGTAGATAAGTCCCCATTGACCATGACCCGAGCCGTGGCTTGGTCATACATGGCGAATACAGCCTTGACATATGGACCAGGCAGGCCAAAAAACTTGAGAACATGACTCAAGTAGTTCCAGTTGATGCGGTCGAACGCTTTTTCAGCGTCGGTGCTGAGGAGTACTAGGGGAGAGGAAGTGTGTCTAGCATAGGAAAGTGCATTAACTACTCTAGAGGTGTTGTCCCTGCCTTCCCTGTTACGTACGAAGCCTACCTGATCCACATGTACCAGAAGAGGGAGAAGGACTGCTAGGCGATTGGCCAGAAGCTTTGCAAGTAATTTGAGATCGATATTTAAAAGGGATATAGGCCTATAGTTTGCGCAAAGCTCAGAGTCCTTCCCCTCCTTGGGAATCAAAGCTATATGAGCTAATGTCATGTCTCTGGACAAAGGGGATCCCTTCAAGGCTTGATTGCACACCGTCAATAGGTATGGCAATAGCTGCTTTTTGAAGGTCTTATAGTAAAGTGCAGGAAGTCCGTCTGGACCTGGACTTTTCCCTTTGGGCATCTGATCGAGGGCTATGGAAATCTCTTTCATAGTAAATGACGTTTCTAAGGAAAGCTTTTGACTCTCTGATATAGTTGGACAGGAGGCTGATTTCAAGAAAGCGTCTACCAAGGAGGAGTGGTCAGATGAAGACAGGGGGGAAGGGAGATTGTAAAGTGCATCATAGAAGTCTCTAAATTGGTTAGCGATCTTAAATGAGGCAAATATAGGTTCACCATTAGGGGTGGACAATTGGTGAATGTAGTTGTCAGATCTTCTGGATTTAATTCTGTTCATGAGAAATTTGGAAGCTTTGTCCCCATGAGCGAAAAACTTATATTGGGAACTAAGATAATACTTAGCCGAGTTGTTGTGTAGTAAAGATTTTAGCTCCGCTCTTGTTTTAGAGAGCTCTTGGAGTTGAATTTCAGAGCGAGTAAGTTTGTGAGCCGACTCTAGTTTGTTTATTTTAGAGAGGAGGGTGTTGATGTTGTTTTCCCTGGTTTTCTTTAGATGTGATCCTAAACTGATGAACTCCCCCCTAATATAGGGTTTGTGTGCGTCCCAAATAGTCTGTGGAGAGAGTTCTGGTGAGGAATTTAGGGTGAAGTATTCTTCCAGGTGTGATGTTATTTTCTTTATGGAATCTGGATTGCCCAAGATAGATTCATTCAATCTCCAATTAAAGCATTTAGGTTTCTGTATAGGGGAGGTGACTTTGAGGAATATGGGAGCGTGGTCTGAAATATGTATAGACCCAATTTTGGCCATTTGGCAAAGTTGAAGGTGCTCTTTTGTGATAAAGATATAATCTATTCGGTGGTAGTTGTTATGTACATGGGAGTAAAATGTATAATCTGGTGTGTCGGGATGGTGGGCTCGCCAAGCGTCTACTAGCTGGAGATCCCAAAGTGTATTTTTGATGAGCCTTAGAGATCTTTTTGATTGGGAAGTTGTGTGAGAAGATGAGTCCAGTTTGGGGTTGATGGCCACATTTAGGTCACCCCCTAATACTACTATACCCTCCTTAAAGGAGGCAATCAGAGGAGCTATGGAGGCGAGCCATATGGCCTGTTTAGAATTGGGGGCATAGAGGTTTACAAATGTATACACCTGGACACCTATATTCCCCTTAACCATGATGAATCTACCCTCTGGGTCTTGTTTGTGGTCCATATATTTAAAGGGGACCCTCCTTTTGAAACCAATACTTACTCCCCCGGACGAGGTGGAACATCCCCCACAATGGAACCAGAGCGGATAATGAGAGAATTCCATATTAGGATAATGATTGAACCTAAAGTGAGTCTCCTGCAGGAGCAGCACATCCGAACCCTCCTTACGTAAAATAGAGAAAATTTGACTTCTTTTAGAGGGTGAATTGAATCCCTTTACGTTATACGAGGCTATGAGAATGTCAGCCATAGTTAGGGGATATTGTGTGGGGGAAAGAAAGTGGTGTGCTAGTCCTCCAGGAGAGGGCACCTACAGTTTTCAGGATAACCACCTCGTCCAGGGAAGAGGCCCGGTCTTTTGGATCCTGTGTGCACATCAATAATGACAGGAAGATGTATGTGAGGTACCTAGAACTGAACAAAGGGAGAGGGGAAACAATGAGAACAAAATAAAAGAAAACAAAGAGATAACGTATAAAGTGGATTGGTCCACTGGTGTAAAGCATGGGGGAAAATTGGTCAAAGACCGGTAAACAGGCCGTTCTGCACATAAGATTGCAGAATAGAACTAAGCAATCCTAGTTCACACAATCGTGGGATTTTTATGTGGAGGAAGGATTGGTCAGGCCATCTTCGGACAGTCAGAACAAGGAAAATTGAGAGTCAGAAAGGGTTGAGATATAAGCAGAAAAAAGAAGGGAGATTAATTAAAAGGGGAATTGGAGAAAGGTTGGAGAGAGTTGAGGGGGGAAGAGGAGAGGCATAAAAGAGAAGCATGGATTATTCAATACAGAGATCACATTATATTGTATAGGACTAGGACCTAGATCTACTAGCAGTATGTTAAGCTAATAAAGCAGATAATAGCAAAGGATTCGTTATAAGGGAGAAGCAAATTATCTGGATAGATCAAGGGTAGTCCAGGAGAATAAAAAGCACCGTCTCTGTATATGAAGAATATATCGAACAAGATCCATGAGGATTAATCCTGAGCCAGTCTCTTGGGTGTCATCTGCCGACTCCTCTTCCCCGTTTTATGGGCCTTAGGAGTGTGCTGTACTGTGAACGCTTCAACCGATGGGATTTCTGGTAAGGCTCCTAAGTCCAGGAATAAGTCCCAATTCTCAATTGGCATAGGGGGGATTTGCAGATGGTCATAAACCGCCTCTAGGTCAGCGTATGTCGTGATGTTGATGCGGCGGCCTCCATGAGAGAAGGAGATGCCGAAGGGAAAGTTCCATTTATAAAGGATCCTTTTTGCCCGTAGCCACTCTGTCAAAGGCTTGAGAAATTTGCGCTTTCTTAAAGTTGAGGGAGCTAGATCTTGATAAATTGATACCTGGGCCTCACCAAAGGTGATGTCTTGTCTATTTCTTGCAGCCTCCTGAACAGCATTCTTGACCTGAAAGTTGAGAAATCTGCATATAATATCCCTTGGAGGTTCGTCTGGTTTGGGTCTGGGTCTTAGCGCTCTATGTGCTCTTTCCAGGATAATCTCCATATCATAATCCGGGCCTAAGAGAGAAGAACAGAGGGAGACAACTGCAGTTGGAATATCGCCGGGAAGTACAGACTCAGGGATCCCCCGAATGCGCAAGTTGTTCCTGCGGCCTCTATTTTCCTGGTCTTCCAGGGCACTCTGGAGTTGGTTCAGGTAAGTACCGCATTTCTTTAAGGAATCGGACGTGGCCCTCTGGTGATCTAGCATCTGGCCCTGTTGATTCTCCAGCGTCTCCACCCTGTCCCCTATATGCCGCATATCTTGACGCATGGCTGCGACTTCACTAAGCAGGGGTTCAAGGGCTTTACTCAGGGTGTTCTTGAGATAATTTCTGGTGATCAGAAGGGCCCCTCTACCTTGTGGTTCTTCATTGTCACTTGCGTCGTCGTCCGATCTGGCCTTCTGGTGCTGAGCGGGCGCCATTTTAGAATCGCGGGCTATGTATGAGGCTGCCGCTTTCTTCAGAAATTTATCCATGTCGCCTCCTGCAACTTGATTTTTACTGGCACTGGAGCTGTCCCCTGCTCTGGGGTTGCCGATTTTGACCATTTTCTAGCGGAATGCTACTGATAGCTAGTGCATAGAACGGGCTGTGGCACGGAGCTCAGAATCAAGCGGCCATCTCAGAAAGGCGCTGGCTCCGCCCCCGGACAACCCTTTTAATAGCTGAGCTGAATATCGCTCATTTGTCAAAGTTTTACAACACCTTTCTATTTTGTTTGTATGCCTGCTATGTGGTTAATTCATCAATAGGACGTACACTCTGCTGATGAACTGGCGCATGAAATGCTGGAAGAGAGACTTGCTCACTACTTGTACGCTGCGTTAATACTTCTTACCGATTTAGTATATTCAGCAACAGGTTACAGCGGTTAATGAGTGCACAATGCATATCTTTATATCATATCTTTGTTGCTGTAAACAGTACAAATAAAGAAAAGCAAAAGCAAAGTAAACTTGTATTTTTTAGAACACAATAAGACTACACAAGCGTTTTAGTTGATGCTTAAGACAACAAATGTGTCTAGGTGGTGATGTCAGGTCCAATTAAGAACAGTTTTATTGTGCTTTTACAGGCAGTATTTCCATAATTTACTCCTTCCAAATTCAGAGTGTATTTCATCCTCGGTAATGATATATTGCAGCAGTTTTATTGCTCTTGTGGTTAGTCCATTCCTGCAAGAAGAACAAATTTGGAGAGGTTTGATGTTTAACATTTCTGGAGGATTACGAGTCTCAAAGATTCACCGAACTGCACCTCAGCAGCGTTTATTCTACTCTTAATACACACAAATGCATTGCTAATGACATGATTATTAAGCTTTCCATAAAACTTAAATGTGCCTTTTACAATGTGGAAAATAAGTAATTGCTTTGTAACACTTGTATGGGGGAAATGCCGGCTTGTGGCACTGTAATACTGTCATTGTGCGGTTGGAAGGCAATCAGAGAATTGAATGCCATTGTGATAGATGCTGTTCCATCTGGCTCTTTGGAAGTGTTCACTGGAGTGCTCTCTGGCAGAAAAAAAAACATCTCCTTTCATATTCTCAAGTAGAGTCAAAATACAGTGACACAAGCAATCACACACTACTCAGGACAAAAAAGTATTTGACTACTTAGAAGAGGCAGACATCCTAATTTGCACAGTTTTCTAATACATTTAGGAGAAGTATGTGTTTGACACAGCTACAATGTGTCTCATGATTATAGTTAAAATACTGACATCATGACTAACAGCAGATTGTCTCTCCAACTCATTTATCCACCCCGGTCATCAGCTATATTCGGTGATTTAGTCGTACATCTTGCAGCAGGGTTACAGACGATTCCCCGCTAATTCCCATGGTTTAACAGGCTTACTGCATATGTCTCTATACGTTTATCTTATTAACATTTTGCAGGCTCCATGGTGCATCCTCAAAATAGTTTATCCCACATACTGAGCTATTTAAAGAGGAACTTTCACCACTCCTGACTAGTGATGGACGAACATTGGCCGGGACGATTCGTGAGATCAAATGTTCTCAAACCGCGTGTTCGCAGCGGGCCCCATTCACTTTAAAGGCAGGCGAACCTGAAAAACTTTCAGGTCATATTTGCAGCAAGCAAACACCATGGACAGTGATATACCAGAGGGGATCATTGGCAAAAATTCCCCCCCAAAATATGTATTTTAATCAGGGTAAATTTTTATACGTCTTAAAGGGAAACTCTCAAAAATGTGCCCTGCTGGAGACTAGAAATTTTTTATTTCCTATCGGTTTGATGTATACAAATGTGCAGAACTCCATGTTTTTGTATCCTGCAGAGTCCATTAAAAAAATGCATATGTTAACGGAAAAAAAAATTGTACCATGGAACTGTATGGTGAAAGGATGCCACTGTATGGCATCAGTCTGAGGCATCTGTTAACGCATACATTTTTGGTATGCATTAAATGGATGGCAAAAATAGTATGTGAAGCCAGCCCTAGTATCAGAATAAGCACCAGTACACAGCGGAGCAGCGTGGCGGAGAGGGGAGGCCGCTATGTACTGACAGAGCGCTACCTGGTCCTGGTGGTCAGGGATGAGGACTGTGTTTCCCAAGGATCATTTTCTACTGGGAAATACAGGGCACAGTATAATACACTAGAATCTATACAATATAAGGATATTATTCCTACCCCCGAATAATAATACAATTAGGTGGTCATTTATTATATAGAAATACGTCTATGTTAGGCGTATTTCTGACACAGATTGTGGCGCAAAGGTCCTTAGCACCGCAATCTGCATATTTTTTCTGCTCATGCCAGATCTAAATAAGGATGGCGTGGGCAGGGAAAGGGATACAGTTATGGCCATCCAATTATTGAATACCACCATACATTGACTGGATAACACCTCTGTACAGTGACCGGATAACACCGCCATACCGTGACCGGATAAAAGGGTATAGGAGGGCACAGTACAGGGAATGACTAGAGGCACTGCACAGGGTGTGGTAAGAGGGCACAATGCAGGATATAAGGGGGCACTGTACGAGGTGAGGGGCACAGTACGGGGTGGGGGGCAGAGTCACATGACCCTGTGACATTAGAGGGTCCTTATGGTGAATGCAGTTCATACGCCACCATAATGAGAGGCAGAGGAGTGAGACAGGGGTGTGATTATGTGGCTACAATGTAACAATGTAACTGTCGGCCAGTACAGGCCCCAAAAATTAGGCAATAGGCATTCACCTGACAGCAAAGAACTTTGAATTCTGTGGTTGGAGGTAAATTAGGCGGTCACAGGATAAATATGTAACTGTCGGCCAGTATAGGCCCCAAAAATTAGGCAATAGGCATTCACCTGACAGCAAAGAACTTTGGATTCTGTGTCTGGAGGTACATTAGGCGGTCACAGGATAAAAATTTAACTTTCGGCCAGTATAGGCCCCAAAAATGTGTCAATAGGCATTCACCTGACAGCACAGAACTTTGGATTCTGTGGCTGGAGGTGCATTAGGCGGTCACAGGATAAATATGTAACTGTCGGCCAGAATAGGCCCCAGAAATTAGGCATTCACCTGAAATAAAAGGCCTTTTATGCTGCTGTATATACATAACGCAAGAATCATTCTTTGTTCTGGGTGGTGGCAGATATGTGTGGGCTGGCATGAGGAAATTCAATTACACGTGGACATCACAGGTGTTGGATTCCTCCAATATCCATGCCTCATACATTTTTAAAAATGTGAGGTAGTCCACACTGTCGTGAGCTAGGTGAGTGCGCATATTGGTCACGATCCCTCCTGCTGCGCTGAACGTACTTTCGGACAGGACACTCAACGAGGGGCAAGCCAAGAGTTCCATGGCAAATTGTGCCAGCTCTGGCCACAGGTCAAGCCTGCACACCCAGTAGTCAAGGGGTTGCTCGCTTCTCAGAGCGTCCACATCGGCTGTTAACCCAATGTAGTCGGACACCTGTCGGTCTAGGCGTTCCCTGAGGCTGGATCCCGAGGGTGGCTGTCGATGGGTTGGCTGATAGAATGATCTCATATGCAAAGTTACCAACATATCTTCAAACCGCCCTATTTTTGCAGGCGCAGTATGATTGGTACCCACATCTGTTTTGCGGTGAGTGGAAATTCCTCTGCCAGTGCCAGCAACAGCAGAATGCAGCAAGGCCTGGAAATGCTGCATTCTGACAGCCCTCAACATGTCTGCCATTTTGTGTTTGTACCGGGGGTCTAAGTACGTTGCCACCCAGTACAGGTCCTTGACCTTTATGCTTTTTATGCGGGGGTCCCTCTTCAAACACTGGAGCATGAAAGCCCCCATTTGCACAAAATTGGAAAGGATGGAGCGCCCAGGCTCCTGCTCATCGCCAAGGAGAATGTCGTCCTCGGTCTCATCCCCCCAGCCACGGACAACACCAGGGATCCCCGAAAAGTTTAAAGCCTGCGCTTCTTGCTCCTCATACTCCACCCCCCAGCCACTATCCTCCTCTGACTCCTCTTCAGACTCTTGCTGACTTGTCTCCGATGGAGTAACACCCCTTGGAATTCATTCAGCATTGAGACTGCCTCATCTACCAGCTCCTGCTCCTCGACGGCTTGATCAATGACACAATGCAATGCACGCTCCAGAAAGTAGGTGTAAGGTACGATGTCAATGATGGCGCCAGGGCTGTGACTGACCACTTTGGCATGAGCAGCCACTGGCGCTATGAAAAAAAAACAAGCTCCCAGAACCTGTCTTGCCGCAGATTTCGTACAGGTAGTTGTTAATGGCACGTTTCTGCGTGAGCAGCCTATCAAGCATATACAAGGTGGAGTTCCAACCCGTCGGGCAGTCACAAATCAGACATTTGACAAGCAAGTGGTGTCGCCGCTGAACGTCAGCAAGATCAGAAATTTTTATGGCCTGCCGCAAGACATCCTGAACCCCGGGGTATTTGGCAACGACTAAGTTCAGGACGTGTGCCATGCAGATTGGCACCGATGTCGCACACTACTTTACCAACTCTCAAATTGAGTGGGGTTAGCCACTGATCGGCCTGTGACCACAGAGCTGACAGCAGTGCAGGACCGATGTGGCTCTTGGCTTCCAGGCACAACAGCCGCAGCACAGGATGGCAACGTCTCACCTGCCACGTCGAATAGGTTCTCAGGAGCTTGGGGGGTGAAGCGGAAGAGGCAGTAGCAGTGGAAAAGGAGGAGTCAGCCGAGGAGGAGACTGAGAATGGAGTAGGAGGAGGAGAAGAAGAGGCAGGCCAGCATGCAATCCGTGGCGGTAACACCAATCCACACAGGTGCCACGGGTTACATGCTTGATGGCCGTCAGAAGGTTCACCCAGTGAGCAGTAAAAGTTATGTACCATCCCTGTCCGTGTTTGTTAGACCACGTGTCTGTGGTCAGATGTATCTTGGCTCTGACACTGTGTGCCAGAGATATATTAACTTGCCGCTGAACGTGGCCATATAGCTCCATTGCGGTGTGCCAATGGCCACAAATTTTCTAAAGGCCTCCGAGTCCACCAATTTATTTGGCAGTAGTTGGCAGGCTAGCAGTTTCGACAAGCCAGCGGTCAGCCGTTGGGCCAGAGGATTATCCAGCGTCATAATTTTTTACGCTCGAACATTTAGGCCATGGAAGCCTGCCTTGTGCCAGATGAACGCCGCAATGGCACTGTGGAAAGTGGAGTGGAGCACAAATGGGAGGAGAGAGGAGAAGGAGAAGAAGCAGGACAAGGAGCGGTGAGAGTGTGGCTTTGTGGGTTCTGACGGCATTTCTCCCACTGGGCACGGTGATGGGAGGCCAGGTGCCTTCTTAAGGCGTCATCCCTAGGTGAGTGTTGGGCTTACTGCGACTTATGCGTTGACATCACAGGCTGCAGATGGCAACACTATTATCAGCAGCTGACACGTTGAAAAAAGCCCACACTGCGGAGCCATGTGCCGGCATCATGGGAGCGCAAGATGTGACCGATGGCTCACTCCAGATACATTTGCAGTCTGCTTTTTGCCTCCTGTGCACTGCGAGTTCTGCTTGCTTCTCCTCCTTCTCCGCCCTATCTGCGGCTCCATCTCTCCCTCTGAACTCCCCTCCTCTTTCTCTCTTGTGGGCACCCACGTGACATCCATTGACACAATATCGTCACCTTCACCACAACTGACATTAGAGATCTCAGAGTAGGCAGCAACAGCGGGGACCACCCTCCTTGGGCTGATCTGGGTACTGTCGTTAGACCGCTGGGTGGCAGCCGTTGCTACCTCCTCTAGCTGCGCATCAGTAAGGTCTGGGAATTGATGGGAAAATAATTCCTCAGACTCGAGTGGAGGGGCTATGGTGGTGGTGGTGTCTTTGGTGGTACACACAGCAGAGAGTGAGGAGGGTGCAGATACAGAGGATGAGGAGTGTGTAGAAGCGGAAAGCTGAGTGAGCCACTCAACCAACTCTGGTGCGCCCTTTGAAGTTATCACATGTGCCTTCTCCAACTTCTCACTTAGGCTCCAGCCTAGTGCACCTGCCCGACCCCTACCATCCCTGCGGAACGTTCTGCTTCTTCCTCTGCGATCATTTTCTAAATGACCCTCTGCCAAAGTCCGTAGAGAAGAGCAGTATTTGTGGAAGCAGGTGTATCGCAGCCCTCAATCAGTATTTGGTGGAAAAAAGTATATAGCAATAGCAACCCTCAATCAGTATTTAGTGGAAGAAGGTATATGGCACCCCTAAATCAGTATTTGGCAGAAACAGGTATATAGCACCCCTCAATCAGTATTTTGTGGAAGAAGGTATATGGCACCCCTCAATCAGTGTTTGGTGGAAACAGGTATATAGCACGCCTCAGTCTGTATTTGGTGGAAACAGGTATATAGCACCGCTCAAAATCAGTATTTGGCAGAAACAGCTATATAGCACCCCTCAATCAGGATTTTGTGGAAGAAGGTATATCGCAGCCCTCAAGCAGTTATATATTTTTTTTGGGCAACAGATATATCACACCCGTTGCAATTAGCTACTCCAATAGCACTTGTCCCTCTATCTAGCTGCGGTATCACAGCAGAACCACACACAACTGCTGCACAATAGAAATACACTATAATATAATTTATATGTTATAAAGTATATTATAAGTATATCACATTCCTCTATATCCCACCTATCGATAGCACACCTATACCAGTCCTTAAAAGGACTTTTGTGTCCATATTAGCTAGCGTTTGGTGTCCCTAACTGTCCTTGCTCCAAAATGCAACCACAAATGCAAAACACATAATGTAAAATGGCTGCCAGATCAGGTTCTGTTATAGGGTTGGGGGTGTCCATGTGCTGAAATGTCTCAATTGGCTGTGCCACCTGATGGATGTGTCATGGGTCAAAGTTCGGCGCTATGCAAATAAATATGGCGAGTGCGAATATGGCCATATGTTCGCTGCGAAACGACCGCCGGGCGAACAGCAAGGCCATCTCTACTCCTGACCTGCATATTTTAATAGCTCCATGCATCCCCCATGTAATAACAATTCTGGAACATCTATTCTTATCGCTCTATGTTGTGCCATTCCTTTATTATTTCTACTAGTTATGAATAATTGCTAGCTGTAAGCAGTAAGGGTACAGAGGGGAGATAACAAGTTGGGGGGGCGTACCTGCACAGTCTGAAAATGGCAGCACTGATTGGATATAGTCAGTCTGTGCAGGTACACCCCACAACTGGTTACCTCCCCTCTGTACCCTTACTGAAGTCTAATAGCAAGTCATTCATATCTTATAGTGCAAATTTTCCAGCTTTCAGAGTGCAGGGACAACAGGCGTCTGAAGGTGCTAGGGACAGCTATTGGAAAAACCTCTATGTTTAAAAAAAAAACTGGAAAAGGGAATTATAAGTGCAGGGAAAGGATAGGGAGGAATCATTTCACAGCATGTTAGTGCAGGGACATTAATAGGAAGGTGATTTACAAGTGCAGGGAACGATTATTTGGGGATCCAAATAGTCATTAGACAGCTCTGTCATTCCAGCTTTTTGTTATTGGGCTGCAAGTGTTATTTTGGAAAGCCTTTAGTGGCTTATATCTTAGTATCTTTTTCAGTATGACAATCAAAATATATATGCATTTCACTTTTGCAGCTATTTATGTTGAAAGCTTATAGGGGAGTATTACTGTACAACAAGAAAAATATATGCCCACTGCAGTGTTGCAGTTATTTCTGGTCAAAGCATATAGGGGCGTATTTCAGTAAAAAAAGAAAAATATATTCTCACTGCACTATTTAATTGTTTTCTGGTTAAAATGTATAGTGGCCTATTTCATTCGAACAAGAAATATATATTCTCAGGTCACTTCTGCAGTTATTTCTGGTGAAAGCGTATAGGGGCGTATTTCATTAAAAAAAGAAAAATATATGCGCACTACACTGTTGCAGTTATTTCTGCTAAAAGCGTATAGGGGCATATTTCAGTAAAATAAGAAAAATATATATGCACTGCATTGTTGCATTTTTTTCGATTGAAAGTGTATAGGGGCGTATTTCAGTAAAAAAAAAATGACATATACACTGCGTGCAGAATTATTAGGCAAATGAGTATTTTAACCACATCATCCTCTTTATGCATGTTGTCTTACTCCAAGCTGTATAGGCTCGAAAGCCTACTACCAATTAAGCATATAGGTGATGTGCATCTCTGTAATGAGAAGGGGTGTGGTCTAATGACATCAACACCCTATATCAGGTGTGCATAATTATTAGGCAACTTCCTTTCCTTTGGCAAAATGGGTCAAAAGAAGGACTTGACAGGCTCAGAAAAGTCAAAAATAGTGAGATATCTTGCAGAGGGATGCAGCACTCTTAAAATTGCAAAGCTTCTGAAGCGTGATCATCGAACAATCAAGCGTTTCATTCAAAATAGTCAACAGGGTCGCAAGAAGCGTGTGGAAAAACCAAGGCGCAAAATAACTGCCCATGAACTGAGAAAAGTCAAGCGTGCAGCTGCCAAGATGCCACTTGCCACCAGTTTGGCCATATTTCAGAGCTGCAACATCACTGGAGTGCCCAAAAGCACAAGGTGTGCAATACTCAGAGACATGGCCAAGGTAAGAAAGGCTGAAAGACGACCACCACTGAACAAGACACACAAGCTGAAACGTCAAGACTGGGCCAAGAAATATCTTCTAAGGTTTTATGGACTGATGAAATGAGAGTGAGTCTTGATGGGCCAGATGGATGGGCCCGTGGCTGGATTGGTAAAGGGCAGAGAGCTCCAGTCCGACTCAGACGCCAGCAAGGTGAAGGTGGAGTACTGGTTTGGGCTGGTATCATCAAAGATGAGCTTGTGGGGCCTTTTCGGGTTGAGGATGGAGTCAAGCTCAACTCCCAGTCCTACTGCCAGTTTCTGGAAGACACCTTCTTCAAGCAGTGGTACAGGAAGAAGTCTGCATCCTTCAAGAAAAACATGATTTTCATGCAGGACAATGCTCCATCACACGCGTCCAAGTACTCCACAGCGTGGCTGGCAAGAAAGGGTATAAAAGAAGAAAATCTAATGACATGGCCTCCTTGTTCACCTGATCTGAACCCCATTGAGAACCTGTGGTCCATCATCAAATGTGAGATTTAAAAGGAGGGAAAACAGTACACCTCTCTGAACAGTGTCTGGGAGGCTGTGGTTGCTGCTGCACGCAATTTTGATGGTGAACAGATCAAAACACTGACAGAATCCATGGATGGCAGGCTTTTGAGTGTCCTTGCAAAGAAAGGTGGCTATATTGGTCACTGATTTGTTTTTGTTTTGTTTTTGAATGTCAGAAATGTATATTTGTGAATGTTGAGATGTTATATTGGTTTCACTGGTAAAAATAAATAATTGAAATGGGTATATATTTGTTTTTTGTTAAGTTGCCTAATAATTATGCACAGTAATAGTCACCTGCACACACAGATATCCCCCTAAAATAGCTAAAACTAAAAACAAACTAAAAACTACTTCCAAAAATATTCAGCTTTGATATTAATGAGTTTTTTGGGTTCATTGAGAACATGGTTGTTGTTCAATAATAAAATTAATCCTCAAAAATACAACTTGCCTAATAATTCTGCACTCCCTGTATACGTACTGCGCTGTTGCAGTTATTTCTTGTGAAAGCCTATAGGGGCGAATTTCAGTAAAATAAGAAAAATATATACGCACTACACTATTTAATTGTTTTCTGGTTAAAGTGTATAGTGGCCTATTTAATTCCAACAAGAAATATATATTCTCAGGTCACTTCTGAAGTTATTTCTGGTGAAAGCATATAGGGGTGTATTTGATTAAAAAAAGAAAAATATATACGCACTGCACTGTTGCAGTTGTTTCTGGTTAAAGCGTATAGGGGCGTATTACAGTAAAAAAATATATATTCTCAGTCCATTTCTGCAGTTAATTCTGGTGAAAGTGTATAGTGGCCTCTTTCAGTCCAACAAGAGAAATATATGCTCAGTTCACCTCTGCAGTTATTTCTGTTGAAAGCGTACAAGGGCGTAACTGCTGTAATTCCTGCACCGTTCACCTGATTTAGATGTAAATCCCCTCAAATTAAAGCTGACAGTCTGCAGTTAAAGCACATCTTGTTTGTTTCATTTCAAATCCATTGTGGTGGTGTATAGAGCCAAAAATGTTATAATTGTGTCGATGTCCCAATATTTATGGACCTGACTGTATATGTGGTAAAATCTTTTTTGAATTATTTCGGTGGAAATACAAATTTCATTAACTTCCTCATCTCTTCATTAGCATCGGACAAACTAACTTTACACCCCCCAGCTATATATATAAATGGTGCAAGCACCACCTAGGGGCGAATAAAGGTAAATTACACTGCCAGCCTGTTAAAGGGAATTACAGCATGATGCCACAATACATTTGATATGACATTTAGCAAGAGTTTAAAGTGCCCACATATAGCACATAGTGGGACATTGCATCAAAATGAATCAGGCGTGGATCAGCCAGGATTTCCACACACCAATGCCTGATTCATCAGACTAGATCATCCATGGTGCCACACCAACAATTTGACAAAAGAGACCGGTTTCTTCTGGCTACCTGCCTCAGCTACTTTTATGATGCTGTTACCCGCCTGATACCACACATCTGATGCCAAGTGCTCCTTCTTTCACCCATTATCTTCTGTGGGTACTGGTATTTCCACCCACCTCCACAATATGTCACCTTGCCACTGTTTGGCCTCCTGAAGCTGCCGCCACCTCCAGACTCTGTCATTCTGCCGCTCTGTGGCCTCCTCCTGATGCTGCCACCTCCAGACCCTGTCATTGAGCCATACTGTGGTCTCCTTATGCTGCTGCCACTTCCAGACCATGTCATTGTGCCACTCTGTGGTCTCTTTATGCTGCTTTCAACTCACCACTATATCATAGTTCTACTCTGTGGACTTCTCATGCTGTTCCCACCCTCCCCACTTCTTGACTGGTCCACTATTTTGGCTCCACGCTTGGCTGACATCATCATTTATTTGACACTTCTTCTGATCTGTCAGAAGGAAGGAAAAACAAGACGCACAACGGATCCTGTTTGTGTAGCAGCTGTAAGGCCTGTAGGGTCCAATCAGAATTGGCTTATGATTTTGTAGCCAAAAGCAGGAGTGGGTACAAAACACAGAAGACATGCAAATATTCAATTCACGTGTCATCTCTGTTTTAGATCCACTCAGTTTTTTATTTGCCTTTAGCAATACTGATGGATTATTGAAAAAATGCTGACCGAGTGAAGGCGTATGCTCCACAGACAGGATCCGTTTTTTTCTGGGTAATTGTTCTGACGATCAGAGAATGGGGAAAATGAATCAGTGACGTCAACACAAACTTACTGCTGACACCCTCTCCACTCTGTCGGGGGGCTCTACTTGTATAAGCGTTTAATAGAACAGGTTCTGTAATCATCTGTGGAATCAGCTGACGACTGTGTAAAAGGAGTGCACTTCTTCTTGACTCTAACATCTACCTGTAAGGCTGAGTTGATACTTGAGTTATTTAGTCAGTTTTGGCCCCATGACCGCCCAAATAAGTAATTCTAAGAGCGACGCCTGTCATCTGCATGTCATACGGACTCACAGTATTATTTCACTACCAAAGCAGACTCCCTATGTGTGTTACTGCAAGGCACAGTGTTCTACACCACTATAAAGGCTCTCAGCAGCCAGGAAATAGTCGTTTTTTATCATAATTTGCTGCAAATTTATTTGGATCGAACAACATTTTTCCCGAAAAATTCGGTGAACCGGTGAATCAAATTTTTGAAAAATTCACTCATCTGTAGTAAGGACCCTAACTGGTCTGTTATTATGATGATTTGGTAATTTTTGCCTGATGATAAAAATGATTTTCCAATGGTTTCATCTAATATTTATAGATGGTGTATGCCTAAAATTATTATAAGAGGCAACATTGGTAAATGTAAATGCTGCTCATGACATTTACAATAAGGATTACTATCTAGGGCACAGCTCTTGTAAGAACTGATACTAGGCAAAGACACTCCTTGGTGAGGAAACTCCCCCATCTTGATGGAAATGTCCATCAGATCCAAATATTTTGTAGATGGTGAAAAAAAGTTATATGGGCCTTAAAGGGGTTGCACAACCATTAAATCTTTTATTTTAAAATGCACTAAAATAATAAAAGAAATTATACTTGCCTTACTGATCCCCTTGCTGCTCCAGTACCAAAAGCTTAGTGGGTCCACTGCCGGTCTCATTTTTTTCTGCTTGAAGGATTATATGTCGAAGGTACACAAGACTCCTGCAGCTAATCATATGAGGGATTAGGAAGGTGAGTGTTGTGTTTTAGGTGCCTAGAAAACTGTTTTAATATTTTCTTGTTATAGTTCTAAGTGCTTGGCTCATTCACTCATTCGCAGTAACCAACTCCATTCACTAAGCAATGGGCAGAGCTCTGCGGTTCTGACACCTATTGCTGGGGTCATAGCCACTCCTGAACAACTGATCTGATATCAGCGATGGACTGGCCATCGGGAGTACCGGGAGAATCCCGGTGGGCCGATCGAATTATGGGCCGGCCAGGGCCGCCATCAGGGGGGTAAAGCCGATACCCCAGTAAGGGGCCCGGAGCCATTTTAATTTTTTTGCTGTCAGTGTGTTAACTTTAAAATCAGCGCTCATCTCTTTACTATCTTACACTGACTCAGCTCCAGTAACAGCAGGCAGTGTGGGGGCGGCGCTCACTCACTGACGTCACACGCCTGCTCCTCCCACTAGGCGGCGCAGGCGCGTGACGTCAGTGAATGAGCGCTGCCGCCCGCACTTGTTACTGGAGGCTGGAGGGAGCTGAATGTAAGGTAGTAAAGAGATGAGCGCTGTGTTAAAATTAAAGTTACTGTCTGCAGCCTGCAGGATACCGATTTATTAATGTATACTACTGTGAGTGGCGGGGAGGGGGATCTATGGATGACGGCCCTGACTGTTATAGGGAGGGGGATCCGTGGATGGCACTGTTATGGGGGGGGGTCTGTGGATGACACTTATGGGGGGGGGGTCTGTGGATGACACTTATGGGGGGGATCTGTGGATGGCACCATTATGGAGGGGGATTTTTTTTTCTAAATTAAGAGTAAAAATAAAAAACCTGTTTATACTTACAGTGGAATGTTTTTACTTATGTTTTTTTTTGAGTGTGTTTGGGAAAAATAAAGTGGGACGGTCTGGCTGAAGTCCAGGGCCACTTTATTGTCCCAGTCCATCCCTGTCTGATATTAGATGACAGATATTGGTGGCCTAACTTGTCGATAGGCCATCAGTATAAAAGGACTGGACAACCCATCCAAGGGAATAGGAAGAAAAATCATGATTAGATACTTCTGGCGGGGGCCTATAAACAAGTGGAACAAAGGTTTGGGCATACTGAAATCCAACATGCCCATTCCTAGTTTCCACTATAACCCACTATCAATTCTAGTTGTGCCCATACACATTAGAATATTGGCAAGACCTGTCAACATTAGTCTATTGTATATGGAAAACTATAGTCTGTTAGTTCTCCATGGGTTAAAAGAAGGATCTCAAACCGTACTCAGCTTAGTCCACTCAATCTATTTGCATCAGCATCAGCAAGATACCACACTGCTGTCGATTAGAGTGATACATTATCTATCTATCTATCTATCTATCTATCTATCTATCTATCTATCTATCTATCTACTTCTTAACATTTAAATTGCAATACTATTAAAGTTATGCAAACCGAGGAAGTAGTAGGTGTGCTAAGATCTTCAAAAGATTTCATTTCCACGCACATATGTTACATGCGCCCCTTTCCATTTGAAAGTATTGACTTGGTTCCACAAAGGTGGCTTTCAAAATGTCCACAGTTGTTCAAAGATGGCTTAAAGTGTAACTGGCGGTTCATTTTTTTTTATACTCTAATAGTATAGTACACCCTGCGGTATAAATGCATTTGTGTTTTAAAATTTAATCATTTTCAGTTTTACCTGATAATAACTCCCACAAATGTGTGCTACTTTCCTATTCTGCAGCCTCTTCTCACAGCATTGTCACGTGCAGCCGTCTCCTCTGTATTATAAGCAGGAGACGGGAGAGCACTGGGAGGAGGAGCACAGCCCTGAGTGCCTGGAGCCCGGCAGAAAGTGGAGGGGGGAGGGCTGCTGTAGAAGCTGCTATCTCCTGAATGGTAACAGCTAGAAACATGCAATTGGTCTTGTTTAAAAGCTGACATTCCAGGCTTTCATACAAGACCAGACAGCTAAAGTCCAAGCAACAGAGGAGAAATCACTGTTAGAAATCGAGTTGGGAATAATTGCTGGTAAAATCAGCTTATTTATTAATTTTATTTATTTATTTTCCCTTTCAGCTTTATTCACAACCCATATCTCTAGCTGGTACCAAACCAGAGATATGAGCAGCTAAAGCAGCCCCCCCCCTTCCTCCCTGTCAGTGTGGAGGGGAATGAGGGAGCAGATACAGAGCTGACAGGTGACTATTAAGAGGCTAAAACAAATGCTTACTGATTTCATGTAATTGCAGGGCTTGTCTCTGGCTAGCTGTATGTGAGAGGATACACACTGCTCTGGGGTAATGGAGGAAGTTATCTACATTATGATTGGTCCTGCTAGTTCTTGTGAGGAGAGCAAGGGCTTATGGGAAGTGAGGGAAATACAGGATGGCCTCAAGGACAGGGCAAAGATCACCACAGGAAGTGCAGCAGAGGCCATCTTAGGAAGATGCTGAAAGTGAGGCGCAGAGAAATAGGGTTTCTAAGGGCTGAATACAGACATCAGAAAGGTAAAATTAACTGAAAAATAAAGCTTCATGAATACCTTCCCTTCGGCATCACATGTATTAGGAATTTCATTTTTGGTAGTGAAATGGCAGTTACACTTTAAGGACAACAAAGCAAAGGCAATGGAGGGTAATGGCCATCATGAAGCCCTGACCTTAATCCCATGAAAAATGTATGGGCAGAACTGAAAAATCATGTGTGGGCAAGGAGGACTACCGACTAACTCACATCAGTTCAGTCTAGGAGGACAAAACTTGTGGAAGGCTACATAACATGTGTGAACCTTGTTATTCAGTTTAAATGAAATGCAACCAAATACTAACCATGTGTAACTAAACTTCTGAGCAACTGATGTGATAAAAGAAATAAGAACAAAAATAAATCATGCTGCTTGGCGAACTACAAATGTGTTTTCTTATGTTTTTTCTTGAAGCAATGGCTTTTTTTCTGGCCACTTTTCCATAAATTCCCAGTCTGTAGAGTTATATTGATCCTATAAACATATATTTCTATCTCTGCTGTGGATCTTTGGAGTTCTTCAGTGTTATCATTGATGTCTTTGTTGAATATCTTATTAATGCTCTCCTTTCTTAATCAGTGAGGTTTGGTGGGCGGCCTTTTCTGGTTAGGTTTGCAGTTGTCCTATAATTTTTTTTATTTTATTTTTTATTTTGTTATAATGGATTCAAAGGTACTCCCAAGGGGTGTTTAAAGTTTGGAACATATTTTTATAACCCAAACCTGATCTATATTTCTTCACAACTTTATCTCTGACTTGTTTGGAAAGCTCATAGGTCTGCATGTTGCTAGTGTTGCAAACTCAGTCAACTTTCAGAATGTGTATTTGTATTCACATCATGTGAATCGTGTGACCCTTTGCACACAGGGGGCCCTTATTCAAATAATTATGTGACTCTTGAAATTGATTGGTTGGACAAAACATATGGACGCAAATATTTTTTAGTTTGTATTTAGTTATTTCTTTATATATATATATATTTTTTCAAATAAGATATTTTTTCATTCCATGTCAGGTCCATTACATAAAGTCTAAATTAAAATCAATTTTCCATTCAAGTTGCAATGCAACAGGAAGAATACTTTTGCAAGGCATATATAGAATATATAGCATTTTTCTTAGCATTATTAAAATCACTTTCTTATCTCCTGTGCAAATGAAGAAACTTGTTCTTGCTGTTCTACTATCACACTCGCACAGAATATCTCTGTTGCAAGCTGTTATTAATTTCCATGTCCAGATACAGCTTTCTACCTGAACTTTGAATTATTTTCAGGACTCAATTACCCAGGATATATGGCTGCCATGTCTTTAAGGCAATTCTATTTTTTGCCTTCTGCATTTATAGTACGAGGCCTGCCCCTTGATACCTTTTGCACAGAATGTTCTTAAAAATATCATCTTAGTACTGTAGTAATACAGTAATGCCACAGATTTTAAAGAAAAGTCATTAAGGGAGTACTCAGTACTAGGAAATATAGCTTCATGGCATGGATACATTTTTCAGAGCGGCTTCTAAATGTGTTGCTTCTTTTTTAAAAGTGAAATGAAGAGCACCCTCGATTCCAGATTAAAGGTTGGAAAAATCATCAGAATTTCTGCTCTCCAGGGAAACGTGCCACCTATGGAAAAGTTCTTACCTTGCTTCATGGATGGTGTACCTCTAACTCGCAGCAGCTATCAGGAACCGCGGTGTCAGGATCTCCTTGCATTTGTTAACTATTACATAAAACATTTTTTGAATCTATGGGCACACTCACATGATTATATAAAAGTTTCTTTAATTCATAAATGTCACTTGTGTATATCACTTGACCTCCTTGTTCTCATGTTCCTCCTTCTGCTCAGCCGCACGTCTGTAGGGTTCTGTAGTGCTTACATTGGGTGCAGGGGTGCTAATCTTAATCCATGACTTGATGAAAAATGATGTTTTGACTACAAAGGCTCAGTTCACATATCTTCTTTCTTGCACACTTTTGAAATGTGGAAAATCTCTTGGCGATTATGCTAAATGCGCCAAAAGGCTCCCAGGACCCAGAATATGTCAAATAGTGTTGGCATACTTTTTTTTTTTACTGCTTAGCAATACTTAGTATTATATGCTTTCCTCTGCAGAGTGACACAGCAAAAGCCTTTATACCACGTGGTATACATTTTTTATAAAGGGAGTTAATTGCTGAGGTATACCTTTGTAAGCATATGGTAACATATGGAGGCTTCTGACAGATGTACAGGGAGTGCAGAATTATTAGGCAAGTTGTATTTTTGAGGATTAATTTTATTATTGAACAACAACCATGTTCTCAATGAACCCAAAAAAACTCATTAATATCAAAGCTGAATATTTTTGGAAGTAGTTTTTAGTTTGTTTTTAGTTTTAGCTATTTTAGGGGGATATCTGTGTGTGCAGGTGACTATTACTGTGCATAATTATTAGGCAACTTAACAAAAAACTAATATATACCCATTTCAATTATTTATTTTTACCAGTGAAACCAATATAACATCTCAACATTCAAAAATATACATTTCTGACATTCAAAAACAAAACAAAAACAAATCAGTGACCAATATAGCCACCTTTCTTTGCAAGGACACTCAAAAGCCTGCCATCCATGGATTCTGTCAGTGTTTTGATCTGTTCACCATCAACATTGCGTGCAGCAGCAACCACAGCCTCCCAGACACTGTTCAGAGAGGTGTACTGTTTTCCCTCCTTGTAAATCTCACATTTGATGATGGACCACAGGTTCTCAATGGGGTTCAGATCAGGTGAACAAGGAGGCCATGTCATTAGATTTTCTTCTTTTATACCCTTTCTTGCCAGCCACGCTGTGGAGTACTTGGACGCGTGTGATGGAGCATTGTCCTGCATGAAAATCATGTTTTTCTTGAAGGATGCAGACTTCTTCCTGTACCACTGCTTGAAGAAGGTGTCTTCCAGAAACTGGCAGTAGGACTGGGAGTTGAGCTTGACTCCATCCTCAACCCGAAAAGGCCCCACAAGCTCATCTTTGATGATACCAGCCCAAACCAGTACTCCACCTCCACCTTGCTGGCGTCGGACTGGAGCTCTCTGCCCTTTACCAATCCAGCCACGGGCCCATCCATCTGGCCCATCCAGACTCACTCTCATTTCATCAGTCCATAAAACTTTAGAGAAATCAGTCTTGAGATATTTCTTGGCCCAGTCTTGACGCTTCAGCTTGTGTGTCTTGTTCAGTGGTGGTCGTCTTTCAGCCTTTCTTACCTTGGCCATGTCTCTGAGTATTGCACACCTTGTGCTTTTGGGCACTCCAGTGATGTTGCTGCTCTGAAATATGGCCAAACTGGTGGCAAGTGGCAGCTTGGCAGCTGCACGCTTGACTTTTCTCAGTTCATGGTCAGTTATTTTGCACCTTGGTTTTTCCACACGCTTCTTGCGACCCTGTTGACTATTTTGAATGAAACGCTTGATTGTTCGATGATCACACTTCAGAAGCTTTGCAATTTTAAGAGTGCTGCATCCCTCTGCAAGATATCTCACTATTTTTGACTTTTCTGAGCCTGTCAAGTCCTTCTTTTGACCCATTTTGCCAAAGGAAAGGAAGTTGCCTAATAATTATGCACACCTAATATAGGGTGTTGATGTCATTAGACCACACCCCTTCTCATTACAGAGATGCACATCACCTAATATGCTTAATTGGTAGTAGGCTTTCGAGCCTATACAGCTTGGAGTAAGACAACATGCATAAAGAGGATGATGTGGTCAAAATACTCATTTGCCTAATAATTCTGCACTCCCTGTATATGCCTGAGAATACACCCAACATATACCTATAATGTACGGTAGAAAAAAATGGACATGTGAAGAAAGCCTAAGTTGTGTACGCAATGTATTTTAACCTAAAAACTGTGAAGACAAGTTTACGGGTTCTTGCATGGCATAACGTGCATTAGGCTACTTTCACACTAGTCAACCAATATTAACCGGACAGATTAATATCAAAAACATCGGACCCCCAAGGAGTCATAATAATCACCAAAAAAATGAATGAAAATAACTTACATATGTATGAAGATCCAAACAACTTTATTGTAAGTATATATAAACATATAAACAATACATACATATATAATAAAACAGGCAGCACAAGGCGGGACACACAGATGAGTAGCAGGACCCAAGGAGAGGCCGGGAGATCGATGCACAAAATAGCATACCTCAAAACCTCATAGCAGCAACGCCCCAAACAAAGTGCAAAGGAGGCGATTGTGGAGATTGAGGTTGAAATAAAAAGGACAAAGTATAAACATACCCTGGATGGTGCAGAGATCTCTCGGCCGACTCCTGACCCAACGCCGTTTACTTTCACACTAGCAGCACGGACTTTCGGCATGCTGTTCCGTCGGGTGAACAGCCTGTCGGATCCGTCCTGCCGCTAGTGAACGCGTGCCCCCGGACTGTCGTTCCCATTGACTATAATGGGGGCGGGGCCGAGTTCCGGCGGAGACACGGCAGCACACGGCGAGAGGCTGCCGGAATAAATGTCGGACATGTCGTAGTTTTATTCTGCAGCCTCTCGCCGTGCGCTGCCGTGCCTCTGCCCGAACTCCGCCCCTGCCCCCATTATAGTCAATGGGGACAGAGCAGCAGTCCGGGGGCACACGTTGACTAGTGGCAGGACGAATCCGACAGGCTGTTCACCCGACGGAAGAGCCTGCTGGAGGTCCGTGCCGCTAGTGTGAAAGTAGACTTAGCTGCCAGGCTTTACTGCTGCCGATGACAAGATAAGCAAGAATGGTGAAAGAGAAGGTATGTCTTTCCCTTGGGCCCTATAGATCCTGAGGCTGTACCACATACTGACTACATTAGTGTCTACTTTATCCAGCAAGGCCACCTACATGGTGACTGTGCTCTGAAATTAGCAAGACCTCCTAATTATGTGCTCATCAGATCAAACTTAAAGGGAACCTTTCACCTGGATTTTGTGCATAGAGCTGAGGACATGGGTTGCTAGATGGCCGCTAGCACATCCGCAATACCCAGTCCTCATAGCTCTGTGTGCTTTTATTGTGTAAAAAAAAAACAATTTGATACATAAGCAAATTAACCTGAGATGAGTCAGAGCTTGAAAATATGACTCTTCTCTGGTCACACAAGTGAGATATGACTCTTTTATGTTCATTTGCATAAAAAGCAGGAAGTACAAAAATGCATAATACTTATTGAATTCATCTGCATATGAAATTAAAAGTGTAATTTATATGTTTAGGGTAACACAATGAACATTTAGAAACGCTCAGTGAGGGTAGCATAGTAGAGGTGACAGGTTCCCTTTAATGTCATTTATCTGTTTTCATTATACATTTTACTGAAACTATTTTTTCTTTTAGCATTTGGCTGCCATTGTCCTTTAAGATCAGCTAGAAGATCTTCATTATTTTATAATCATATCCTTGGAAAATAAAATTCTAATCTTCTACCTCATGTCATGAACATATGTTCCTCTCTCATTGCAGTGACATAATGCAAGTAAATGAGATTGTATGTTTTGTCAGGAACCCAAACTACGCGCCTGTGATTTAAGAGTTTATTGCTACACTTCTTTTTTTTTTTGCTGTTGACACCAGTACATTCAAATCAAGAAACTAAACCTTGCCTGGGGCAAGAAAGCTTACTAAAATATAGAGTACATGTTGTGGAAATGATCACAATTTAGAAAGGATGAGTTTGTTTATCACTTGTAACTATAATGCGGTTTCAAACTGTGAGTCCTAAATGATTAAACTGGAGATGACGGTTAATAAAGGCTGTATTTGTACAAACATACTGTTTTTATATATGACATTTTGACTACAAATAAAAGGACTAAAGAAAACATAAAATGCTTTTATGCCCATGCTCAGGAGTGTACTGCTATGCAGTACACAGAACAGGTTTGATATACTGTCATTTGGTTATTTGAAATGTTATTTTTTTTGCCTACTCAATAGTATTGTATGGATAGGTCACAGTTAACAACCTTGATTCAGTCCCTTTAGGTTTCTAGGAGATGGACCTGGGTCCTCATCTAGTCAGTGGACAGTCTATTGCTGAGGACTAGGCCTGAGTCCCAGAGAACTATTATTTCTGAGACAGCTACAGCTAAGAAAGCAGATTTATCCTAAGTGCTCCAGAGAGTGAAAGAGAGGGAAGATTAGACAGTCCAAAGTCTGCAAGGTGGTGCATTGGAGTCAGTCAGCAAGGTACTGTGTATGTTTAAGACTGATATAGACTTTGCAATTGTGAGAAAGAATATTGCCCACACTCTTTTCCACACTTTGGCCAGCCGTATTTTAATTCTGTACCCCTCAGTCCAGGAATTACAGAACATCTACCAAGAACCTCATAGCTAGCTTAAGGTTCTGCAGAAAAAGACTTTATAACGAGAGACAGGAGAAGAACCACAACCACCATCATTGCTGCTATTGATACATAGCTATTGAATGGTGCCTTGTCCTTTTGGATGTACTACTGTATCATGCTAATCCCACTGGGGCTCAGGATCTAAGTTCTCTATCATTATGTATTTGGAGTGTGGGAGGAGATCAGAGTACTCAGAGAAAAGTCACACTTACACAGGGAGAAGATACAAACTCCATTCCAATGTTGTTCTTGGTTGGATTTGAACTTGCAGGGCACCAGTGCTAACCAGTAAGCCACTGTGCTGCCCACTCTGCCCTTTAGTAAAGAGAGACTCATTTATTTACTACAACACTCCTTTCTTGCACACTGCCGAAGCACCAACTACCACCAGGCAGGAGCCTCAGCTCCAGAGTGTGCCCAGAGGGAAGAAAGGGTGCACCCTCCCGTCACTGCATGGCCCTAGGAGAGTATTGGTGTGAGAATGGCTGATCTGATTCATGTGTACAATCATTATTGCTAGAGCCACTACCACTTCCATCCTCCACACATTGCTCCTGGGCTGCCGCATACACTGTGCACTAAGAGCGCCACAACCAGCACCATCTTATTCATCCTGCAAGAGGATGGATATGGCGGGGCTCACCGCAAAGTCTCAAAGACTGAAAGTACCAACTAAAACACCTATCCAAATCTAGCCAAGTGTCCTGGCTGGTAGCTTCGGGTTCAACCAAATCAAACACAAAGGCTTGATTTTATCATTTGCAGTGGTTTTGGTGTCAGTTTTAAATCTGTCTTTGCTTTGTGAGGTTGAGACAAATTTATGAAATGGGGAACAGTAATAATACATTTGTCGCAAATGCAATGTGGTGTAGGCCTATGTCTGTAAAAGTACACCAGGGAGTTTCTTGATGTGGAAGTCGCAAAGATATACACCATTTGTGGCATTTTTACGCCATAAAACTGGTGTAGCAGATTTGATAAAAGTCCCTCAAAATGCCCAATTCTGATCTGTACCAGTGGGTTTGAACAAGGCCTCTGATACCTTTCTATCTATAATCAGTTGCTATAGGATTAAAGCTTGAAAACCATTTTCAGCTTTGAAATCCCGTCTGACCCTCCCAGTCTCAATCCCCTGATCTGATAACTACGGTAGCTACCTAAAATCCAAATAAGGAATATTGTGCACATGGGTAGTTGTAATGAAGATGATCCTTTCTTATCTGAAGCTGTCATTATGATATAAAGAAGAGATTTGAGGGTGGATACAAGCTCTCATTTATCCTCTTTAACAGGAACTGGAGAGATTTAGAGGGCTTATACTGCTTTGGGGAACCTGATGATGATGATTGGTCTGATCCCTGGTGGTTAGCAGCAGCTGTCAGTAGAGAAGAAAGTGATCTGCTTCAATGAATACTTGCTGAACCTCATGAGACATTTAGAAGTCTGAACTTTTCATCAACCACTGGGGCAAAATAAACTGGCTATGATCTCCCTCGAGACCGCTAACCTTAAAGGGCTATTTCAGTCCTACTGCTGGCTGGGCCCCCCACTGATCTAATAGTTATTCCCTATCCTGTGTATAGGGAATACCTTGAAACAACTGAAATACCCCTTTAAATATATTGCTAGGATGAGCTACTCTTAATTTCTACTAAGTCTTGAAAAAAAAAATATTATACACTGCGTGCAGAATTATTAGGCAAATGAGTATTTTGACCACATCATCTTCTTTATGCATGTTGTCTTACTCCAAGCTGTATAGGCTCGAAAGCCTACTACCAATTAAACATATTAGGTGATGTGCATCTCTGTAATGAGAAGGGGTGTGGTCTAATGACATCAACACCCTATATTAGGTGTGCATAATTATTAGGCAACTTCCTTTCCTTTGGCAAAATGGGTCAAAAGAAGGACTTGACAGGCTCAGAAAAGTCAAAAATAGTGAGATATCTTGCAGAGGGATGCAGCACTCTTAAAATTGCAAAGCTTCTGAAGCATGATCATGGAACAATCAAGCGTTTCATTCAAAATAGTCAACAGGGTCGCAAGAAGCGTGTGGAAAAACCAAGGCGCAAAATAACTGCCCATGAACTGAGAAAAGTCAAGCGTGCAGCTGCCAAGATGCCACTTGCCACCAGTTTGGCCATATTTCAGAACTGCAACATTACTGGAGTGCCCAAAAGCACAAGGTGTGCAATACTCAGAGACATGGCCAAGGTAAGAAAGGCTGAAAGACGACCACCACTGAACAAGACACACAAGCTGAAACGTCAAGACTGGGCCAAGAAATATCTCAAGACTGATTTTTCTAAGGTTTTATGGACTGAAGAAATGAGAGTGAGTCTTGATGGGCCAGATGGATGGGCCCGTGGCTGGATTGGTAAAGGGCAGAGAGCTCCAGTCTGACTCAGACGCCAGCAAGGTGGAGGTGGAGTACTGGTTTGGGCTGGTATCATCAAAGATGAGCTTGTGGGGCCTTTTCGGGTTGAGGATGGAGTCAAGCTCAACTCCCAGTCCTACTGCCAGTTTCTGGAAGACACCTTCTTCAAGCAGTGGTACAGGAAGAAGTCTGCATCCTTCAAGAAAAACATGATTTTCATGCAGGACAATGCTCCATCACACGCGTCCAAGTACTCCACAGCGTGGCTGGCAAGAAAGGGTATAAAAGAAGAAAATCTAATGACATGGCCTCCTTGTTCACCTGATCTGAACCCCATTGAGAACCTGTGGTCCATCATCAAATGTGAGATTTACAAGGAGGGAAAACAGTACACCTCTCTGAACAGTGTCTGGGAGGCTGTGGTTGCTGCTGCACGCAATGTTGATGGTGAGCAGATCAAAACACTGACAGAATCCATGGATGGCAGGCTTTTGAGTGTCCTTTCAAAGAAAGGTGGCTATATTGGTCACTGATTTGTTTTTGTTTTGTTTTTGAATGTCAGAAATGTATATTTGTGAATGTTGAGATGTTATATTGGTTTCACTGGTAAAAATAAATAATTGAAATGGGTATATATTTGTTTTTTGTTAAGTTGCCTAATAATTATGCACAGTAATAGTCACCTGCACACACAGATATCCCCCTAAAATAGCTAAAACTAAAAACAAACTAAAAACTACTTCCAAAAATATTCAGCTTTGATATTAATGAGTTTTTTGGGTTCATTGAGAACATGGTTGTTGTTCAATAATAAAATTAATCCTCAAAAATACAACTTGCCTAATAATTCTGCACTCCCTGTAATTACTATGACGTAGCATATTTGTTTCAGATTCTTTTTTTGTTATATTCACTTCTTCTAGCCACAATGAGACTGACATACCTGTCCACAATACAATGACATGTTTAAAGGGGTTCTCTGAGCATTTAGTTTAATTAGTGACTGGTGCTAACCTGTGGAGGGAAGCACTTTTACATAGGACTGTCTGCACTGTACTGCCGTCTTTCGTCCACCCAGATTCACTCTGGATGTGGTCGCTTCCTGTTCAGCTGCATTATAGTCAATGCAGCCGAACAGGTAAAGAAGTGGACACATCTGGAGCAGAGCGGAAAACCCTGCAGCAAGCGACAGTGCAGACAACAGCATTGGGGGAACAATGGAGGGTAAGTCCTATGTAAAAGAGCTTCCTTCCACAGGTTAGCACCAGTCACTAATTAAACTAAATGCCCAGAGAACCCCTTTAGTTCTGATATTATTTAAAATACCTTGTTGCTTACTGCCGGTTGTAGCAGTTATTACCCTATACTTTGTTGTAACCTGCTCATCGCAATTTTCAAGCTTCACCCAGATTAATTGACTATAGTTCTTGTCTACCGTTGGCATGGATTATTTTATTAGTTTTCTTATTTCCTGACCTCAGCAGCTTTGACTTTGTATATAGTTTATTTCCCATGATATTGTTCCTACTGATTTTGTAGATGCTAGACTTCTTTTCTTTCTCTTTAGTCACTCATATTTCCAAATTTAGTTGGAGATTCTCCACTCACACAAAAAATATTATATTCATACAAAATATTATTCAATATTATTTGATATTTTCAAGATACAGGCCGTCCATGATCATATCATGCATCACCTGTAAGCTCACTTAGCAAAAAACATTAACTCTAGTATTAAAGGGGTTATCTGATATCTAAAATATCCCTCCCAATGCCCGGGCTCCTTGTATTGATTATACTTATCTGCTCTCCAAAACCTGCAACACTCTGGATCCCTGCATGGCCGCCATTGCATCTCCCCATCCCTTGAATTAAAAGATCTGGTGATAGAGGGCGCAGCCAATAGCAGGCCGCAATGGTTACCAGCCTCATGAGGGATGCAGGGATCCGGAGCGAAGCAGGTGAGTATAATCCATACAAGGGTTCCGAGCATTGGGGGGGATATTTTAGATATCGGATAACCCCTTAAAGGGTCGCCTACAGGGGCTGAGAATTCAATAGATCATCGCTAATGAGCATTTATAGTAATGGTCGTTAGTCATGATCTTGCTGTGTAAATGCACCACCGATTACCTGATGAACGAGTGCAGCACAAAAAATCCTTGTTTCCCGGTGGAAGATTGTGCTGCATAAACACGATCTGCTGCTGTGAAACAATGAGACAGTATTGGGAAGAGCGATGGCATTAGCAATTGCTCCTCCCCATACTCTGGGGGAGATCGGTGCATGTAAATGCACCAGGTTCCTCCACTGGCGATCAGTAGATTGTTGGGATGGAACACTTTCTTCCCGACAATCTGCTTGTACATCATCCCGTGTAAAGGGACCTTTACTCAGTTCATAGCTCAAATTCCTCTAAATTATGCAATGTACATTCAGAAGATAGTGTACACAGTGCCTTTCTGATTGACTAGATGTAGTCCCCCAAATATGGATACTCTTCATTAAAGAAGGGATAGACAAATTATTGTAGGCTTCAGAAGCTAAGTGGACATTAATGGAAAATAATCCGGCAGCCAATTTCAAGGCACATTGTCTTGAATTGCCTTAAGCTGCACATATGCATTAGAAAAAAGGTTACCAAACCTGGCTATTTGGGCTGGATCAGCTTACTTTCTAACATGTATGGTGGCCTCCTAAGTCTTCCTTGATGACAGTTGGCAGAGGAGATAAGGATTGGGTAGTTAGATTTCAACATGACCGATCCATTTTTTCACAAGAAGATAAGCCACTCCCATATGCACACATATGGGGCAGTAGGATAGATAGCTGCCAGCCAAGGGGCATTCAGCCCACAGCTATCTTATGTATATATGTTTTCTACTGCACAGTTCAATGTTGTCTATTTGGAGCAGCTGGGCAGATGATGAGTATGATATTAATCAATGGGATTAGTGACTGAAGTCTAGAAAAATGCCTTCTCCCATGGTCATGGTTTCATCTTCCATATCTCCAGTTCTCAGAAGTACCAGATTAAATTAGATATGTGTGAGTGATTGGAGTAGCTTTCTACTGTAGATTCTTGAAGAAACATGAAAAACATGAGACATAAACAACATAAAACAAACAAAACTACAAGATAGCTGTACGAGAC
The DNA here is from genome assembly GCF_905171765.1 of Bufo bufo. Classification (NCBI taxonomy): domain Eukaryota; kingdom Metazoa; phylum Chordata; class Amphibia; order Anura; family Bufonidae; genus Bufo; species Bufo bufo. The sequence continues at coordinate 540,229,891 of NC_053391.1, read as the reverse complement.
AAGTACATCCCTGATACAATGATGTCTACTCTTGCTATTTCTTTAAAGTGTTAATGCTCTGGTAATACATTAGACTTTCCCTAGGCGATCCGCATACCATGCTCTCCACATACATAACACTGCAGTCATTCAGCACAATCTGAACATCTGACAGAAGAGGGAGATGAATGGTGATAGATCTGTGTCACGTCCATCACAGACCAATCACTGTGCACCCCATCCTGCGGAAATACACCTTATTGATACATTACACCCTCAAAGCATGATTAAATAACTAAAGCATTGTGCTTCTATGACCCCAATCAAAAAATGCCCATCATGTTCAGACAGCAAATACAAGAGGAAAATTGAGTGTAATAAATATCAAATTCATTTTTCGGTTAATTAATTGTATGATTTATTTATAAATGAAAGTGATAGTAGAAATGACGATAGAAATGTTATTTTTTTACTTTTTCTCTGAAATGTTGCATGAAATTTACTTTATTATAGTAGAAGTAGAGTTGGACTAGTAAATGTGCTGGTATCTACAGAGAAATGTACCTACCATATATCAAAATGGCTTTGAAGCTGAACAAGCATGTCAGATAAAAAGCAACCTATGTCCGATTAGACATTCATAAAAAACAGAATGAAATAGCCACTCCGTTGTACATGGTGACCAAACATATGTTCTCTTTCCAGTAAATTAACAGCAAAATAACAAAAAAATTAAAATTATCATGAGCATGTACAAAACAATAAGTTATCAGATATGGTTGGACATAAACGTGATAAACATGCTATACCAGGTGAGGAGCAGTTGTAAAAATCCAACAAACTGATTACCTTTACAGCAAATTCTTGTCTTATGTTGATCATCGTTAACATTTCCATAAACTTAGACATTGGATAAATCGTTTGGATTTGGTGATTTCAACCCATTCTAAATATTCATGGCCATCTTAAGGCCAAAATCTTCGTGCTCCTGCTCCTGACCACCCTCAGCCCCCATCTTTCCGGCTTCCAATCCATCCTGACCGGCGGCCTTGTCTTCTTCAGGTTCGAGCCAGTCCCGGAGTACCGGCCGCTCACAGCTCGCCGCCACTCACTCACCGCCAGCTGTCAGGACCGTGAGCGAGACAGTCAGACAGTCTGCACTGCAGTTTGAAATGAACTGTGCCCGGGTCTGAGAAAGGCTTGTACCCAGGCACAGGATTACAGTCCGGGTCAATACCGTAAGGGTGGCAACCCTACATATGGCGGGCTTTTTTAGGATTGCATAACCCCTTTAAATGTACTCCCCTGCCTTTCTCCGGTTTTCTTTTTTGCATGCAAATCCTTCTTATTGATTTCTGATTGTTTCTGGGGACAGTGAGACAATGATACTGTGCAACATCTCCAAGTTCCTGAAATAACATGAGAAAACATGAGTCATAAATGACATAAAACAAACTGAAGCTCAAGATAGCCTTACTAGAGGGCTAGCCTGCTCCTGATAAAAGGACTTCTAGCTTCACAATCCAGCACAAATAAAACTGAGTGTTAATAGGTTGCCAGCCAGTAGCCACATTCTACAAGCATAAAAGGGTTAATAATAAAGATACAGAGCCTGAATTGTAAGGAGAAAAGAAGAAAAAACACCTTTTTAACATGAGATTGAATGAAGTTATGTTAACAGGAAGCGCTCCATTGTTTTTATGGTGAAATGCTCCCCCTCTTTGCTATGTACACACCTATCTTTCCATTTGAAAAGACTGAAGTTGACTCGAAGATGGCAGCTTTCAAGATGGCTGTTATGCTGGTCACATGGTATAACAGTTTTTCCATTTCTCCTACAGCTTGTTTCTGCCAAACAATTCTAATTTTATCTGGGTGTTTCCTTACCTTTCAGACTCTCTGGGGGAAATTGATTAAACTGGTCAGTTTCCCATAGCAACCAATCAAATCCCACCTTTTATTTTCCAAAGGAGCTGTGAAAAATGAAAGGAGGAATCTGATTGGCCGCTATAAGCAACTAAGCCAATTCTACTTTACACCATTTTGATAAATCTCCCCTTTGTACTTTTGCTTTCATATGGATCTACTCCATGCCTTGGATAAAAAAAAAAAAAAACTCACAAAAGCTGCAAGTGTGACTGCAGCCTTATGAACGTATGCCCCATCTGCCCCAATATTGTGATATTCAACAAATGTCTGTAATACATTGATGTCTAGAAGATAAATCTGAGATTTTACAAATGTGTTTCTCTGCAGCAGAAAAAAAGCTAATTTTATAGCAATGGTTTGATGCCAAATGCTTTCCCTACTTAGTGTATTTCTGGAAAGCTCACCATCTGCTGAATATAATTCCGGAATGCACAGTTTTCTATTAACTCAATGCTTGGATTACTATTTTCATGGTTAAAATCCAATTTTCTGGTCTAAATTAGGAGCGGGTGGAAGAAATTAGTGAATAAGTGGCTCCTGTTTGTGAGACAACAGAAAGCTCAGTGGGGGGCAATGTCTTCTCCTGTTGCTGGAGTCAGCAGCAGCATTTCTGGCAAATTGAGCAGGAGGAACAAATTGTTTTGTCTTTGGCTTGTCCACTTGTTACTTTTGTCACCTATGTGTTGTTTCTTGAAGCTGCTGTTAAATATTTAGGCAAGTGGCCATGTTTATGTGGATAATACACTGCAAATTGTCCAGCAAAAGTCCAGACTCTAGTCACCAAAAGATGGAACATATAGGCCAAATGGTCCACAAATGGGGCAAACATGGAAAATATATATAGTCCAGATGAATGATATAATCATTAGGTCTTCTAATTCACCTTTCTAGGGATCTATAATTAATTATTAATATAATTGCTGACTTGATCAACTGATAGTAAATGCATTGCTATCTGAAATGTAACGTGAGTCTGGTGAGCACATGGGATCACTGTTCCTGCCATCTATTGCCATCTATGGTGCCTTTGTACTGCAGGGCCTGAAGGTATTAGGTCTAATTACCTGTTCATTTGTATGTGATTAAACTGATAACTTCAGGGTATTGTGCAAATGAATAGACATTACTGTGTCCTGGAATCAATGGACTTCTATCAGCCAAGTATCCCTCACCGTGCACATTAACAAATAATGACCCTCTTGTCCATAAGGAAAAATAACACAGGCCTACACACACACAAACGTGCACCTACACATAGATACACACAGGCCAAAAATGACTTTCTAAATATGGATATTTAATGTACGTAAGATATATAAATCTTATGCATGTGTTATTTCAATATATTTGCATCTTATGTCGCACTTTTTGTTCATTGCGTATCTTGGGCTCATGTGCACTGTCGCACATGTACTGTACTTCTTTCAATTTCTAATTATGAACCACTTTGTTGTTTTTTGGTTGAAATACTGGCACATACTGTGTGCTTATGGTTTATTATTGATTCACTTTGTGATGTTGTTGTATTAAATGTTCATAGTTGTGGGCAGAGTTATATTTATCCAGATTTTTTACATTTTAATAATCTGAAAAGGCGTTAATGACCAGATACTTTTTGGTTATATAGCACACATGGCTTTACAGTCCTATGTTTTTTATTTTGCTGGACTACCCAAAAAATTTTAGTAATTTTTTTTACATAACACCTAGAACTTTGTATTCTTTGTTTGTTTTATTTATGGAAAACTGCAAACCATTTTTTAAAAACTATAGCTCCTTATTTTTCAAATATGCAAACTGACCAAAATAAATTACTAAAATTGGTTTACTATGTTATGTGTTTTTTTTTTAAATATATAATATGTATAGTTTCACTTGTATGGGGCTACTATAGCAGCATTTTTTCCCTTTCTGTTTGTATATTAATATATTTTTACTTATTTTTATAATAAGTTTCATAATAAGTTTCCCTTGAGGTCATTAAAAACCTCTGGGAAACATTGACCCTTTTTTTTTATTTTGCACGTTTCCACTCTAATTGGGGCATACAAAGGAGGTCCAGTTACAGGGAAAACCGCCCCCTGTGGGTGCACTGGACCTAGGCAGAGCTGATCAGGGCCTGCTAAGATACTGGATCACTTCTCTACCTGAGACACACACCGATGAAATAATTGCCAGGTCCAAAAGAGGAAGCGGTTCAGCAGCTTCCTCTATTGGCTGCATAGCGCTAGTTGAGTACTATGTACAGAAGAAAGGCAAAGCCAGAAGTGATAATAAATGTCTTCTCTTCTTCTCAGAGTCCCTGGCCGTCAGGATTGCAGGAGTTGAACATGTACAGCACCTAATCATTATGAGATTAAAATGTAAGCTTCATGTGTACATCACGAGCAGACCGGTATAAATGTAAGACCCAAAACTAAAATCCACACAGCACCAGCAATAGACTGACAGAATATTCCCATATAGGAACATATAAACCTCTGTGTGCTGCTGTATAGTTCTTCTGTGAGCAATAGGAGCAATGTTTGTACAGAAGAATACTTGTGTTAGGCTTCCGTCACATAGGTTTTTGTGGCCTTTTTTTGCCTTATTTCAAGTCCAATAGTGAAGAGTATGCTAAAATGTCTTGAAAAACGAAGAACATGCTGCAAACTGCAATGTGGTCACTAAAAGAGAAAACTGGCACAAACAAAAATGCATTGTTTGTAATGCATTTTATATTTCACAATTGGTTTTGAGCTATTGCCTGTGGGAGAAAAAATGTAATGTGTGAAACCACCTAAAAGAAGACCTGTCACCGCTCCTGACATGTCTGTTTTAATAGCTACACACATTTCCCATATAATAACAATTCTGGAGCATCTATTCTTATGGCTCTATGTTGTGCCATTCCTCTGTTATCTCTACTAGAAGTTATGAATGACTTGCTAGCAGTCTGCATTAAGGGTACAGAGGGGTGGGAACCAGTTGGGGGCGTGTACCTGCACAGACTCCCTCTGTCCAATCAGTGCTGCCATTGTCAGACAGTGCAGGTACACCCCCCCCCCAACTGGTTACCACCCCTCTGTACCCTTACTGCAGACTGCTAGCAATTATTCATAACTTCTAGTAGAATTAATAGAGGAATGGGATAACATACAGACATAAGAATAGATGCTCCAGAATTGGTATTACATGGGGAATGTATGAAGCTAGTAAAACAGACATGTCAGGAGTATTGAAAGGTCCTCTTTAAAGGGATTCTCCAGGAATGATTTAAAATGGCCACCAGCAAGCTGTCCCAGAATGCAAGCAGGACTGGTTGCCTCCACTTGCGGAGCTGCCTAGGTGGGTGAGGGGACGGGACCTCACTACACATTATGCTCTGGCACTTCCATATGCTACACATTGGTGAGCATTAAATCATTCCCTGAGAACCCCTTTAAAGGGAACCTGTCACGTTGAACATGTTATAGAGCAGGAGCTGAGCAGATTGATGTATATTCTTATAAGAAAAGATTCAGTATAACTTGTAATTTATACATTTAAATCCCTGTTCATTCTGGGCTTTGACGTGAAGGAGGTGGTCTTATCAGTGACTTCCCCCTATGACTGTGCAGAAATTACGCACAGCATCTGTGTGCTTATACTGATATTTATGCCAGCCCCTCGCAAATGTGCAGTTTAGGACTTTTTCACAACACAAAATTGACATATTTAAATAATAACACGTGTGTTGAAGGAAGCCTAACTAGACATACTTGCAGTGTAAGTCTCATGGGAAGCTGGGTGACATCCCAGTGAAAGCCATAACAACATTATTTATTTGTTATGCACTTATATAGCGCTGACATATTCCGCATTAGGCTACTTTCACACCTGCGTTCAGGTGTCCGCTCGTGAGCTCCGTTTGAAGGGGCTCACAAGCGGCCCTGAACGCAGCCGTCCAGCCCTAATGCATTCTCAGTGGAGGCGGATCCGCTCAGAATGCATCCGCCTGCCAGCGTTCAGCCTCTGCTCAGTGAGCGGACAATTGAACGCTGCTTGCAGCGTTCGGGTGTCCGCCTAGCCGTGCGGAGGCGAGCGGATCCGTCCAGACTTATAATGGAAGTCAATGGGGACGGATCCGTTTGAAGATGACACCATATGGCTCAATCTTCAAGCGGATCCGTCCCCCATTGACTTTCAACGTAAAGTCTGAACGGATCCGCTCAGGCTACTTTCACACTTAGAAATTTTTCTAAGTTATAATCAGGGGTCGAGTCGAGGGGGAACGGCGTTCCTGCACTTTTTTCATGGCAGGAACGCCGTTCCCTTTCAGGGCAAAAGGACCAGGAGGAAGCGGTGAAGGCTTTGTACTCACCGCCGCCTTCCTGGTCCTCGGCTGTCGGCTGTGAGGGCTGCGCACAGGAGCGGAGTGAGTCGCTCTGTGACGTCACTCCGTGCGCAGCCTACAGCAGTAGAAGAGGAGCGTCTGCGTCCAGGAGCAGGAGAGGTAAGTGTAAGTGTTGAGAGGCACTGACGGGGGGGGGGGGGCTGATGAGAGGCACTGACGGGGGGTGGGGCTGATGAGAGGCACTGACGGGGGGTGGGCTGATGAGAGGCACTGACGGGGGGGGGAGGGGCTGATGAGAGGCACTGACGGGGGGGGCTGATGAGAGGCACTGACGGGGGGGCTGATGAGAGGCACTGACGGGGGGGGCTGATGAGAGGCACTGACGGGGGGGCTGATGAAGAGGCACTGACGGGGGGGGCTGATGAGAGGCACTGACGGGGGGGCTGATGAAGAGGCACTGACGGCGGGGCTGATGAAGAGGCACTGATGGGGGGGCTGATGAAGAGGCACTGATGGGGGGGCTGGATCTTGGGTAAGTTCCCACACTTTTTTCCCCAGGACTTGACCCCTGGTTATAATGCAGACGGATCCGTTCTGAACGGATGCAAACGTCTGCATTATAGGAGCGGATCCGTCTGATGAAACATCAGACGGACCCGCTCCGAACGCTAGTGTGAAAGTAGCCTTACATTACAGACATCATCACTCGCTGACCCCAATGGAGCTCACAATCTAAGCTTCCTATCCACATAAATAAATAAAAACTGCCAAAATGAAAAGTAGAACAAAATAGAAAATTTAGCTATTTCCACTTTTACTTCAGTGATCTTTAAAGTCAATGGGGAGTGGATGATGTGGTTCATAAATGGTAAAAAGTCTATCATCTGTCTATCATCATATGTCCTTGAGAAAGGTTCTAAGGTTGAGCCGAAATGTCGTGTATCCACATGGGTGAATAAACCTTTTGCATTTTTATATATTTTTTGAGTGCTGCCTTTTTGCTATTTTGTATATTGGGCAATGGTCTAGTCACCTCAGGCGTGCACCTATTAAGCTATTTATGGTTATTTTACTCTAGTGCTGCCATATATCTACTTTTATGTCTATCTATCTATCTATCTATCTATCTATCTATCTATCTATCTATCTATCTATCTATCTATCGTCTGTGTCTGTCTTTCTATCTGTCTGTCAAACTATTGAACATTTGTCCTATTTTTAAAACATACAAAACCATTTAAAGTTATAAGGAGATTGTTGTGTTATTATTACATTCAGTACATTCAACTAATACAGAACACATATGAAAAAAAAAATTGGGAACTTAAAAATTAAAGAATACCATAATATTTTAAGCGATATGTATTAACTTTAGTGAAATTTGTTTATATAATACAGTTTCATAACCATGTAACTGAGTTTACTACTAGTTCTTGCTTTTTTTTTTATTCAGTTCTTGCTTATTTGACATTTGCAGATTACTTAATTTCCAGAAGATCATGGGTTTGCTTAGATGTCACAAAATATAAGTGTGTATTATTTGGCTTCCAACTGAGATCCCTGTTAATGACAGCCTCATTTGCTCAGCTTCACTGACCATTTGTCTTGGAGACACAAGAGATTGGTGAAAGGGGAGACTAATTTACATATCCTTGAGCTTATAACCTTAGGAAAGGGATGGGACCAAACAGTTTTCTGCACTCTCTTGTCCTGATCACAAGGGCTTCTTAACAGGACTGTGCTGAGTGACTTCACAGCTGGAGGGCCTCACTTATGCTACATTTTGCTCTGCTTGACAAGGCATCAGGACTTTTAACTTTGCTGCTTGAATTTCTATAACCCAAAGGAAAAGAATAAAGGCCTAAAAATGATGGATCATTTAAGCATCCTGCATACACTGTTGCTGAGTTTGATGACTTCACTATCTTTTGGGGAAATCGCTCATTACTATATCTATGAAGAGGAAGCACCAGGAACAGTAATTGCAGTTTTATCAGACCACCCTATGTTTAACTCCACGGAACGACCAGCTACCAATTTCCGCCTCATGAAGCAGTTTAACAACTCTGTTATCCATGTCCAAGAGAGTGATGGGCAGCTGACCATTGGTGAAACAATAGATCGAGAGAAGATCTGCAGACAATCTCCAAACTGTATTTTGGCACTGGATGTGATCAGTTTTTCAAAGGATCAGCTACAACTGATTAACGTGAAACTGGAGGTAAGAGATATTAATGACAACAGACCCCATTTCCCCAGCTCTGAGATGCATGTGGACATTTCTGAAAGTTCATCCGTGGGTACTCGATTTCCTTTACAAATTGCAATTGATGAAGATATTGGGACAAACTCGATCCAAAACTACGAACTCTCTTCCAATAGTCATTTTGCCATTGATGTTTTGACCAGAGTAGATGGTGTTAAATATGTTGACTTTGTGTTAATTAAAGAGTTGGACAGAGAAAGTACATCTGCATATACATTGGAACTTGTGGCTATGGATGGTGGAAGCCCATCACTTTCTGGCAATACAGTAGTTAATGTTCGTGTCCTGGACTTTAATGACAACAGTCCTGTATTTGAGAAGAGTGCTGTCATTGTGGACATCATGGAGGATGCTCCTGTAGGATACATTCTACTAGATCTTTATGCAGAAGACCCTGATGAAGGTTCAAATGGAGAAATTATTTACAGTTTCAGCCCTCAGGTCTCTCCAGAGGTACGTCAGCTTTTTAAAATTGATCCTAAATCTGGAGGTGTAACCCTTGAAGGCAGAATTGACTTTGAAATTAAACAGACCTATGAGTTTGATGTACAGGCTCAAGATGTAAGTCCTAATCCATTAACTGGTAACTGTAAAATAACTGTGAATGTCATTGATGTTAATGATAATGCCCCAACTATCAGCATCACTCCTCTGACTTCTGTGGACAAAGGCATAGCCTACCTAAGTGAATCATCTGCAATGAACAGCTTTGTAGCGCTAATCAGCACCACTGACAAAGACTCTGGGTCAAACAGTCAAGTCCACTGCACACTGTATGGACATGAACATTTCAAGTTAAAGCAAGCTTATGATGACAGCTTCATGATAGTCACCACCTCAGGTCTTGATCGTGAAAAGATAGCAGAATATAACCTTACATTGGTGGCAGAAGATCTAGGATTCCCTTCACTGAAAACCATAAAGCAATATACCATCAGGGTGAGTGATGAAAACGACAATGCTCCTCAATTTACAAAGCAAATATATGAACTGTCTCTCCTGGAAAACAATCCTGCTGGTGCTTATATCACTGCACTGACTGCTAAAGACCCAGATTTTGGGCTCAATTGCAAAGTATCTTATAAACTAGTTGATGCAAAAATAATGGGCCAATCATTATCCACATTTGTTGCTATTGATGCAGAGTCTGGTGTATTACGAGCTGTAAGGTCTTTGGACTATGAAAAACTTAAACAGCTGGATTTTGAGGTTGAAGCGTCTGACAATGGTGAACTACAGCTTTCAACCCGCACTCATGTGAAAATCAAAATTATAGATGAGAACGACAATGCACCTGTGATAACATTCCCTTTCTTGGACAATGGATTGGCTGAAGTTATGTTGCCAGTCAATGCTCCACAAAATTACTTAGTTTTACAGCTTAAAGCCACAGATAAAGATGATGGACTGAATGGCAAGCTGATTTACTCTATTGTACAGGATAACCAGAAACTATTCACTATGAACAGAGAGAATGGCGAGTTAACATTAACCAGAAAAATTGACTCATTGCAGGATAAAGACTTGAGTATCAAAATTGCCGTCTATGACAGCGGAAAGCCTCCCTTACAATGCAACGTAACTGTAACATTTATTCTCACTGATTCATTTTTATCGAATGTAGAAGTAGTTATTATGCAAACATCTGCACAGCAAGACCAGATGGACTTGTCCATAGTCTTCGTAGCTGTTCTAGCTGGAGGCTGTGCCTTGATCCTATTTGCCATTTTGTTTGTGGCCTGTTCTTGTAAAAATAAATCCAACAATTCCAAGACAGACATTGAAGACCAAAAGATGAAAGAAGAAGGAAAAGACCAACTACTAAGTGATACAACTAAGAAGACTGAGTCAAGCTCTTCTATCTCTCATTCTGAATCATGTCAGCTGTCACTTAACACCGAGTCAGAAAACTGCAGCCTAACATCCCTAAGTGATGAGTGCAAAGACCTCACAAGAGCTTCACAAGTAAGTAATAAGTAATCATTTTACATCACTTACTTTGGAATTCTTAATGCACCCTTCTGACCCACAAAAACTTATCAATATAATATTTAATATTATGTCTTCTTTTCCCAGAGTTCAGATTCTGCCCTTGTATGTCCTTCATCCAGATGGCAATGCAACAGTTCTTTAGGGACTATAAGGTAAGAGCTACTACTATTGCCTTGATCACTAATTAGTATTGTTATATGTCTGGAGTCTCACAGATTCATGCATTTTTCACAATTCCACTAGTAATTTTCAGAGAACAATGCAGTAGATTATCCCCACATTCATTAGTTTGGAAGATGTGTACTCAAACCACTTATGAAAAATGACAAACATTTGTAATGCACTTTTCTCAAATTCAGGGATGGTTGGGTGGCTGGGGCAACTCCCTGGGAAGTCAGTGGCTGCCATATAGGTTCTTGAACCCCAACACATACTAGGGTCAATTTCAAAGAAAGACCATTTTTCCCTATTTGTATATTTTTAAGATAAACTGGTGAACCGTAAGTGCATGCAGTAAATTAGTCGTAATGTGGATGCTTTTCCAATCTTCATATTAAGTTATTAAAGGGATTGGCAATTTTCTCATATCGATGTCCTATCCTCAGGATAAACCATCAATATCAGATCGACGTGGGGCCTGGCCACTGACACCCTTGCCAGCAGTTTGAAGAGGCTGCAGCACTTCTGTGAGCACTGGGTTCTCTTTACAGTTTACCTTGTCATCCACATTGCAGCAGCAGAGCAGTGTAACAATGAGCGGCTAAACAGTAGGGAGAACACAGCGCCCAGAGGAGCATCATGGTCACTTCAAACTGCTGATCGGTGGGGGTGAGAGGAGTCGGATCCCTGCAGCAGGGGCGGATCAAGTGCATGATAGGCCAGGGGCTGTCTACCCAACTGGGGCCCCTCCCTCCATTTTAGTTTAAAAAAAAATCTATATGAAGAGGCTGCAGTGCTTCGTGAGCGCCACAGTCTCTTCATAGGACATATGACATCACATTAATCGTTCACATGGTCTTGGTGCAGCTCTGTTCCGTCTGAGTGATTGGGTCTGAGCTGCAGTACCAAGCACAGTGCTATCAAATGGACAGTGCTGTGCTTGGTAAGGAGCAAAGAGGCTACGGTGCTCACTGGAACATCGCGGTCTCCTTAAACAGCGGATTTGCGGGGGTGCCAGGAATCATACCCCCCCCCATCTCATTACTCTCTGAGTACAGATGTCATAGATGTTACATGCAGTCCTATGTAACACCCCACATAACACTGTGAATTATTGTGTTATGTGGGGTGTTACATAGGACTGCAGGGAACATCAACTACATTATCTGTACACAGAAAGTTATCACTGTTATCTGGGCTGTTACAAATTTGTAGAGGAGAATAGAGCACCACATACCTCTTACATCCAGGGATATCTCCTGTCATGTAGACCTTCTCTTTCCTCTTCTCCTCCGTTAGACCACCATGACAAATTCTTTCAGTCGCTTCTCGTCTCTACAGAGTTTGTAACACAGACACGTTAGATTTCTCAATTTTTCCATCAAACTCCCCATTCTGGTGTCCCAACAATGTCATCCTGCTGCCACTCCCAATACTGTGCCCACTGTGCTCCCCAATGCCCCAGGTACTATACTGCTGAAAAAATTGTGACCCCAGTAGACATAATGGGGTCATTTATAAAACTGGTGTAAAGTATAACTGGCTTAGTTACCCATAGCAGCCAATCAGATTCTACCTTTCATTTTCCAAAGGAGCTGTCAAAAATGAAAGGTCAGATCTGATTGGTTGCTATGGGCAACTAAGCCAGTTCTATTTTACACCAGTTTGATAAACTATCCCAAAGATCCCTATAGTGTCTACAGCAATTATAATGTCCCCTAGAGTGTCCCCAGTAATAATAACATCCTATATTGTGCTCCAGGTAATAATGCCTGAATAGTGTCCCCAAAAATAATGTCCCCTAAAATGTCCTGTAATAGAAAGGCCCCTACAGTGCCTCCCCAATAGCAACGTCCCCCCACACTACCCCATATAGTAATTTCCTTTACACTGCCCCCATATAGTAATTTCCTTTACACTGCCCCCATATAGTAATAATTACCAACACACTGCCCCATATAGTAATAATTACCCCCACACTGCCCCATATAGTAATAATTACCCCTACACTGCCGCATATAGTAATAATTTCATCCACACTGCCCCATATAGTAATAATCACCCCCACACTACCCCCATATAGTAATAATTACCCCCACACATAGTAATTTCCACCACACTTCTGCATATAGTAATTTCCACCACACTGCCCCATATAGCTATTTCCCCCACACTGCCCCCCATGTAGTAGTTTGCCCCCACACTGCCTGCATTAAGTAAATTGCCCCTACACTGCCCCATTAAGAAATCTGTCCCCACACTGTCCCCATTAAGTAATTTGCCGGAACACTGCCACCATTAAGTAATTTGCTGGAACACTGCCCCCATTAAGTAATTTGCCCCCACACTGCCCCATTAAGTAATTTGCCCTACACTGCCCCCATTAAGTAATTTGCCCCTATGTAATAATTTGCCCCCACTTTCCCTGCAGTAATATGACCTCCTCTGCCCCCCAAAGTTTACGCACACAAAAAAAACAAAAAAACAACAAATAAAGGCTAATACTTACCTGTGTCCGTGATTATGAGGCAGGCGCGCATACATCAAAGCCCTGCACCCCAGCACAGGCACGCGATGACGGAATCGCGCATGATGACGTCATCACGCACACCTGCGTCGGGCTTTTACTACCACATAGGCCTCAGGCCTACTAGGCCTGAAGCCTATGGTGGTGATAGGCAGCAGGGCAGGGAACTATGTGCTCCCGTGCCCCTCCGCAGTATCTGGGATTTCGGCCCCCCAGCGATGTCTGGTCCAGGGCTGCCGACCTGAACGTCCCTATTATAATCCGCCACTGTTGACCTATCCTGAAGTTAGGTCATCAATATGAGAAAACTGGACAACCCCTCTAATTTGGATGAAATAATGAATTGTAACCTTAATTTAAACGACTGCTATAATTAATTATATATTTTTATTTTCAGTGTAAGTTCTCAAATTGAACATTTAAGTACAAAGGAGAGTGGCAAAGGAGACAGTGGCAAAGGAGACAGTGACTTTATTGACAGCGACTCTGATGCTAGTGGAGAAAGTGGGAAAAAAGACTGCTGTATAACCACACAGAAACAAACTAGTAAGTTTGGGATAATTATATTATATTGTATGATTCAGTACATTGTTAAAGAACAGTATGCTACAGTTGTAATAGATGCAGATGGTTCCGTCTATACACGAACCTCTATGGGTGACCCTTTGTACCCCATTCAGAATTTTGATTCATTGCTGCATACTTTTCATCACTAGTAGGTATCATATGGATATCATATTATTGTCAGTCACCTTAAAGAGCATCTGTCAGCATGATCCACCCTATTAAACCAGGCATATTGCTTGGTAGGGTTGATGCTGAGTACAATTATACCCTTCTATTGTCTCTAGGTTCAATAGCTGCCAGAATATAATACTTTTTATATTTATGTAAGTGACCTATTTGGAGCACCGAGGGGTTGGCCATATCACTTGGAGTACCGCTACTGTTACACCCCTTGGTTCTCTGTGTTACCTCCTCTCCCCTTTGATTGACAGGGTTAGACATCTTGTCTAGCCCTGTCTTCTGGTGCCTGCACTGTGGCTCACATAGTCATTTGTGTTCCAGCATTATTATGGTGTAAAAACAGTCATTGGAATAAGTGTGTTTTAGCAAAATCATGCATTCTTCTAGGAATGCACGATTTGCTAATGTGCTGTGGCCAATATGTAGGTGCTGCCCAGTTCATCATGCCGACAGGTGCTCTTTAACCTCCATAATCATCTAAAGGAAGGAGGTCTCCTAGTCTAATGTAAAGTCTGCCAGGCTAGACACTATTTAGTCCTAGAATCATATTGTAACATAAAAATAGCAATTAAATTGATTTCCCATTTATCTCTAATGGTTAATAAGAAATGTATTTTTCGAATTTTTAAAATGTAAGGGAAAAGAAACAATAAAATGAGAATTTTAATATTTAGAACTAAATATAATTGTACTAACATATATTTGTTTTCATTTTAAGGTTCCACATACATTGGAAACTCATCAGCATACCAAAATACAGAAAGTCAATTTGGTCATCCAAGCAGTAAAGCTCTCTATCCTGGAAATTTTACAATGCAATACGAAAAGGGATACTCCATGTCTTATTCCTTAGTCCCCACTTACAACTCATACCAACATCATAGAATACCCAATGTGCATATCCCCCATTATGCACTGAAAGAATCCTACTATCATAGCAACAGTATACCAGATGAAAGGATGCACAGACAATGTGAACGAGACCTGATTAGTAGACAGACCACACTCTCTCCACCCCGACTGTCCAGAAGATACCAGGAAAAAAGTTATAATCCACCACTCACATTACAACCTTGTGAAATAGCAACTACATTTTAGTGTTTTGGACTATTGTAAAAGTGGAATCTCTCTTTAAGACTACCTCTCTGTGAAGACCACCCTAAACCAGATTTTTCTGTGACAGATTTTTAATCTAGCATTGTATTCTAGTTATAGTGTCGTTTTCTTCTGCTTGTCTTAAAGAGATATCACTGTATATTGTTCTCAGGATTGTAGCCTGTAAAACAAAATCAGTGTTTTGCCAAAAATGTGTCAATTACAGATACCAAACTTGAGCAACATGGAAAGGTGTAGATAATATTACTGAGTTGTCATGTGAACCCATGACCTAATGTTTTGTTTTGTTTTTTTGTAATCTGAGACCTTTCATAAAGGGCCAAGATCCTCGGTTATGAAAATGTATCATATGAAGATGAACAGATGTCTTAACATATGATTATATGTCTTTATTAATTTTGGATTTGAAAGCACTATACTACTAAAAGTTTCTAAAAATATAAAACAGCATGAATTGAAACATAGCAATATATTGTAGAACTGTCAGGAGTTCTAGAAATTGATTTCTTGCTACTTAGTATGTAAATATGTCCTAGATGTTGTCTGTATATATCTATATGTAAATATATTGTTGTATGTTGTAAATTATTGATTTGCTTTTCAATAAATATTTATTTTGAAAATAATTTCTTTCTTACTTTTTTTCCTTTCTTTCCGTCATTTTGGATTAATTATCATTGTAAGACAACTAGAGTTGAGCGAACACCTGGGTGTTCGGGTTCGACGAGTTCGGCCGAACTTTCGAAAAATGTTCGGGTTCGGGATCCGAACTCGACCCGAACTTCATCCCGAACCCGAACCCCATAGAAGTCAATGGGGACCCGAACTTTTGGGCACTAAAAAGGCTGTAAAACACACCCGGAAAGGGCTAGAGGGCTGCAAAAGGCATCAAAATGTAGTTAAATCCCCTGCAAACAAATGTAGATAGGGAAATGATGAGTTAACATAAAATAAATAAAAATTAAACAATATTAATTGGAGTGAGGTCCCATAGCACAGAATCAGGCTTCAAGTCACCCACCAATGGAGAAGGTCACTTACTATTATTTTGACCACAGCACCCAGACAAAGGAGAGAGGTCCCACAGCAGAGAACCAGGCATCATATCACCCACCACAGGAGTAGGCCACCATTTAGTTACTTTGACCCCTACACCCAGACGGAGGAGAGAGGTTACACAGCAGAGAATCAGGCATTTAGATCACCCACCACAGGAGTAGGCCACCATTGAATCAGACCCCGGCAACCATGTCAGATGGCACAAGCATAAGCTTTATATCAATCAGCACAGGAGAAGGCGACTTTGACAGACTTTGACCCCTACACCCGGACGGAGGAGAGAGGTTTCAAAGCAGAGAATCAGGCATTTAGATCACCCACCACAGGAGTAGGCCCCAATTTAATGGGACCCCGGCAACCATGTCAGATGGCACAACCATCAGCTTCATATCAATCAGCACAGGAGAAGGCGACTTTGAAAGACTTTGACCCCTACACCCAGACGGAGGAGAGAGGTTTCACAGCAGAGAATCAGGCATTTAGATCACCCACCACAGGAGTAGGCCCCCATTGAATCAGACCCTGGCAACCATGTCAGATGGCACAACCATCAGCTTTATATCAATCAGCACAGGAGAAGGCGACTTTGAAAGACTTTGACCCCTACACCCAGATGGAGGAGAGAGGTTTCACAGCAGAGAATCAGGCATCATATCAACCACCACAGGAGAAGCCACCATTTAGTTACTTTGACCCCTGCACCCAGGAAGAGGAGAGAGGCACCACAGCACATATTCTGGCATCATATCAGCCACCACAGAAGAAGCCACCATTGAGTTACTTTGACCCCCGCACCCAGGAAGAGGAGAGAGGCACCACAGCACATATTCTGGCATCATATCAGCCACCACAGGAGAAGCCACCATTGAGTTACTTTGACCCCCGCACCCAGGAAGAGGAGAGAGGCACCACAGCACATATTCTGGCATCATATCAGCCACCACAGGAGAAGCCACCATTTAGTTACTTTGACCCCTTCACCCAAACAGAGGAGAGAGGTTCCACATCAGAGAATCAGGCATCATATCAACCACCACAGGAGTAGGCCACAATTTAGTTTATTTGACCCCTGCACCCAGGAAGAGGAGAGAGGCCCCACAGCACATATTCTGGCATCATATCAGCCACCACAGGAGTAGGCCACAATTTAATGGGACCCCGGCAACCATGTCAGATGGCACAACCATCAGCTTCATATCAATCAGCACAGGAGAAGGCGACTTTGAAAGACTTTGACCCCTACACCCAGACGGAGGAGAGAGGTTTCACAGCAGAGAATCAGGCATTTAGATCACCCACCACAGGAGTAGGCCCCCATTGAATCAGACCCTGGCAACCATGTCAGATGGCACAACCATCAGCTTTATATCAATCAGCACAGGAGAAGCCACCATTGAGTTACTTTGACCCCTGCACCCAGGAAGAGGAGAGAGGCCCCACAGCACATATTCTGGCATCATATCAGCCACCACAGGAGAAGCCACCATTGAGTTACTTTGACCCCCGCACCCAGGAAGAGGAGAGAGGCACCACAGCACATATTCTGGCATCATATCAGCCACCACAGGAGAAGCCACCATTTAGTTACTTTGACCCCTGCACCCAGGAAGAGGAGAGAGGCACCACAGCACATATTCTGGCATCATATCAGCCACCACAGGAGAAGCCACCATTTAGTTACTTTGACCCCTGCACCCAGGAAGAGGAGAGAGGCACCACAGCACATATTCTGGCATCATATCAGCCACCACAGGAGAAGCCACGATTGAGTTACTTTGACCCCTGCACCCAGGAAGAGGAGAGAGGCCCCACAGCACATATTCTGGCATCATACTAACCACCACAGGAGAAGCCACCATTGAGTTACTTTGACCCCTGCACCCAGGAAGAGGAGAGAGGCCCCACAGCACATATTCTGGCATCATATCAGCCACCACAGGAGAAGCCACCATTTAGTTACTTTGACCCCTGCACCCAGGAAGAGGAGAGAGGCACCACAGCACATATTCTGGCATCATATCAGTCACCACAGGAGAAGCCACCATTTAGTTACTTTGACCCCTGCACCCAGGAAGAGGAGAGAGGCACCACAGCACATATTCTGGCATCATATCAGCCACCACAGGAGAAGCCACCATTTAGTTACTTTGACCCCTGCACCCAGGAAGAGGAGAGAGGCACCACAGCACATATTCTGGCATCATATCAGCCACCACAGGAGAAGCCACGATTGAGTTACTTTGACCCCTGCACCCAGGAAGAGGAGAGAGGCCCCACAGCACATATTCTGGCATCATATCAGCCACCACAGGAGAAGCCACGATTGAGTTACTTTGACCCCTGCACACAGGAAGAGGAGAGAGGCCCCACAGCACATATTCTGGCATCATATCAGCCACCACAGGAGAAGCCACCATTTAGTTACTTTGACCCCTTCACCCAAACAGAGGAGAGAGGTTCCACATCAGAGAATCAGGCATCATATCAACCACCACAGGAGTAGGCCACAATTTAGTTTATTTGACCCCTGCACCCAGGAAGAGGAGAGAGGCCCCACAGCACATATTCTGGCATCATATCACACACCACAGGAGAAGGCCTCTTTCAGTGATTTAGGCCTTTGGACCCAGACAGAGGAGAGAGGTCAGAGATTAGCTTCATATCCCCCAGCACAGCAGAAGACCGCTTTATTTGACTTAGGCCTCAGCACCCAGACAGAAGACAGAGGTAGCATGGCAGAGGTTATGGCTTCATGTCACCCGTTAGTTTAACCGGCCACTTTCATCTGGTTAGGCCCCGGCGCCCAGACAGAGAAGAGTTTCATTCAACTGTGGGTTTCATAAAATTTGTATCAAATAAAGAAGTGGCCCGTAGCACAAGAAGACATGTTTTAGGCAGTTAATAAGGACTACTCTGCACAAGGGAGGGACAGGTCCTGTGGGATCCATGCCTGGTTCATCTTTATGAAGGTCAGCTTGTCCACGTTGGCTGTGGACAGGCGGCTGCGCTTGTCAGTAATGACGCCCCCTGCCGTGCTGAATACGCGTTCAGATAAAACGCTGGCCGCCGGGCAGGAAAGCACCTCCAAGGCATAACATGCTAACTCTGGCCACGTGGACAATTTCGAAACCCAGTAGTTGAATGGGGCCGAACCATCCGTCAGGATGTGGAGGGGTGTGCAGACATACTGTTCAACCATGTTAGTGAAATGCTGCCTCCTGCTAACACGTTCCGTATCAGGTGTCGGTGCAGATAGCTGTGGCGTGGAGACAAAACTTTTCCACATTTCTGCCATGCTAACCCTGCCCTCAGATGAGCTGGCCGTGACACAGCTGCGTTGGCGACCTCTTGCCACTCCTCTGCCTTCACCTTCCACCTGTTCCCCTGTGACATGTGGGAATGCTCTCAAGAGCGCCTCTATCAGCGTGCGCTTGTACTCGCGCATCTTACGGTCACGCTCCAGTTCAGGAATTAAAGTGGGCACATTGTCTTTATACCGGGGATCCAGCAGGGTGGCCACCCAGTAGTCTGCACACGTTAAAACGTGGGCAACTCTGCTGTCGTTGCGCAGGCATTGGAGCATATATTCGCTCATGTGGGCCAGGCTACCCATGGGTAAGGACAAGCTGTCCTCTGTGGGAGGCGTATCGTCATCGTCCACCGTATCCCCCCAGCCACGCACCAGTGATGGGCCTGGGCTGCCACCCCGCTGTGAACTTGCGTCATCCTCGTCCCCCTCCACCTCCTCCTCCTCATCCTCCTCGTCCTCCAGTACAGTGCCTTGGCTGGCGACTTGTGAACCTGTCCTCTGCTGCTTAAACAAACCTCCCTCTGAGCCACTTCGAACAGACTGGCCCGAAAGTGTTAAAAACGAGCCCTCATCCTCCTCCACCTGGGCCACCTCCTCTAACATCATTGCCCTAAGTGTTTTCTCAAGGAGACATAGAAGTGGTATTGTAACGCTGATAACAGTGTCATCGCCACTGGCCATGTTGGTGGAGTACTCGAAACAGCGCAGCAGGGCACACAGGTCTCGCATGGAGGCCCAATCATTGGTGGTGAAGTGGTGCTGTTCGGCAGTACGACTGACACGAGCGTGCTGCAGCTGAAACTCCACTATGGCCTGCTGCTGCTCGCACAGTCTCTCCAGCATGTGCAAGGTGGAGTTCCACCGGGTGGGCACGTCGCATATGAGGCGGTGAGCGGGAAGGCCGAAGTTCCGCTGTAGCGCAGACAGGCGAGCAGCGGCAGGATGTGAACGGCGGAAGCGCGCACAGACGGCCCGCACTTTATGCAGCAGCTCTGACATGTTGGGGTAGTGGTGAATGAACCTCTGCACCACCAAGTTCAGCACATGCGCCAGGCAAGGGATGTGCGTCAAACCGGCTAGTCCCAGAGCTGCCACGAGATTTCGCCCATTATCGCATACCACCAGGCCTGGCTTGAGGCCCACCGGCAGAAACCACTCGTCGGTCTGTTGTTCAATACCCCGCCACAACTCCTGTGCGGTGTGGGGCCTGTCCCCCAAACATATGAGTTTCAGAATGGCCTGCTGACGTTTACCCCGGGCTGTGCTGAAGTTGGTGGTGAAGGTGTGTGGCTGACCGGATGAGCTGGTGGAAGCAGTGGAGGAGGAAGCCGAGTAGGAGGAGGAGGCTACAGGAGGCAGAGAATGATGCCCTGCGATCCTAGGGGGCGGAAGGACGTGCGCCAAGGAACTGTCCGCCGGGGGCCCAGCCGCCACTACATTCATCCAGTGTGCAGTTAGTGAGATATAGCGTCCCTGGCCGTGCTTACTGGTCCACGTATCTGTGGTTAGGTGGACCTTGCCACAAATGGCGTTGCGCAGTGCACACTTGATTTTATCGGACACTTGCATGTGCAGGGAAGGCACGGCTGTCTTGGAGAAGTAGTGGCGGCTGGGAACCACATACTGCGGGACAGCCATGGCCATCAGCTTTTTGAAGCTGTCTGTGTCCACCAGCCGGAATGACAGCATTTCAAAGGCCAGCAGTTTAGAAATGCTGGCGTTCAGGCCAAGGGCTCGAGGGTGACTCGGGGGGAATTTGCGCTTCCTCTCTAAGGTTTGAGATATTGAGAGCTGAACGCTGCTGTGTGATATAGTGGAGACGCTAGTTGACGGTGGCGGTGGTGGTGGTGTCGGTGGCACATCCTCTGTTTGCTGCTCGGCAGGTGGCAACATTCCTCTCGAGGCGGAAGCCGAGGCAGCAGCGGTAGAGGGAGCAGGGGGAGCCTCAGCGAGTGCCTGGTTTTTAAGGTGTGTACCCCACTGCAGTTCATGCTTTGCATGTAGATGCCTGGTCATGCAGGTTGTGCTGAGGTTCAGAACGTTAATGCCTCGCCTCAGGCTCTGATGGCAGAGCGTGCAAGTCACTCTGGTCTTGTCGGTAGGACATTGTTTAAAGAAGTGCCATGCCAGGGAACTCTTTGAAGCTGCCTTTGTGGGGCTGGGTCCCTGTTGGCGATGTCCAGTAGCAGGCGAACTCTGGGGGCGGCGGCTCGTCTGCTTTGGCCCCCTGCTCCCTCTTTGGCTTCGCTGTTGTCTCGGTCTCACCACTACCTCTTCCTCTGAACTGTGAAAGTCATCGCCACGACCTTCAGTCCATGTGGGGTCTAAGACCTCATCGTCCTCTGCATCGTCTTCCACCCAGTCTCCCTCCCTGACCTCCTCCTGTTCAGTCTGCACACTGCAAAAAGACGCGGCAGTGGGCACCTGTGTTTCGTCATCATCAGAGAGTCGGTGACTCTGCTGTGGTGGTATTCCCATGTCCTCTTCATCTGGAGACATAAGTGGTTGTGCGTCAGTGCATGGTATGTCTTCCTCCACTGGGGAAGGGCTAGGTGGACGCCCCTGGGAAACCCTGGAAGCAGAGTCTTCAAACAGAAGAAGAGACTGCTGCATAACTTGTGGCTCAGACCGTTTCCCTGATATGCTTGGGGGTGATGTGACAGACTGATGGGCTTGGTTTTCAGGTGCCACCTGTGCGCTTTCCGCAGAAGACTGGGTGGAAGACCATGTGGTGAACGTGCTGGAAGCACTGTCGGCCACCCAATCGATTAATGCCTGTACCTGCTCAGGCCTTACCATCCTAAGAGCGGCATTGTGCCCCACGAGATATTGCGGTACATTCTGCCGGCTAGTTGAGGGAGTTCGTTCCCTACTGTGTGCGCCTGGGGCCGAACGGCCACGTCCTCTACCAGCAACAGAGGCTCCACGGACACCACCACGACCGCGTCCTCGTCCCTTAATAGTATTTTTCTTCATTGTTGCGATTCAACTCGCACCACAATGAAATATATTATTTTTTATAAGCAAAATCCCCTCACTGGAATACTTTCAGTCTTTTGACTGTATGGATTACAGATGGAATGACTGTTATATGTGAGTACCGCTTTCTTTGACAGATTCTAGTATGGGTACATATATGTTTTCCCAACCCCAGCACATTAGTTTGCTAATTCCAGATGTATGAAACGCAGGCCTAACTGTATCTAGTATATTGAACGCCAGATAAATTAACTTGGCCTTTTTTAAATAAAAAAAATTCCCTCACTGGAATACTTTCAGTCTTTTGACTGTATGGATTACAGATGGAATGACTGTTATATGTGAGTACCGCTTTCTTTGACAGATTCTAGTATGGGTACATATATGTTTTCCCAACCCCAGCACATTAGTTTGCTAATTCCAGATGTATGAAACGCAGGCCTAACTGTATCTAGTATATTGAACGCCAGATAAACTAACTTGGCCTTTTTTAAATAAAAAAAATTCCCTCACTGGAATACTTTCAGTCTTTTGACTGTATGGATTACAGATGGAATGACTGTTATATGTGAGTACCGCTTTCTTTGACAGATTCTAGTATGGGTACATATATGTTTTCCCAACCCCAGCAAATTAGTTTGCTAATTCCAGATGTATGAAACGCAGGCCTAACTGTATCTAGTATATTGAACGCCAGATAAACTAACTTGGCCTTTTTTAAATAAAAAAAATTCCCTCACTGGAATACTTTCAGTCTTTTGACTGTATGGATTACAGATGGAATGACTGTTATATGTGAGTACCGCTTTCTTTGACAGATTCTAGTATGGGTACATATATGTTTTCCCAACCCCAGCAAATTAGTTTGCTAATTCCAGATGTATGAAACGCAGGCCTAACTGTATCTAGTATATTGAACGCCAGATAAACTAACTTGGCCTTTTTTAAATAAAAAAAATTCCCTCACTGGAATACTTTCAGTCTTTTGACTGTATGGATTACAGATGGAATGACTGTTATATGTGAGTACCGCTTTCTTTGACAGATTCTAGTATGGGTACATATATGTTTTCCCAACCCCAGCACATTAGTTTGCTAATTCCAGATGTATGAAACGCAGGCCTAACTGTATCTAGTATATTGAACGCCAGATAAACTAACTTGGCCTTTTTTAAATAAAAAAAAAATTCCCTCACTGGAATACTTTCAGTCTTTTGACTGTATGGATTACAGATGGAATGACTGTTATATATGAGTACCGCTTTCTTTGACAGATTCTAGTATGGGTACATATATGTT
This sequence comes from Bufo bufo, assembly GCF_905171765.1. Classification (NCBI taxonomy): domain Eukaryota; kingdom Metazoa; phylum Chordata; class Amphibia; order Anura; family Bufonidae; genus Bufo; species Bufo bufo. The sequence goes on along the minus strand of NC_053391.1, from coordinate 540,206,214 downwards.
TTCCCAACCCCAGCACATTAGTTTGCTAATTCCAGATGTATGAAACGCAGGCCTAACTGTATCTAGTATATTGAACGCCAGATAAACTAACTTGGCCTTTTTTAAATAAAAAAAATTCCCTCACTGGAATACTTTCAGTCTTTTGACTGTATGGATTACAGATGGAATGACTGTTATATGTGAGTACCGCTTTCTTTGACAGATTCTAGTATGGGTACATATATGTTTTCCCAACCCCAGCAAATTAGTTTGCTAATTCCAGATGTATGAAACGCAGGCCTAACTGTATCTAGTATATTGAACGCCAGATAAACTAACTTGGCCTTTTTTAAATAAAAAAAATTCCCTCACTGGAATACTTTCAGTCTTTTGACTGTATGGATTACAGATGGAATGACTGTTATATGTGAGTACCGCTTTCTTTGACAGATTCTAGTATGGGTACATATATGTTTTCCCAACCCCAGCACATTAGTTTGCTAATTCCAGATGTATGAAACGCAGGCCTAACTGTATCTAGTATATTGAACGCCAGATAAACTAACTTGGCCTTTTTTAAATAAAAAAAATTCCCTCACTGGAATACTTTCAGTCTTTTGACTGTATGGATTACAGATGGAATGACTGTTATATGTGAGTACCGCTTTCTTTGACAGATTCTAGTATGGGTACATATATGTTTTCCCAACCCCAGCAAATTAGTTTGCTAATTCCAGATGTATGAAACGCAGGCCTAACTGTATCTAGTATATTGAACGCCAGATAAACTAACTTGGCCTTTTTTAAATAAAAAAAATTCCCTCACTGGAATACTTTCAGTCTTTTGACTGTATGGATTACAGATGGAATGACTGTTATATGTGAGTACCGCTTTCTTTGACAGATTCTAGTATGGGTACATATATGTTTTCCCAACCCCAGCACATTAGTTTGCTAATTCCAGATGTATGAAACGCAGGCCTAACTGTATCTAGTATATTGAACGCCAGATAAACTAACTTGGCCTTTTTTAAATAAAAAAAATTCCCTCACTGGAATACTTTCAGTCTTTTGACTGTATGGATTACAGATGGAATGACTGTTATATGTGAGTACCGCTTTCTTTGACAGATTCTAGTATGGGTACATATATGTTTTCCCAACCCCAGCAAATTAGTTTGCTAATTCCAGATGTATGAAATGCAGGCCTAACTGTATCTAGTATATTGAACGCCAGATAAACTAACTTGGCCTTTTTTAAATAAAAAAAATTCCCTCACTGGAATACTTTCAGTCTTTTGACTGTATGGATTACAGATGGAATGACTGTTATATGTGAGTACCGCTTTCTTTGACAGATTCTAGTATGGGTACATATATGTTTTCCCAACCCCAGCACATTAGTTTGCTAATTCCAGATGTATGAAACGCAGGCCTAACTGTATCTAGTATATTGAACGCCAGATAAACTAACTTGGCCTTTTTTAAATAAAAAAAATTCCCTCACTGGAATACTTTCAGTCTTTTGACTGTATGGATTACAGATGGAATGACTGTTATATGTGAGTACCGCTTTCTTTGACAGATTCTAGTATGGGTACATATATGTTTTCCCAACCCCAGCACATTAGTTTGCTAATTCCAGATGTATGAAACGCAGGCCTAACTGTATCTAGTATATTGAACGCCAGATAAACTAACTTGGCCTTTTTTAAATAAAAAAAAAAATTCCCTCACTGGAATACTTTCAGTCTTTTGACTGTATGGATTACAGATGGAATGACTGTTATATGTGAGTACCGCTTTCTTTGACAGATTCTAGTATGGGTACATATATGTTTTCCCAACCCCAGCACATTAGTTTGCTAATTCCAGATGTATGAAACGCAGGCCTAACTGTATCTAGTATATTGAACGCCAGATAAACTAACTTGGCCTTTTTTAAATAAAAAAAATTCCCTCACTGGAATACTTTCAGTCTTTTGACTGTATGGATTACAGATGGAATGACTGTTATATGTGAGTACCGCTTTCTTTGACAGATTCTAGTATGGGTACATATATGTTTTCCCAACCCCAGCACATTAGTTTGCTAATTCCAGATGTATGAAACGCAGGCCTAACTGTATCTAGTATATTGAACGCCAGATAAACTAACTTGGCCTTTTTTAAATAAAAAAAAAATTCCCTCACTGGAATACTTTATGGCTTTTCACTGTATGGATTACAGGTGGACTGGTATTAGTAGGGGTGACACAAGCACACCCAAGTCCCTGATGTAGGATTTCTATGGCACAGACCACTATTACAAGTGATTAATGGACGTTGGGAGAGATTGTGCTGCAGCACTAGTCCCAAGATAGCCGCCGCCTATCAGCCCAGTAACATGTGCCACAAAATGGTCTGCACAACCTTTAAAAAAAATAGCCTTGGACTGTGCTGCTAAATCGCTATTGGTCTGAATCCCAGGTGTAGATGTCTGACTTGTTTGGAGCTTTGGAATGCACACTGTGGCAGCTTCTGCTGCAGCACTACAAGTCGCAAAATGGCGGCCGGCGGTCAGCCCGGGTACATGTGGATGGAAAAATCACTCTGGACACTCTAAAAATAGCCAATCCCTATCAAAAAAGCAGCTCAGCTGCAGTTGTTCAGATGAATCACAGGTGGAGGAGAGAAATTTGCTTCCAGTTATTCAATTATCCCTGCCTATTCTCGCCCTAGCATCAGCTGCGTCTAACCCTGTTCTATTCACATCGGGAGTGAGCACGTCCCGGCGTGCGCACAAGCTTATAAGAGGCTGAGTCACATGCTGCACTTGGCCAATCACAGCCTTGCCAATAGTAGGCATGGCTGCGATGGCATCTTAGGGCAAGTAGTATGATGCATGTTGATTGGCTGCTTTGCAGCCTTTCAAAATGCGCCAAAATACATGCCGAACGACGAACCCGAACCCGAACTTTTACGAAAAAGTTCGGGTTCGGGTCCGTGTCACGAACACCCCAAAATTCGGTACGGACCCGAACTATGCTCGAACTGTTCGCTCAACACTAAAGACAACCATGAAATTATTCTTTAAAAATAAAAGTATTTAGTCACTGAGGTATATTGAGAAAGACAAGGACATATTCCAATGATTTTCTCAATCAGAATTCTAAAAGTTATCTGTCCTTCAAATGCAATAAAGAATTAAATAGGACATATGACATAGTAAACTTCAGGAACATGTTTACAATGAAATGACATTTTATATACTTTGTATGATCTATATTATTGAATGTTGACCGGTTGATTGTGCTAGTTTTCTTTTGCAGAGGCTAACAAAGGTAAAGCAAAGTTCCATAAAAAAAAAAAAAAACTGTTCATATAACAACATAATAAGCATAATAAGGAGTGAACTCCAAATTCTGTGTTTTCTTTTAGAAACAAATTTACATCTTTAGCTCAAGGTCCCTTTACACAGGACGATGTACAAGCAAATTGTCCGGGAAGGAATCATTCCTTCCCGACAATCGGCTGATCACTATCGGAGGAGACTGGTGCAGTTACATGCATCGATAGCTTCCAGCTCCCCCAGAGTATGGGGAGAAGCAATCGCTAATGCCATCGCTCTTCCCCATACAGACTTGCTTCCTGCCAGCAGATCATTTTTAGACAGTACGATCTTCCACCGGGAAGCATGAACTTTTATGCTGCATAAACGATCCAATTACCAGATGAACAAGCGTTTAGCTCGTTCATCGAGTATTCGGTGGTGCATTTACACCACCAGATCATCGCTAATAAGCGTTACTATGAACGCTCATTAGTGGTGATCTGTTCAATTCTTGGCTTGTGTAAAGGGCCCTTTATTCTGTTCAAGCCTCTTCGTGTATGTCAGTTTAGAATCATAGTGATAACCCTCTAATTCCTTTAGTTTTTCTTTTGTTTAATGAGATTTATGGCATAGCTTGAACTCAACCCCTTAACTATTGCCTACTGTGACAGTGGGCAGTACAGGTCCTCAGTCAGCAGGGATGTTTTTTGGTGTCACTGCAGTATAGAAGGGTTGTCTGCTCAAGGAGAGCTCCTGTTCTAAGAACTGTTACTAACAGCTGTCGGTCTTAGTGCAGGCTACTGCTTCATAGCTGGGGTGAGAGAAAGCTCAGGTCCTGGATGTTAACCATGACCACAACATGATCGAAAGTTACCACTACGCTCAGGTCAACAGTTTTCCCAATCACTCAATTAGAAACTCAGGGAGCTACCTACAGTCAGTTCTGAATAGCTACAAATGGCCTAAGGCTGTCTATTCAATTGTCCTGCTGTTAAGGCACACTAGTGTTGCCGTACAGCAATCATATCATAGGGACACAGAGTATAATGTATTAGCATATTGTTATGTATACATTATTATGCTAATACAGGAGTAGGTTAATAGATTATAAATTTGAAATAAAGTTATAAAATAGTAACCTTATAATAGGATTTAAAAAATAATAATTCTAAGTAATGCGCTAACAAGAAAAGAAAATAACTATCTTCAAAATGCAAATTATTGTGCATACATACATATGTACCCCGAAGAATGCCAAAAATTATACAATTTCTCAGTCCACAGTCCTGTCAATGAAAAAAATAAAAAAATAAAAATGTCTGCTGAAATGCATGGAGGCAAGAAGGCATAGTCATTAAGGGGTTTCGCCCAATTACTGTATTTCCGTTGCATATTATGAAGAGTCAATTAGGTATTTTCAATGGATTGCTATCTAACTGATCTATCTACCTGACTCCACTCTGAAGGGATGTAATGAGCATTTTTAGGATTTTTACTAGCCATTTAGATAGTTAACTTTATTGTACCAAATTATAGAATAGTAACTTGCTCAAGATTCTCTTAGAGAGACCTCTGTATTGGGCAATAATGAGTGACGATCAAGATATTCAATAAATGGGGGATAAACAATCATTATAATGCTAATTATTGGGAATGAGAATTTATAGTAATGTTCATTGTTCAGGACGTATCTCTATGTTTTCTCTGGGTGGTTGATTAATTTTTTTTGTATCCAAAAAAATGGCAACAGTTTAAAAGAACAGTTAAACATTTTTATATGCAATGGACAAAACAGATGGAAAATGGGCGGCATCCAAGTTCTGTCCATGGATTTCATGAACCCACAGACATCCATAAATGGAACGCAAGTAGTGCATGTCTACACTCTTTACATATATATATATATATATATATATATATATATATATACACACACATTTTTTTTACCACTTGATTACCAGAGTGTTTATCCCCCTTTCTTTGGAAAACTGAATGAAATTATGTAGATAAAAATAAAAATGGCTTTTTTCCCTAAAATATTTTGATTCAGTGGCCTATTTTTTACATTCACCATGTGGCCTTGAACAACACACACATTACCACACATTCATGTACGTCTGTCGTTTGGAATGATACCCTATATGTGCATTTTACATCTTGTTTGGGCTCACCGCAAGACTTCAAAGGACTGGAGCGCACTTTGGATTTTGGAGGCCCATTTTGGTTGATGTCCGAGCAGATGTTGTGAACTGCCGAAACATAAAGAAAATAATAAATAAAAAAATAAGTTGAAAGTACAGTAGATTGCCTCCCTAACCACCCACCCTTATTTGTGAATACCCAGAGCTTACAGGGATATCATCTGTTGGTTACAGCTGTGATGTTATAATAAAATATCATTTATTTACCAGGCACCTGTGCCATCCCAGGGTATGACTCGCTCCCGGCCTACACTACGTTCACCCAATGTGCCGTCAGGGAAATGTAGCGTCCCTGGCCGAATGCACTTGTCCATGTGTCCGTGGTTAAGTGGACCTTCCCAGTAACTGTGTTGGTCAGGGCACGTGTGATGTTACGGGACACATGTTGGTGTAAGGCGGCTGGGGACTGCGTAACGAGGGACATCAGGCTGCGGAAGGCCTCAGTGTCCACAAGCCTAAGTGGCAACATTTCCAGGGCCAGTAAATTTTGAAAGGTGCACATTTTGTGCTATGGCCTGTGGGTGGGTGGCTGGGTATTTGCGCTTGCCTGGGGTAAGGACATTTGTATGCTGCGCTGGGACATGGAAATGGATGTGGTCGCTGATGGTGCTTGTGTAGGTCCAGGTGCAGGGCGGTTTGTCCCGCAGACACAGATTGTGGACCCAGGCATTCGTCCCACTTATTACGGTGCTTGAATGCCATGTGGCCGATCATGCTGGTGGTGGTGAGGTTGATAGTGTTGCAAACTACTATTGTTTTGTCGTCCGCACTTTCCTCAAAAAAGCGCCATACTGCCGAACACCTACCCCTTGGCAAGGGAGATTTACGCAAGGGGGTGCTCTTTGGAACAGTTGCGGGCCTGTACGATGGTGCTCGCCTTCTACCTTTTGCCACCCGACTGCCTCTTCCAGCCTGTTGCAGTGCTGCAGATCCCTCCCCCTCTGTACTGCTCTCCTTGCTCGGCTTGTTGCCACCTTCCCAGGTTGGGTCAGTGACCTCGTCGTCCAGCACCTCTTCTTCTTTTATCCCCTGCCTGGTGGTTTTCTCCACACATGCTTGAAAGTCAAGGATTCAGTGGCCTCCTTGCTTCAAGTCACGGTAACCACGCCCCCTTCCCTGCCCTTTTGCTGTGACTGACAGTGCTTACGCAGAGAGTTCAGGAAAGCCAGCGGAACTGCCGGCTTTCAGTCAAAGCGAAGGGGCAGGGAAGGGGACGTGGTTACCGTGACTTGAAGCAAGGAGGACGCTGCCTCCTTGACTTCAAGCATGTGTGAAGAAGCGTGCCGGGCAGGGGATAAAACAACTTTTTCAGTACTTTTTCTGAATCTGACTTTAGGAAGAAAGGCATTATCAGAAACACACTGCTGGCTACACTCAGGTACTGCTGGCGGCTTGGGAGGGTTTTGGGAGGTGACATGTTCCTTTTAAAGTTTTGTAGGGAGAGAAACCATCGGGTGACCCAGGCATTTCTGTCCTTGGCCTGGCTCATCCACTTGAGAGGGGAGTGGTCAGTCACCTGGCGGTATTTTCTCCCCAATAAATAATAGCGGAGAGATTCTAGTGTCCATTTGATAGCCAGGCACTCTCTCTCCACTATACTATACCGGGTCTCGGCTGGGGTGAGCTTACGGCTGAGGAAGACTTCCTGAGACAGTACAGCACCGAGTCCTACTTCGGAGGCATCGGTCTGTACTATAAACTCCCTTTTGAAGTCGGGCGTCACCAAAACCGGGAACCAGCACAGGGCCGACATCAAAGCGACAAAAGCCTCTTTCGCCCAATCATCCCAGCGAACCATCGTTGACTTGTGTCCCTTCAAGCGTCCTGTCAAGGGCATGGCTAGAGTAGAAAAGTGGGGAATAAACCTCATGTAATAGCCCACCATTCTCAGGAATTACTTCATTTGCCTAGTGGTGACAGGTTGGGGCCAATTCCTACTTAGTCTCTTCTAACACTATCGCACATTTTTTGGGGTTAGCGGTTAAGCCAGCTTTCTGAAGGGAGTCCACTACAGCCTGCACTTTGGGTAGGTGACTTTCTCAGTCGGTACTGTGGATGACAATATCGTTCAGGTAAGCTAAAGCGTATCGGCGATAAGGATGAAGCACAATGTCCATTAGTCGCTGAAACGTGAGGGTGCCATGCAGACCAAAGGGTAAGACCTTATATTGATACAGTCCCTTAGGCTACCACAAGAGGACACAGTTTTAAATTAGAGGGGCAAAGGTTTAAAAGTAATATAAGGAAGTATTACTTTACTGAGAGAGTAGTGGATGCATGGAATAGCCTTCCTGCAGAAGTGGTAGCTGCAAATACAGTGAAGGGGTTTAAGCATGCATGGGATAGGCATAAGGCTATCCTTCATATAAGATAGGGCCAGGGGCTATCCATAGTACTCAGTATATTGGGCAGACTAGATGGGCCAAATGGTTCTTATCTGCCGACACATTCTATGTTTCTATGTTTCTATGAAGGCTGTTTTCTCTTTGGCAGCCTCCGTTAAGGGCACCTGCCAGTACCCTTTGGTGAGGTACAAAACAGAAAAATACCAGGATTATCCTAACCACTCAATGAGCTCATCCACCCGGGACATGAGATACGCATCAAACTTGGAAACCTTGTTAAATTTTTGAAAGTCGTTACAAAACCTCAACGTCCCGTCCGGCTTGGGTATCAATACTATAGGACTGGCCCACTCTCTTTTTGACTCCTCAATGATGTCTAGCTGCAACATTAGCTGCACCTCCTCCAATATGGCTTGTCGCCGAGCCTCGGGTACCCAGTATGGTTTTAATCGGACTTTTGCCTGAGTCTCAGTGACAATGTCATGCTGGATTATAGAAGTGCGTCCAGGGAGGTCCGAGAACACATCCGTGTTCCGACTAACGAACTCCCTGGCTTCCTGAGTCTGTTTAGAGGAGAGGCTGTTAGCAATTTTTACTGTGGCAGCCGCCTCTCTTGCATCAGACAGACGGGCCGGTACCTCTTCTCCTAGAAAACCCGTCTTCTGTACAGGTTTCCCTATGTTTCCACGGTTTGAGTAAATTCACATGGTAAACCTGCTCCGGCTTTCGCCGCCCTAGCTGGTGTACCTTGTAGTTTACATCTCCAATTTTCTCGAGATCCGGACCCGAGCCTGACAATTATAGACCCGACTCTGGGCTTGATGAGCTGCCTCCATATGCTCCCTAACAAGAGGCAACACTGTCTCTATCCGATCTTGTATCTGGGTAATGTACTCAATGACACTTTTATGTGGAGTGGGTTGTTGTTCCCACGCCTCTTTGGCCACGTCCAAGAGACAGCGAGGGTGTTTGCCATATAGCAGTTTGAAGGGCGAGAACCCAGTAGAGGCCTGGGGTACCTCTCACACTGCGAACATGAGATAGGGCAGAAGGAGGTCCCAGTCCTTCCCATCTTTAGACAATACCTTTTTCAACATATTTTAATGATCGGTTAAACCGTTCTACCAGACCGTCCGTTTGCAGATGGTAAACGGACGTCCGTAGTTGTTTTATGTGCAGCCACTAACAGAGTTCCCTCATCACCTTGGACATAAAAGGGGTCCCTTGGTCGGTCAGAACCTCTTTAAGTAGTCCCACTCGGGAAAACATCTCCACCTTGTTAGCTATGAGTTTGGCTGAGGTATGTCGCAGTTGCACCTCCTCCGGGTACCGAGTGGCGTAGTTTAGAATGACTAAGATGTGTTGATGCCCTCTGACGGACTTGTATATGCTGGGCCAGTAAAACTGCTGTAGAATATGATCCTGGGTTTTCTGCAGCACCAGGTAACCACCGAGAGCGTGTTGGTGGGCTAGATCTAACACAAGCTTGTGATAAGCCTTGCGGACCACCAACTGTTCAATAGGCTCACCCCGTAGTTGGTTTACCCAATACAACATATCCTGATGAACCACAAAACTGGGAAACACTGACTCTGCCCCAGGTTGTTGTGGTTCACCATCTACTATTAACACATTTTCCAAGGCGCGGGATAGGGTTGGGTCCCGACATTGGGCGGTACCAAAATTATCCCCGGAGATATTGAGGTCTGCCAATTCAAGACCCGGCGGCAAGTCCTCCACGTCTCCCACCATCACACTTAGCGGGGATGTCTCCCCCTCTTCCATCGAAGTGGCGGTCACCCCTACTGATGGCCCTTTGGTCTCAGGTTCCCAGGGTTTTGGTCCCCCCCCTGAGTCTGCTAGGGTTACCCTTGTTTCATGGGTATATGTCACTCTCATAGCAGGCCACAGTGTCGGGAAGTCTCTCCCTATTATGAGATAATAATGTAGATTTGTGGCGAAAGCCACCTTGTGGGTCCATACACCGGCCTCCGTGGTTAGAGACACCTGCTCGGTGGGGTAGTCTTTTAAATCTCTGTGGATGCACATCACCCCGACTTTCCGGCCAGTATACTCAGTGGACCACACCAGGGTAGCCTTTACTAGGTTCTGCAGACTCCCTGAGACCAGCAGAGCCTCCGCAGGAGTGTCTCCCACTTCCACCTGGCACAAGTGATCTAGAGACTCTGGGGTACCTGTTGCAGACAGCCTCCTGGCATATAGCGACTGACGGTAACCATAGTTAGTGTCCATAGGCTCAACCTGATGGGGACAGTCAGCCCTTACATGGCCAAGCTCCTGACACCGCCAGCAGAATATCAGAGCCAGGTCCGCCGTGGGTACACCCTGGGCGGGTTTTATCGGCTCAAATCTCCGGGCCTGGGGTGCAGATTTCCAGGGTTGGCAGACCCCCTCCTGACAGAACACTCCTTTAGATTCCTGGTAGCTTCATAGCGTTCAACCAGGTCCACCATCTCAAGGGCATTGCCAGGAGACACCTGACCGATACAGTGCTGGGGAGGGTATGGCACAGCCCTCCAGAACATATCGGCTAACAGACGATCCAGCATAGCAGTGGGACTCAGCACGTCAGGCTGTAGCCATTTTTGCAAGAGGTGAAGTAAGTTATAATACTGAGGTCTTGCAAGCTCAGCCGGGTTGAACCCCCACTGATGCACCCGCTGGGCCCGGACCAACACATTCACCCCCAGTCTTGACAGAATCTCACCCTTGACTTTCTTGTTGTTGGCCGCTTGATCGTCCGGCAAGTCGAAATACACCCGCTGGCAATCAGATGCCAGGAACAGAGCGATGACCTCAGCCCACTAGTCACGGGGTAGCTTTTACCTTATTGCCACTTTCTCGTACATCACTAGGTAGGTTTCAATGTCGCCTGCGGGGGTCATCTTAGGAATCGCAACACGGACTGCTTTCAGGGCATCGTGGACGCTCGGGTTGCTCCTGCTGTCTGTAAAGCCATTACGTGTTGTAGATGCAACTGGTTAGTCTCCTGCTGCTGCTTATTAGCCTAGTGTTGCTGCAGGTCTGTCTCTCTCTGCTGCATATTAGCCTCCATGAGGGCCTTCACAACAGCCTCCATTTTTTCCTGGGGCACTGGTTGTAATACAGCTGGTTTAATGTACAACATACAACCGTGCCTGAAAAATGCAGAAACCAAAAAGTTCACGCCAGCCTCACTGCTCTTGCCCACCAATTGTGGGGTATCGCTCTGGTAGACAGGATTAGCAAACGTAGTATAGAGGCAACAACAAGTTCTTTGGATCAAACAGTTCAGTATTTTATTCACACTTTAGGAAAGTGACAAAAAAAGCAGTCATAAACAAGCAAAAAGTCACCTTGCGGTGTTGGTGGTAATTCGCACCATGCGCAATTCAGCCTCAAAGAGTCCTTGGGCATAGCAGCACCAACCTGTTTTCACGCCAAACAGGTAGTAAGCCTTCATCCGGATGCAAGGCTCCCAGATCCCAACACAGAGACATGGCTTCTGAGCCCAGCTGCCTATTTAAGGACAGCCAGGTGCTGCCAAAACCCAAACCGGCACTTAAAATCCGGTGAGGTGTTTGACCTCACCTGGCTGTAAATCAGCCCAGCAGAACATGCTGGGAGGAAAATACCTGTTTTCCCAGACCAAACCTCTCACTGTGTCACAGGGCGTATTACAGTAAAAAAAGAAAAATATATGCGCACTGCAATGTTGCAGTTATTTCTGGTGAAAGCGGATAGGGGCGTATTTCAGTACTACAAGAAAAATATATACGCACTGCACTGTTCTAGTTATGTCTGGTGAAAGCATATACGGGCGTATTTCAGTAAAATAAGAAAAATATATACGCACTGCACTGTTGCAGTTATTTTGGGTGAAAGTGTATAGGGGCGTATTTCAGTACCACAATAAAAATATATACACATTTCACTCTTTAATTTTTTTCTGGTCAAAGTACCGTATTTTTCGCCCTATAAGACTTTTGGGGAGGAAAATAAGAAAAAAAATATTTTTAACCAAAACGTGTGCTGTGTGTTTGGTGGGTTTGGAACTAATGGTGGTCTGTGGATGGCACTATTACTGGGGATCTGTGGATGACGGACACTGTTATGGGGGAATCTTTGGATGACGGACACTGTTATGAGGGGATCTGTGGATGACGGACACTGTTATGGGGGGATCTGTGGATGACGGACACTGTTATGGGGGGATCTGTGGATGACGGACACTGTTATGGGGGGGATCTGTAGATGACGGACACTGTTATGAGGGGGATCTGTGGATGACGGACACTGTTATGAGGGGATCTGTGGATGACGGACACTGTTATGAGGGGATCTGTGGATGACGGACACTGTTATGGGGGGATCTGTGGATGACGGACACTGTTATGGGGGGATCTGTGGATGACGGACACTGTTATGGGGGATCTGTGGATGACAGACACTGTTATGGGGGGGATCTGTGGATGACGGACACTGTTATGGGGGGTATCTGTGGATGACGGACACTGTTATTGTCACGAGGGTATCAAGAGCCTCGTCTGACTCCGTTATACCCGGGGTCAGGAGGTCGCAGCGGGTGGCTGCGCGCTCTATATCTAAAGATCACGTTGTTTCTTAGTGATTGTTTTCTGTGTTTGCCTTGCTATCCTTTTTGTCTCAATCAGGGATCCGTAGCTTCTCCTCCTCAGCTGTTTCTTGTCTGCCACTCCCAACCTCCTTATATTCTCCCCTCACACTTCTCTAGTTGCCAGTTATAGAGCTTCCTGCCTGGACATCTATACTGACCCACTGGAGTTGTGAATCCTGGTTGTCGTTCCAGAGTGCTACCCTCCGGATCCCTGTTGGGCTTCTTGTTGTCTCCTGTTGTCGCCCACCTGGGATTATATGTTGAGTTTGTATTGTCTGTCCTTCCCTTGGTGTTTTCCTTTAGAGCTAGTGGTGCGGACTAGTGTTCCCACCGCCCTGTTCACTATCTAGGGCTCAGCTTAGGGAAAGCCAGGGCTTTAGGCACGTGATCGGCGTACGGGTGAGGAACCCGTCTAGGGACGTCAGGGCAGCCAGGTGCCAGCCGCTAGGTGAGTCAGGGGTCACCACCTTCCCTCTCACTTGGGCAGGGCCTTCCTTGTTCCCTCCCTCTGCGTCACGTATGTGATAGTCACGCCGACCGTGATATTATAACTGGCCTTTACTTTTTGAGAAAAAAAATAAAAAAATTTTTGTTGTTTTTTTTTTTTCTACTTAGAATCCAATATGGATCCTATTGCTGCCTTGGCAAAACAGCTTCAAGGCCTGTCTTTGGAGGTGGCAGGATTGAAGTCGTCTGTCCTCCAACAACAGCAGCAAATGCAGCAGACCGCACCCCCAGCGGTTGCTATGGGTAACCAGGTTGTTACAGAACCCAAGGTTGTTCTTCCTGACAGATTTTCTGGGGGAAGGGACAAATTTGCGACGTTCCGTGAGGCCTGCAAATTATACTTTAAGTTGCGCCCTTACTCCTCAGGTAATGAAGAACAGCGGGTAGGGATTGTCATTTCCCTGCTTCAGGGGGACCCACAATCCTGGGCGTTCTCGTTACCCCCTGGTTCCCAGGCTCTCCGATCAGTGGAGGGATTTTTTGGGGCTTTGGGTCTCATATATGATGACCCTGACCGAGTCGCCCTGGCTGAGTCGAAGTTACGAGAGCTACGGATACTCAGTGGAACGACCCGGCTCTCAGGAGTCAGTTCTGCTCTGGGTTATCTGAAAGGGTTAAGGATGCACTGGCGCTGTATGAGACCCCCCTTTCCCTTGATGCTGTTATGTCCCTCTCTATCAGAATAGATAGGCGTCTTAGGGAGAGATCGAAAATTCCTGAGCAATTGGTTACCTCTCCCAAACAACAATAATTCTGTACTGACTTAGATGAGCCTATGCAGCTAGGCGGAACTTCTCGTCAGGTCCGTCCTCCTGAGGTTCGCCGCAGGGGGGGGGCTTGTTTTTTCTGTGGGGGGAAGGGTCATTTCATTAATGTCTGTCCCTCCTTTCTCAAAAACAAAAGACCGTCGGAAAACTACTAACCCCAGGCTGTGCGGAGGATGTCAGCCGGGGGGTATACGTTTCCTCCATACGAACATCTCAATTTGTGTTACCAGCGGTTATTGTTTTTGGTGTTAAGACGGAGTCTATTTCTTTTTTTCTAGACAGTGGAGCAGGGGTAAATTTGATAGATGTCCATTTTGCCCGCACTATGGGTTTGTCTCTCTGCACGCTGCAGAGACCTATTCCCGTATTCGCTATAGATTCGGCTCCTCTGTCTCAGAGAAACCTCACCCACATTGTTCATAATTTACACCTTCGGGTAGGGGACCACCATAATGAGTGTCTTTCATGTTACGTTCTGGAGGGCCTTCCCTCTCCTGTGGTATTGGGTCTTCCCTGGTTGGTAGCGCACAATCCAGTGGTGGATTGGCAGGCCAGGGAGATATTGGAGTGGAGTGAGCATTGCAGAGAGAATTGCTTAAATAACAATTGCTTAATCGCCTCCATAGCTTCCCTACCTACATTTATTTCGGACTTTGAGGACGTTTTTTCTGAAAAGGGTTGTCAGAAGCTACCACCTCATCGTCCTTATGATTGCCCGGTTAACCTGATTCCCGGTGCAAAATTACCCAAGTCCAGGTTGTATAATCTTTCGGGTCCCGAGAGACAAGCCATGAAAGATTATATCTCCGAGAGTCTGGCTAAGGGACACATCAGACCCTCTTCTTCACCCGTGGCTGCAGGGTTTTTCTTTGTTAAAAAGAAAGATGGGGGCCTGCGTCCTTGCCTAGATTTCCGTGAGCTAAACCAGATAACCATCCGAGACCCATACCCTCTTCCTCTCATTCCTGACCTTTTTAATCAGATTGCGGGTGCTAGGTGGTTCTCCAAACTTGATCTTAGGGGGGCCTACAATCTGATTCGTATCAGGGAAGGGGATGAGTGGAAGACAGCTTTTAACACCCCTGAGGGGCATTATGAAAATTTAGTTATGCCTTTCGGTCTGACCAATGCCCCCGCTGTCTTCCAACATTTCGTTAATGATATTTTTAGTCATCTCATCGGCAGGTTTGTAGTCATATACCTAGATGATATCTTAATTTATTCGGCTGATCTGAAAACACATGAGGTGCATGTCAGGCAAGTACTGCAGGTCCTACGGACGAATAAATTATATGCGAAAATTGAAAAATGTGTCTTCGCCGTTCAGGAAATACAGTTCCTGGGATATCTATTATCTGCTTCAGGTTTCCGTATGGATCCTGGGAAGGTCCAGGCAATTTTAGATTGGGATCTTCCTGAGAACCTTAAAGCCCTACAACGGTTTTTGGGTTTCGCAAATTTCTATAGAAAGTTCATTAAAAATTATTCAGTGATCGTTAAACCCCTTACCGACATGACTAGGAAGGGGACTGATTTTTCCAAATGGTCTGACGCCGCTAGAAGTGCATTTTCCTCTCTAAAAGAGAGGTTTACCTCGGCACCTGTTCTAATTCAACCTGATGTCTCCCAGCCTTTTATTGTTGAGGTAGATGCGTCAGAGGTGGGAGTGGGGGCTGTATTGTCTCAGGGTCCGTCTCCTGGCAAATGGCGCCCTTGCGCTTTCTTTTCCAAAAAATTATCTTCTGCAGAGAAGAACTATGATATTGGAAATAGGGAACTGTTGGCGATTAAACTGGCGCTTGAAGAGTGGCGTCACTTCTTAGAGGGAGCAATCCACCCCGTCACGGTGATTACGGATCACAAAAACCTTCTGTACCTAGAATCGGCTAAGCGTCTCACCCCTAGACAAGCTAGGTGGTCGCTATTCTTTACCAGATTTAACTTTGTAATCACCTATCGTCCTGGGGCAAAAAATACCAAGGCAGACGCGTTATCTCGTAGTTTCCCTGGAGGGGGTAATGTTAGTGATCTGGTACCTATTTTACAAAGAGGAGTGGTTGTCTCTGCTGTACACTCTGTTCTAGAGGGAAAGGTGTTAGAGGCCCAGGGGGACGCCCCGGCCTCTTGCCCCTCAGAGAAATTGTTTGTACCGTTAAACCTGCGTCTTGAATTATTAAAAGAACATCATAATTCGGCACTTGCTGGGCACCCGGGTAGTAAAGCAACCTTGGAGCTATTATCTAGTCGTTTTTGGTGGCCAAGGTTCTCTACTTGTGCACGCGCGAAAGTCTCTCATACACGTCCAGCAGGGTCTTTATTGCCAATTTTTATCCCCAATAGGCCATGGACACATCTGTCAATGGATTTCATCACTGACTTACCGTTGTCTGCGGGTAAAACAGTTATTTTGGTAGTAGTAGACAGGTTTAGCAAAATGGTACACTTTATTGCGCTACCCGCACTTCCTAATGCTAAAACTCTTGCTCAGGTGTTTATCAGTGAAATCGTGAAGCTTCACGGGGTCCCTTCCGATGTGGTTTCGGATCGGGGAACCCAGTTTATTTCTAAGTTTTGGAAAGCTTTTTGTTCCCGTTTGGGGGTACACTTGTCCTTTTCCTCAGCTTTCCATCCTCAGTCGAATGGACAGACTGAGCGTACCAACCAAAACCTAGAAACATATTTAAGGTGTTTTGTGTCTGAATACCAAGAGTTGTGGTCATCATATTTACCGTTAGCTGAGTTTGCCATAAATAATCATTATCAGAAGTCCACTGGCAAGTCACCATTCCTTGGTGCATACGGTTTTCATCCCCAATTTTGTACTTTCAAAGAGGGGGGGTCTTCTGGGGTTCCCGAAGAGGAAAGGTTTTCTTCATCTCTTTCATCGGTATGGCAGAAGGTGCAAGTTAACTTGAAAAAGATGAGTGGTAAATATAAATGCATGGCCGATAAGAAACGGTCGCCAGGTCCGGACCTAGGAGTGAATGACTATGTGTGGTTGTCTACTAGGAATATTAAGTTGAAGGTTCCCTCTTGGAAACTGGGCCCTAGGTTCATTGGTCCTTATAAAATAGTAGCCGTCATTAACCCTGTGGCTTTTCGCCTGGAGCTACCTCAGACTTTTAAGATCCATAACGTCTTCCATAAATCGTTACTCAAGAAGTATGTTCCACCTCTAGAACCATCACCACTGCCACCTCCTCCTGTTATTGTGGATGGTAATCTGGAGTTTCAAATAGCCAGAATTGTTGATTCTCGTCGGGTCCGCCGCTCTCTTCAGTATCTGGTGCATTGGAGGGGTTACGGTCCCGAGGAAAGAATGTGGGTTCCAGCGTCAGAGGTAAACGCCAACAGGTTAATTCAGGCTTTCCATACCTCTCATCCAGAGAGACCTGGTCCTGAGTGTCCGGAGGCCCCTCGTGAAAGGGGGGGTACTGTCACGAGGGTATCAAGAGCCTCGTCTGACTCCGTTATACCCGGGGTCAGGAGGTCGCAGCGGGTGGCTGCGCGCTCTATATCTAAAGATCACGTTGTTTCTTAGTGATTGTTTTCTGTGTTTGCCTTGCTATCCTTTTTGTCTCAATCAGGGATCCGTAGCTTCTCCTCCTCAGCTGTTTCTTGTCTGCCACTCCCAACCTCCTTATATTCTCCCCTCACACTTCTCTAGTTGCCAGTTATAGAGCTTCCTGCCTGGACATCTATACTGACCCACTGGAGTTGTGAATCCTGGTTGTCGTTCCAGAGTGCTACCCTCCGGATCCCTGTTGGGCTTCTTGTTGTCTCCTGTTGTCGCCCACCTGGGATTATATGTTGAGTTTGTATTGTCTGTCCTTCCCTTGGTGTTTTCCTTTAGAGCTAGTGGTGCGGACTAGTGTTCCCACCGCCCTGTTCACTATCTAGGGCTCAGCTTAGGGAAAGCCAGGGCTTTAGGCACGTGATCGGCGTACGGGTGAGGAACCCGTCTAGGGACGTCAGGGCAGCCAGGTGCCAGCTGCTAGGTGAGTCAGGGGTCACCACCTTCCCTCTCACTTGGGCAGGGCCTTCCTTGTTCCCTCCCTCTGCGTCACGTATGTGATAGTCACGCCGACCGTGATAGTTATGAAGGGATCTGTGGATGACGGACACTGTTATGGGGGGATCTGTGACGGACACTGTTATGGGGGGATATGTGACGGACACTGTTATGGGGGGATCTGTGGCTTGCACTGTTACAGGGGGATCTGTGGCTGGCACTGTTACAGGGGGGATCTGTGGATAACACTGTTAGAGGGGGGATCTGTGGGTGGCACTGTTATATATGTGCCATCCACAGACCCCCCAGCCCATAACAGTGCCATCCACAGACCCCCCCAGCCCATAACAGTGCCATCCACAGACCCCCCCAGCCCATAACAGTGCCATCCACAGACCCCCCCAGCCCATAACTGTGCCATCCACAGATGTCCCCCATAAAAATGTCATCCACAGATCCCCCCACCGCCGCTCCAGTATACAAATATAAGATGTCTTATTCAATTAATAGTTATTAAACATGCCCCCTCACTCCTAATAGTACCTTACATCCTAACCGCTTCAGTACAATGCAGGCAGGCAGGCACGTCACTCACTGACGTCACTTGCCTGCGCGGCCTGCTTCATTCATAAAGTAGGCGGCACAGGCACGTGACATCAGGGAGTTACGCTGCCGCCCGCCTGGCCGGCCTGCCTGCCTGCATTCTACAGAAGCGGTTAGGATGTAAGGTACTATTAGGAGTGAGGGGGCATGTTTAATAACTATTAATTGAATAAGACATCTTATATTAGTATACCGGAGCGGCGGGGCTATAGTACACTGACTGCACCGCCCCTTCGCTATTGCCGTCCCCCAGCTCCTCCTCCCAGTCCCTCCCTGAGTCCCCGCTCGCTCGTACATCGCAGCTTGCGATGAAAAACTGCCAGCATTCACCCCATAAGACGCAGGGGCATTTTCCCCCCATTTTGGCGGGGAGAAAAAGTGCGTCTTATGGGGCGAAAAATACGGTATATAGTAGCCTTTTTCAGTCCGACAAGAAAAATATATTCTCAGTTCACTTCTGCAGTAAATTGTGGTGAAAGCGTTTAGTGGCCAATTTCAGTACAAAAAGAAAAATATATTTGTCGCTTTTAGAGGTGTTTTAATTTCCGTTTAATTTGTTTAGTTCAGGTACAAGTAAGTCAGGCAGAGAAGTTCCAGGCCATGCACAGAGAAGTGGCAGAGTCCTAAATGTTTCTGGCGCAAGCACAGTTCGCAGCAGATTAAGGGGGCGTGGCAGCAGGAGTCGCAGCAAGAGGCCTGAGCTCCCGGTGTCATCTAGCGGTCATGTCTTGTCCAGCAACCCAGCGGTTCTTGATTGGTTAACTCAGTCATCCACGTCATCCCAAGTGACATCAGACACCCCCAGCCAACAGTCGGTGGGTTCTTCAGACACAACCCTTAGTTAGCATGGCCCGGGAGCAGACCCTGTGTCCTCACCTGTCCTTAACCACGAGAAGTACTATATGCTGTGGGCTCAGCTCCACTTTTCAGCGAGAAAGAGCTGCTAGAGGAAGTCAGCAGCTACTGCCCAGCCAAGATCTGGAGGAGACATCCACCGCTACCTCCGCTAGGAAAACAAGTAGTGATGAGGAGAGTGGTGCAGGAGCTCCTGACCCAGGAAGGAGCTCCTTACCCAGAGACCGTTGAGGAGGCACTTGGGAGCCAGGTGTAAAAGGGGCTTCATCATCATTAGGAGAAGACGGTGGCAGCTTGCCTGTGAGGCAGCGGCTGAGCCAGCAAGGTGGTAGCATGGCTGGGAGTCAGCAGGGTGGCAGCAGTTTCAGGTCGGGAGCCAAACGTGCCCGGGGTATACCACCTGCTTTGCAGCAGCCTACCTGCCCAGGAAGTAGTGGTGCAGGGGTTCACAGAAGCAGCGGCAGTAGCAGTCAGTCAGTTTGAACTGTTGGGGGGAAATTCACCTAATCGGCGGTGTGGCAGTTCTTTATTAAGCTGCCAGAGGAGGTTAACGTGGCCGCATGTAGAATATGTGGGCAGAAGGTGAAGCATGGCCAGGGTGCCAATGTTGGCACTACGGCCCTGCGTCAACATATGCAGCGTTGCCATGCTGTGGCCTGGGAGAACCGTGGCTCCGATGTGGTGGTCCAGCCTGCCGCTGGATGTGGCGGTGTAGGTGGAAGCGGCGGTGGAGGAGGAGGAGATAGCCAACAGTGATTTTTGTTTTTGTTTTTTAGTTTATTTCTTTATTTTTTGTTTAAATTTGGGTAGACCCCAAAACATTAGGAAATATAAAAAATAAAACAAAGAGAAAGTGCGTTGGAGTACAACAATGGCTGGGTGAGGCCGGTATACATGTCTATTTTGCACAAGGTATGGACAAGTCCTGTGGGATACCTGCCTGGTTCATTTTAATGAACGTGAGCTTGTCCACATTGGCTGTGCACACATACTGCTCCACCATATCGCGCGTCCCGTGACGTCCACAATCCAATTGGATATCTTCCCTATCAACTTTCGATGTTCTTTTATGCGCCTACCATGGTGATCACGGGTAACGGGGAATCAGGGTTCCATGCCAGAGAGGGAGCCTGAGAAAGGGATACCACATCCAAGGGAGTTCAATGGCTGAAATCTAATTGGGTGGAGATGGTGGGACAAGTTATTAAAGCTGAAAAATTGAAGGAAGGCAGGAGGCGCTTTGCAATTACCCACTCCCGACTCGGGGAGGTAGTGACGATAAATAACAATACAGGACTCTTAAGATACCCTGTTATTGGAATCAGTAATAAAAAAATACAGGGAATGTCACTGCGGTATTTTGGATTAGGAAATGTTATACAGGAGAGGCCCTGCTGCCGCTTTGTTGACTCTAGATAACCTCTGGGTGATTGCACGTCCCCATAATATCCACGATCCAACTGGATATCTTTCGATGTTATTTTATGCGCCTACCATGATAATCACGGGTAACGGGGAATCAGGGTTCCATGCCGGAGAGGGAGCCTGAGAAAGGGATACCACATCCAAGTGAGGTCAATGGCTGAAATCTGATTGGGTGGAGAGGGTGGGTCAAGTTTTTAAATTAAATTCAGCACATGCACCAGGCAAGGGATGTGCGTCAAACCGGCTAGGCCCAGAGCTGATACGAGATTTTGCCCATTATCGCACACCACCAGGCCGGGCTTGAGGCTCACTGGCACCAACCACTCATCGGTCTGTTGTTCCCTGCCCGTCCACAGTTCCTGCGCGGTGTGGGGTTTGTCCCCCAAAAAGATAAGTTTCAAAACTGCCTGCTATCGTTTACCCCTGGCTGTGCTGAAGTTGGTGGTGAAGGTGTTACGCTGACCGGATGAGGAGGCGGTAGAGGAGGAGGAAGCGGAGAAGGAGGAGGAAGAAGCAGGAGGCAAAGAGAAACGCCCTGCAATCCTCGGTGGTGCAAGGACATGCGCCAAACTGCTATCCGCCTCAGGCCCAGCCACTGCATTTACCTAGTTTGCTGTTAGGGAGATATAACGTCCCTGACCGTGCTTACTGGTCCACGTATCCGTAGTTATATAGACCTTGCCACAGATGGATTTGCGCAGTGCACACCTGATTTTGTCCCCCACTTGGTTGTGCAGGGAAGGGATGGCTCGCCTGAGCCAGAGACCTTTCATGGTTTTTGAGGTGTCTACTCCACTGCACCTCGTGCTTTGAACTTAGATGCCTGGTCATGCAGGTTGTGCTCAGGTTTAGAACGTTTATGTCTCACTTCGTGTCTTGTCGTCAGCACATTATCTGAATAACTGCCACGCCAGGGAACTCCTTTGAGCTGGTTTTGGTGCGCTAGGTCCCTTGGTGCGGTGGGCAGTAGCAAGAGTGCTGTCAAGTAAAAAGTAGTGGTTTTTTTAACCCTTTTTTTGCGGCGCTGAAAACAGGAGGCAAGTTCTCATAAAATATTTTAAAAAAGTAAAGTAGCTTATTTATTTTTTTGTCAACGCGTTTCAAGGGCGCACAGCCCTCTTGGTCAGGACAATAAAAGCATATGTAGCCGCAAAAAAAAGGTTAAAAAAAACACTACTTTTTTTCTCCATACTTATTTCTCCTGCCACTTCTGGGGCAAGGAAAAAGGAACCTTTGGCAGCAGTACAGGACCCCGCATGCTGGACGGGAAAATACCAGCACAAGCCTTTCACAGTTGTTGTGGCTCTACACAACAACTTACGGTAAGCGCTTCTTGTATACAGTGCAATAAGACCGAAAATACAGCCACACACACGAGGCGCGGCCTCCTGTCTCTTTTTTTCTCCTTTCTTTTAAGAAAGCTGTCAAGGGGATGGCCACTCCGCTTTTGCGACCACCGCCTCTTCCTCCAAACTACACAGGTAACTTGCATGACCTTGATTCCATGTGGGGTCGAGGACCTCATCGTCCTTCACATCATCTTCCACCCAGTCTTCACCCCTGCCCTCCTTGTCGGTCTGCACACTGCAGAAAGCCGCAGCAGTTGGCATCTGTGTTTCGTCATCATCCGAGACGTGCTGCAGTGGTCCTCCCATGTGCTCATCCTGAAACATAAGTGATTGGGTATCGGTGCACTCAATCTCTTCCACTTCTGGGGCAATGTGGATGGCCCTGGGAAACCCTGCCAGCAGAGTCATCAAAAAGCATAAGAGACTGCTGCATGACTTGGGGCTCGGACTGCTTGACAGATTTGTAAGGGGGTGAGGTGAAAGACTGATGGCCATGGGCTGCAGGTGCCAACTCTAATATTTCAGCAGGAGACTGGGTTGGAGACAATGTGAAGGAACTGGAGGCACTGATAGCCACCCAATCTACTATTGCCTGTACTTGTTCTGGCCTCACCATTCGTAGAGCCGCATTTGGCATTACCAAATAGTGCTGAATGTTCTGTCGCCTACTCACACCTGAGGAAGGTGTTTCACTTGGGCGTGTAGCTGGCACAGATGGACCGCGTCCTCTACCTGCAACAGGAGCTCCACCAACACCAGCAGCACCACGACCAGGGCCACGTCCCTTGTTTGACGCTCTCCTCATTTTTTGCCGTCACCCACCGAAGTAACAGACGTTTTTACTAAATTAAGTTCCTTTTGAACAATGCAGAGCAGGGTTTTTTTTGACGGCCAAAAAGGGTTAATTTCACCCAACAATGGAACAGACAAATTTTTAAAATTTAGGTCCCTTGCACCTAGGCAGAGCAGGGGTTTTGGGACGGGAAAATGGGTTAATGTCACCCAACAATGGAACAGACAAGTTTTTTAAACTTATTGCCCGGTCTGCCATGCAGTGCAGGCAGCAAAGGTACTTAATTGCAAAGAAAAAAAAGATTTTTTCTCACACACAATGAAACAGATGAATTTAAAGGGAGTCTGTCACCTACCTGACCGGTTTCAAACAGGTGACATTGTTCAGTGGGTCACAAAGACATGATACAGATGTTACCCGTGTTTAGTTCTTCAGATGCTTCAAATCGCCCAAGAAGTCGTTTTTATCATATGCTAATGAGCCGTCGCAAGTGCCCAGGGGCGGAGAGTTTTCTGAAAGTGCCCAAGTTCCCGGCTATCTTGCCTGACATGTTCTTAGCAGCTTTTAGAAAACATTAAGAATTTTTTTTATAGCAGCCCCATGGCCCATAGACACAATGGTCAGGAGGGGACCTCATTGACTTCTATGGGAGAGTTTTCTAGGCATGCTCTGTGACCTGTGTGGAGGTCATTGTACAAGTAAAGAACAGATAAGCTTTAACCTTCACCTATTGTAAATGGTGGATCCTGTCTTATCTGTCATTCTAAAGGGCCAAGAATCCCAAAGATAATGGCTAACAACAAGCATTCATATTTTTTTCCCACTTTTTTATAGATGAAAATATGTGAATGTGTTTGTATGTTTTATACACACAAAAGACCACCTATAGTATCGCTGAAACTAATAACAATTTTTTTTTTTATGAAAGAAAAATAATGTGTGTACATTTGTATATTTTACATACACAAAGATGGCTATTGCTAAAACTAATAACTATATGTAACTTTTTTACATTGTGTGTAACTTTTTTACATATGTTCCAGTCAGGGAGTAAAGGCTTAATTGACTTTCACAGCATGAAAACTTTTCTTGCTATGTGCGTGTGGTAACTTTATAGCTGGCAGAGACCCTCAAACATCAAGTAACCTCATGATTTATGCAGAGGGAGACCCTGTTATCTTTTCATAAACTTCTTTTATTCATTTTTTTTCCACTTTGGATCACTTTGATTGGTCCTCGGGGTCTTCATTGTGACTATAGCTTTCCTAAAAACAGCACAGTCACAGCATTCTGCAGAGGTAGGGGGGCCTCGACAGATTGAAATGTAATCCACCACTTTTATGTGGTGAGTAACAGTAATTCGTACCAGTAAACAGGACCACAGACAAGATGGACAAACACTGGAGGTGCCGAAGATCAGTTGATGAATGATTAGGTTGAATGGGTTTTATCATTACAATGCAATACAGCCACAGGGGATATGGCATGTCACCATATGAACTGATGCGTGCCCTCAAGATTATATATGTAGTTCAACATTCATTTTTTTATTTGTTATTCTGGCAGTCCACTTATCAGTATGTTACATATAAATAGATATCAGTTTATGCCCCCGTATATATGAAGCGGTAACCAAAATTTCCAAGATCACTACCAGATTTGTTTGTTAGCAGTCCATAGTTAGACCTCCAGGCTAGAAGACAAAAAACAAAATAGACTGAGCCCTTTGTGTTTTACTTATTTTTCTGTTTTTGTGTGCAATTATCTCTTTACAAGTGTTAATGAGTTAATGAGTTAAAGTTCTTCCACTTCATTATGATGCACACCCATAGTTTACATTTTACAGTAGCATTTTTACATGTCTTTTTCTCCTGTTTAGCATCTTAGCAATCACTTTGGTTGGGAAGGCTATTTATACTGTCCGGCTTGTCAAGTATTTTCCTAAAAAATATTTGCAAGACATTTTAAAATATAGTAACAAGTTTACTTGAAAAATTGCATCTCGGCCTTTTGGCTAAGATCAAGTGTATCAGAAATTCCTATGCTGATCGGGTATACTTATTTCCTTAAAATATAACTTTTACTAGATATGCCATAAAATAATTCAAGAGTTAAAAACACCAAAAGACAGTGAGCAGATCAAAGGACTGAACCACTACCAACACATCCAACTCATTAATATTCAATCTAGTTGCCTGAGGATAGAACAAAGGTAAAATACAGTCCTACCGCCTCCAGACGTGTAGATTGCAGATGAATGTACGGTGTGTACTAGAAAAGTGTCCTTCAATACAGTGGCCAAGGATATTGAGGACGGGTGCTTTGTTTGCACATATGATAGGCAGCAATAACTAGTGACCCTGATCAGAGGTTCCCTCACAGTAATACCAAGGAGGGGGACTAGTCCATTAACTGCCTAGCAGACACAGAGCACCCGCCCCGACGAAACCTGTCCCTAGTTAGGGGCCTATTTCCTATGCTTGCCCTCACTAGATCCCTTCATGCCACGTTTTGTCCTCATCACAGGACTCATCAGGGAAATTTATTAGTGAAGTTCAATAATGAAGTATCAAATCAACTCCTAATCCAGAAGAGACACAGTCCGACAGTGGTCCCGCTGTGTTCAGATGCAGAGAAGCGTCCCATACATCATGCCGCCTCACCGTTGGTGTAGATCAAGTGTAGTATCTGTTCTTTTCGGTGGTATGTCTGGGCCACTGAGATGGTGCAGATCAACACATGGAGTTTAACCCATTGGCCATAAGTTTGCCATTGATAGGTGACCAAAGGCCCCTGGATCAAAGCCATAGACCGGGCTGCCCAAGTTGCAGAAGAAGTGGTAACCCTGGGGTGCATAAACTTACTGGGGATAGGAGCCCACTTGGTACATTTGCATGCACTTCACTTTCTAATAATTTGAGCGCACTTACCTCTCTTTGCCTGGGCCTTTTGGCTTGGCAAGATGAGGAAAATTTAAAATTCTGGCTGAATGTCTGGGCCGTAAAGACACATATTAATGTATTTCATTTTTTGTTTACTGTGTGTTCACTTTCCACATTTGTTCCTGTCACTAGGATCTCTTATGGTTGTGGTGCCTTTATGGACAACCCCCCAGAGATCTAGGGTGTTTCTCACCCCCCTGCAAACCCCTTGGCTTCCCCTTTTGGGTGGAAGCCTGACCTCTAATGAGGCTCTTGGTCAGAACCTCTTGTGGCAGCTCAGGTGGAAGCCATAGCAAGATGGACGCATCCTCTGCTGCGGCTGTGGATCACCACTAGTCCCCGTCCCTTGCAGGAGGGTTGAGGAATGGCTTATGGGGGACTCTTACGGCGAGGGACTGTGATAGACCACCTCCTAGTGCACTTTTTTGTTTGGCATGCTGCACATTTTTGTTGCATGGGGTGAAGAAAGTTACTTTCCTTGGGCTTTTAGAAAAAAAAAGTTTGCTTGAAAAATATGTTAAAAATTATAATTGTCTTTGATTTTTGAAATAGGGTAAAGAGAAGGAATTATGGAAGAAACCATTTACTGCTGTCAGACAGCTAGTCTGATTTCATTGTAAAAGGCATTCTGCAGCTGCTGTGTAGCGTAAAACATAGAAGCAGCAGAGGGCCGTCTTGCTCCTGGGGGGCCCAAGAAAGCAGCCTCTTGAGCCCCGCTGGCCAGAGGCGTAGCGTGGGGGGGGGCGTTGCCCGAGGCACAAAATTCCAGGGGGCGCTATCAGGGCCGCACCGCCAATTATGCAAAGTGAGGCGATGGCCCCAGGTGGTGTGCCCTGGTAACAGGTAGGGGGCGGCGGCAGGGCACAGGGAGATGAGCGCTTCCATTGTGGAAGCGCTCATCTCCATAGTCATCTGTATCACCTTCCTCAGGACAGCGATACAGATAGATGAGCTGCGGTGGGGCAGGGGAGGGAGAGGCGTCTTCCTTTCCCGTTGCTATGATAACCTGCAGGCCTAGTGCCTGGTACATTATGGGGGCACTAGGAAGAAGGGGGAGAGGAGCACTATGGGGACATTTACTGGGGGCACTATATAGGGATATTTTATACTGGCACATTATGGCGGCACTATGGGGACATTAGCTCAACTGGGGGCATTAAAAGGGGGTATTTTTTGCACTGGCACATTATAAGAAGAATTATTGCTACTGGGGGGCATAATGATGGGCTTTATTACTACTGGGGGTTTATGGGGAACATGATTACTAGTATGGGCACTATGGGAGCATTATTACTTCTGGGGCACAGCAGGGACATGTTGGGGGCATTGTAGAAGCACTATTACTACCATGTGTGCTCTAGCAGAGAATTATTCCTATTGGTGAGACTTTTGGGAGCACTATTACTGTGGGAGCACCTTGGCACAGTATCAGCTTACCACAATTATTTTTGAGGGACGTTATGTTTACACTATTAGTGTCGGGGGCACTATTTGCTGGGCGCAGTTATTTTAGGGCACTGTGTGCCAATAATTATTGAAGGGCACTATCTGCATGGTACTACTATTATGAGGGGGTTTATCTGTTTCTGCAGTGTAGTATTGGGGAGCACAGCGGCACAGTATTGGGGGTGGTAGGATGATTTGTCCAGAAGATGGGAGGATGATGGAAAAGTAGTAAACTAAGATTTTGTTTGTCAAACTGCAGAGACGAGAAATGGCTGAAAAATGGTGGTCTGGTCTGAAAGGAGAAGATAAGGAAAAGATGAGGAAAGAGAACATCTACATTAAAGAGACGTCACTGGATGTAAGAGGTATGTGGTGCTGTAGTACCCTGTATGTAGGGGTGGATGGAGGGGTTAGTAGTACAGTACTATCTGCACATTGTGGAAATAAAATATAGAGATAATGGGGGCACTCAAGTATCTGGATATAAATGGGCTAATACGTAATAAGTGAGTATGGCAAATTTATTCAAAGCATATATACAGACTTGTATAGTTTCAAGCTATAAAAAAAGAAGATCCCACAAAACATTTAAAAAATGAAAATTAAGAATAAAAAGTAGAATAAAACCATATAAACCTTATAACATATAAATAGGAACCTACAGTAGAGGCTTAGAATGTTCACACTTGGTGTGCCGCAGAGACTTATGGATTCTTAGATGAAAAGGCACATATAATTGGTAGTTATATGGTAAATAATCATATGGTATAATGTCAGCTTGGTCTAGGATCCACAATCCAGTGTGTTATAAAGAAGTGGTGTCCGTTCATAAAGAAAGCAATGTTAGTTGTGGACAGTTTCTCTTGTAATGCCTGGTTAGTCAATATTAGACAGCAGGTGGTCTATGGATATAGATGAAAATGCCACAGATGTCATTGATAAAATATAATTTGTCAGGTACTTTGCCACTCCTGTAGTTCGTCACTTGTATGCGATCGCTGATTACTTGGTTCTTGTAACTATCGTGGCATCATACCTGTTACTGGCGTCCCACATGATGCCGGAAGTATGCCGCTATTGGTCCGGCAGGAGCGGGCTGATTGAAAAAAGATTCCAGAGGTCGGCAGCTTTAGTTGTTGTACGCTGGTAGGCATATCCAAAGGTCTAAGTCGTGCCCAAACCTGAGAGAGTAATGCATGCAAATTCTCTAAAATCACTCTATGAACACCAGACGCGTTTCGGAGTTTAAGTACTCCTTCCTCAGTGGTCCAACTACACTACTATAACACACTGGATTGTGGATCCTAGACCAAGCTGACATTATACCATAATACCATATGATTATTTACCATATAACTACAAATTATGCAGCATGCCAGACCTGCAGGGTATTGCGAAGTGAGGTCACGGTTATGGGCAATCGAGGGTTGCTCACTGTATTGGAGAACCCTGGGCAGGCATGCGGCAGTGAAGGAGAGGTAGACACAGTTCCTCTGGGGCACACTCGTATGTAGGGACCAGGCCTGATGGTGGATGAGGTGCCCTGGATGTTACAGGTATTTTGAGTGCCTGAAGCAAGGTCCCTTTTGGGTTTGTGACGCCAGTGCCTGTAACGGTGGCACACCGATTTACAGTTGGAATAAGTGAGGTACACAGGTGGTATAGTGAACCAAACGTTGCTTTACTTAACAGTCCAACTTTGTACATACAGATGGTAATGCAGTCCTTTAGATCAAGTACTTCACAAGCAGGCTTTTTCCACAAGATGGCAGGTATTAATCATGCAAGATACTCAGAGGGTAAATCCACAACACACTCAGAATCAGGTTGTACCTTTCCTCAGAAATAGTGTACACTGTCCTTTTAGAACTCCTGTCTGGTTTCTATCCCAAGGCCCGGATGCCGAAATGGTGGCTTAAATCCTTGGAAAAATATATCTTCCTCCCGTATAAATCCTTGCTTTTCTTTATAGTTCCTCTGCCTATTAATGTTACTTATCTTTGCTGGAAATATCCTTACTTGTCTGGTGAAGGACTGTGGATTTCTCTCAGGAGGTTCTGTCCTGCTACTGGGGTGTCTTCAGAGCTAACTGAGACTCTCTTGGACTACAGGCAGGCTAGGGCTCTTCACTAGCCTCCTGGTCATGGCTAGCAGCCAGGGCTATCAAGCTGCATGTCAGGAGGAGGCCCTCAGCATATCTCTGGCTGGTGCCTTCTTACTTCTGTCTCTGCAGACTCCTGACTCTGAACTCCCTCTCCCTGTCTGGGCCTGAACATTTATACTAGGGGCTCCCTATCTCCCTCTAGTGTCTGGGATGTCTAACTACACCCAACTAGGCCTGCTTACACATTACACAGGGGAACATTGCATATAAAAACACATTAGAAAATACATTAAATGCATAATAAAATATAACATTTCTGTCCCTTGTGAGTAGAAGTAACACGCACACCAATTGACCCTTGTGTAGTGCCCACGCCTATGTAGTGGGACACTACAATTATATGTGCCTTTTCATCTAAGAAGCCATAAGTCTGTGCGGAACACTATACACTCTATATTCTATTTCCACATTTATTCCATACGGCATAGGGTGTGCCGTGGGGTGTGCACCATTTCTGTCTCGGCAATAATAGTTTTGAGCCACTATCACTCTTTGTTTGTACAATCTGCACATTGTAAAAAAAAAAAGTAATCTGCAAAATACTATATATTTGTGTCAGAAGTTGTGCTTTTTAAATTTTTAGAATAATGATACAGCCATTTTATATGATACTTTTGTGCTGATTCTTTTTTCTCTCTCTATATTAAGGGACACTATCGTCACCAGAACCACAACAGCTAAACGTAGTAGTTCTGGTGTCTATAGCATGTCTCTGCAAGCTTTTTAATGTAAACACTGCCATTTCAGAAAAAAAGGCAGTATTTACATTACTGCCAAGGAACACCTCTAGTGGCCACTCATCATTATTAAAGTTTACTACTCTATGAGGTGTGTGGATGCCCCCACATAGTAATTATTCCCCCTTTGTGCCAGTACATAGTAGTTGTCCAGATATGTGCCCCCTCACAGTAGTAATGGTCAGATATGTGCTCCCTTCACAGGAAGTTAAAAAAATATATACTCACCTAGTTCCTCATGATCACAGTTCAGCCGCTGGCGCTCCACAGCAGTAGCAAGATGTAGTGTCAAACATTGCTCTGCTGGTCTGTGTAGGAGGAGGAGCACAGCAGATTCCCGGCCGCACCGCTCCTCTTCATACACAGACCAGCAGTGTGATGTGCAACCACTGGCGTAGCTATAGGGGTCGCAGCGGTCACAATTGCAACCGGGCCCCTAAGTCAGGGGGACCACCGGGGCCCCCTCAAGCCAGGAGAGCCACAGTAAAGCCGTACCCCACCTCATTGGTGGCAGCGGCAGTTCCGATCGGAGTCCCAGCAGTGTAATGCTGCGGCTCAGATCGGTTACCATGGCAGCCAGGACGCTACTGAAGTCCTGTCTGCCATGGCCAGTTACTCTGCAGCATACTTACATGCGCTGTGGCCGCCGGGCGCTCCTCCTTCTTGTAACTCATCGCAGGTCTGTGCGGCACATTGCTATAAGCATAGGCAATGCGCCACACAGACCTGTGACGAGTTACAAGAAGAAGGAGCGCCAGGTGGCCACAGCGCATGTAAGTATGCTGCAGAGTAACTGGCCATGGCAGACAGGACTTCAGTAGCGTCCTGGCTGCCATGGTAACCGATCGGAGCCCCAGCATTACACTCCTGGGACTCCGATCTGAACTGCTGCTGCCACCAATGATGGGGGGGGGGCATACTTCCCACCAATGATTTTAATACAGGGGAGGGGGGGCACACTGCCCACCAATGATTTTAATACCGAGTAGGGGGAGGGTGCACTGTCCACCAATGATTTTAATACTGAGGCGGGGGAGGGTGCACTGCCCTCCAATGATTTTAATACCGAGGGGGGAGGGTGCACTGCCCACCAATGATTTTAATACCGGGGAGGGGGGAAGGGCACACTGCCCACCAATGATTTTAATACTGAAGGGGGTGCACTGCCCACCAATGATTTTAATACCGAGGCGGGGAGGGTGCACTGCCCACCAATGATTTTAATACTGAGGGGGGGAAGGTGCACTGCCCACCAATGATTTTAATACCGGGGAGGGCGCAATGGGGGCTGATGGAGACGCACTGGGGGCTGGTGAAAGGAACTGGGGGCTGATGAGAGGCACTGGGGGCTGATGGAGAGGCACCAGGGGCTGGTGAGAGGCACTGGGGGCTGTTGGAGAGGGTACTGGGGGCTAGTGAGAGGCACTGGGAGCTGATGGAGAGACTCTGGGGGCTGGTGAGAGGCACTAGGGGCTGATAGAGAGGCACTGGGGGCTGATGGAGAGGCACTGGGGTCTGATGGAGAGGCACTGGGGGCTGATGGAGAGGCACTGGGGGCTAATGGAGAGGCACTGGGGGCTGATGAGAAGCACTGGGGGCTAATGGAGAGGCACTGGGGGCTGGTGAGAGGCACTGGGGGCTGATGGAGAGGCACTGGGGGCTGGTGAAAGCACTGGGGGCTGGTGAGAGGCACTGGGAGCTGATGGAGATTCACTGGGGGCTGATGGAGAGGCACTGGGGGCTGATAGAGAGGCACTGGGGGCTGATGGAGAGGCACCGGGTGCTGGTGAGAGGCACTGGGGGCTGATGGATAGGCACTGGGGGCTGGTGAGAGGCACTGGGGGCTGGTGAGAGGCACTGGGAGCTGGTGAGAGGCACTGGGGGCTGATGGAGAGGCACTGGGGGCTGTTTGAGAGGCACTGGGGCTGATTGAGAGGCTCCTGGGGGCTGCTATGAGGCATGGGGCTCTTATCTGAGGTCTGATTGGGGGTCATTCATATTGGGGTCTGAGCTGAGGTGTGATCTGAGGTCTTATTGGGGTCTTATTAACATTGGGGATCTTATTGGGGCTGTTAACTGAGGTCTGATTAACATTGGGGGTCTGATTGCCAAGCCAGCCAGCACCCCTGAGGCCAAGCCTGCCAGCACCCCTGAGGCCAAGCCTGCCAGCACCCCTGAGTCTTCAGAACTGTAAGTAAATGATATATAAGGCGAGCTTATAATATGAAAGAGATTAATTATGTCAGAGCCGCTCTTCACCTACACGTGTATCAGCACTAGATATATACCCCTTACTCTCCCTAATACCCAAACTACTTGTGTTACAGACCCC
Organism: Bufo bufo; assembly: GCF_905171765.1. NCBI lineage: Eukaryota > Metazoa > Chordata > Amphibia > Anura > Bufonidae > Bufo > Bufo bufo. The sequence continues at coordinate 540,173,808 of NC_053391.1, read as the reverse complement.
TGTACAATTTAACAATCTTCTTTAATACACAGAAAAGGTTGTTTGGACGGCACTCCTATAGCGATGGTCCGGTGCTCAGCGGTATGACAGTCAATATGTAAAATATATAGAACCGCGGCACTCAAATTAAGTAGTTAATTATTTATTTATTTATCCATCAACGTTTCGGTCTCATCCCGAGACCTTGTTCACGGCCTGTAGGAAAGAAACGTCTGGTGTGGAGGATGGCTTGCCATCCTCCACACCAGACGTTTCTTTCCTACAGGCCGTGAACAAGGTCTCGGGATGAGACCGAAACGTTGATGGATAAATAAATAAATAATTAACTACTTAATTCGAGTGCCGCGGTTCTATATATTTTTCTTTAATACACAGACATTTAGATTCATACATTTCCTACACTGGTACAAATGCGTTGCCAGTGACCAACTGTCTGTGCTCAGTCCTACGCGTAACCGTCGCAACCGCCGAGGAGCTCCCGATGTAGCGGCGAGGTCCGAGAGATATATGGGGTGGGAGATCCGGGGGCATACATTTTTTTTGCTATGGGGCCCAGACATTTCTAGCTACGCCCCTGTGTGCGGCACTACATCCTGCTACTGCTGTGGAGCCAGGTCCATATTTAGATTTGATGCTGCCCTAGGCACTTTAGTGCCAGCTTTCTACCCCCAATGAAGTCCATAGCTGATGGTAAAATGCTCCCTAGGCCTTCAGCTATCCCTCAGGGTTGCCTCATACACTTGGACAAGTAAAGGCCTGACCTGTTATGTGTGCACTTGGCAGCTGAAGGCATCTGTGTTGGTACCATGCAGGGCCGTCTTTAACGCGTGGCAAAAGGGGCAGCTGCCCTGGGCCCAGTTGCTCCTGAGGGGCCCAAGTCAGCTGCCTCTTAAGCCCCGCTGGCCACTGCTCACAAATTCGATGTGTCTCCACACATTCTATAATAGCGCTCTACTCTCTCTTAGCGCTATACCATCCCCCTACAACTGCACTATACTGTCCAGCGCTGGTGCGTTCCATCACACATAGCCCCGCTCGGAGGCTTGACACGCACCCTCATGCGCATGCTCACCGAGGGAAGCGCGCTCTTTAAATGCACGCCGCTCTTTCTCACTAGCGGATCAGTACAGCAGCAGTGCGGACGCACGCTTTCAATTTAGGAGCACTTTGTCACCCACCACCTACCACCTTACCTGCAACATGCGGCACCAGGTATCTCCCTTCACAACACCACCGTTTTTCTGCGTATTAGTTTCTTTTTTTCTTTTCTGCCTTATTATGTTGTCACATGTACGCTGAACTCCAATTGAATCAATAGACACTAAGTATGCTTTTTATAATGTCACCTCACTACTACCAACAGTTCATTATATGTATATATTTATAAATATATATATATATATATATATATATATATATGTTTGTATAATGTCACCTGCCTACCACTTACGGTTCATTTCACACATACCAGGTAATCCCCTATACTATACCCAGTCATCTAACTACTATTACCCTTCTTCCCTACTTTGCCTGGAGTCTTCAGAACTGTAAGGCATTGCACCCGCACTGAATCCGGACCCATTCATTTCGATGGGGCTGTGTACATGAGCAATGTTTTTCACGCATCACTTGTGCGTTGCGTGAAAATCGCAGCATATTCTATATTCTGCGTTTTTCACGCAACACAGGGCCCATAGAAGTGAATAGGGCTGCGTGAAATTCGCATCACATCTGCAAGCAAGTGCGGATGCGATGTGAGTTTCACAGATGATTGCTAAGGAGACTATGTGAATAAATAGGGATGAGCCATTTACTTTATTATTTTCCATTATAACATGGTTATAATGGAAAATAATAGCATTCTATAATACAGAATGCTAAGCAAAAGTCCATTGAGGGTTAAAAAAAAATAAAAAATAATTACTCACCTCACCCACTTGATCGCGCAGCCGGGATCCTCTTCTTTCTTCCTCTTCCTCTTTCTTCCTCTTCCTCTTTCTTCTTCTTTCTTCCTCTTGCAGGACCTGCAAAAGGACCTTCGCTGACATCATTGCGCTCACCACTGAACAACGCAACGCAATCGGAGACAAAACTGAAATTGCACGAAATTGCGCGTGCACTTGTGTGGGTTTCCTGCAATGCACCCGCATTGCATCCAGCCCTCATCCGCGACGCCAGTGTGAAAGAGGCCTAGGTATTTACAGTAATTCACGGTGGAGGGCATGATTGCATGCTAGGGTGTGGGAAGGCGGGATCCAGGGGGCCCAAGTAAATTCTTGCCCAGGGTCCAATCAATATTAAAGACGGCCCTGGTACCATGTTCTTATGTGCCTGCATTGCTGAGAAAAATGATGTTTTATTATATACAAACAGGTTCATTACCATTACTCCTAGAGGCTCAGCTCTCTCTGTAACTGCCGCGCCCTCTGCACTTTAACATGGCCAGTGATGACATCTTCACTGCCAGGCCCTGTAGACAGGGAGCAGCAGTTGCAGAGACGGCAGAGCCTTTAGTTGTAATGGTAACGCCCCCGTTGCTCCTAGAGGATCATTTGCATATATTCAAATATTATTTTTTTTTCTCAATAATGCAGGCATATATGAACATGGGCCCAACACTGACGAGTGGCTTTAGCGCTGCCCTAGCCATTTTACAGGCTAAGGCAGCGCTAAAGCATGTCCATTAGTGCCAGTGACATCACCGGGCCCACTGCCAGGTGGAAGCCACCCCCAAATAGTATCCCCAGTGGTAATAAGGCTCCCTACAGTGCCCTCAGTACTAATAAGGCCTCAATATAGGGCACCTCTTATAATCTATAAGGCACTTCTATAGAGCCCTCAGTAGTAGTAATGCCCTCCACCACTGCCCACAGTATTTATAATGTTCCCTGCAGTGCCCCCTGTAATTATAATACCTCCTGCCATACCCCCCGGAGTTATAATCATCTCTGTAGTGCCCCCATGGATCATGTGATGGACCATGTGATGAACGCAGTGACGTCACCAAAGGTCCTTTTCCTCCCAGGTCATCAAAGAAGAAGACAGAAGACGAGCCGGGCTGCAGGAACAAGTGGATGAGGTGAGTTTAATTATTTTTTTATTTTAACCCCTCCAGCCCTATTGTACTATGCATTCTGTATTAAGAATGGTATTATTTTCCCTTATAACCATGTTATAAGCGAAAATAATAATGATCAGGTACCTATCCCCATCGTCTCCTAGCAACCATGCGTGAAAATCGCACCGCGTCCGCACTTGCTTGTGAATGCTTGCGACTTTCACGCAGTCCCATTCACTTCTATGGGGCCTGCGTTGCGTGAAAAACGCACAATATAGAGCATGCTGCGATTTTCACGCAACATACAAGAGATGCCTGAAAATCACTGCTCATGTGCACAGCCCCATAGGAATGGGTCCGGATTCAGTGCGGATGCAATCCGTTCACCTGACGCATTGCACCCGCGCGGAAAACTCGCCCGTGTGAAAAAGGCCTTAGACTGTGAGCTCCATTTGGGATAACAAGTGATGATAATGGGCCAGATTTATCATTACTCTGACAGCTCACTCCACTTTAACATTTGGCTAAAGTCAGTTTTAGCCAAGTCAGATTTATGATCGGCCCTTTAAGACTGTAATAAATGTGGTTTGACGGTAGCAGTTTATCCGTCAGTAAGCAGCTTTACAAAAGTCGCACATCTTTACGAAAAAGTTGCACGTTTTTATGAAAAAGTCGCATGTTCTATTAAAAAGTCTCATAAGATAAGCATGGTCCTCACTGGAGTGAAATTGCGACTTTTTTGAGACTTTTTTTCTGACCTGAGCTAATGATAAATCTGGCCCAATGTCTCTTAGAGCGCTTCACAATATGTCAGAGCTGTATAAGTGTGTAAAATAAATAAATAAAACATGCTGTGAATTTTCCTAAATGCAAATCTAATACATGAAAAATGATGCTTATGTGCGCAGACCCATTGAAATGAATGGGTCAGGATTCAGCGCGGATGCTATGAGTTCTCTACTACACACATTGCATACAGATGGAAAACTTGCTTGTGTGAAAGAGCTCTTACATTTGACTATTGACTGACTGCACCATTTCTACTAAACCAGGGGTCAGCAACCTCCAGCACTCCAGGTGTTGTGAAACTACATCTCCCATCATGCACACTTGCTTGGCTGCTCTCTAAGCTCCCACACAAGTGGAAGGAGCATGCTGGTAGTAGTAGTTTTACAACAGCTGGAGTGTTGAAGGTTGCTGATCCTTTGGACTTACTGACTGCAGCGTTTATATTAGACTATGGACTAACTGACTGCAGCGTTTATATTAGACTATGGACTTACTGACTGCAGCGTTTATATTAGACTATGGACTTACTGACTGCAGCATTTACACTAGACTATGGACTGACTTTCTACTGCATTTCTACTAGACTATGAAATTACTGTCTACAGTACTTATACTAGATTATGAACTAACTGAGTGTTTAAATTAGTCTATGGACTGACTGACTGCAGCACTTATATTAGACTATGGACTGACTGCAGTCTTCATACTAGACTATGGACTGACAGCAGCATTTACACTAGACCTGTGATGGCTAACCTCTGGCACTCCAGCTGTGGTAAAACTACGACTCCCAAGATGTACACTTCCTTGACTGTTCTCAGAACTCCATAGAAATGAATGGAGCATGCTGGGAGTCGTAGTTTCACCACAGCTGGAGTGCCGGAGGTTAGCCATCACTGCACTAGACCAGTGATAGGCAAACTGCGGCTCTCCAGCTGTTGCAGAACTACAACTCCCAGCATGCAAAGACTGCCTACAGCTTTCAGCCTACAGCAGGGCATGGTGGGAGTTGTAGTTTTGCAACATCTAGATAGACGCAGTTTGCCTATCACTGCACTAGACTATGGACTGACTGACTGCAGCATTTATACTAGACTGTGAACTGACTGCAGCGTTTATACTAGACTATGGACTGACTGCAGCATTCATACTAGACTATGGACTGACTGCAGCATCTACACTAGACTATGGACTAAGTGATGGCAGTATTTACTCTAGATTATGGACTGACTGACCTCGCCATTTATGATAGAGCATGGACTGACTAAAGTGTTGACCAGGGGCGGACTGACAACTCATGGGCCCCCCGGGCAATAGGAGAGTTTGGGGCCCCTGTGTCCCCACCCACCCTCAAGCCACACCCACACACAGCCTCACCCACATATAGCGCTGCACCAGCTACAGGCTCATGTGGGCCCTTGGGCGATAAAGTCTCAGTGGGCCCCCCTATACAGTGATAACTCTCTGAGTACAGATCATATTGTAGATATCCCCTGCATTCCTATGTAACAACACAGATAACACAGTGATGGCTATCTGAGCACAGAAAATGTACAGTCGTGGCCAAAAGTTTTGAGAATGACAAAAATATTAGTTTTCGCAAAGTTTGCTGCTAAACTGCTTTTAGATCTTTGTTTCAGTTGTTTCTGTGATGTAGTGAAATATAATTACACGCACTTAATACGTTTCAAAGGCTTTTATCGACAATTACATGACATTTATGCAAAGAGTCAGTATTTGCAGTGTTGGCCCTTCTTTTTCCGGACCTCTGCAATTCGACTGGGCATGCTCTCAAACAACTTCTGGACCAATTCCTGACTGATAGCAACCCATTCTTTCATAATCACTTCTTGGAGTTTGTCAGAATTATTGGGTTTTTGTTTGTCCTCCCGCCTCTTGAGGATTGACCACAAGTTCTCAATGGGATTAAGATCTGGGGAGTTTCCAGGCCATGGACCCAAAATGTCAACGTTTTGGTCCCCGAGCCACTTAGTTATCACTTTTGCCTTATGGCACGGTGCTCCATCGTGCTGGAAAATGCATTGTTCTTCACCAAACTATTGTTGGATTGTTGGAAGAAGTTGCTGTTGGAGGGTGTTTTGGTACCATTATTTATTCATGGCTGTGTTTTTGGGCAAAATTGTGAGTGAGCCCACTCCCTTGGATGAGAAGCAACCCCACACATGAATGGTCTCAGGATGCTTTACTGTTGGCATGACACAGGACTGATGGTAGCGCTCACCTTTTCTTCTCGGGACAAGCCTTTTTCCAGATGCCCCAAACAATCGGAAAGAGGCTTCATCGGAGAATATGACTTTGCCCCAGTCCTCAGCAGTCCATTCACCATACTTTCTGCAGAAAATCAATCTGTCCCTGATGTTTTTTTTGGAGAGAAGTGGCTTCTTTGCTGCCCTTCTTGACACCAGGCAATCTTCTAAAAGTCTTTGCCTCACTGTGCGTGCAGATGCGCTCACACCTGCCTGCTGCCATTCCTGAGCAAGCTCTGCACTGGTGGCACTCCGATCCCGCAGATGAATCCTCTTTAGGAGACGATCCTGGCGCTTGCTGGACTTTCTTGGACGCCCTGAAGCCTTCTTAACAAGAATTGAACCTCTTTCCTTGAAGTTCTTGATGATCCTATAAATTGTTGATTGAGGTGCAATCTTAGTAGCCACAATATCCTTGCCTGTGAAGCCATTTTTATGCAACGCAATGATGGCTGCACCGTTTCTTTGCAGGTCACCATGGTTAACAATGAAAGAACAATGATTTCAAGCATCACCCTCCTTTTAACATGTCAAGTCTGCCATTTTAACCCAATCAGCCTGACATAATGATCTCCAGCCTTGTGCTCGTCAACATTCTCCCCTGAGTTAACAAGACGATTACTGAAATGATCTCAGCAGGTCCTTTAATGACAGCAATGAAATGCAGTGGAAAGTTTTTTTTGGGATTACGTTAATTTTCATGGCAAATAAGGACTATGCAATTCATCTGATCACTCTTCATAACATTCTGGAGTATATGCAAATTGCTATTATAAAAACTTAAGCAGCAACTTTTCCAATTTCCAATATTTTTGTCATTCTCAAAACTTTTGGCCAGGACTGTAGTAGTGTTGCCTGCTGTCCTATGTAAAACCACAGATAACACTAGTCCTGATAATGTGGTAGTGTTACCTGCAGTCCTATGTAAAACCACAGATAACACTAGTCCTGATAATGTGGTAGTGTTGCCTGCAGTCCTATGTAAAACCACAGATATAACTAGTGTAGATCATGTGGTAGTGTTACCTACGTCCTTAGTGTGCCTCCCTGTGCCTCTCCCACGGACTCCAAGCTGGCAGCACTGCCTCCTCTTCCATCTTCTTCTTCTTGCCCCGCACAGAACATCCTGATGCAGCTGCGTCTAGACATAGGAACACAGTGGGCATGGTGATGGTGATGATATTTTCTCCGTCCAAATACCGTAAAAAGTGACTGAACTGAAGACATCGTGATGCATCCTGAACAGATTGCTTTCAATTCAGAATGCTTTGGGACAAAACTGATCAGTTTTTTCTGGAATTGAGCCCCTAGGACGGAACTCCATACCGGAAAACATTAACACTAGTGTGAAAGTACCCTTAATTCACCGTGATCAAATGACGCCCCGCACCCTACAGCACCGTGCACACTGACTGCCTGGAGTTTGGGCACAAGAAGCTTGTGGAGTGTTTGGAGCTGCAGATCCTTCACAGGGGAAGGAGTTAGTGATGAGCGGCAGGGGTCATATTCGAATTCGCAATATTTCGCGAATATTTTGTCGAATATTCGTCGAATATTCGCAAATTCGAAAATTCGCGATTATTTTTACTCGAAAAAATCGGAAAGGTAATGATTGTGTAATATGCGAATTTTCGGATCCGAATTTTTTATTGCGAATTTTTCAACTTACAACTATTAGACAAAGAAGATTATGGCACTATAGTAGTTAAATTGCTCTATATTCGATTTTTTTCGAATATTTGCTATATTGCTATAACTTAGTTTATTTGAATATTCGTAATATTCTAAAACAAGAATATATAGCAATATAGCGAATATTCGAAAAAAACTAATATAGAGCAAAATTCGCAAACACTACTACTCCTAAAGTCAAGTATATTGCAGCCTTCTTATTGGCCCACAAGCTAGAAGCAGGGAGGGATCATGTGTACTGATTTAAAAAAAAAATATATATATATATATATAATTTCGAATATTCGAAATTACGAATATATATAACTATATTCGAAATATTAGCGAATTTTCGAAGTACCTATATTCGCGATAAAAATTTCGAAATTCGAATATTCGTGATCAACACTAGAAGGAGTGCGATCCTTTTTGGGGGTGGGAAGAGAAAGTCATCCTCTACTTTGGCATCCGGTGAAGGCAGGTAAGTTTCTGGCCTTGGTTTTCTGTGGTGACACTAGACGGTAGGTTCTCAGTTGTTGACAGTAAACTCTAAAATCCGAAGAAAACCACAGAAATAAGATAATAATGCACTTAGTAAAGTAGATGCAAGCATTATATATGGACAAAGTCCTCACTCTGATATGATAATATCTGAGACACTTAGTCAATATATTGTGATCAAAACACATCTGAGCCCGCCTACCAAGCACCAAGGTGGTCTCAGGTCAGGCGGGTCCTACGCTAAACCTACCTAAGCCATTGGGCTTCTATGTTCAGGAGCGCAGACGCCGCACATATGGTGTGCTGCTCCTAGTCACCTCCATGTGCATGAAGCAACCAATGGGAGGAGGAGCAAGCACACCTATATGTACCACCTAATCAAGGAGCTCTATTGGATAGGAAGGGGAAAAGTGCAGAGGAATGCTACTCCCAAGATAAAATAGGTGCACATTCACACTTGAAGGTGCCACTCCCTCAAGCAAATACTACAGACAAAAAAATTCCACAGAAAAAACTAAGATAAAAACATCCTGCACAGTATGATATACAAATGTGCGGATGTCCCTGGCCATATTATTGAAGAAAATCACAGAAATAAGATAATAATGCACTTAGTAAAGTAGATGCAAGCATTATATATGGACAAAGTCCTCACTCTGATATGATAATATCTGAGACACTTAGTCAATATATTTTGATCAAAACACATCTAAGCCCGCCTACCAAGCGCCAAGGTGGTCTCAGGTCAGGCAGGTCCTACGCTAAACCTACCTAAACCATTGGGCTTCTATGTTCAGGAGCGCAGACGCCGCACATATGGTGTGCTGCTCCTAGTCACCTCCATGTGCGTCAAGCAACCAATAGGAAAGATGGGAGGGGGGGGAGAGTGACCAGGTCCAGCTGAGGAGAGCCTCGTGCACATGCAGCGTTTCTCTTACACATTCTGCTGGAGGGGGAAGTAGCACAGGATACTAGAAGTGCCCTTAACCCCTTCACTGCTGGGTTTGCACGGTGGCTCAATACCTCGCAGCAAAGCAACACTTTGCATGTTTTACTCACATTCATTACAAATTTACAAATTCATTAGGTTGCAAATGCTAAAAAACAGATTGAGGGACAAGGTATGTGTGGCCAGGAGGCAGTGACTTCTCTGTACAGTGCTGTGGACTATGTGGGTGGCCCGGTGCAGTGTGTGATGTATGTTGTGCAGTGTGTAGATCACACACTGCACTACATTCATTACACACATCGATACATTGCTGCACTTTTACCTTGTGTTGCAGGTCACACTGGATGTCCGGGCTCCCCTGCAGTGGTCCAGCACTCCATTCTCCATGCCATGTTTTCTGGCTGCTCTCCTCATACATCAGGGAGCCGGCCCCTCCCCCTTTCAGCTCCTGCCGACTTCCCCTGCTGCAGAGCTCTGTATCTTCCGGCTATTGGTTAGTTCAGGCACAGACAGCATCGCTGCGCTGATTGTGCCATTCCCTGTGCTGCAGGGGAAAAGCGGGCTGCGGTGGTGAGCGTGCCTGTGCGGAGGTCCTGAGGGCCCTGAGCGGAGGCATAAAGGAAGCTGTGTGACCGCGCAGCTTACAGGGAACACTGCTCACGGGGCCCACTAGTGGCCGCGGGCCCTTGGTTCATGCCCGAATTCCCAAATGGTCAGTCCGCCCTTGGCGTTGAGATTAGACTTCTACACCAGTTCCTGATCACTGCCCAGGGCCACCCGCTACATTTTACCTATTGTGATTCAAGGGGGCTGGGGGGCACAAACACATTTCACATTCACCACACAAGTGGGCCTATCAGTTTTAATGAATTTCAATCCAAGTTCAGAACTGGTCCTGACATTGGCAAGGGTCAGGATATTCTCTCCTGAGAGTTACGCTGGGTTCACACCAGAGCGTTCAGAAAGGAGCGCTCTGTATGCGCGATTGTACGGGCGTTTACAATCGCGCATACAGAGACAAGTGAACACACATTGTCGCGTGCTCCCGAAAGTCTATGTACGGGAAGGCGCGACAAACGCCCAAAAAAACGCTCATGTACTTGTTTGAGCGTCGGGCGTTTTACAGCGCGATCGTACGCGCTGTAAAACGCCCAGGTGAGAACCATTCCCATAGGGAAGCATTGGTTTCTCCTTGTTGAGCGTTTTACAGCGCGTAGGAACGCGCTGTAAAACGCTCAGGTCTGAACTGAGCCTTAAGGGTGGGTTCACATCAGCCTTAAGGGTGGGTTCACAAAAAACGTACACGTTAAACGGATGCCTCAGACTAATAGCATACAGTGGCATCCGTTCCCCTATAGAGTTCCTTTGTAAAAAATAAAAGTATATGGTTTTTTTTTACCAGACTGTGCAGGATACAAGAACGTGGTGTGCTCCGTTCTTGTATCCTTTTTTACCCTAACGTGTACGTCAAACGGAGGCATAAAATGTGATGTGAACCCACCCTAACTGATAGCAGAGTTTGTGCCTCTCTACTACTTCCATTAGCAGCATCTATATTTGTGAAAGAGGCTCAGTAGAGAGGTGAGATGTGATCAGGGGTCAGAGACACTGAAACCTGAGGCCTGAGATGAGCAAGGAGTTGGTTGCAATGGCACTGACATCATTCAGAGATTTAAACATTGTCCTGGTCAGATATTGTAATTTGGTTGCCGCGTGCCACAAATTAGATCCTTGTCATGTGACATAATCTGTGGCAGCCTATAATCAACCTATGAGAACATATAAGACTGGGTTTACAAGTTGCAGCACACTGCTGCCCAGGCAATAAGCACAGTTTTGCAATGCCGGTTTTGGCTATGGGGTTTATTTGGACGTCTGGTACGCCACTGCAGCATGTCAGACAGCCTAAGTGATCAAGTGAAAAGGAGACAAAAAAAGAACATTATATTAGGGCACTGTTATTTAGGGTAAGGCCACATGGGGCAGCACTGACTCAGTGGTGATGCTGTCTAAAACCAGTGAGTGATGGGTGAAAACAGGCAGTGTTTTCAAGATTTACACTGCGTGCAGAATTATTAGGCAAATGAGTATTTTGACCACATCATCCTCTTTATGCATGTTGTCTTACTCCAAGCTGTATAGGCTCGAAAGCCTACTACCAATTAAGCATATTAGGTGATGTGCATCTCTGTAATGAGAAAGGGTGTGGTCTAATGACATCAACACCCTATATTAGGTGTGCATAATTATTAGGCAACTTCCTTTCCTTTGGCAAAATGGGTCAAAAGAAGGACTTGACAGGCTCAGAAAAGTCAAAAATAGTGAGATATCTTGCAGAGGGATGCAGCACTCTTAAAATTGCAAAGCTTCTGAAGCGTGATCATCGAACAATCAAGCGTTTCATTCAAAATAGTCAACAGGGTCGCAAGAAGCGTGTGGAAAAACCAAGACGCAAAATAACTGCCCATGAACTGAGAAAAGTCAAGCGTGCAGCTGCCAAGATGCCACTTGCCACCAGTTTGGCCATATTTCAGAGCTGCAACATCACTGGAGTGCCCAAAAGCACAAGGTGTGCAATACTCAGAGACATGGCCAAGGTAAGAAAGGCTGAAAGACGACCACCACTGAACAAGACACACAAGCTGAAACGTCAAGACTGGGCCAAGAAATATCTCAAGACTGATTTTTCTAAGGTTTTATGGACTGATGAAATGAGAGTGAGTCTTGATGGGCCAGATGGATGGGCCCGTGGCTGGATTGGTAAAGGGCAGAGAGCTCCAGTCCGACTCAGACGCCAGCAAGGTGGAGGTGGAGTACTGGTTTGGGCTGGTATCATCAAAGATGAGCTTGTGGGGCCTTTTCGGGTTGAGGATGGAGTCAAGCTCAACTCCCAGTCCTACTGCCAGTTTCTGGAAGACACCTTCTTCAAGCAGTGGTACAGGAAGAAGTCTGCATCCTTCAAGAAAAACATGATTTTCATGCAGGACAATGCTCCATCACACGCGTCCAAGTACTCCACTGTACTGGCTATATTGGTCACTGATTTGTTTTTGTTTTGTTTTTGAATGTCAGAAATGTATATTTGTGAATGTTGAGATGTTATATTGGTTTCACTGGTAAAAATAAATAATTGAAATGGGTATATATTTGTTTTTTGTTAAGTTTCCTAATAATTATGTGCAGTAATAGTCACCTGCACACACAGATATCCCCCTAAAATAGCTAAAACTAAAAAAAAACTAAAAACTACTTCCAAAAATATTCAGCTTTGATATTAATGAGTTTTTTGGGTTCATTGAGAACATGGTTGTTGTTCAATAATAAAATTAATCCTCAAAAATACAACTTGTCTAATAATTCTGCACTCCCTGTACATTATTTTGTCCTGTTAAAATGGTACTAAAAAGAAGTAATTTTATAATTTATATATAGACCCCAGGTCAGATCAAAAGACCCCCTCTTTTTCACACAAATTTCTTCTACTATCAGCCTCTATCCCAAATACTGCTCGCCATGGTTCCCTCAGATTCCGACTGGCCTCAGAGTCCTCAGTGCTGTGAAAGAAAGTCTTTCTTGTGCTTTCTGCATTCGTATGTCCATTCCATAAAAGATAGAACATGTCCTATTCCTGACCACAGAACTATTGAAGTCAATGGGTCCGCAACCCCCCCCCCATATAATGACAGGTGCAGAGTGACATCATCGGTCCATGTGCAGCATAGATTCCTTAGGCTGGGCAAGCTTTAGGTCTGTACTGCGCATGCTCCAATATCAGAGGCGCATGCAGTGGAGTAACTAGAACTGACTGGGCCCCACAGCAAATTTTTCGTAACCCCCACTCCTGTGGCTAGTCAAGATCAAGCTCTCAGAAGAGGCCTGGCAGCCGCTCCGTCTGTTTCCTGCAATGTCACAGTATATAATGTAATTGTATGATACTGTTGAGGGACCCCTGACAATAAAATCTTTAAGTCCTCATGCTGAGGGGCCCCTTGGGAGTTTTGGGACCCAAAGTAGCCGCATCCCCAATAGCTATGCCCCTGGGCATATGTGTAGGAGCGAGAATTTGTGGCCAGGTGTGATTATATCTACGCTGCCTAGCTCTGTCACTAAAAGGATGATGAGGGAAGGGGGGCACAGCAAGCAAGGGACCAGTGATTGAGATGGGCAAAGTGCGTTGTGATTCAGCTATTACACACACAAAGTCATTTGGACTTATCTGCAGGTATGTGATGACAGATTCCCTTTAACGAAAACAGAATTTAAATACATGGCCGGGTCAAGTTTTCCAGAGCAGAAATTGTTTTCCCAGAAATTCTTTGGTTAATAGAAAGTGTCCTAATATGAACTGTGGTTCTCAATTTGAAAAAAAAAAAAAAAAACTTTTACCCCTTCAGTACCCTGCGATTTTCAATTTTTTCATTTTTAATCCCTGCTTTTCCTGAGCCATAAAAAATGTTTTCCCTTCACATGGGGATTGTTTTTTTTGTGGGACAAGTTGCACTTTCTAAAGGCACCATTTAATATTGCATATGATGTAGCGGGAAGCTGTAAATAAATTGTAGAATTTGGAGAAAAAAAAGGTTTTATATTTTTTATTAATGGCATTTCCTACGCAAAAGCTTTATGGGTTTTGTTTTTAATGGCATTCCATATGCAGTAATATTAACCTTTCATCTCTTGGACAGTACAATTACAGCAATATCATATTCATATAGGTTTTCTTTGTGTTTTGATATTTAAAAAAAAAAAAAACTTTTGTAAAAAAGTATATATTTTTTTCATTGTATTGCTATATTCTGACTCCCATGGCTTTTCTATAGTTATATCTACTAAGCTTTGTCAGGGCTCATTTTTTGAGTGGTAATACTATTTTGGAGTATGTATGATGTTTTCATCACATTTTATTCAATTTTTATCCCGTTCATAGTACGGGATAAATATATTTATATTTTAATAGTACGGGCATTTTGAGACGCAGCAATGTTTTTTATTTTTTATTTATTTTTTATTATGGTAATAGGAAATGATTCGAATGTTACATTTTTTTATATTATTTTTTTTTTTACTTTTTGGAGTCTGTTCTGTCCTCAGATAAAAATCCAGTTGTTTTCTGTGTGTTATCAATTTGACATTGCAATTTACTTGTGTTGTAATTCATCTGCATTATATTGTATGGTAACAGCACCATCTACTGGTGAGTTTAGTGTATTTCGTCCAACCTGTTTCCCTATGCATTATGGGAGTCCCAGGGCATTAGACGCAGTAGCCATCTTATGTCTGTGTGAGAAGTCACTCTCTAACTGGTTCTTCTGCTCCATGATTTTTATACAGCCTGTTTCAAGCATAGTCGGTAAGTACACTATCTATGTGACATTTACTGTAGTTTATTATATGTTTATTGCATTTGATAGCTTATGTACTGTATGTATAGCAGATATTCTTTATTCATGCCATGTACTATGGATATTTATGTTCTGAAATACTATTGTTTTATTCGGTAGTTTCACCTTTCCTGTCACAGTCTACTAGCAATAAAGAGAAGGTTAAAGCTGAACAGTCTATTTTTCTCGAGAAGACAGGGGGTTTAGCTACATGTCAGATTACAGACCATGCTAGCGTGTATGAGGACAGTATAGAGTCCCCCTAAGTGGCTATAAAAAGCAACCATTAGATTGCTTCTCCAATACACTGCAATGAATTGTCATTGCAGTGCATTGCAGATTCACTATGTTCCTATGAAGCCCTGCCACCGGCAGTGCTCCAAAGGAACTATAGCTGTAAAAGCTTTGGTTTCTTTAGAGACACCAGGGCTTTTCCAGACAACCAAGAGCTCCCCCAATCACCGCTTGTATGAGTCATTCAGACCGCCTCAGATGATACCTCAAAATTGACCACTGCATCTAAGGGGAGAAATGTCTCCAATCGACGTGTAAGACAACAGAATCTCAGTGACTATGGCAAACAAGAATATAGATCAGTTATTTTATTTGGGAACCCCAGAATCCCGATAAGCTTTTGGATGTCCACCTACTCACTCATTTTTTTCTCAGGGAGATTTGTCACCACTAGTGCTGAGCGAAGCGAGCTTTGGATGCTTCATCCAAAGTCGCTCCTTTCAAAACTTTGGAATAATACTGTACAGAGATCCGTATTAGAATGCATGGGCTCCGATGAGCCAAAGTAAGTTATTTGCGAAGTCGCATGTGACTTTGTTGAATACCTTCGATTTGATTTTTAAAGTGGAAAACCACATTAAAACTTAAAACCAAACTCGGCTTCAGTTCCGACTAGGAATGTTATTTAATATGTTAAGGGGAACCTGTTATAAGATCTATGTAACTAATTACATGCTGCTGCTGCTCTCATGGTACTGTACCCATTGGTAATTGTTATTTTTATCTCCTCATAGCCGTTTTGAAGAAATAACTTTTATAAAATACCCTTGACATGCCCTGAAATACTCTGTGACCTGCAGTCACTAGGGAGACTCCATGTAATCTCTGAGTCATGGAGCTGTCGCTGTAAGCCTGCCCATCCAGCTCTGATTCACATTCTAGTTTGGCCAGGTGATCGCTGGTGCATTCGAAATATCTTGCATGGCCAAGCTAGAGGAATGTCAATCAGAGCTGGATTAGCAGGCTTACAGCAGAACCTCTGTGACTGACTCAGCGATTGCACGGTGACTCCAGGTCTCATAGTTTGCGCATGTCAGGGACATTTCTTCAAAATGGCAATTTCTTCAAAATGGGGAGATAAATGAGGAGATAAAAATAACAATTACCAATGGAACCTGCATGATTAAAGCAGCGTCAGCATGTCATTAGTCCAGATCCGATGACAGGTTCCTTTAAATGCCTTGCATCCCACCCTAGTTCAGTCAGTGTAGTATGCCAGTAAAGGAAGTGAGAAGAAGCAACATATTCTCACTCCTCAGAGAATTAGGCTTTCATCCCAAAAAAATCACTATATCTGAGAAATGTACAGAGAGAAAACCATCACTACGTTATAGTTCTCCAAAAAAAGACAAAAAGGAAAGAAAGTAGAAGGTCCAGAATCTGCATGGCTGAGCACTGCAGCCATTCAGTAAGGTATTTGCTGTTTAAGGCTGATAAAGACTTTACTGAAGAGAGAGGGACATTGCTAAGACACCTTTCATACTGTGACACAGTCTGGCCCAACATATCTTAATCCTGTACCTCTCATCCGAGAATTACAGCCATCATTGCAAAAATAATATTGCTAGCCTTAGATTATGCAGAGAAAGCGTGAGACATAGGAGAGATAGAGGGAAGGAGTACTACAATCCCCATCCTTGCCTATATCCATACATTTCTATCTGGGAAGATTTTCACTGAGAATTGTTTGGAACTGTGTTTTGATACCATTAGATGCACAACAACTTCCATTCTGCACTTCAGTAAAGAGAGATGTTTATCTTCTACAAGTGACCTGGTTACTGACTCCCTACTGACCCTAGGGAGAATCGGTGTGCAGATTGCCACTGGGAATAATTATTGCATCTAGGGCCACTCCCATCCTCCACTTCAGCTTCTCTGGGGCTTGCCTCACATCTGGTTATCTAAGTTACTCCCTTTGGGGCAGGTGTAGCAGCCTCACTTAGCAACTATTTCCCTCAGGACCAAAACAGCCTTTTGCAGCCTGTAGATAGGAAGCATACAACATTATAATTCCCACACATTTTAGCCCTTCTGACAGTGGGACACTGTGTAGTAGTGACACTGCACATATCTGGCCATACGTATCTGTTACAACACCCACTGAAGAAGAAATGTAGAAATATATGATTCAACTGAATGGTTCATCATTTATTTCCTGGACATGCCAAATCCATGATGCTATTCTTAGACAGTGACACTCGATTCTGGCTTCCAAGCTCACGCTGTGCCCTGTTGAAGCTCATTAATGGTTGTTGTGTTTAACTTTCAGATAGTATAGACAAGAGTTAAAATGGTGGTTGGAAGCATTACTGTCACAGGTTAAAGGGAAGGGAAAACACCCAATACACACCACAACGAATAGACAACAATCTAGGCCTCAAAAGCTAAGGAAAGGGGATGGTGACCTCCTAGTAATCCCTAGGCCTTTCCCTTACTCCTGCCAGTATGAGCAGATCCTGATGGTGGAAATACTCATACTCCGGATATCTAAAGCCCTGCTAAAACTGACTAGCCCTAGGATAGGTAGCAGAGGATGAGACAGCTGGCTCCTTCCAGAATTAAGGAACCTGCATCTCCCTGAGGCCTAGAAACAACACACACCAGATAATAAGAAACAGCGAAGGCAAAAAGTAATCAGTTTAGAGATGTAAGGAGAAGCAGGAGATCCAAGAGAAACCAGCACTAGCAACTCCAAGCAGAAACTATCACCCTGATGGTCAGCAGTGTGAGGCGGATCTAATTAGAGCCTCATCACTGATAACGAGCGGCACCTGAGGAGAGGTGAGATCCTGCCAAACAACAACATACATAGAGGAAAACAGAGAGACCTGTCAGATAGCCTCACATGCAAGTCTATCCGATCTTCTCACCTTTGTCATGGGAGGGACCGTGACAGTAATCCCCCTTCTACGGACACCCAGGACCGACCTTATCAGGATTCGCCCTGTGAAAGGCCTTCACAAGGCGACTGGCATTCACGTCGGTCGCCGGAACCCACATTCTTTCCTCTGGACCGTAACTCTTCCAGTGTATGAGATATTGAAGAGATCCACGAAGAATATGTGAGTTCACTATTTGGGCAATCTGAAACTCAAGATTACCATCCACCATAACAGGAGGTGGTGGCAGGGAGGACGGTTCAGCAGGTTCAACATATCTTTTCATCAATGACTTGTGAAACACATTATGAATCTTCAAAGCCTGCTGAAGCTCAAGACGAAAAGCAACCGGATTAATATTGGCAGAGATCTTGTATGGCCCAATAAACCTTTGCCCAAACTTCCAAGAGGGTACCTTCAACTTAATTTTTCTTGTGAACAGACACACAGAATCACCCACTCTCAGGTCCGGACCACTCGCACGTCTCTTGTCAGCCATACGTTTATACTTTTTACCCATTTTATTTAAATTGTTTTGGATCTTCCGCCAAATAGATAACAACGAAGAGGAGTATGTTTCCTCTTCAGGTATACCAGACGTCTCAGTAACAGAAAATGTGCCAAACTGCTTATGGAACCCATATGCACCAAAAAACAGCGACTTAGTGGACTCCTGTCTACGATTATTTATGGCAAACTCGGCCAACGACAAAAATGAAGACCACTCTTCTTGATTCTCAGAGACAAAACATCTCAAATAAGTCTCCAGATTCTGGTTAGTGAAATAAAGACCACTCCTCTTGATTCTCAGAGACAAAACATCTCAAATAAGTCTCCTGATTCTGGTTAGTGCGCTCAGTCTGCTTGTTCGACTGAGGATGAAAGGCTGAAGAGAAGGACAATTGGACCCCCAGATGAGTACAGAATGCCTTCCAGAATCTGGAAACAAATTGAGTCCGTCTATCAGACACCACATCAGAGGGAATGCTGTGTAGTTTCACAATGTTATCGACAAACACTTGAGTGAGAGTTTTGGCATTAGGTAAACCTGATAATGGTATAAAGTGCGCCATCTTGCTGAAGCGGTCAACAACCACCAGAATCACAGTTTTCCCAGAAGAATTAGGAAAATCTGTGATAAAGTCCATGGACAAATGAGTCCAGGGTCGGAATGGGATAGACAAGGGAAGTAGAGACCCTGAAGGCCGAGTATGAGCCACCTTAGCACGCTCACAAGTCTCACAAGCTGCCACATAGCCCTCAGCACATTTACGTAACCCTGGCCACCAGAATCTTCGAGAAATGAGATCCACAGTGGATCTGCTCCCAGGGTGTCCCGTAAGAACAGTATCGTGATGTTCCTTAAACACCTTGTGTCGTAGTTCCGAAGGGACAAACAACTCCCCTGGAAGACAGGAATCAGGTGTCTCTCCCTGGGCCTCCAACACCTCTGCCTCAAGTTCAGAATAAAGGGCGGATAAAACCACCCCATCAGCCAATATCAGAGCAGGATCCTCCGAATCACCCCCCCCCCCCTTCCCCGGGAAAGCTACGAGACAAGGCATCCACGTTGACGTTTTTAATGCCAGGACGATAAGTGACAATGAAATAAAATCTAGTAAAAAACAACGACCATACGACCATCTGGCCTGCCTTGGGTTCAGACTTTTTGTGATCAGTAACAGGATGGATCGCTCCTTCCAACCAATGACAATATTCCAATAGTCTTGCGACTATAATTTCCTGTTTTTGGTCTTATAATTAAAACATAACCTTTATTTTCCTTATATTAAACAATATATCCCACAAAAAACATAAAGTGAATTGTTAAAAATACATATGGAGGGCTTGGATCTGTGGGTACAGTGTCTCTACTATTGCGGTAGATCAGGGGAACACTATATCGCTGAAAGCCACATGCAGGTTATTGTATCTGACCTGTGTTAGTACACTTAGTGCCTGTAGTGTCAGCCGACACCAGGCATTAATCATCTAAGCCGCACCTTATTGGCTAAACGCTCTATCCAAGGCTCTTGTCTTGGTTAAATACTGTCCCTCACAGAAAAACTCTCAGTAGCTATACTACTTGTATGCTTTTATCTAGACTGGTCCACAGAGAGGTTCGGCGTCTGCAGATCGCCTTGCCCTAATCCATTCTTAGCCCTACCATAATTATTAAAATGTTAAAGACACAGCTCCCCCAACATGTTTCACCGCATTTGCGGCGTCTTCAGGGTAATGGAGCTACTATCAACACGAGTGCTTCCTGTCTATGATCCTTTATGTCATATGACATAAAGGATCGTAGACAGGAAGCACTCGTGTTGGTAGTAGCTCCATTCCCCTGAAGACGCCGCAAATGCGGTGAAACATGTTGGGGGAGCTGTGTCTTTAACATTTTAATAATTATGGTAGGGCTAAGAATGGATTAGGGCAAGGCGATCTGCAGACGCCGAACCTCTCTGTGGACCAGTCTAGATAAGAGCATACAAGTAGTATAGCTACTGAGAGTTTTTCTGTGAGGGACAGTATTTAACCAAGGCAAGAGCCTTGGATAGAGCGTTTAGCCAATAAGGTGCGGCTTAGATAATTAATGCCTGGTGTCGGCTGACACTACAGGCACTAAGTGTACTAACACAGGTCAGATACAATAACCTGCATGTGGCTTTCAGCGATATAGTGTTCCCCTGATCTACCGCAATAGTAGAGACACTGTACCCACAGATCCAAGCCCTCCATATGTATTTTTAACAATTCACTTTATGTTTTTTGTGGGATATATTGTTTAATAAAAGGAAAATAAAGGTTATGTTTTAATTATAAGACCAAAAACAGGAAATTATAGTCGCAAGACTATTGGAATATTGAATTTGATCTCCTGGGTTAGTGGGTCATCTGAAATGTTGTATTCCAACCAATGACGCCCCTCTTCAAAAGTCAATTTAATGGCCAACAACTCTCTTTTACCTACATCATAATTTATTTTGGCAGAAGAGAGTTTTTTACAGAAAAAAGGACAAGGGCGCCATTTGCTAGGAGAAGAACCCTGTGACAAGACTGCTCCAACCCCTACCTCTGATGCTTCAACTTCCACAATAAATGGTTGTGACACATCCGGTTGCACCAGAATAGGAGCAGAAGCAATACATCCCTTTATTGCTGAAAAAGCATGCAATGCTTCTTCAGACCAGACTGAGAAATTTGCTCCTTTCTCAGTCATATCAGTTAATGGTTTAACAACAGTTGAGTAATTCAAGATAAATTTACTGTAGTAGTTGGTGAACCCCAAAAATCGTATGAGTGCCTTCAGATCGATCCCAGTCCAACACAGCACAGACTTTTTCCGGATCCATACAAAAACCCAAAGATGAGAGTAGGTACCCCAGGAATTGCACTTCACTGACCGCAAATACACACTTCTCCATTTTGGCATACAATTTATTCTCTGTTAGGATCTGTAAGACCTGTCTCACATGATCCTTATGCGTCTCCATATCACGAGAATAAATTAAAATATCATCCAGATAAAACACAATAAACCTGCCCACCAGATGATGAAAGATGTCATTGATGAAGTGTTGAAAAACCGAAGGAGCATTGGACAAACCAAAAGGCATGACCAGATTCTCAAAATGACCCTCAGGAGTATTAAAGGCTGTTTTCCATTTGTCCCCTTCATTGACTCTTATCAGATTATATGCCCCCCTCAAATCCAACGTGGAGAACACCTTGGCGCCGACAATCAGTTTGAATAAATCTGGGATCAAAGGAAGGGTAAATGAATCATTGATAGTGATGCGATAAAGCTCACGGAAGTCTAAACATGGCCCAAGAGTTCCATCCATTTTTTTCAACAAAGAAGAACCCCGCCGCCATTGGCCATTTGAATGGTCTAATATGACCTTTAGCCAAACTCTCGGTGATATACTCCCCCGTGGCTACTCTTTCGGGTTCAGAAAGATTATACAACCGAGACTTTAGCAATCTAGCTCCGGGAATACGGTTGACAGGGCAATCATACTCCCGATGAGGAGGCAACTCCTGGTTTCCACCCTTAGAGAATACATCAGAAAAATCTGAAAGGAAAGAAGGTAACATTTTAGTAGTTACAACAGAAAGTGACATGCTAAGACAGTTGTCAAGGCAGAAATCACTCCAATCGAGAATCTGTCTCACTTGCCAATCGATAGTAGGGTTATGTTTGGTTAATCATGGTAAACCTAACACCAGAGGAGTAGTGTTGAGCGCGAATATTCAAATAACAAATTTTAATCGCAAATATCGGCACTTCAAGAATTCACGAATATTTTGAATATAGTGCTATATATTCATAATGACGAATATTCAGCATTTTTTTCTATCTGAACACATGATTCCTCCATGCTTCTTGCTTGTGGGCCAATGACGTCATTGGCCCACAAGCAAGAAGCAGGGAGGAATCATGTGTTCACTTCACATGGAAAAAAATGCTGAATATTCAAAAAACGAATATATAGCACTATATTGAATATAGTGCTATATATTAGTTTTTTATAATATTCATCATTTTTTTTTATATCTGAAGTCTTGAGGTTGCTTGTGGCCTTGCTTGAGGCAACTCCTGGTCTCCACCCTTAGAGAATACATCATAAAAATCCAAAAGGAAAGAAGGTAACATTTTAGTAGTTACAACAGAAAGCGACATGCTAAGACAGTTGTCAAGGCAGAAATCACTCCAATCGAGAATCTGTCTCGCTTGCCAATCGATAGTAGGGTTATGTTTGGTTAACCATGGTAAACCTAACACCAGAGGAGTAGTGTTGAGCGCGACTATTCAAATAACAAATTTTAATCGCAAATATCGGCACTTCGAGAATTCACGAATATTTTGAATATAGTGCTATATATTCATAATGACGAATATTCTGCATTTTTTTCTATCTGAACACATGATTCCTCCCTGCTTCTTGCTTGTGGGCCAATGACGTCATTGGCCCACAAGCAAGAAGCAGGGAGGAATCATGTGTTCACTTCAGATGGAAAAAAATGACGAATATTCAAAAAACGAATATATAGCACTATATTGAATATAGTGCTATATATTTGTTTTTTATAATATTCGTCTTTTTTTTTCTATCTGAAGTCTTGAGGTTGCTTGTGGCCTAATGAATCATTGGCCCACAAGCAAGAAGCAGGGAGAAATCATGTGTACAGATGGAAAAAATTACGAATATTCTAAAAACAAATATATAGTACTATATTCTATATTCTATTCTATTCGCATATTACGCGATTATTACCTTGCCAATTTTCGCATAAAAAAAGAATGTAGAATACAACGAATATACGAATTTGCGAATATATGACGAATATTCAACAAAATATTCGCGAAATATCACAAATTCGAATATGACCCCTGCTTCTCATTACTACAGAGGAGCGGGCAAACCCTCCAGCACAAAACATTAAATGGATTCAATATGAGAATCTCCCACCTGTAGGCGAATGTCCTGCACCATTTGAGACAGACATTTTTGAGAGAGAGGGGCGGAATCAATCGCAAACACAGAAATATTTCTGTCTAATGCGCTTGTTATCAAACCATGCATACGGACAAACTGGCCATCCACTAAGTTAACCTCTGCCCCACTGTCAATAAATATTTCCATTTCCACAGTTTTGGAATCTAGCGCCACCTTGGCAGGCAGGAGAAATCGGGTACTACCGGTAAAAGACAAAAGTACATTCTCAACTTCCCCATCCACACTACCAAGAGTCAGAAGAGGACTAGACACATTAGGACCTATTTTTCCCTTTTCACCTTGATGTTTAACATAAGGACATACGTTAACAAAATTTCCTCCTTTACCACAGAAAAAGCAAAGTCTTTTCTTAACCCTAAAGTTTTTATCATCTGGTCCAGGTGTGACCTGACCCAATTGCATTAGCTCATCACCAGACAGGAGCTCGAGTGTCTCTTTTCCCAGAGTGTCAGAAGAGACCGCTTACCAGTATGATAATACGTCCCGAGCGAGAGGAACTTTAGATCTCTCCCTCAGGCGTCTATCAATACGCACCGCCAGAGACATGGCCGCCTCCAATGACTCTGGATTTGCCTGAAATGCCATGACATCCTTCAGGTTCTCAGACAGTCCTTGACAAAATTGACTATGGAGATCTGGGTCATTCCACTCCGTATCAGTTGCCCACCTCCTAAATTCAGAGCAATAGGACTCAGCAGAACGCTCTCCCTGCCGCAAGCAATGCAACTTAGATTCGGCCAGCGATCTGGGTCATCGTAGATAAGTCCCAGAGTTCTGAAAAATGTATCTACCGACCAGAGGGATTGTGAACCAGTCGGCAAAGAGAAAGTCCAGGACTGAGCGTCACCTTTCAGCAACAAAATAATAATCTCCACTCTCTGACTCTTGTCCCCAGAAGAGCTAGGATGCAGTCTGAAATATAATTTGCATTATTACCTGAACCAAACAAAGTTGTCACTTCCCCAGGAAAACCTATCCGGGAGAGCAACATTCGGTTCAGGGCAGGCCTGGTTCCCACTGCCGGAACCCACCGCCTGTGGTCTCTGAAACTGTGCAATGGCCGTACGGAGGTCAGTCACCTCCAAAGACAGCCCTGCATACGATCGACCAGTGCAGAAACAGTATCCATAGCTGCACTGAAAAAACAAAGGATAACTGTTTAGGCGGTTGATAATGTCACAGGTTAAGGGGAAGGGAAAACACCAAATACACACCACAACGAATAGACAACAATCTAGGTCTCAAAAGCTAAGGGAAGGGATGGTGACCTCCTAGTAATCCATAGGCCTTTCCCTAACTCCTGCCAGTATGAGCAGATCCTGATGGTGGAAATACTCATACTCCGGATACCTAAAGCCCTGCTAAAACTGACGAGCCCTAGGATAGGTAGCAGGGGATGAGACAGCTGGCTCCTTCCAGAATGAAGGAACCTACATCTCCCTGAGGCCTAGAAACAACACACACCAGATAATAAGAAACAGCGAAGGCAACAACTACTTAGCTTAGAGATGTAAGGAGAAGCAGGAGATCCAAGACAAACCAGCACTAGCAACTCCAAGTAGAAACTATCAACCGCATGGTCAGCAATGTGAGGCGGATCTAAATAGAGCCTCATCACTGATAACGAGCGGCGCCTGAGGAGAGGTAAGATCTTGCCAAACAACATACATAGAAGAAAACAGAGAGACCTGTCAGATAGCCTTACATGCAGCAAGTCTATCCGATCTTTTCACCTCTGTCACGGGAGAGACCATGACAGTTACAGGCAGTAGTGTAGCTTTTGGGGTTGAAGAAGTGCCAATGACAACTATACCCAGCAACACAGAAATATCGATCACATGTTAAGAAGAAGGTAGTGCATGGATGCTATGACTCCTCCTAATTACACAAAGTCACCCGGACATCTAAGACCAGCACCTCTGGTTTCAAAGCTTAAAATGCGTTCAGTATTGGAAATGATGTTGCGGAGTAAAGAATGAGGTTATTGGCAGGTGTAGAAAGCTGTTACATTGAGTAACGCAGTGCACAATGTTTTGTTTAGTTGATTATACACGTATATTATCTTTATGAACCATAACTTAAAGTCTTGTCGCTGTAACATCCTCCTATGTTATGGACCATATAACCAATAGACAGGATGCTTGCCTCTCTAATATGATAATAGAGCATGTATTCTCACAAATTTCATGGAGTCAATCTAATGATATGAAAGTTTCCTTGTTATTCAGTGCTTTGACAAATGTGTCTCTGTGCGGCTGGAAATCCTCAGTGTGGGACCTGATTGGAGAATGGTGCAGTGCCATGAAGAACAGTGACATCTGAAGCTCTCTGCTGCCATCTGCCCTCCATGTGCTGTATTACACCACAGAGCAGAAATGAACCTTTATTTCACTGTATGTGTAAAATAACCTGTTTTCTAGCATCTTAATCTAGAGAAACATTATGAGTCATGAATTTATGTTTATTATTCAAAACCAATGAGTTCATAGTATGTGATAGCTCATTGGTTTCCATAAAACTTTATAAGATAGCTAATAAATAGAAATGAATAAGGGGTTGGGTCAGCACAACCTGCCTGTAGGTGCAGATCGCTATGGCGAAATACATATACAAACGGAAAATGCAAATGTGATCGCACACTACATCCAGCACTCTGCCCTCCATGCTGGATGAGACATTGGTTTATATTTTGGCCAAAGCATAGTAAGCCACTCACCGCGTCAAGGCTGTCTCATGAGTGGTCCCTAACTCTTGTTCCTACCTGTTCATGGGCCATGACAGCCACATAAAATCCAGGGAATGCAGGTCAGCATGCAAGTCAAGTACACTTTGCTTGTAACCCCGTCCGGTGCCATTACAGCTTTCATCGGATCCAGGGATGCAAGTACCAACATGCATGCTGAACCCACCATATACTTCTCCTGGAGCCAAATGGCTAATGGTAGGTTCTATACAAGCAGACTCAGTTTTATACTGACTTTAAAACCAGCCTCAAGGACAGATTAACTGGTCAGGTGTGCAATGACTCCAAGGAGATCGCCACGCCTCCAATATATACTACAAAGAAAAAAATAAGGGGTTGGGTCAGCACAACCTGCCTGTAGGTGCAGATCGCTATGGCGAAATACATATACAAACGGAAAATGCAAATGTGATCGCACACTACATCCAGCACTCTGCCCTCCATGCTGGATGAGACATTGGTTTATATTTTGGCCAAAGCATAGTAAGCCACTCACCGCGTCAAGGCTGTCTCATGAGTGGTCCCTAACTCTTGTTCCTACCTGTTCATGGGCCATGACAGCCACATAAAATCCAGGGAATGCAGGTCAGCATGCAAGTCAAGTACACTTTGACTTGCATGCTGACCTGCATTCCCTGGATTTTATGTGGCTGTCATGGCCCATGAACAGGTAGGAACAAGAGTTAGGGACCACTCATGAGACAGCCTTGACGCGGTGAGTGGCTTACTATGCTTTGGCCAAAATATAAACCAATGTCTCATCCAGCATGGAGGGCAGAGTGCTGGATGTAGTGTGCGATCACATTTGCATTTTCCGTTTGTATATGTATTTCGCCATAGCGATCTGCACCTACAGGCAGGTTGTGCTGACCCAACCCCTTATTTTTTTCTTTGTAGTATATATTGGAGGCGTGGCGATCTCCTTGGAGTCATTGCACACCTGACCAGTTAATCTGTCCTTGAGGCTGGTTTTAAAGTCAGTATAAAACTGAGTCTGCTTGTATAGAACCTACCATTAGCCATTTGGCTCCAGGAGAAGTATATGGTGGGTTCAGCATGCATGTTGGTACTTGCATCCCTGGATCCGATGAAAGCTGTAATGGCACCGGACGGGGTTACAAGCAAAGTGTACTTGACTTGCATGCTGACCTGCATTCCCTGGATTTTATGTGGCTGTCATGGCCCATGAACAGGTAGGAACAAGAGTTAGGGACCACTCATGAGACAGCCTTGACGCGGTGAGTGGCTTACTATGCTTTGGCCAAAATATAAACCAATGTCTCATCCAGCATGGAGGGCAGAGTGCTGGATGTAGTGTGCGATCACATTTGCATTTTCCGTTTGTATATGTATTTCGCCATAGCGATCTGCACCTACAGGCAGGTTGTGCTGACCCAACCCCTTATTTTTTTCTTTGTAGTATATATTGGAGGCGTGGCGATCTCCTTGGAGTCATTGCACACCTGACCAGTTAATCTGTCCTTGAGGCTGGTTTTAAAGTCAGTATAAAACTGAGTCTGCTTGTATAGAACCTACCATTAGCCATTTGGCTCCAGGAGAAGTATATGGTGGGTTCAGCATGCATGTTGGTACTTGCATCCCTGGATCCGATGAAAGCTGTAATGGCACCGGACGGGGTTACAAGCAAAGTGTACTTGACTTGCATGCTGACCTGCATTCCCTGGATTTTATGTGGCTGTCATGGCCCATGAACAGGTAGGAACAAGAGTTAGGGACCACTCATGAGACAGCCTTGACGCGGTGAGTGGCTTACTATGCTTTGGCCAAAATATAAACCAATGTCTCATCCAGCATGGAGGGCAGAGTGCTGGATGTAGTGTGCGATCACATTTGCATTTTCCGTTTGTATATGTATTTCGCCATAGCGATCTGCACCTACAGGCAGGTTGTGCTGACCCAACCCCTTATTTTTTTCTTTGTAGTATATATTGGAGGCGTGGCGATCTCCTTGGAGTCATTGCACACCTGACCAGTTAATCTGTCCTTGAGGCTGGTTTTAAAGTCAGTATAAAACTGAGTCTGCTTGTATAGAACCTACCATTAGCCATTTGGCTCCAGGAGAAGTATATGGTGGGTTCAGCATGCATGTTGGTACTTGCATCCCTGGATCCGATGAAAGCTGTAATGGCACCGGACGGGGTTACAAGCAAAGTGTACTTGACTTGCATGCTGACCTGCATTCCCTGGATTTTATGTGGCTGTCATGGCCCATGAACAGGTAGGAACAAGAGTTAGGGACCACTCATGAGACAGCCTTGACGCGGTGAGTGGCTTACTATGCTTTGGCCAAAATATAAACCAATGTCTCATCCAGCATGGAGGGCAGAGTGCTGGATGTAGTGTGCGATCACATTTGCATTTTCCGTTTGTATATGTATTTCGCCATAGCGATCTGCACCTACAGGCAGGTTGTGCTGACCCAACCCCTTATTTTTTTCTTTGTAGTATATATTGGAGGCGTGGCGATCTCCTTGGAGTCATTGCACACCTGACCAGTTAATCTGTCCTTGAGGCTGGTTTTAAAGTCAGTATAAAACTGAGTCTGCTTGTATAGAACCTACCATTAGCCATTTGGCTCCAGGAGAAGTATATGGTGGGTTCAGCATGCATGTTGGTACTTGCATCCCTGGATCCGATGAAAGCTGTAATGGCACCGGACGGGGTTACAAGCAAAGTGTACTTGACTTGCATGCTGACCTGCATTCCCTGGATTTTATGTGGCTGTCATGGCCCATGAACAGGTAGGAACAAGAGTTAGGGACCACTCATGAGACAGCCTTGACGCGGTGAGTGGCTTACTATGCTTTGGCCAAAATATAAACCAATGTCTCATCCAGCATGGAGGGCAGAGTGCTGGATGTAGTGTGCGATCACATTTGCATTTTCCGTTTGTATATGTATTTCGCCATAGCGATCTGCACCTACAGGCAGGTTGTGCTGACCCAACCCCTTATTTTTTTCTTTGTAGTATATATTGGAGGCGTGGCGATCTCCTTGGAGTCATTGCACACCTGACCAGTTAATCTGTCCTTGAGGCTGGTTTTAAAGTCAGTATAAAACTGAGTCTGCTTGTATAGAACCTACCATTAGCCATTTGGCTCCAGGAGAAGTATATGGTGGGTTCAGCATGCATGTTGGTACTTGCATCCCTGGATCCGATGAAAGCTGTAATGGCACCGGACGGGGTTACAAGCAAAGTGTACTTGACTTGCATGCTGACCTGCATTCCCTGGATTTTATGTGGCTGTCATGGCCCATGAACAGGTAGGAACAAGAGTTAGGGACCACTCATGAGACAGCCTTGACGCGGTGAGTGGCTTACTATGCTTTGGCCAAAATATAAACCAATGTCTCATCCAGCATGGAGGGCAGAGTGCTGGATGTAGTGTGCGATCACATTTGCATTTTCCGTTTGTATATGTATTTCGCCATAGCGATCTGCACCTACAGGCAGGTTGTGCTGACCCAACCCCTTATTTTTTTCTTTGTAGTATATATTGGAGGCGTGGCGATCTCCTTGGAGTCATTGCACACCTGACCAGTTAATCTGTCCTTGAGGCTGGTTTTAAAGTCAGTATAAAACTGAGTCTGCTTGTATAGAACCTACCATTAGCCATTTGGCTCCAGGAGAAGTATATGGTGGGTTCAGCATGCATGTTGGTACTTGCATCCCTGGATCCGATGAAAGCTGTAATGGCACCGGACGGGGTTACAAGCAAAGTGTACTTGACTTGCATGCTGACCTGCATTCCCTGGATTTTATGTGGCTGTCATGGCCCATGAACAGGTAGGAACAAGAGTTAGGGACCACTCATGAGACAGCCTTGACGCGGTGAGTGGCTTACTATGCTTTGGCCAAAATATAAACCAATGTCTCATCCAGCATGGAGGGCAGAGTGCTGGATGTAGTGTGCGATCACATTTGCATTTTCCGTTTGTATATGTATTTCGCCATAGCGATCTGCACCTACAGGCAGGTTGTGCTGACCCAACCCCTTATTTTTTTCTTTGTAGTATATATTGGAGGCGTGGCGATCTCCTTGGAGTCATTGCACACCTGACCAGTTAATCTGTCCTTGAGGCTGGTTTTAAAGTCAGTATAAAACTGAGTCTGCTTGTATAGAACCTACCATTAGCCATTTGGCTCCAGGAGAAGTATATGGTGGGTTCAGCATGCATGTTGGTACTTGCATCCCTGGATCCGATGAAAGCTGTAATGGCACCGGACGGGGTTACAAGCAAAGTGTACTTGACTTGCATGCTGACCTGCATTCCCTGGATTTTATGTGGCTGTCATGGCCCATGAACAGGTAGGAACAAGAGTTAGGGACCACTCATGAGACAGCCTTGACGCGGTGAGTGGCTTACTATGCTTTGGCCAAAATATAAACCAATGTCTCATCCAGCATGGAGGGCAGAGTGCTGGATGTAGTGTGCGATCACATTTGCATTTTCCGTTAATAAATAGAAATGCACTGTCAATAAAGCATCTTATGCAACATTGTCCATTTAGGAAAAGTTTTTAGCTTTACGTGCCGACACTGAAATACCCTTTTAGAGACCGTGTCCGCCATTGGAATGCATTTATTTGAATTGCCACATGCATATAACATAAATATAAGGCAACTTTGCATAGAGGAGCAATTATAAAGACCCACCATAGGCCTGCATCAGAGCTCTGCCTACATAATGGTAGGAGATTTTTAATCAAGACATTTATATTATTATTTTATTTTTATTTATTTTTTGGATGAATTGGAGCAATACAAAACAATTTGTTGGAAAACGCGCACATAGCTTTCTTTTACTGTAATTTACTTTTGTAGATTGAAAGAGTCGTAGGCAGAATATAATGCTGTGATAACGACCACAGTAATAACACCAGTGATAACAAAAGCCTAAGAGCAAACCTAAAAACATACGTGAGAGGGCCTATAAACAATCTATAGCTGTTCCTCCTGACTCCTTTACACAGGTGCACTCTCGGCTTGGCCGAGCATGCGTATCTTCTGAATTGATAGAAGCGAATAAGCCATTGCCGGGCATCTCTAGTGGTTTCTTATCTCCCTGATATTAACAGAATTGAACATCTTGAAATTCAACATGCCAAATATTTACACTACTTCCTCTGTCATTGCTATACAGATCCGATGGTCAGCCTGATCTGTCAAAATCGCCAGGTTTTGGCGACATCAATCCAATATATATAATCATTAATCAATCTAAACTATAATCGTGTCTCTAATGATTTCTTCAAAACACATGGTTCTTTACTCTTGAAAAGCCAAAAATTAAATGAAAATGAAAAAAGAAAAAATGATTGACTCAATGGGGTTATAAAAGATGCTGCCATCTCACTGTGTGCGGTTCACATCTGTATGCCTGTTCCACGACCCGCGAAAAAAAAACAAAAAAACAGAACATGCCCTATTCTTGTCCATTTTGCGGACAAGAATAGGCATTTGTTACATAGTTCGGGACCTGAGGAAGGGGGTGCACACGGCTGGTATCCTTTTGTGGATCCGTGTTTTGCGGATCCATGATTTGCGGACGGCAAAACGGATGTGTTCATGTGAATGCTCCCTTAGCCTGCCGACCACTAGACATGTGTGATTAAAAGGCACTTTATTATTGAGTGACCAGAGTTATTTTCAGCAAACTGTCACATTTACATGCAGTCTGCCTATGCCCGGCAATATATGTATAAGCCTTCAAAGACTGACGGATGTACATCGGTTACAACATCTAGAATAAGAATACTTATATATTATTGTAAAACAAGCTGCATGGTTCATAATTTCAACGTAAGATCAACATCTTTGGGTTTGTAAATTCGGACTACAATCAAGTGGGATGTGACAATATGATAATTGTTATATGAATGTAACGGTTAAACTTCAGAAAGCCTAGACTGCAGTGTGGTGCCTGAACTTGCTTGATGTTGATTAGTTCAATTCTACTGCCATCTGGTGGAAATTTTAATTATTGCATTTATAGTGAACGTGAGAGCGACTGTCCAGTTATTCATAATATAATAATGAAATAAAGGAGCCAAATAAAAGTATAGAAAAACAAATAATTGTTACTTTACTTAGAACATGCAACTTGTTATGACATTTTTTTGCCTTGATCTTTGCTCTCTTTAACTTTGTCTGCTAGATTCAATTATGCCACAAAGTATTCTGATACTCTATGCTGATTATTCTGATCTCTCTGTTGCATTTGACAATAGAGACCACCAAATCAACATACTTCACTCTATTGGACTTAAAGAGCAACTAAATCTTTATATAAACTTTTATTATGTTGTCCCTAATGCCCTAATAAAGCTATCTCTGATATACTTTATTAATCAATTTTCTATTTTCACTACACTCTTTCCTACCTAAAGCGCACCATTCACTGTGCGCTTAAAACTCTGTTCTCTGTACACCTCTAACAGCTCAGCAGTGTACGGAGTACACATTTTATGAATGGTCAGCAGCAGCGCTTTGAGTACGGGCAGGAGCGCATATTGCTGATCCCACCCGTGCTTCCTGAATGATTGCTAACTCTTGGCATAGCACATGGGTACCCTATACCCATGTACTATGCCAGGATTAGCTGAGCGGAGAGAGCTCCGCTCAGCTAATCCTGCCACCATTCCTGCTGACCAGCTCCTTCTCTCCCAGACTCTAGTGATCTGGTCCCATTGGCCTCTCTCTTCTTCTTTTCAGCAGATCCGGCCACTGGAATAGCTCTCTCCCTCCATGCATGCTATAGCCTGCTTTTTTCTCAGCTAGGCCTCCCTCTCTCTCTGCCTGTAGGGCATGTGTGAGTGCTCCTTTTGCCTACTAAAGGGCTAGTGGATATGTACTCTATTCTTCCCCTGCCAATGGCTGATCATCCTAGGGTACCTAAAGAAGCACTCCCACAAAAATGTATATTCACTGACCTGTTAGAAAGATATAAAGTAAGATGTCAACTGTAGTGAAGGTTATCTTCTTACTAGAGACTGTATTTATGAGTTATAACCTCCCTTCTGATCCTCAGCTGTGTCATGTGACCAACAGTCTGACTCTCCAAATAACACATCTTATGTGTGGACAGGAAGCTGGGTTCTCTGTGTATTCGTATGGGAGGCTCAATGTCAGTCTCATAGGAATGGATAGAGAAACTAACTTCTTGTCCTGTGTCAGTTGGAGATTAGAGTGTTGGTCACATGACACAGCGAAGGATCAGAAGGAAGGCTATAACTCACAATTAAAGTCTCTGGTAAGAAGATTACCTTCACTACAATTTACAACATGTACATTTTTAACAGGTCAGAGAATAAAAAGTTTTGTGGGAGTGCTTCTTTAAGGGACCTTCCCTTATGGAAAGGTGCCTAGGAAAAAGTTCTAGTTTACTAGTGTCCTTCAAAAGTGTGCTGCTTCTGTGTATGCCAGCCCATGTACCAACCTCTGCCTGTTTCCTGGATGTGACCCTTCATTGTCTGACCTAACCTCTAACTGATCTCTGTATTGAATCTGAGATGCCCGCTATGACCTTGGACTGTGTATCTGATAGCATAAACTCTGCTTGTCCTGATCTCGGCCTCTACCTGTCTATGGTTTTTGTCTGATCCCTCGGTGCTCCGAACCTTTGTGTCCTGGCTCCCATGGGTCAGCAGTCACTCGAACAGAGACTACTCCAAGAAGTAGCAACCTGAAAGTCCTCTGCAGCAAAGTCAAGATCCCTGTATAGGAGTTAAAGGGTGAATACCACATAGATAACGCCATTAGGAGTAGCCCCAAGCCAAATCTGTTCAAGTGACACAACGGATTCACATTCACTTCATAACAGGTGTCTCAGAGTTTAGCCCTAGTCCTTTCTTGTTTTCTCTCTATATAGCCCCTATTGGAGAAACTGTCAGCAGATTTCGTTTTCCATACCATTTCTATGCTGAAGATACCCGATTATATACCTCATCCTGTGACATCGCCCATGCACTACTACAAACCACTGATAATTGCCTGGCCGCTGTCTCTAACATCATGTCTTCTCTCTATATGAAACAGAACATTTCATCAACTGAATTGTCTGGGTTTTCACCATTAGCTAAGTCGATATTTCCCTCCATCCGTGGTACTACCAGAACCCGTAGGCAGCATATGCTTGCTGTCTTGGGGTTATGTTTGACTATGATCTTTTATTTGCTCTTAATATTTCACTTCATGTCACCTTCAACTCAGACACATCTCTAGGATCCCCTTCCCCTCTCTTACTGTGGAGACAACAAAAACTCTCATTGTTGCCCTTATTTGTTCTCATCTAGATTACTGTAAGTTATTTTGTGAAAGTGATCCTCTGACTAGTATATATGTATGTGTAGTACCCAAATTGTAGTATTGTGGTATGTGGTACTCCAAATTGTATATTGTTATTCATTGTATTTTACTGTTTGGTTACTGAATATTTCTACCAGCGAGGAAGGTATGGCAAAGGTTTAACGGAACCGCGTTAACCACCCTGTTCTTCTCCTGTTGGTGGGAGTTGCCTGGTCCTGTAGCTACAGACTGAAGAGGACACAGCCTGCATTGCTCCTACTCCTGTTACGGATTTCCCCAGAGAGAGCCATTACCAAATTGTCTCAAGTAAAGCCTTGAGAGGATATAGACAGCAGAATGAACTTCTATATTCAGCTTCTGCAGACACTGCTGTAAAGAGAGGGAATACAGCTAAAGACACCCTCATCACCAAACTACCACTAGGCCAGTATTACCGAAGTGCTGAATCAATACCAACCAACCGGCTTCAATATCCTTGCTGGTACCAGAGAAGAGTTGCACTAAATCCTGCTGCCACTGTATGTATTTCCAGTTCTATGTTGCACTTAGTAAAAGGACTTTGTTACGTTCAACTTCATTATTCAGTGCTACAACTTTCACTGCAACGGACTGCAGGGAGAGACGGCCTGAGGTAGGACACCGTGACACAACTACATTACATCTGGGCCACTACCACTCCCATCCTCTACACCAGCTCATTGAATATAAATTAATAAAGAGTGTGTTTATACCTGTATTGAAAATGCTTCTATGATTAATCTGCACTTTGCTGTAAGGCTACTTTCACACTCACGTTTGGTGCGGATCCAACATGGATCTGCACAAACTCTTCCGTTCAGATAATACAACCACATGCATCCGTTCATAACGGATCCGTTTGTATTATCTGTAACATAGCCAAAACGGATCCGTCTTGAACACCATTGAAAGTCAATAGGTGACGGATCTGTTTTCTATTGTGCCATATTGTGTCAATGAAAACTGTTCCGTCCCTATTGACTTACATTGTGTGTCAGGACGGATCCGTTTGCCTCCGCATCGTCAGCAGCGTTTTGGTGTCCGCCTCCAGAGCGGAATGGAGACTGATCAGAGGCAAAATGATGCATTCTGAGAGGATCCTTATCCATTCAGAATGCATTAGGGCAAAACTGATCCGTTTTGGACCGCTTGTGAGAGCCCTGAACGGATCTCACAAACGAAAAGCCAAAACGCCAGTGTGAAAGTAGCATAATTTGGTTCATTTTTTATTTTATTTTATATACATCTGCAAAGTTTGCTGACTTGTTTTTTAACTTTATTTAGGGTGAAATGAATCGGTCCTTATGTAATGGACAGTTGGAATATTGGCAGCTGCTTCTTACACTTTACATTGAAAATAAGAAACCTGTTAACACCTGTAAACTGTAAACAGCTGTATTCAGGTTGTGGCCACACGTTCAGGTTCCTTGATGCTGTTTTCAAAGCCAAATTTAAAAAAAAAGTAGTATCTGTCCTTTATATGTTCTCTCCTTTTATGATCCACTCCTGATTTTTGGCTTCCAAAACTACCTCCAGATACCTGATGTCATGGTCCCTCCCATGACAGACGTGAGAAGATCGGAAAGACTGGCGGCACATGAGGGTATCTGACAGTCACTCTGTTTTTTCCTTTCAGTGTTGTGCCTGGTAATGACCACACCTCTTGTCAGGTGCAACTTGTAGTCATTACTTAGGTGCCACAGTCCATCCCGTGACAGAGGTGAGAAGATCGGATAGACTTGTTGCACGTGAGGCCATCTGACAGGTCTCTCTGTTTTCCTCTTAGCATGTTGTTGCTTGGCAGGATCTCACATCTGCTCAGGTTCTGCTCGTTATCAGTGATGAGGCTCTATTTAGGTCCGTCTCACACTGCTGACCATGCGGTTGATGTTTCCTGTTGGATTTGCTAGAGCTTGTTTGTGATCTACTGCTTTTTTATCCATCCCAAAGCTAAGTGCTTGTTGCATTTTCTGTTTGTTGTTCGCTGTTGTGTTTTGTTTAGAGATGGGAATCTTGCTGGATTCAAATCCCAGCCTCATTTGAGCTGAGTGTGCTGGGGCAGCTGTCATGTGTATGGCTGTACACTGGCTATCAAAGCTATAAACAAGTCTACAGTAGAAGTCTCATATTTTTTCAGTAAGTGGCTATGCAGCTCTTATAGCTGTGTGGTTAAGTGCCTTGCCTCTTATGCAGAAGGTCATGGGTTCGAATCCCAGCATAAACCTTTCTGAAATACAGGCTAAATTAGAATACACAAGCAGTGACTCCATATATGGACATACAGGTCGGAAGAGGCCTGCATCGCATCGCTGACATGGAGGTAAGTATAAAAGTTTGTTTTTTTTTAATACCGGACTGTTACTGCCACATGGGGGGAGGAGGAGGCACTTGATACTGGCACATGGGGAGGTGGCACTATGATACTGGCACATGGGGGGTAGGATGGGCAGGAGAGAGGCACTTGATACTGGCACATTGGGAGGGGGGAATGGCACTATGATACTGGCACATGGGGGAGGAGATAGGCACTTAATACTGGCACATTGGGGGGGTGTCACAGTCATTACCGCTGGCTGTGACCTTCTGTCTATGCTCTCACTGCAGCTCCGTTCCTCTGTATTATTTGTGGTTCTGTATGGGTTAACTCCCCTGTATTCCTATTAGGAGTTAATCCTCTGTCTGCTCCATGGGTGTGGTCTCTCTGCTGCACCCATGGAACCTGTATATAAGCCTGAGGTTTCCTCAGTTCTGTGTCAGCTCTCCTGGTGTGTGTTGTCTGTCCTGTTCCTGGTTTGTACTCTCTCCCATGCTGCTGACCCATGGGATATCTATCTGTCTGTCTGTGCTCTGTGAGTTTCCCTACTTGTTCATTACGTTCTCTGATGTCCTCTTTCCTGTCTTTCTGATATCTGATCTGCCTGTTATGTTTTAGTTACTTTGTGTTTATTCTGATGTCTGTGTTCAGCAAGCCTTTGCAGCAGAGTGGCATGACAAGGCCATGCAGTTTACTACTGGTGGAGCAAGTCCTTCTCTGCTCATTGCCACTCCTGCTCCCTTGCGTGAACTCCTGTTTGTATTATTAGTTGCCCTGTTTTGTATTCATATGTCTGTGTTCAGCAAGCCTTTGCAGCAGAGTGGCATGACAAGGCCATGCAGTTTACTACTGGTGGAGCAAGTCCTTCTCTGCTCATTGCCACTCCTGCTCCCTTGCATGAACTCCTGCTTGTGTTATTTGCCCTGTTTTGTATTTACCTGTCTGTTATGTTTGCCTATGTGCCGTCGGTACCTTCTGGTACCTGTTGTCCATTCACTCCTGCTGTCACTGTCTAGGTCACGCTCCAGAGTGGACCCTGGCAACTTCCTGCGGCTAAGTCTAACCCTACCATCTAGGGCTCTAGTGAAAACCAGGAGTTGCTTAGTTACGCCCCTCTGGAGTATTACTAGACAGTGGCGCAGTGGGGGTTTTCTCCCACTGTGCTGATGGTACATAGAGCTCATTTTTTCTCTGTGCTGCCTTTCATGTTTTTGTTTGTGCAATAAACTCTTATGTGTCTGTACCTGATTTCTGTTTATTGCTTGACGACGCGGTGGTCTCTCCTGGGACATCTAACTCGTGACAGGGGGGAGATGGCACTATGATACTGGCACATGGGGGGATGGGAAGGAGAGAGGCACTTGATACTGGCACATTGGGGGGAGATGGCACTATGATACTGGCACACTGGGGGGGAGATGGCACTATGATACTGGCACATAGGGGGGAAGGGAAAGAGAGAGGCACTTAATACTGGCACTTTGGGGGGTGAAATGGCACTATGATACTGGGACATAGGGGTGGGAGGAGAGAGACACTTGATACTGGCACATGATGGGGGGGCATCTATGGGGACACTTACTGGCACATTATTGGGGGGCATTATGGGGGTCCCTTTTTACTGGCACATTATAGGGCGGCACTATGGGGGCATCTACTGAGGCCACAAAGAAGGAGTATTTTATATGGGGGGCTCTGTGTGGTACTAGTATTATCAGGGGGTTTATCTGTTTCTGCAGTATTGTATTGGGGAGCAGAGCGGCACAGTATTGGGTGTGGTAGGATGATTTGTCCAAAAGATGCGAGGATGATGGAAAAGTAGTAAACTAAGATTTTTTTTTGTGAAACTGCAGGGTCTGAAGGTCTGAAAGGAGAAGATGAGGAAAGAGAACATCTACATCAGAGAGACATCACTGGATGTAAGAAGTATGTGTGCTGTATTTCCAATTTTCTTTCGAATCCGAATCCAAATACTTTGTTAAAAAAGTAAGGACTCTTTATTTTTTCATATTAACCCCTTAACAACCCAGGACGAGAATGCTCGTCCAAAATCGCCGGCACTTAGCGCTAGAGGACGAGCGTTCTCGTCCTGCAGTCGTTCCTCCCCCCCCTGCGTGCGGTGCCGTGATCAGCAGCAGTGATCCGGCGGTTACTGACAGCCGGATCCCTGCTGCATCCACCAGCATTGTCGATAATGCCGATGCCGGTGGATTAACGCCTCATATGCCGCGGTCAGCGCTGACCGCGGCATATAGGAGGTTTGCGCTCCCTCACCTCATCCATCCGTCCCTGCGCTGCTGTGGCGGGGACTCGATGGTTACCATGGCAGCCCCAACCAAAGCATGTAGGCCTAAGAGGCCCAGCCCCAAGGCTGGGTCTCCTAGGCAACTGTTAGCGTCTTACAGTGTAAGACACTAACAGTTCAATACAGCACAATACAGATGTATCGTGCTGCATTGAAACAGGGATCAGACCCTGTAATGTTGAAGTCCCAGAGTGGGACAAATAATAAAGTGGAAAAAAAAAAGTTAATAAAATTAAAGTTTTACAAAAAAAATTAAAAGTTTCAAGTAAAAAAAAAAAACAAAGCGTCCTTTTCCAAAAATAAAGTAAAAAAATTTGTAAAGAATAGGGAAAAGACATATAGACATATTATTTATTGTTGCGTCCGTATCGACCAGCTCTATAAACATATCACATGACCTAACCCCTCAGATGAACACTGTAAAAAATAAAAACTGTGCTAAATAAACAATTTTTTTGTCACCTTACATCACAAAAAGTACAACAGTAAGCGATCAAAAAGGCGTACGCCCACCAATATAGTACCAATCTTTTTTTAATCAGATTCTTTTTTTTAGAGAATATAGTACCAATCTTATGTTCACCTCATCCCGCAAAAAATTAGACCCTACCTGAGACAATCGCCCCAAAAATAAAAAAAATTATGGCTCAGAATATGGAGATACTAAAACATAATTTTTTTTGTTTTAAAAAAGCTGTTAGTGTGTAAAACTTACATAAATAAAAAAAAGTATACATATTAGGTATCGTCCGAATCGACCGGCTCTATAAAAATATCACATGACCTAACCCCTCAGATGAACACCGTAAAAAATAAAAACTGTGCTAAATAAACAATTTTTTGTCACCTTACATCACAAAAAGTGTAATAGCAAGCGATCAAAAATTCCTATGCACCCCAAAAATAGTGCCAATCAAACCGTCATCTCATCCCGCAAAAATCATACCCTACCCAAGATAATCGCCCAAACACTGAAAAAACTATGGCTCTCAGACTATGGAAACATTAAAACATTATTTTTTTTGTTTCAAAAATGAAATCATTGTGTAAAACTTACATTAAAAAAAAGTATACATATTAGGTATCACTGCGTCCGTATCGACCAGCTCTATAAAAATATCACATGACCTGACCTAACCCCTCAGATGAACACCGTAAAAACTAAAAAATAAAAACTGTGCTAAATAAACCATTTTTTGTCACCTTACATCACAAAAAGTGTAATAGCAAGCGATCAAAAAGTCATATGCACCCCAAAATAGTGGCAATCAAACGGTCATCTCATCCCGCAAAAAATGAGTCCCTACCTAAGATAATCGCCCAAAAACTGAAATAACTATGGCTCTCAGACTATGGAGACACTAAAACATGATTTTTTTTGGTTTAAAAAATTAAATCATTGTGTAAAACTTACATAAATAAAATAATTGTATACATATTAGGTATTGCCGCATTCGTGACAACCTGCTCTATAGAAATAGCATGATCCAACCTGTCAGATGAATGTTGTAAATAACAAAAAAAAAACTGTGCCAAACAGCTATTTCTTGTTACCTTGCCTCATAAAAAGTGTAATATAGAGCAACCAAAAATCATATGTACCCTAAACTAGTACCAACAAAACTTCCACCCTATCCTGTAGTTTCTAAAATGGGGTCACTTTTTGGAGTTTCTACTCTAGGGGTGCATCAGGGGGGCTTCAAATGGGACATGGTGTCAAAAAAACCAGTCTAGCAAAATCTGCCTTCCAAAAACCGTATGGCATTACTTTCCTTCTGCGCCCTGCCGTGTGCCCGTACAGCAGTTTATGACCACATATGGGGTGTTTCTGTAAACTACAGAATCAGGGCCATAAATATTGAGTTTTGTTTGGCTGTTAACCCTTGCTTTGTAACTGGAAAAGAAAATATTAAAATGGAAAATCTGCCAAAAAAGTGAAATTTTAAAATTGTATCTCTATTTTCCATAAATTCTTGTGGAACACCTAATGGGTTAACGACGTTTGTAAAATCAGTTTTGAATACATTGAGGGGTGTAGTTTCTAGAATGGGGTAATTTTTGTGTGGTTTCTATCATGTAAGCTTCACAAAAGGACTTCAGACCTTAACTGGTCCTTAAAAAGTTGGTTTTCGAAAATTTCTGAGAAATTTCAAGATTTACTTCTAAACTTCGAAGCCTTGTAACGTCCCCCAAAAATAAAATGTCATTCCCAAAATGATCCTAACATGAAGTAGACATATGGGAAATGTAAAGTAATAACTATTTTTGTAGGTATTAATATGTATTATAGAAGTAGAGAAATTGAAACTTGGAAATTTGCAAATCTTTCCACATTTTTGGCAAATTTGGTATGTTTTTATAAATAAAAAATATTTTTTTTTACTCCATTTTACCAGTGTCATGAAGTACAATATGTGACGAAAAAACAGTCTCAGAATGGCCTGGATAATTCGAAGCGTTTTAAAGTTATCACCACATAAAATGACACTGGTCAGATTTGCAAAAAATTTCCTGGTTTTGAAGGTAAAAATGAGCCCGATCCTTAAGGGGTTAAAAGAATATTGAGTTTGGATCACTTTATTTCTCACATCGTTCACACAATTCTTATGTACAGGATTCGTAGGATTCGAGATTCGAGAGATTCGAGAACCTATTCGAATTCGAAAAAAATTGGATTCGTCTCACCTCTAGTTTTGTTCTACGCCTCAGGGAGACGCGGGTTCCTTCATCTGGAAAGAACCAGTTGTCTCGTCTTCTGCTACCTATCTTAGGACTCGTCAGTTTCAGCAGGGCCTAGGTATTCGGTGTATGAGCATTTCCACCATCAGGATCTGCTCATACTGGCAGGAGTTAGGGAAAGGCCTAGGGATTACTAGGAGGTCACCATCCTTCTTCCTTAGCTTTTGAGGCCTAGACTGTTGTCTATTTCTTTTGTGTGTGTCTCATGTTTTTCCCTTCCCCATTAACCGTGACATTAGGCCCTACTTAGTTCTGATTCTCACTGCTTACCATGTGTTTGATCTTTCCTCCTGTAGTTGGTTTAGCTGGTGTGTTGTTCCTTTGGATCTCCTGCTCCTCCATTCTTCTTTAAGCTAAGTATAGTTTGTCTTGCATTTAGTTCGCTTGTGTGTGTTGTTGTCTAGACATCAGGGATATGCTGGTTCCTTCATCTGGGAAGGAACCAGTAGTCTCATTCCCTGCCACCATTCCTAGGGCCTTCCAGGTTCTTCAGGGCCTAGGTTACGGTGTATGAGTATTTCCACCTTCAGGGTCTACTCATACTGGCATGAGTCGGGGAGAGGTCTAGGGATTCCTAGGAGGTCACCATCCCTCTCTCTTAGCTTTGAGGCCTAGAATCCGGTCTATTCCTTCTGTGTGTCATTTGGCATTATTCCCTCCCCATTACCAGTGACACCTTACCATGTGGCTGGCTGCACCCTAAGAGGTCCACCATGGATTTTAGCAGCACATACGACATTGCTGCATGAACACTGATCACCTAGTTCAAAATCATTTCCATTGAAATGTTTTCAAAGAGATGAAAACCAAATATTATTGAAAATTGATCTACAGATGAAGCAATCTGTAATAAATGATTAACTTGGTGGTTAAAGGAGTTATCAGGAATTTTTATATTGATAGCCTATCCTCAGCATCGATCATCAATATTAGATCAGCAGGGGACCAAGTCTCAAGCACCCGCACTGATCAGCTGTTTAAACAGGCTGTCATGCTCTGTGTCACTTAGCCCTCTTCCTAGACCAGTGACATCACCGTACATTGGTCACATGGCCTTGGCGCAGCTCAGTACCATTCCAGCCCTCAATATCAAAATCCTGGATAACCCCTTTAACACATTAAATAAATAGTACTATTTTACACATATTTTAAAGAAAAAAAAAGGAAACTGTATGTACAGTGGTTAGGTGATAGCCTCAGGGCCTTGTCTTAGTTTCCCTACGACAAGAAAAATGCCAAAATAGGCAGCACGCCAGATTGTTTTTTCAATCGGAAAAAAGTTGTTCACTTCAAAAATTTTGATTTGACTTTGACTTGAATCTGGAGACTTGCCTGTTTGGGGAATTCTATTATTTATCTGGCTTAATGCAATACATTTTTTGAAAGCTATTCAATGGATATGGAATCTAAAGCTCTCTTCATCCTGAGGTGACCTGCACACGTTGCAGAATACATGCGGTTTTTCTTAGCGGATTATCTTGCAGAAAAACTGCAGTGTAGTACAGTACCAGCAAGGCGTATGAGATTACACAAATCTCATGCACACTTTGTGGATTGTTTCCATGAGAAAATTTATCTGCTTTGCAGATTTCCAACTCCTCAACATGTCAATCATGTTTGTGGTTTTTGCTTTGGATTTCTCCCATTTCCAAT
This sequence comes from Bufo bufo, assembly GCF_905171765.1. Classification (NCBI taxonomy): domain Eukaryota; kingdom Metazoa; phylum Chordata; class Amphibia; order Anura; family Bufonidae; genus Bufo; species Bufo bufo. The sequence continues at coordinate 540,130,392 of NC_053391.1, read as the reverse complement.
GAAGGGTGAGATCTGCATTAAAACCGCATCTAATCTGCACCAAAATCCTATGTTAGAAATTGATGATTTTGGTGCGGATATGGAATACACATAAATCTGAATGGAAATACGGTCGGATCTTATATGCATTCACTCGCACTCGTGTGCAGGTGGCCTGATCCTCCTTGTTCTTGTACATAATTCTGGAACCACAATCGTACATTAATAGAGAGATGGAAATAGAAGGACTAAAATGAGTGAGAAGCATTTAACTAGAATTATGCGCCTATTAATGAGCCATATTTACTTAAGTGTTTGCGCCTGTTTTTAGTCTAAAAAATGCAGTTTTAGACAGTCTTATTTTTTAGTCACATTTACTACTGAAATTGTTCCTGTTCTGGAGGCTTTTGCTCATTGTTCAACTATTTTGATTTTCCAGACAAATTCTGCTATTTTCTAACCTATTTATGTAGCTAAGCCTTTTTTGCGCTTGAATTTAGTGCAAAAACAGTCTAAGGCCTCATGCACACGACCGTTTTTCGGGTCTGCATCCGAGCCTCAGTTTTTGCGGCTCAGGTGCGGACCCATTCACTTCAATGGGGCCGTAAAAGATGCGGACAGCACTCCGTGTGCTGTCCGCATCCTTTACTTCGTTCCGTGGCCCCACCAAAAAAATATAGCATGTCCTATTCTTGTCCGTTTTGCGGACAAGTATAGGCATTTCTACAATAGGCCGCCTGTTCCGTTCTGCAATTGCGGAAGGCACATGGGCGGCTTCCGTTTTTTGTGGAACCACGGTTTGCGAACCGCAGAAAACTGAATGGTCGTGTGCATGTAGCCTAAGGGTCATGCACTCGACCATAATAGGACAAGTTCAATTTTTATGTGGGGCCGCGGAACGGACATACTGATGCGGACAATATGTATTGGGTACACAAAAAATTTAACATGTCCTATTCTTGTCCATTTTACCGACAAGGATAGGACAGTTCTATAGAGGGCAGGATGTTATGTTCCGTAAAATATGGAATTTTTTATTTGGGGGGGGAGCCCGACAAAACAGCAATGGCCATGTGCATGAGCCCTAAGGCCTAGTTCACACAAGTTATTTGGTCAGTTATTTCCATCAGTTATTGTAAGCCAAAATCAGTAGTGGAGTCTACTCAGTACTAAGATATCATGGAAAGATTTCCTGTTTTTGGCACACAATAACTAATGGAAATAACTGACTAACCAGGGCTGGTGTACTTTTCTTTGTCTGTTCTCAGTGTTATAGTGCAAATATTTCTTTTTCATTAAAAGTTGCACTTTTCTGGAGACATGCAACTTTTCTCCACAAAGATGCAACTTTTTTTTACATGCGCCAATAAATTAGACCAGTCTAAGTGAATATAAACCTGTCTAACTGAAAAACAACCACCAGAGGTCAGACTGATAGCAATACGTCTAGTCTAAATCATCAACTGCTGTGCGACTTTTAATAAATGCTCGGCAAAAGAAAGACAGTCGAATGAATTATGCCAGTCTAATTTTATGGCCAAAAACAGGCGATCTTGATAAATGTGCCCCAATATGTTTATTTGTAGCTAGAAATGCTCATCTACGTAATAAATAATAATTTCAGGAAGATTGAAATGCTGCATACAAAACTGTTTTGACAGCGATAACCTAAATATGCACACATTGTGAATATTATTTCATGTTCTTCACCAAAAAGGTAGACCTTGTCAGAGCCATTAGCACAGAAAATCACGTAAGATGCTCTCTGCAAAAGATTCAGCCCCGCAATGTCAAGACATACATGAACCTGTTCAGAGTTGTCAGGTGTGAACTGGTGAGGGTATAATTTGTAACACAGATGCCTGCTCCAATCTGGAGTGTGAAAGCTCCAATTAAACCTACAGCCGGAAGGAAAATATGTAATGTAAAAAAGAGATTAGTGCGCTATTGATAAGTGTTGGATGAAGCCAAATGCTAATTGGAGTTATAGGTCGGATCCAGCGTCTTTATATAAGAAGCTTGAGAAAGCTATTTCGGGAAAATCCTATACTGAATAAAATATGTTGATAAAGATCTAAAGATTGTGCAGAAGTCAAGAAGAACATCAAATAGGAGAAGATTGTGGCGATGTAAACAGGAGCCATGCTAAACATAACATCAGAGAAATCCATCATGGAGGGGACTAATCATGGTGAGAGCTATTGGTAAATCAAATGACAAGCTCCCTTCTGCAGTTCACAGCAATTACTGATTGGAGTTATAGCTGAAGTGTATGCCACGTGTAGCTGGCATAGACTTCAGGATCTGGCACATGGCAGGGCAGAGATAGATCTTCCTCTTAATATATTAGGTCCATCACATGCCAGTCAAGACTGGTGTATGGGTACACCAGTTTTGATAAATGTCCCTCATTGGGGAAGGATTTATTAACACTGATGCAAAGTAAACTGACACAGTTGTTCATAGCAACCAATCAGATTGATCCTTTTTTTTTCCAAAGGAGCTTTATAAAATGTTAGGATCTCGAAAATATATGGAGGGATCCTCATGAGATTATAATCATCCCATTAGCCTCCATTGTGGTTTTTGGCGGGAAAATTTCCCGCCTAAAATGTGTAAAGGTTGGTTAAAAATAAATGGTTGCTGGGGTCTGGGGCAGAGGTCACTCATTGGGTCAACAAGTGACCTATGGTATGATGTTGCTGGGCAAAAAATGCAGAGATGCCCAGCAACAGGTAGGGCATTGGTGGGTACTGTTTCAGGCGGCCCCCGTTTAGGGCTATATAGTTGCGGTGGCTGGCAGCTTTGCGCTGTCAGCCCGACCGCATCTGAAGGAAGTGCTGCCCCCGCCCGCCCTTCCCTGTTGAGAGTTTTGATATTGTCACGGCCACTTTATTAGAAGGAGGGTAGAAAAACGCTCACTGAAAAGGTGAGCGGACGAGTTAAGTCGGAAGTTTAGGCCGAGCTTATGGCTGGTCTAATTATTGTTTATTAAGTTATTGGTATGATTGATACAGCTTTAATTGGTTTAAGATAATCTTTAATAAACTTGGCCATGGCCAAATTTATTCCACCCAAATACTTGTGTCCACATGTTTTATTTATTTAGTTATGGATGTTAGTATATTTTATGGTACAAGTATATGATTTATAATCCCATGAAAGGTGAAATCTGATTGGTTTCAATTAAGCTAGTTTTCCTTTGCAGCTGTTTAAATCTCCCCCATTGGATCCAACATGTAAAATAGAAGTAAATAGATTACATTGTGGTGAACTTGCCCCAGGGCTGGCATTAGGGTAAAAGCACACTCTACAGATTACTTGCATTGTTTTTTTTTCACACGCAGATTTTTCTACAGAAAAAGTGTACCATAATACAGTACCAGCAAATTAAATGAGATGTGGAAAATCTGCCGATTTTAAAATCGGCAATTGTTTGTGCTATTCCACATCTTAAAGGGGTTCTCCGGTCAAACAATAAAATAAGCTTCATAAATATTAGTACTCTTATACTTACCTTCCACAGTGCAGCCCGTTCAGAGATTCGCCTCCCGGTCACGTGATCGCTCCCGATGGGTTTTCTTTCCTTCCAGCCAAAGTCTGTCTTCTTCTCTTCCTTTCTGCAGTAGGACTGATGTCACCGCCTCCTGCTGGAGAAAGCGCCGTCCGGCAGTCTTCACAAGCGCACTAGGCTGAATGCTAGCGCACATGTGCGGGACGGTCGTCAGTCTCTGCAGCATACATGCTTCTTTGTGAAGCCTGTACAGACTCCTGCACTGTGTGATGTAAGCGCTGTGCAGGAGTGACAGCATAGCGATCAGCCACAAAGACTGATCGCTATGCTGTGCATGTCACTGGGGCACTGTGGATGGTAAAGAGGGGGCACTGGATGGCAATTACAGGACACTGGATGCAGGGCTGGTTTTAGACAAAATGTGGCCCTGGACAAAATCAAAAGTGGTGCTCCAAATCTTGTAATAATGTACTAAGAACACAGTTTCATTCTGTCGATTCCGGTCCTCCCTCACAGATTTACACCCCATGAAGCGCCTCACACAGTTCTTCACCCTCATGGCCCCAGAATACGCCACATGCACCCTCCCCTCACAGCAATGAGTTCCCCTCTCTCACAGCATCTGAGAGTGTTAAAAATCTTAAGCAGGAGATTCCTCTTCAGGCGCACTTCTTCCAGCGGAGATCGGGGAAGGGACCCTGTTCTAAAAATGAGCCACAGCCTGTACAGTCGTGGCCAAAAGTTTTGAGAATTACATAAATATTGGAAATTGGAAAAGTTGCTGCTTAAGTTTTTATAATAGCAATTTGCATATACTCCAGAATGTTATGAAGAGTGATCAGATGAATTGCATAGTCCTTCTTTGCCATGAAAATGAACTTAATCCCCAAAAAACCTTTCCACTGCATTTCATTGCTGTCATTAAAGGACTTGCTGAGATCATTTCAGTAATCGTCTTGTTAACTCTGGTGAGAATGTTGACGAGCACAAGGCTGGAGATCATTATGTCAGGCTGATTGGGTTAAAATGGCAGACTTGACATGTTAAAAGGAGGGTGATGCTTGAAATCATTGTTCTTCCATTGTTAGCCATGGTGACCTGCAAAGAAACACGTGCCGCCATCATTGCATTGCATAAAAATGGCTTCACAGGCAAGGATATTGTGGCTACTAAGATTGCACCTCAATCAAACAATTTATAGGATCATCAAGAACTTCAAGGAAAGAGGTTCAATTCTTGTTAAGAATGCTTCAGGGCGTCCAAGAAAGTCCAGTAAGTGCCAGGATCGTCTCCTAAAGAGGATTCAGCTGCGGGATCGGAGTGCCACTAGTGCAGAGCTTGCTCAGGAATGGCAGCAGGCAGGTGTGAGCGCATCTGCACGCACAGTGAGGCGAAGACTTTTGGAAGATGGCCTGGTGTCAAGAAGGCCAGCAAAGAAGCCACTTCTCTCTAAAAAAAAACATCAGGGACAGATTGATCTTCTGCAGAAAGTATGGTGAATGGACTGCTGAGGACTGGGGCAAAGTCATATTCTCAGATGAAGCCTCTTTCCGATTGTTTGGGGCATCTGGAAAAAGGCTTGTCCGGAGAAGAAAAGGTGAGCGCTACCATCAGTCCTGTGTCATGCCAACAGTAAAGCATCCTGAGACCATTCATGTGTGGGGTTGCTTCTCATCCAAGGGAGTGGGCTCACTCACAATTTTGCCCAAAAACACAGCCATGAATAAAGAATGGTACCAAAACACCCTCCAGCAGCAACTTCTTCCAACAATCCAACAACAGTTTGGTGAAGAACAATGCATTTTCCAGCACGATGGAGCACCGTGCCATAAGGCAAAAGTGATAACTAAGGCTACTTTCACACTAGCGTTCGGAGCGGATCCGTCTGATGTTTCATCAGACGGATCCGCTCCGATAATGCAGACGTTCGCATCCGTTCAGAACGGATGCGTCTGCATTAAAACTTAGAAAATTTTCTAAGTGTGAAAGTTGTCTGAGCGGATCCGTTCAGACTTTACATTGAAAGTCAATGGGGAACGGATCCGCTTGAAGATTGAGCCATATAGTGTCATCTTCAAGCCGATCCGTCCCCATTGACTTACATTGTAAGTGTGGACGGATCCGCTCGCCTCCGCACGGCCAGGCGGACACCCGAACGCTGCAAGCAGCGTTCAGGTGTCCGCTCACTGAGCGGAGCGGAGGCTGAACGCTGGCAGGCGGATGCATTCTCAGTGGATCCGCCTCCACTGAGAATGCATTGGGGCCAGACGGATGCGTTCGGGGCCGCTCGTGAGCCCCTTCAAACGGTGCGCACGAGCGGACACCCGAACGCTAGTGTGAAAGTAGCCTAAGTGGCTCGGGGACCAAAACGTTGACATTTTGGGTCCATGGCCTGGAAACTCCCCAGATCTTAATCCCATTGAGAACTTGTGGTCAATCCTCAAGAGGCGGGTGGACAAACAAAAACCCACTAATTCTGACAAACTCCAAGAAGTGATTATGAAAGAATGGGTTGCTATCAGTCAGGAATTGGCCCAGAAGTTGATTGAGAGCATGCCCAGTCGAATTGCAGAGGTCCTGAAAAAGAAGGGCCAACACTGCAAATACTGACTCTTTGCATTAATGTCATGTAATTGTCGATAAAAGCCTTTGAAACGTATGAAGTGCGTGTAATTATATTTCACTACATCACAGAAACAACTGAAACAAAGATCTAAAAGCAGTTTAGCAGCAAACTTTGTGAAAACTAATATTCTTGTCATTCTCAAAACTTTTGGCCACAACTGAACTAGGCTTCCAGGCTCTTTGTTAGTATATCCCAGTTCAGGCCACTAGATGGCAGCACTGAACTGTGATATAGTGATTTCTATACAGAATAATGGAGCAATTTTCATCTGATGATTGTAAGTTGTGGTCCACTTAGGGGACTTAACAAAAAGTAAAATAAAAATAAAAAATTCAAATATGAAAAAACCTTAAAAATTAAAATCACCCCCATCCCCCCCAAAAAATGTAACAAAAAAAATAGCATTAAGGGCATCGCCACATGCGAAAACGTCCATACTATAAAAATATTTTTTTAAAGTTAGCCCGTATGGTGAATGGCGTAACTGAATATTTTTTTTTTTTAAAAGGCCGATTTTTTTTCATCACTTTATCACCAAAGAAAATTGAATAAAAAGTGATCAAGTCATTCACAACCCAAAATGGTATTGTCAAAAACAACAGATCATCCCACAAAAAATGAGCCCCCATACATCTCCGTGGACATAACTGTAAAAAAGTTATGAGGGTCAGAATATCGCGATGAAAAGAAAAAAATAATATTTTTTTACGAAGTGAGACCTGATGAAGCTTAGCTTGCTGCAGTGAGCGGGCCTATTGAGGTCCTGTGCAGGGGTGCTGTTAGGGTTGCTGCCTTTCCCAACAAAAAATGCTAATTTTATCTATACAAGTTAAAAGGTTGGTGTGGGTTAATACGGTGGTGTTAGTTGATCATATTTTATGTTTTGCTCCATTTTTTTCCTCAATAAAATCAAACTTTCCACTGTTGGGGACACCCTGTGTATTTAAGTTTTATTTAGCCTCTATTTTTAAAATGTTTCTGTGGGATTCAAACTCACAACCTTCTACATTAACGGCAAGAACCTTAACCACTGAGCTGTAGAGCTCAATGTTAAGTCACTGCTGCAAGACCTCATAGAAGTTTCTCTTCAAAAACCTTAAAGAATTTTCTCTTGTATTATACAAGAGAAACGTCTATGAGGTTTTTCAGCCATAACTTAGCATTGAGCTCCATAGCCCAGTGGTCAAGGTTTTTACCTGTTATGTAGAAGGTTGAGAATTCGAGTCCCCACAGTAGCAGTTCAAAAATAGAATGTAAATTAGATTTATATACACAGGGTGTCCCCAAGCATAATGACCATTCTTGGGAATACCCCTATTATGTTCATAACACTGACTCCATATATGGACACATCCATATATGGAGTCAGAGCAGGGACTCCAAAGTCAGGAAATTCCGAACTGTGGAGTCTGGAATGTTCTGCAACCTTCTACAATCTGCCAGACTGAAGAAGGGGGGAAACTTAGAGGATCGGGGCCCAGGGCAATTGCTCAGTTTGTCCCCCCCAACGCCGGCAGTGACTGGATGGCACAAGGGAACACTGGATTGCACAAGGGGGGAACTGAAAAGCACAAGGGGGCAATGGATGGCACAAGGGGGTACTAGATGGCATAAGGGGGCACTGGATGGAACAAGGGGGCATTGGATGGCAAATAGGGGGCACTGGATAGCAAACAGGATGGCACAATGGGGGAACTGGATAGCACAAGGGGGCACTGAATGGCGCTAGGGGCACTGTGGAGGTCACTGTTGTGATGGCACTGTGTAGGTCACTGTTATGGGGGCATTGTTGATGTCATTGTTATTAAGGCACCGAGGATGTCCCTGTTATGGTGGCGCTGGGGATGTCCCTGTTATGGGAGCACTGTGGATGTCACTGTTATGAGGGCACAGTGGATATCACTGTTATGAGGGCGCTGTGGATGTCACTGTTATGAGGGCACTGTGGATGTCACTGTTATGGAGGGTGGTGTGGATATCCCTCTTATGGGAGCACTGTGGGTGTCCCTATTATGGGGGGGGGGGGTGCTGTGGATGCTACTCTTATGGGAGCACATGTCTTTGTTATGGGAGCACTGTGGACACTACTGTTATGGGCACTAAGTAAGAGTGATAGGGCTCATGCACACAACCGTATCCGTTTTGTGGTCTGCAAGTCACGGATCCACTAAATAAGTATACTGTCCTTGTGCAATTCACATTTTTTTGCAGTCCCATTGAGTTCTATGGGTTATATATCTGCATTATGAGGACCAAAATAGGACATGTTCTATCTATGGTGCAAGGATTTTTGCCACCCTAGGCAAAAGCTAATTTTGCTGCCCCCTTGACTCTGCCCATTGACCACACCCCTTTTGCCACCCCTTTTTCAGCCACCTATTGCATGCAACATTTAACCCCAGTACACTGTGTATGGGTGTAGCAGAGCTGGGTGTGTTGGGGCAGCTGACATGTGTATGGATGTACACTAGGTATCAAAGTTACCTTTCATGGCTGTGAGGGTAAATGCCTTGCCTCTAATGTGTAAAGGTCGTGAGCTCAAATCCCAGGAGAAACTTTTCTGAAAGAAAGCCTAAATGAGATTTAAATACACCAGGGTCTCGTAGCTGTGTCTCAGCTGCGTGCCGCTCTCTCTGCCCGAAGTGAACTCATCGGAACGCATCCGGCCGGCAAGTACAGGAACAGAAGGAGATGAGATGATGTCAGATGGATGACAAGTAGGGGGCAGGGCGCAAACGGCGGCCAGCGCCCCCAGGCAGAGTGCGCTCTACGCGGTTGCCTACTCTACTTATGGGTGGCGCCGGCCCTGATCTATGGCAGAACTGACATACAGATGTGGAAAACATAGGGTCTACATCCGTATGTAGCCGTGTGCCAGTAAAGATAGAACATGTCCTATTCTGGTCCTCAAAATGAGACTGCAAAAATGTGGTTGTGTGCATAAGGGTTTTGATACACCTCTCAGCAGGCAGGATCATACAATAAAGGATAAGATACACAGCTCAGCAGGCTGTATTATACAGGATGGGATTAGATACACAGCTCAGCAGGCAGTATCACACACAACAGGATGTGTATTAGGAACACATACATGATAAGTTTCAGATCAGTTTAGGGATAATATCTGAATGTGGATACAGCAGAAAGATGCTAGCAGATGATTGATTATGGTGGTCCCTGCAGCAACATTGAGAAGAGAGGTCCCTGGGAAAGGAGGATACTGGCAGTCCTGCCTCTGTACCTAGAAGTTATCTCAGCCACATGAACGTGCCTATAATAATAAACTGGGGAGTTTCTTAAATATTCTACCTAGTTTTTACATGAACTTAGGCCGGTTGAAGTGCTGCACACTGCCCATCGATATATACAGGGAGTGCAGAATTATTAGGCAAATGAGTATTTTGACCACATCATCCTCTTTATGCATGTTGTCTTACTCCAAGCTGTATAGGCTCGAAAGCCTACTACCAATTAAGCATATTAGGTGATGTGCATCTCTGTAATGAGAAGGGGTGTGGTCTAATGACATCAACACCCTATATCAGGTGTGCATAATTATTAGGCAACTTCCTTTCCTTTGGCAAAATGGGTCAAAAGAAGGACTTGACAGGATCAGAAAAGTCAAAAATAGTGAGATATCTTGCAGAGGGATGCAGCACTCTTAAAATTGCAAAGCTTCTGAAGCGTGATCATCGAACAATCAAGCGTTTCATTCAAAATAGTCAACAGGGTCGCAAGAAGCGTGTGGAAAAACCAAGGCGCAAAATAACTGACCATGAACTGAGAAAAGTCAAGCTTGCAGCTGCCAAGATGCCACTTGCCACCAGTTTGGCCATATTTCAGAGCTGCAACATCACTGGAGTGCCCAAAAGCACAAGGTGTGCAATACTCAGAGACATGGCCAAGGTAAGAAAGGCTGAAAGACGACCACCACTGAACAAGACACACAAGCTGAAACGTCAAGACTGGGCCAAGAAATATCTCAAGACTGATTTTTCTAAGGTTTTATGGACTGATGAAATGAGAGTGAGTCTTGATGGGCCAGATGGATGGGCCCGTGGCTGGATTGGTAAAGGGCAGAGAGCTCCAGTCCGACTCAGACGCCAGCAAGGTGGAGGTGGAGTACTGGTTTGGGCTGGTATCATCAAAGATGAGCTTGTGGGGCCTTTTCGGGTTGAGGATGGATGGAGTCAAGCTCAACTCCCAGTCCTACTGCCAGTTTCTGGAAGACACCTTCTTCAAGCAGTGGTACAGGAAGAAGTCTGCATCCTTCAAGAAAAACATGATTTTCATGCAGGACAATGCTCCATCACACGCGTCCAAGTACTCCACAGCGTGGCTGGCAAGAAAGGGTATAAAAGAAGAAAATCTAATGACATGGCCTCCTTGTTCACCTGATCTGAACCCCATTGAGAACCTGTGGTTCATCATCAAATGTGAGATTTACAAGGAGGGAAAACAGTACACCTCTCTGAACAGTGTCTGGGAGGCTGTGGTTGCTGCTGCACGCAATGTTGATGGTGAACAGATCAAAACACTGACAGAATCCATGGATGGCAGGCTTTTGAGTGTCCTTGCAAAGAAAGGTGGCTATATTGGTCACTGATTTGTTTTTGTTTTGTTTTTGAATGTCAGAAATGTATATTTGTGAATGTTGAGATGTTATATTGGTTTCACTGGTAAAAATAAATAATTGAAATGGGTATATATTTGTTTTTTGTTAAGTTGCCTAATAATTATGCACAGTAATAGTCACCTACACACACAGATATCCCCCTAAAATAGCTAAAACTAAAAACAAACTAAAAACTACTTCCAAAAATATTCAGCTTTGATATTAATGAGTTTTTTGGGTTCATTGAGAACATGGTTGTTGTTTAATAATAAAATTAATCCTCAAAAATACAACTTGCCTAATAATTCTGCACTCCCTGTAGTGCAGTGAGTCTACAGTGTTAGGGTACTTTCAAACTTCTCCGATATTGAGTTCCGTAAAAGGGGCTCAATACCGGAAAAAACTGATCAGTTTTATCCTAATGGAGAGCAATCCGTTCAGTATGTCTTCAGTTCAGTCACTGTATGTTTTTTGGATGGAGAAAATAGCATGCTGCGGTATTTTATTCGTCCAAAATTCCAGAACACTTACTTGATTTTCATTATTTTCCATTGAAATGCATTAATGCCAGATCCGGCCCCATGTGTTCCAGAAAAACGGATCCGGTTTTGCAGTCTGCGCATGCGCAGAACTTAAAATATGTGAAAAAGATAAATACCGGATCCGTTTTTCCAGATGACAACCGGAGAGACGGATCCGGTATTGCAATGCATTTGTGAACTGCCTGCTGGAATCCAGCAACGCGAGTGTGAAAGTACCCTTATGTGCCACTTGTACAGGGGGTGAAGGACAAGGGCCCACCTTGTTCAGGGGCCAGCAGAGGTTTCACCTGTACCCCTGGGCCAGTCCGAGCCTGGATAAGATATACAGGTGACTTGATGTGCTTGCTGTTTCAAGCTGTTTATCCCACTCCGAAGTTGGTAAGGGAAGCGCCTGTGGACGGTCAGAGATGGGATTTAGACACTGAATGAGTAGATTGTGTGTGATATGGACACAGGAGTTGTAGTGGGTGTAGCTGCTGCAGACCATGTCCAGCCTGTGACTCACTGTGCAGTGTAGGCTTGTGTATCAATAAAGTTATGTATTCAACAAAACAAGAAGGGGAGAAAGTAAGCGGATCTACCAGGAAAATCCATACCTCCCAACTTTTGAAAATCGAAAAGAGGGACAATTTTTGCAGAGTGTATTGCAGCAGTTTTTCTCATACTAAGGCCTCATGCACACGACCGTTGTGTGCATCCGTGGCCGTTGTGCCGTTCTCCGTTTTTTTTCGCGGACCCATTGACTTTCAATGGGTCCGTGGAAAAATCGGAAAATGCACCGTTTTGCAGCCGCATCCGTGATCTGTGTTTCCTGTCCATCAAAAAAATAAGACCTGACCTATTTTTTTGACGGACAACGGTTCACGGACCCATTCAAGTCAATGGGTCCGTGAAAGAACACGGATGCACACAAGATTGGCATCCGCGTCCGTGGCCCTAGGTTACTTTCATACAGACGGATCCGAAGATCTCATATCCGACAGTATATTCTAACACAGAGGCGTTCCCACAGAGGCGTACACGAACTGTGTACATGACTGCCCCCTGCTGCCTGGCAGCACCCGATCTCTTACAGGGGGCTGTGATCCGCACAAGTAACCCCTCAGGTGCTGCACCTGAGGGGTTAATTGTGCATATCATAGCCTCCTATAAGAGATCATGGGCTGCCAGGCAGCAGGGGGCAGACCCCCCTCCCTCCCCAGTTTGAATATCATTGGTGGACAGTGTGCGGCCCCCCCCGCCCCCCTCCCTCTATTGTAATATCATTGGTGGCCAGTGTGCGGCCTCCCCCGCCCCCCCTCCCTCTATTGTAATATCATTGGTGGCCAGTGTGCGGCCTCCGTCGGCCCCCCCTCCCTCCCTTTATTGTAATATCATTGGTGGCCAGCGTGCGGCCCCCCCCCTCCCTCGATTGTAATATCATTGGTGGCCAGTGTGCGGCCCCCCCCGGCCCCCCCTCTATTGTATTAATATCATTGGTGGCCAGTGTGCGACCTCCCCTCTCCCCCCCCTCCGATCATTGGTGGCAGCGGAGAGTTCCGATCAGAGTCCCAGTTTAATTGCTGGGGCTCCGATCGGTAACCATGGCAACCAGTACACTGCCCCCTGCTGCTTGGCAGCCCCTGATCTCTTACAGTGGGCTATGATACGCACAATTAACCCCTTCAGGTGCGGCACCTGAAGGGTTAATTGTGCTGATCACAGCCCCCTGTAAAAGATCGGGTGCTGCCAGGCAGCAGGGGGCAGTCATGTACACAGTTTGTAGTATATTCTAACTAGAAGCGTCCCCATCACTATGGGAACTCCTCTGTGTTAGAATACAGGGAGTGCAGAATTATTAGGCAAGTTGTATTTTTGAGGATTAATTTTATTATTGAACAACAACCATGTTCTCAATGAACCCATAAAACTCATTAATATCAAAGCTGAATATTTTTGGAAGTAGTTTTTAGTTTGTTTTTAGTTTTAGCTATATTAGGGGGATATCTGTGTGTGCAGGTGACTATTACTGTGCATAATTATTAGGCAACTTAACAAAAAACAAATATATACCCATTTCAATTATTTATTTTTACCAGTGAAACCAATATAACATCTCAACATTCAAAAATATACATTTCTGACATTCAAAAACAAAACAAAAACAAATCAGTGACCAATATAGCCACCTTTTTTATTGCAAGGACACTCAAAAGCCTGCCATCCATGGATTCTGTCAGTGTTTTGATCTGTTCACCATCAACATTGCGTGCAGCAGCAACCACAGCCTCCAGACACTGTTCAGAGAGGTATACTGTTTTCCCTCCTTGTAAATCTCACATTTGATGATGGACCACAGGTTCTCAATGGGGTTCAGATCAGGTGAACAAGGAGGCCATGTCATTAGATTTTCTTCTTTTATACCCTTTCTTGCCAGCCACGCTGTGGAGTACTTGGACGCGTGTGATGGAGCATTGTCCTGCATGAAAATCATGTTTTTCTTGAAGGATGCAGACTTCTTCCTGTACCACTGCTTGAAGAAGGTGTCTTCCAGAAACTGGCAGTAGGACTGGGAGTTGAGCTTGACTCCATCCTCAACCCGAAAAGGCCCCACAAGCTCATCTTTGATGATACCAGCCCAAACCAGTACTCCACCTCCACCTTGCTGGCGTCTGAGTCGGACTGGAGCTCTCTGCCCTTTACCAATCCAGCCACGGGCCCATCCATCTGGCCCATCAAGACTCACTCTCATTTCATCAGTCCATAAAACCTTAGAAAAATCAGTCTTGAGATATTTCTTGGCCCAGTCTTGACGTTTCAGCTTGTGTGTCTTGTTCAGTGGTGGTCGTCTTTCAGCCTTTCTTACCTTGGCCATGTCTCTGAGTATTGCACACCTTGTGCTTTTGGGCACTCCAGTGATGTTGCAGCTCTGAAATATGGCCAAACTGGTGGCAAGTGGCATCTTGGCAGCTGCACGCTTGACTTTTCTCAGTTCATGGGCAGTTATTTTGCGCCTTGGTTTTTCCACACGCTTCTTGCGACCCTGTTGACTATTTTGAATGAAACGCTTGATTGTTCGATGATCACGCTTCAGAAGCTTTGCAATTTTAAGAGTGCTGCATCCCTCTGCAAGATATCTCACTATTTTTACTTTTCTGAGCATGTTAAGTCCTTCTTTTGACCCATTTTGCCAAAGGAAAGGAAAGTTGCCTAATAATTATGCACACCTTATATAGGGTGTTGATGTCATTAGACCACACCCCTTCTCATTACAGAGATGCACATCACCTAATATGCTTAATTGGTAGTAGGCTTTCGAGCCTATACAGCTTGGAGTAAGACAACATGCATAAAGAGGATGATGTGGTCAAAATACTCATTTGCCTAATAATTCTGCACGTAGTGTATACTGTCGGATCTGAGTTTCACGATGTAACTCAAATCCGATGGTATATTCTAACATAGAGGCGTTCCCATGGTGATGGGGACGCTTCAAGTTAAAATATACCATCGGATTGGAGAAAACTCTGATCCTATGGTATATTAACTCCTGACTTTACATTGAAAGTCAATGGGGGACGGATCCGTTTGAAATTGCACCATATTGTGTCAACGTCAAACGGATCCGCCCCCATTGACTTGCATTGTAATTCAGGACGGATCCGTTTGGCTCTGCACGGCCAGGCGCACACCAAAATGACTTTTTTTTCATGTCCGTGGATCCTCCAAAAATCAAGGAAGACCCACGGACGAAAAAACAGTCACCAATCACGGACCAACGGAACCCCGTTTTGCGGACCGTGAAAAAATACGGTCGTGTGCATGAGGCCTAAGGCCTCATGCACACAACTGTTGGGTGTTTTGCGGTCTGCAAACCGCAGATCCGCAAAACACGGATGGTGTCCGTGTGCGTTCCATAATTTTGCCAAACGGCACGGACAGTCTTTAATATAACTGCAAAGCGCGGACAAGAATAGGACATGTTATATTTTTTTTGCAGACCACGGAGCAGAACAACGGATGCGGACAGCACACGGAGTGCTGTCCGCATCTTTTGCAGCCTCATTGAAGTGAATGGGTCCGCATCCGAGCCGCCAAAACTGCGGCTCGGATGCAGACCAAAACAACGGCCGCGTGCATGAGTCCTAACTCCACCAAAAGCATAATACGTAACTGCATCAGCTGGGGATCAGTTAGGTGAGAATTAGTTCCTTTATTTTTTTTTTAAAGCATGTGGAGCACCTTCAATATTCATTTAAATATTAGCAAATAAATCATCAAATTATATATATTTTAAAGAGGACCTTTTACCTCGAAAAACATTGTGAACTAAGTATGCTGCCATGGAGAACGGCGCCCAGGGCGCCGCTCCATTCTCCCGTTATAGGCTTCGGTATGTTCTCTCACTAAGTTATAGTAGGCGGAGTCTGCCCTTGTCCTGTGGGCGTCTCCTTCTCCTAGGCTGCAGCGCTGGCCAATCGCAGCGCAGAGCTCACAGCCTAGGAGGTTTTTTTCTCCCAGGCTGTGAGCTGTGCACTGCGATTGGACAGCGCTACAGCCTAGGAGAAGGAGATGCCCACAGGACAAGGGCAGACTCCGCCTACTATAACTTAGTGAGAGAACATACTGGAGGACATAACGGGAGAACGGAGCGGCGCCCAGGGATAATAGTAAGTGCAGTGAGATCCCTGGGCGCCGCTCTCCATGGCAGCACACGTAGTTCACAATGTTTTTCAAGGTGAAAGGTCCTCTTTAAGGTCCAAATTGCACAAAATAATGAAGATCGGGTCTAATATACAGGTAGAAACCATACAGATAGTTTAGTAAGGAGTAATTTACTTATTTTATTATTGTACATTTAAGAATGAATTCCCCAGGTCAAAAAGAGGGATATTTAAGGATCAAAGAGGGACAGAGGGACTTGGGTCAAAAAGAGCTACTGTCCCTCCAAAAGAAGGACACTTGGGAGGCATGATAATCAAATTCTGCCCAGACAGTCAGAATGAAAGCACAGACATGAAAAACAGGTATTGGGGCACATTTATGGATGGTGAGACTTGTTAGGAGCACTTAAAAAGTATTTAGATTTTACATATTGCTCATGTGACGGCCAACTAAAGACAGCCAACCGGCGCATGCGCAATATAAAAAGCTGTTGCTCTGCCCATAATGGGCAGAGCAGTGCGCAGGTGCGGGCCACTTCCCAGCCTGACTTCTTCTCTTGCCGCTCGTGATGTCCACCTGCTGGAGGCAGAGGAGGAGGTAATAATAAAACAGAAGGGCGGGCCAGAGGGCTGAAAGAGGTGTGTTTTTCTGGGCACATCGCCCAGTAACGCCGCCCCTGGGCACCTTCAGAAGCTCATTTGTATACATTTAAAAAGTGTTTTTTTCAATATCTGGACGAGGTACACATAAAACCAAGGTAACATTGTAATGGGGATCAAAGAGTCTATAACCTGATCTGAGCGGTCTAAAACGATCAGATTAGGTGAAAGACTCCCTTTAACCCCTTAAGGACCGGGCTCATTTTCACCTTAAGGACCAGGCCATTTTTTGCAAATCTGACCAGTGTCACTTTAAGTGCTCATAACTTTAAAACGCTTTGACTTATCCAGGCCGTTCTGAGATTGTTTTTTCGTCACATATTGTACTTCATGTCACTGCTAAAATTTGGTCAAAAAAGTTAATTTTACCAAACATTTTGAAAAATTAGCAAATTTCAAAGTTTCAGTTTCTCTACTTCTGTAATACATAGTAATGCCCCCAAAAATTGTGATGACTTTACATTCCCCATATGTCTACTTCATGTTTGTAGCATTTTGGGAATGATATTTTATTTTTTGGGGATGTTACAAGGTTTAGAAGTTTAGAAGCAAATTTAGAAATTTTCAGAAATCTTCAAAATCCCACTTTTTATGGACCAGTTCAGGTTTGAAGTCATATTGTGAGGCTTAGATAATAGAAACCTCCAAAAAATGACCCCATTCTAGAAACTACACCCCTCAAGGTATTCAAAACAGTTTTTTCAAACTTTACTAACACTTTAGATCTTCCACAAGAGTTAATGGCAGATGGAGAAACAATTTTGAAATTTCTTATTTTTTGGAAAATTTTCCAATATAATCAATTTTTTCCAGGAGTAAAACAAGGGTTAACTGCCAAACAACACTCAAAATGGGTTGCCCTGATTCTGTAGTTTGCAAAAACACCCCATATGTGGTCGTAAACTACTGTTTGGCCGAACGGTAGCACATAGAAGGAGGAGAACACCATATGGGTTTTGGAAGGCAGATTTGGCAGGACTGGTTTTGTTTATACCATGTCCCATTTGAAGCCCCCTGTTGCACCCCTAGAATAGAAATTTCAAAAAAGTGACTCCATCTAAGAAAGTACACCCCTCAAGGTATTCAAAACTGGGTTTACAAACTTTGTTAACCCTTTAGGTGTTCCACAAGAGTTAACGGCAGATGGAGAAACAATTTAGAAATTTCAATTTTTTGGAAAATTTTCCAATATAATCAATTTTTTCCAGGAGTAAAACAAGGGTTAACTGCCAAACAACACTCAAAATGGGTTGCCCTGATTCTGTAGTTTGCAAAAACACCCCATATGTGGTCGTAAACTACTGTTTGGCCGAACGGTAGCACATAGAAGGAGGGGAACACCATATGGGTTTTGGAAGGCAGATTTGGCAGGACTGGTTTTGTTTATACCATGTCCCATTTGAAACCCCCTGTTGCACCCCTAGAATAGAAATTTCAAAAAAGTGACTCCATATAAGAAAGTACACCCCTCAAGGTATTCAAAACTGGGTTTACAAACTTTGTTAACCCTTTAGGTGTTCCACAAGAGTTAATGGCAGATGGAGAAACAATTTAGAAATTTCTATTTTTTGGAAAATTTTCAAATATAATACATTTTTTCCAGGAGTAAAACAAGGGTTAACTGCCAAACAACACTCAAAATGGGTTGCCCTGATTCTGTAGTTTGCAAAAACACCCCATATGTGGTCGTAAACTACTGTTTGGCCGAACTGTAGCACATAGAAGGAGGGGAACACCATATGGGTTTTGGAAGGCAGATTTGGCAGGACTGGTTTTGTTTATACCATGTCCCATTTGAAGCCCCCTGTTGCACCCCCAGAATAGAAATTTCAAAAAAGTGACTCCATCTAAGAAAGTACACCCCTCAATGTATTCAAAACTGGGTTTACAAACTTTGTTAACCCTTTAGGTGTTCCACAAGAGTCAATGGCAGATGGAGAAACAATTTAGAAATTTCTATTTTTTGGAAAATTTTCCAATATAATCAATTTTTTCCAGGAGTAAAACAAGGGTTAACTGCCAAACAACACTCAAAATGGGTTGCCCTGATTCTGTAGTTTGCAAAAACACCCCATATGTGGTCGTAAACTACTGTTTGGCCGAACGGTAGCACATAGAAGGAGGGGAACACCATATGGGTTTTGGAAGGCAGATTTGGCAGGACTGGTTTTGTTTATACCATGTCCCATTTGAAGCCCCCTGTTGCACCCCCAGAATAGAAATTTCAAAAAAGTGACTCCATCTAAGAAAGTACACCCCTCAATGTATTCAAAACTGGGTTTACAAACTTTGTTAACCCTTTAGGTGTTCCACAAGAGTCAATGGCAGATGGAGAAACAATTTAGAAATTTCTATTTTTTGGAAAATTTTCCAATATAATCAATTTTTTCCAGGAGTAAAACAAGGGTTAACTGCCAAAAAACACTCAAAATGGGTTGCCCTGATTCTATAGTTTGCAAAAACACCCCATATGTGGTCGTAAACTACTGTTTGGCCGAACGGTAGCACATAGAAGGAGGGGAACACCATATGGGTTTTGGAAGGCAGATTTGGCAGGACTGGTTTTGTTTATACCATGTCCCATTTGAAGCCCCCTGTTGCACCCCTAGAATAGAAATTTCAAAAAAGTGACCCCATCTAAGAAAGTACACCCCTCAAGGTATTCAAAACTGGGTTTACAAACTTTGTTAACCCTTTAGGTGTTCCACAAGAGTCAATGGCAGATGGAGAAACAATTTAGAAATTTCAATTTTTTGGAAAATTTTCCAATATAATGAATTTTTTCCAGGAGTAAAACAAGGGTTAACTGCCAAACAACATTTAAAATGGGTTGCCCTGATTCTGTAGTTTGCAGAAACACCCCATATGTGGTCGTAAACTACTATTTGGCTAAACGGCAGGACATAGAAGAAGGGGAACACCATATGGTTTTTGGAAGGCAGATTTTGCAGGACTGGTTTATTTACACCATGTACCCTTTCAAGCCCCCTGATGCACCCCTAGAGTAGAAACTCCATAAAAGTGACCCCATCTAGGAAACTACGGGATAAGGTGGTTGTTGTTTTGGGACTATTTTTGGGGTAAATTTGATTTTTGGTTGCTCTATTTTACTCTTTTTTGAGGCAATGTAACAAAAAAATTAAATTCTAAAATTGTTTCTACATTCGCGATTTAGTTTTGTGGAACACCTAAAGGGTTAACATAGTTTGTAAAGTAACTTTTGAATACCTTGATGGGTGTAGTTTCTTAGATGGGGTCACTTTTTTGGAGTTTCTAGTCTAGGCTACATCAGGGGGGGCTTCTAATTGGACATGGCGTAAAAAAAAAAACTGTCCATCAAAATCTGCCTTCCAGAAACCGTATGGAGTTCCCTTCGTTCTATGTCCTGCCGTGCGGCTATATAGCCATTTTCGACCACATATGGGGTGTTTCTGCAAACTACAGAATCGGGGCAATAAATATTTAGTTTTGTTTGGCTGTTAACCCTTGCTTTACTACCGGCAAAATGGATTCAAATTGAAATTTTGCCTAAAAATGGGTGTTTTGGCACAGTTTTTATTTAATATTTTTAACACCGTTCATCCGAGGCGTTTGGTCAAAAGTTATTTTTATAGCGACGACTTTTACGCACGCGATGATGCACAATATGTATGGCTCTCAGACTTTGGAAACACTAAGCAGGCATCCTAAAACTGCGGCCCTCCAGATGTTGTAAAACTACAATTCCCACCATGCCCTGCTGATGGCTGTAGGTTGTCTGGGCATGCTGGGAGTTATAGTTTTACAACATCTGGAGGGCCGCAGTTTGAGGATGCCTGCACTAAAACTAATATTTTTTGGGGAAAGAAAAATTGTTTCCGTGTCTCCAAAGTCTGAGAGCCATAGTGTTTTATGTTCTCTAGTGGACTGTTGGGGATTATAAAAATTTAGTACTCCATGGAAGTGTGATACTCCCTGAAGCAATTGATAATGCAGAGGCCCGGATGATCGGGGCACGTGTCACATTGAGTAGTGGTGTCCTTCCGTATCCCCCTCTTGTGACACACTCTGCACTTTTTTTGGGTTCGTCCCTTCTTTCCAGTATGGAGGACCACACCTGGAAAGTGTTGGCGAGTTCCAGAGGTACTCCGGCCTGCTCTTTCCCGGTCCGAAAAGATCAGGGCCTTGAGGACTGCCTCATAGAACTGGAGGAATGTCCCTGTGCTGCCAGCGCTTCGGGATAGTACAAAAGAGTTGTACATGGCAACCTGTACCAAGTAGACCGTAACTTTTTGGTACCATGCCCGGGTTTTGCGCATGGCGTTATATGGCGTGAGGACTTGATCAGAGAGATCAACTCCTCCCATATACCGATTGTAGTCGACGATACAATCGGGCTTGAGGACTGTTGCCGCGGTACCTCGCACAGGGACAGGGGTGGTGCCGTTACCGTGGATTGTGGACAGCATAAGGACATCCCTCTTGTCCTTATACCTGACCAGCAAAAGGTTTCCACTGGTAAGGGCACGGGTCTCACCCCTGGGGATAGGTACCTGGAGGGGGTAGGCAGGGAGGCCGCGTTGATTTTTCCGCACGGTCCCACAAGCGAACGTGGATCTGGCGGCAAGGGACCTGAACAAGGGAATGCTGGTATAAAAGTTATCCACGTACAAGTGGTAACCATTATCCAGCAGTGGGTACATAAGGTCCCACACGAGTTTCCCGCTAACACCCAGAGTGGGGGGACATTCTGGGGGTTGAATACGGGAATCTCGCCCCTCGTACACACGAAATTTGTAAGTGTACCCTGAGGTACTCTCACAAATTTTGTATAGCTTCACGCCATACCTCGCCTGCTTTGTGGGAATGTATTGGCGGAAACTGAGTCTCCCCTTGAACGCAACGAGAGACTCATCAACCGCGACCTCCCTTCCAGGTACGTAGGCCTCCATGAATTTGGCCCCAAAGTGATCGATGACCGACCGTATCTTTTACAGCCGGTCATAGGCAGGATCACCTCGGGGTGGACATGCTGCATTATCGGAATAATGCAGACATTTCCGGATGGCCTCAAACCGTGTACGTGTCATGACCATACTGTACAGTGGGGTCTGGTATAGGACGTCCCCACTCCAGTATTGCCTGACACTGGGTTTTTGGACTAGACCCATATGCAGCACGAGGCCCCAAAATGTCCTCATTTCGGCTGCACTGACCGGCGTCCAGCCACCGGGTCTAGCCAAAACTGAGCCTGGGTTTTGAGCGACGAACTGTTGGGCGTACAGATTCGTCTGCTCCACCATCAAATTCACCAGTGGGTTACTGAAAAAAAAACTAAAATAATCTATTTCAGTAAACCCCACTGTGGGAATCTGGATTCCAGGATTGCCAGCAAAATCCGGAATCTCAGGCTCAAAGTCCACTGGGGGACACCAACTAAGTTCATCGGCAGGGGGCTCCGGTGGACTTATTTGGTGGGCCGGGAAACCAGTACGAACCCCAGGGCGGCTCATACTAGGGTGGGCCACAGGATCCCTAGCATGTGGGGCCCCTGGCTCCGCCTGGCGGTGTCTCCGCCGCCTTGGTGGCTCATCGTCATCCGATGATGATGAGGAGGATGCGGATGATAAAAGGAATGTGGGGTCATCCTCATCCTCACTGGGGCTCTCAGAGTCGGAGGCAATCTGGGCGTATGCCTCCTCGGCCGAGAACATCCGGCGGGCCATGGGTGTGTGTGCGTGTAGGTGTGCGTGTGTGTAAACCTTTATTATATGTGCGTGTGTGTGGGGTCAATGGGTGTTCGCGTACTAAAAAAGGCCAAAAAAAAAGAGCAAGTGTTAGGAAAAAAAAAAGTTTAAACTTGCTGATCAGCGGTACAACGGGGGGGGGGGGGCAAGTGGCAGGGGGGGTCTGGGTTAGGGTTAGATGGATAGATGGAAGTTTGGAATAAAAGTACTTTTTCTTTTTTTTTTTCTAACTTACTTTTCCCTTCTTTCCCTGCCTAACGGTGCCTCTCCCTCACTGACCCTAACCTACCTGGGTGGCGATGGGTGCAGGAGGGTGATGTATGCCGATTAGGGGGATGCAGGAGCTGGTGCTGGACGATGCTGCACGGTCAGGGTGCTGGACAGGAAGAGGAGGGGAGAGAGGAGCGCAGGAAGTTTGAATCTCGCGCCTCTCTCCCCTGCACCAATCAGCACCCTGGACAGCGGCGTTCAGCACCAGGGCCAGCACCGCCTCTCCAAATCCTCGGACTGCGATAGGTGGTGTATAATTACGCCACCGATCGCAGTCTTTTTCCGGTTCATCGGGTCACAGGACACCCGAATGGACCGGAAACGCAGAAACCCGCAGGTCTGAATTGACCTGCGGTTTTCTGCGATCGCCGATACGGGGGTGTCAAATGACCCCCCCCTGCGTTGTTACGGGATGCCGGCTGAATGATTTCAGCCGGCGTCCCGTTCCGATTAACCCCCGCGGCGCCGGAATTCCGATTTTAAGTCAGGACGTACCGGTACGTCCTTGGTCCTTAAGGACTCGGGAAATAGGGCGTACCGGTACGTCCTATGTCCTTAAGGGGTTAAGGCTCCCTGCACATGTTGCAGATTACACATGGTTTTTTCACATAGATTCTCGTTAAGAAGAACCACAGCATTAAGGCTCATGCACACGGCCATTGCCATTTTTACGGGCCATAAATTGCGGATCCTCAAAACACGGATACTTGCCATGTGAGTTCTGTATGTTCTGGAATGGAACATCCTGACCTCTATCCTTGTCTGTAAAACAAATAAGAATAGGACATGTTCTATTTTTTTGTGGGCCCGCTGAACGTACATACGGATGTGGACAACGCAGATCAGATGTAGCCCAAAAATACGTTTGTTTGCATGAGCCCCAGGGGTTCATGCTCTCGGCGGTATGTGTTTTGCGGTCCATAAATTGTGGATCCACAAAACATGGATCCAGGGTGTGAGCATGGCAAAAAGAATAGGACATGTTTCATTTTTTTGTGTGGCTTTGGAACGGACATACGGACGAGGACTGCACACGGTGTGCTGTCCACATCTTTTGCGGCCCCGTTGAGATGAATGGCTCTGCATCCAACGGATGTGGACCGAAACCACAGCCGTGTGCATGAACCCTAATACAGTACCAGCAAAGTGAGTGATATTAGACAAAACTCATGTACACGTTACCTTTTCATTCCATGTAGAAATTGACCTGTGGTGTTGATTTAGAAATCCATAGCATGTCAACTATATTTGTTATTTTTGGTGCAGATTCACCCTTTTCAATGGAAGGGTCAGATCTGTGGCAGAACCACATCAATTCCACACAAAAAATTGCAAGTAAACACACAGAAATCCACATGGAAATTCATGCAGATTTTTTGATTGTTTACCCACACCTGTGTGCAGATAACCTAAATGTAGTGATTTTCCAAACAGACTTTTCCAGGGGTGTTTTTAAAATAAACCTAAAATCCAAGACAAAATCGGCAACAAAACTGCATAAAAACTGAACACAAAAAAGCACCAAAACCACAATAAATA
This sequence comes from Bufo bufo, assembly GCF_905171765.1. NCBI lineage: Eukaryota > Metazoa > Chordata > Amphibia > Anura > Bufonidae > Bufo > Bufo bufo. The sequence goes on along the minus strand of NC_053391.1, from coordinate 540,106,278 downwards.
GTGTGCTTTGTGTGTAGTTTGTGGCAGTGGAGCTCCCAGAGGCCCATATGAGGGCCATTAAAATGGTGTATCTCACCCAGAGGAAGCTGGATGAGAAGAAGAAAGGCTGAGAAAATAGTGTTTTTCTTCTGTGTGCATCAGCCAGGCTGGTAATGAAGGTAATTAGCAGCCAGCTGAGGAGCTCAGGTAAAGGTGGGCTGAGCTCCTCAATCAGGGCTCCCCGTCTGGGGAAGGAGCAGGTTGCGCTAAGGCCTGTGGGAGCCAGGACCCTCTAACCCTGTGTGGGGTAACCACGGTGTGGTGTTTTGGGGAAGCTGGGTGGTAGACCCAGATCCCAGATCCCAAAAGAGAGGGAAAGCTACTGTGTAGTTAGTAGCCAGATGGCCAAGGACTTATGTTTATGATTTATGTTTGGTCTGCTGTAAAAGTGACAGCAGTGTTGGAGTGGCTTCTTGAGGTGTGCCAAACGTCTAAGCAGAGAAGACGGCAATCCTGGAGAGCTAAGTGACCCTGAGTTTTTATACTTTTTTTTTTTTTTTTCCATAGGTCATCAATATCTAATAGGTGGGGGGTTCGAGCCAATAAGCTGTTTGACGAGGAGGTGGTTTTCTGTGCGAGCGCCCATTCCTGGTCATTACACTACATGTCATTTCCTGTGGAGAGGTAGAGTAATTACAAGTAGTCACTCCATTTAAGTGAATGGAGTGAGTACTTGTCATAACACTGCACTGCCAAAACTTCCGAGACGACAGGCAGGAAGCAGCGCTCTCATGCAGCACCTCCCCCTCTTCAAATAGCTGATCAGTGGTGGTCCCAGATGTTGGACCCCCAGCGATTAGAAATTGATGACCTATCCTGACAATAGGTCATCTAGATAAATGTCAGGACAACCCCTTTAAGGGTATGGTTATTGCCCAGATTGCACAACCTTATTGTAAGGCCAGTTACCTTATGCCTCTGACCATTATTTTTTTTCTTCCTTTCTTTTTTTTTCATTGGAGACCTTCTTGTACAGAAATATATCACATTATATATGATATTGCCATTGGATCAGCTATTTCATTGTACAGGTTGGTCTCGTGTTTTTCATTATCTTTGAAGATAAAAGCAGAACATAACAAGGATTGTACAAACTATATGCCATGTACAGTACTGTGAACATCACAGTTAACAGATAACATCTCCAGGCTTGATAAGAACCTAAGTAGGTTATACAATAGAGGTTCTCCTATTTTCAATCCAAGCCGACCAGCTTCTCTCAAATGTGCTTATACATTGGTTTTTAAGGGCCAAGATCCGTTCATAGGAGCATGTCTTATCTAATCTTCATGTGATTTCTACTAAGGAAGATATTTCAGGTGATTTCCACTGGTGGGCTATTGCCAACTTAGTAGCAATATATAAATGGGCACTGATAACCCTTACAAACCTACAAATAGAAGTGCCATTGATGGGGAGGATGAGACTGTTTTTCCCATCAAATTTATTAACTAAAGAAAAAACATCTCACCATAGTTGGACTAATTTGGGACAGTGCCACAAAATGTGGAATAGAGTTCCTCGACCCCCGCAGAATTTCCAGCACTCTGTAGAAATACCTGGAAACATGCGCTGTAACCTAAAACTGAAAATGCGGAAGACCAATTGATGTGGTTGAAAGCCTATTGTGACCAAAAGCGCAGGGATTTTAGAGCGTTCTACTTTGTCAATATGATTTAGGAGTCTTCTGGTATTGACTGGCGCCTGCCTACCTTTGACAAAGCCTGCTTGGTCAGAGTGTACGAGATAAGGTAAGATGCAGGACAATCTAGAGACATTTTGGGGACAGATCGGGTCCTTTCCAGGTTTAGAGAGGGTAATTATGGTGGCAGTGAGCATTTCTTTATCAAAAAAGCCTCTGGAAAGCACTTCTGAGAAAGTAGTAAGCAAATGTGGAGTCAAAATATCTTTATATGTTTTAAAAAATTAGTTTGATAGGCTGTCGGGCCCTGGGGATTTATGAAGTGGAAGATCTTTTAATGGTGCATAATATTTCATTGTCTGATATAGGGGCATTTAATACAGAGAGATGGTCGGGACTTAGCTTAGGAAGGGACAATTTGTTTAAGGCTACTTTCACACTTGCGGCAGAGTGATCCGGCAAGCAGTTCCGTCGATCCGTCAAAACGTATGCCAACTGATGGCATTTGTAAGACTGATCAGGATGCTGATCAGAATTAAAAATGCCTGATCAGTCAGAAAAATGCATTGAAATGCCGCTTTTTCACCTTTTTTTCGGTCTGCGCATGCAGATCTGGCATTCCGGTATTTTGAGGAATTTTGGCACTAATACATTCCTATGGAAAAAAATGACAGATCCGGCATTCATACAAGTCTACGGTTTTATCTTTTGCCTGATCAGTCAAAATGACTGATCTGAAGACATCCTTATACATCCTGAACGGATTACACTCCATTCAGAATGCATGGGGATATACCTGATCAGTTCTTTTCTGGCTTTGAGCCCTTTTGACGGAACTCAGTGCCGGAAAAAAAAAACGCAAGTGTGAAAGTACCCTAAGAAAGAAGAAATGTTTGATTTAGAATGGGGTGTAATGCCATTAGCTTGCAAACTATAGAGAGATGAGTAGTATTCTCGGAAATGGTTAGCTATATCTTTAGGGTCTTATAAATTATGGGAGCCGATGGAATGGAATTCTCGATTTCTGGGCTCTTTGTTTGATCCGTCTGGCTGGAAGCTTACTACTTTTATTGTTTTGAGAATAATATTGTGCATTTAATGACCGCATCTGTGTTTCATAAGAGTACAGAAGGCAGTCATTCAGTTTTATTCTTAATTTGTGTATCCGAGCGTAATGGTTGGGAGAAGGCTTTTATTTGTTCAATCTTTCTATCCTCTGCAGTTTATGGTGCCTCTCTGTGAAACGTTTCTCCCTTTCCTTTTTCTCTTGGTGACCCAGTTTGATAAATATGCCCCTTACATATGCCTTATGGGCATGATTTTGACACTGAGCCAGTATTTATCTGCAAATCATCAATTATTCCTTTATGTATCTCCTCTCTGTATGGGCCATGAGAAAAGCGTTATCTCTCCACAGAGATGAAGCATGGTCGGCCTAAGTCTCTTCAAAGGAAATAATAATGGTGATATAGTCAGACCATATTATTGATTCAATTGTAGAGGAAGAAATGTTGTGGAGCAGGGATCTGCCAGTTAAGAATAGATCTATTCTACAGTAGGTGTTAAAGGGGTGAGAGTGGAAAGTAAAGCTCTTCAAACTATCAAATTTCCCTGCTTGATCTCATTTACTTTATGGAACTCTTGATTGAGAAAGTGAATTTGTCTGCGATTTGGTGCATAGGCCATGACCAATGTATACATAATATTGTTTAGAAGTCCTATGACTATGATATATCTCCCCTTTGGGTCAGTCACTAGAGAAGTCATAGAAAATGTTAGTGTTTCTAATAGACAACAAATCCCCCCTTTGTTACCTGTTGAAATATACTTGATAAATATGGGAGAGTTGAGGATGTCTAATTCTGTGTGCATCCCGTTGGAGAATACTGTATGTGTCTCTTGGGCACAGAAAATGTCTGACTTAATTAACACTGCTTCTTTCCACATGAAGGATCTTTTGTATGGGCTATTTAGACCCTTAACATTGAAAGATGTTATTTTAATACCCATAGTGTATATATACCAAAAGCTGTTCCGTATTGATATTGCAGTAAATGGAATAGATGTGAGAGATAAGGCTGGAGAGGCTGAGAGGGTCACTTGAGGGAACTAGGAATCATTCCTGGAGGAGTGAAGGAGATTAATATCTAAAGAAGAACAAAAACATAAACAAAAATAAGCCATAACGCAAACAGAAGAAAAAGCTCTACATTTTTGTTGGAGCAGCAGAGTGAAAGAGGGTAACTTCCATAGTGAACATGCCATATCAAGAAAAGTCAAACTGTGGAAAGCTAACAGTCCATAACCATAACAACTCTCATCTAGGAACTCACTCTGGCTGGAGCACCGTTGGACTATGGAGGAGACTGGGTGACTGCCATGTTCCATCCTTTAAGAAGTTGTATGCCATCTCCCACAAATGAATTTATGAAGGTAGACCCATTGGGGTTGATGATGAGTTTCACTGGGTATCCCCAGCAGTAAGGGATATTATTCTCATGCAACGCAGCAGTGATCGCCAGAAGCTACCTCCTGAGTCTCAGGGTCATCGCTGATGCATCTGTATACAACTTAACTTGTTGGTAAGGAGCAGGTAGTTTCTTGGACTTGTGTGTGTCAAGTATGGCCCCTTCTTTAACACTGAAATAGTGCACTCTTGCCAGGACATCTGTTGGCGTCTTTTCAGACTGGTGTTTTGTTCGAGCCACTCTGTGTGCTCTATCCAGAGTAAGATCTAGTGGAATGCTATTTGGTAAGAGCAGTAGGAGCAGTTTTTGCAAGTAGGGAACCGATTCTTGTTGGGTGATCTCCTCAGGATGCCCCTGAACTTTATATTATTCCTCTGGTATCGATCCTGCAAGTCTACCACCTTAGCACACAGTGATCTCACTTCTTCCTCTAGCGCCTGATGTGAGTCAATTAACTTATTATGGGAGCCCACAAATTCACCCATCTTGGTTTCTATATGGGTCATCCGGTGGTCCAAATCTGAGATTAATGCTTTCAGGGGAGATACCAGCTGGGTGATACTTTATTGAAACGACTGACTGAATGCCTGTATTAGCTCTTTTAGCAATGAGCCAGAGGCCGGTTCATCTTTGGTGGGAATAGAGGCAAATCACTGATAGGGATGTGGATCCTGGGGGTTCCAATTCATGGGAGGCTGGAGAGTATCTTGCCCCCTTCTCCTTTGGCTGTAGATGCTGTCGTTGTTTGGTGGGGCTCATAGAGGGAGACGTCCAAGATGGCGCTGTTGTGCTCTGCAGGTTCCTACCAGTGGGTTTGTTGTCCCTTAGGAGGAGTGGTGCCTATCTGGAACCTGGAGGGGAGTTTTGCCATCGGGCCCGGCAGTGTGGAGGGGTTGCCGCCCTTGTCGATAATGGTTTCCTGGTCCATTGGATCTCCCAAGACTGAAGACTGCAAGGATAAGGGTGAGTCACTGCCTCGTGTGGTTGCGGCCTCCATTCTCTCCCTGTCTGCTACAAAGCCATCATGTCTTCCGAAGTGAGGTTAATTGTCAGATTTGGCGCTGTGAAACTTGGAATAAGCTACTAGAAGCTGTGTCGTTGCTGGAGCTCCTTGTTCAGGTGGTCATTCGCACTTACAGCCAAACCACCCCCTCGTGACCATTATTTTTAATACTAATTATATAACAGTATCATTTAAAAATTGGATTAGATTACTTTATGTATAGTACTAGTATTTGGTCACCACAAACTGGTATTGTATAGTGGTATCTATTTATTACACATTACACATATGTGGCATTGCTGCTTAGACAATGTACTGTACAGTATATTACTTTTGTATGGCGGCTTCATTAATATTTAGCATTGCTATTTTGGAAACTGTAAATGAAAGTCTTAGTTGGCCACTGAATGGTACTATTATTTGGACACCATACTGTTTAACCCTTTTAATTAGGTACTGTATAGTGTGGTCATGTTCACAGAAACTGACAGGTACTTCACAGGGCACTATCCAGTTTAAAGCCAGATCTAATTCGCCCTCCTGATGTTCATGTTTTCTTCCATTAATACTTTCTGATCTTTATCTTGTAATTTTTAGGCATAGTAACATGATACAGGTTTACAGCTGATGCTGCATTTATTTTAAAGAAACATTCTAGGTTAAACATGCTGTGTTTTATGCACAGTGCAGGGACTCTGGGGATGGGCATCACATCTCTATGCCCTGCAGTAGGCAAACAACAGTATATACTGGGTATCTCCTCCTTTCATCATGATGCTTTTAGGTCTAAAATCTGTGCTGATTAATTTCTTAAAGATCTTTCACTTCTATTTCATATAAAAAAAAGCAACTGTGTAACATCTATTCTAGTGACTCTATGTTATGCCGTTCCTCACATTGACAACTGGATGTTACTAGTGGAGTATGTCCCTGTACAGTCTGACACTATCCAATCAGTGCCAGGTAGATTGAGTATGGACACAAGGCGAATTGTAACACCCTGTTGTCAAATTATTCATAAGTTTATACTAAGAATAAGAGATGAATAGCACAACATAGAGCCATAAGAATAGATGCTCCAAAATAGATATTACATGTGGAATGCAAGTAGTTACCAAAAAAAAAAGACTTGTCAGGACTCAGGAGATCTGACTAGTGTTGAGCGAATCAAAGTGAAACTAATTGACTTCAATCCAAATTTCAGAAATATTTTAATTCACCATGAAGCTGAATTTACTCGCTCTTTGTGGTAACAAAACTATTTTTCCTGAAATGGTTTTAAAAAAAATAAAACATACTAACCTCATCCATTTGCTCGCAGAGAGTCCGTTGCGGCCATCTTGATTGAAGAAACTGCACAAAATCTTGCGCACAGTAACATGTGGTGGTGACTAGGGATCGACCAATGTTGATTTTTTAGAGCTGATACCGATAATCTGTGAACTTTCAGGCCGATAGACAATAATTGATACCGATATTTTATATCTCATAATATATATTATATTAGTTGGTAGTCACTGAGGTGGTGGAAATTTGCATTTGGCACTAGTATATTATAAATGTAAATTATAAATGAATAAAGCCCTTAGTTGGTAGTCAATTTAAAATTTACTTTTTTAATATACTAGTGCCAAATGCCAATTTCCATACCATCTCCCCTCCTCACTTACTTTATTAACCTCTATCAGACCTCATATCAGCCCTTTATTAACCCCTATCAGAACTCAGATCAGCCCTTTATTAACCCCTATCAGACCTCAGATCAGATGTCTATTAACCCCTATCAGACCTCAGATCAGACCTTTATTAACCCCTATCAGAACTCAGATGAATAAAATAAAAAACTCCTCACCTCGTCTGCGCTGCGGCTCCTCTTCATCTCCAGGTCCGGCGTCTCGCTCCCCTGTCTTCTCCGACCCGCGCTGCACTGTCACCTGACAGCGTGCAGCGTCTGGTCATGGTGTGCGCACTACGTCCTGACGCTGTGTGTGGTCAGGACAGTGCAGTGCGGGCCCCATCAAAGAAGACCAGGGAGGGTGAGTATCGGAAGCGCATGCTGCGCTTCTTCCCTGCTCCCAATGCATACTAGTGCGCGCTTCCATAATGGAAGCGCTCAGTAGTATTCGCTTTATACGCATTATCGGTATATCGGCAAGGTTAGATGCCGATACCGATAATGTACAAAATCCTGAATATCGGTTGATAATATCGGTTCTTCCGATAATCGGTCAATCCCTAGTGGTGATGTCATCAGATTTTGCGCAGTTTCTTGAAATAAAATGGCCGTGACAGCCTCTCCATGAGCATTTTTTTCCTTAACCCTGATTAACCCCTGAAAGGCCTCGATTTTATTATCAGATATCGCAATCAGCAATGAATGTGGCATCTGAGCGGTTCAATGATGGGAAGGAAGTGATCGCCATTGTTCCTCATTGCACCCGCTACATACCATGGAATGCAATTTGTGACGAATTTCTTTGTGAAATTCGGCAAAGCAATTGAATCGAATTGTTACTAACTTTGCTCAACGTTCAGTAAAAATAGCTTTTAATATATCTTCATAATGGTTGGAGATTTGCTTTGATATAAAATCCCAGGCTTCAAATCCATTTCAAAACCAGAGATTTAAAAGATAACATACTAGCCACCTGCAGGTAGCACCAGAGGAACACTACACGAGTTTACAAGCTTTCTGTATATATTGAGTTCAATGAATAAGGCCAGGGGTATATGACGACTTGTGCTACTTAATATTGCAACATAGCAACTAATAGTGAATGTGGGCACATTGTGACTCACACTTTACGGATACAGCGACCACATTGCCAGAAATACCGACTGCAGGATTTCAGCCGGACTGGTTTCGCTGTCATCAATTCTGATTTTAGCAGCATGCCCACCAATCACTGTATCGTATATGACGTGGCCACAAGTGGCCGCTTTCTAAACCCTAAGGTCTCGTTCACACGAACGTCTGATGCCCGTTGGCATATTGCGGACCGCATTTGCGGATCCGCAATACACAGGCATCGTTCCTTGCCCATTCCGCATCACGGATACGGACCCATTAGTTTGAATGGGTCCGCAAATCCGGAGATGCAGAGCGGAACACTACGGAAGCACTACTGAGTGCTTTCTGGGGTTCCGTTCCGTGCTTCCGCACCGCAAAAAGATAGAACTTGCGCTATCTTTTTGCGGAACGGAAGGATCACAAACCCATTTAAGTGAATAGGTCTGCGATCCCCATGCGCCTGCCCCATGGACAGTGCCTATGCATTGCGGACCGCAATTTGCGGTCCACGGCACAGGCATGGGCTTCACACATTCGTGCGATGCGTGTATTGAACACATCTGGGCTGAATCTTGACCTGTTCATTTCACTGGGTCTGTGCACATTAGCACATTAGAGTTTTTCACGCATCATCTTCGCGTTCAGGAAAAATCACAGCATGTTCTATATTGGGTGTTTTTCCTGCAGCCCTGACTCCATATACAGTAAGTGATCAAAAAATGGAAGGCATCTGGATGCAATGCAATTTTCACTGATGGCTGCTGGGAGATGTAGATTGTTATTTTTCAGTTTTTCTTCATGTGTATGAGAAATGTATGCAATCTGGATACAATCTGGCAGAAACATTTAAACAATAAATGCAATAGCAGAAAAAACTGATTGACCTTGCCTACAAAACCATCAGTTTCTCCCTAAACAAATCGTGACACAATTAGTATTGCTTGTGTGCAAGAGGCCTAACAGTACGCATCAACCTCCTAAGCTCCCTCTAGTGGTGGCTTCAGGCCATAAGCTTGCATCTATCTCTTTAAATGGTACTTAGAGCTCTGTGTCAGAGAAAAACTTTGACGTCTTTAAACATCTAGTAAGAAAATAATTAGCACAGAATTGTGATCTTAATTAGATTAAAAATAACAAAGAAACCTGAAAGTGTATTTAAAGGTAAATATTAAAGGGATTGTCCGGGTTCAGACCCGGACATCCCTCCATTTTCACCCCGGCAGCCCCCCTGACATGAGCATCGGAGCAGTTCATGCTCTGATGTTCTCCTTTGCCCTGCGCTAAATTGCGCAGGGCAAAGGCATTTTTAGCAGTTCCGGTGACGTACCGGGGCTCTCCATGGGGCTGCCAGGAACCCCGGTGACGTCACCTGCACTGATGGGCGGGATTTAGCTCTGCCCTAGCCAGTAAAACGGCTAGAGCAGAGCTAAAGCCCGCCCATCAGAGCCGGTGACGTCACCGAACACACTGACGGGCGGAAGTTACCGCCCGGCAGTGTGTTATTGAAAACAAAAGAGCCCGTGCCCTGCGCGATTTAGGGCAGGGCACGGGAGCGCATCGGAGCATGAGATGCTCCTATGCTAGGCTCAGGGATGCTGCCGTGGTGAAAATAAGGGTATGTCCGGGTTTAGCTCTGAACCCGGACAACCCCTTTAAGATATTACTAAGATACTAAGTTATTCAGTGACCCTGGTATTCATATGAAAAGTAATTGTCATTCATACTTCTCCTTCCCACTTTGCAGTAAACCCTTCTCCTCCCCTTTTTCAAAAATCATCATCCTTTTTCAGCATATTCATCAAGTACTTCAATTTTTTGCAGCACATCCTTATTACACCATCAACAATACCCCCATGTACGGCATACATATTAGGACATCGTCAGACATCATCCACAACTCCATCCTCCATCAGGCAAAACTCCCTCCTACCTCAGACTTTAGACAAAACCCCGTCCTCCCTCATCCAAAACTCCATCAGACCTCAGCCAAAACTCCATCCTCCCTCATCCAAAACTCCGTCCTCCCTCATCCAAAACTCCGTCAGACATCAGCCAAAACTCCGTCAGACATCAGCCAAAACTCCGTCATACATCAGCCAAAACTCTGTCCTCCCTCAGACATCAGCCAAAACTCCGTCCTCCCTCAGACATCAGCCAAAACTCCGTCCTCCCTAACTCAAAATATGCCCTACTACACACACTCTTCACCTAACAGAGCTGCTAGCTGCTAGCTGCTAAATATTAAATAGATTTTTTTTTATCTGAAAGGTATTTGAGTGAGTGACACCCTGTAACGGTATAAGTGGAGATCTAGCCACTAGCCAGTGGCCACAATACAGTCTGTGTGGGCCTGACACACACGGGCTTGCAAATGTGATTATATCACAGAAAAATATTAAATATAATTTTTTTTATCTGAAAGGTATTTGAGTGAGTGACACCCTGTAACGGTATGGAGTGGAGGCCTAGCCAGTGGCCACAATACAGTCTGTGTGGGCCTGACACACACTGGCTTGCAACTGTGATTATATCACAGAAAAAGATTAAAAATATTTTTTTTTTTTGTCTGCAAGGTATTTTATGTCACACCCTGTATGAATGGTGTGCACACAGTACTGTCTGTGACTGAGCCTGCAGCCTCTCACACACGGGCAGGCAACTGCAATATATATATATATATATATATATATATAAAAAATAAAAAAAAAGCAGACTGATGTACCAGCCCTGAAAAGGGCTTTTTGGGGTGCTGTCAGGACGCTGTCCTTACAGCAGATGAGTCTGTGGACACAGAACACTGCCCTAGCTAACGCTTTCCCTATTGAATCAGCAGCAGCAGCACTGTCCCTCCTCTCACTGAGAATGCAGATTCCGAATGAATCTAAAATGGATGCTGTCCAGGAGGTGGGAGGGTCTGGGAGGGAGGGTCTGCTGCTGATTGGCTGGAATGTGTCTGCTGACTGTGAGGTAACGGGGCAAAGTTTACTCAATGATGATGTATAGGGGGCGGACCGAACATTGCATATGTTCGCCCTCCGCGGCAAACGCGAACAAGCTATGTTCGCCGGGAACTATTCGCCGGCGAAATATTCGGGCCATCTCTATCTATAAATACTAAACTACTAATTTATAGTGGAAGACTATATCAGAAAATAGGAATAACTGTTCAACCAGAACAGAAATTGCATTAATGACTGCTTTGTTGTCTAAGAGTTTCCCAACCAGTGTGCCTCCAGCTGTTGCAATCTACAACTCCCAGCATGCCCGCACAGTCAAAGGCTGTCCGGGCATGCTGGGAGTTGTAGTTTTGCAACAGCTGGAGGCACAATGGTTGGGAAACACTGGTCTAAGACATATACTTATGCCTGCTAGGTTTTATATATAGCTATTTCCTCTGATTTTATCCACCTAATTATTTCATTTTTATTACAGTTTTTTTGTTCTATTTACGCTGTACTTTATATTTGATCAAGTTATTAAAACTGCATTTTACTAAATTTCTCACGTGACCCCCAGTGTATGAGTGCCGGTCTCCATTTTTAGCAATTTTATGCCGATTTTGAAAGGGTGATTCAAACCAGACAGAGGCACCAAGCCGTGGTTACAGTGAGTGAGCCGTCTCACATCCAAACTAGATAAACTGTCATCCCCCTTATATCCATCTTGGAACAGATGCTCACTCTGATGTAAACAAAGGACAATAGAGGAAAAAGATCATCTTGCGTATCTTACTGGTCACCGTGTAACTGTTGAGGACCAAGAAGGAGAAATTCCCATGGAGGAGGAGGAGAAGCCACTGGACAAAGTAGTTGGCAGTGGAGGAGAATGATGATGACAGCTGTCACAATGACCAATAATCTCAGTAGGATGAGGAGCTGGAAAAAACTGGGGCTTGCTTACATACTGGCTTGTGTATAATTCACATGCCATACTTTTTAGACCCTTGATATCAAAGCAAAGAAGGGGAATGTTTTCCACTTGCCAAAAGGGAGGCCTAAACTACTTTATTACGATGAAACACTTTCTATGCAGCTTGCTGCAGCTTTTAGTAAGTAGACACCTGTTGCAGCATATCGGAGTCCCCTATATTATCCCCCACAGAGTCACCTACCTCTTGCTGTCCTTGCTACCACAAGCATCAGAAGCCGCAGCAGCAACCACTTCAGTCTCCTCAACATTCTGGAGAAATTATCTCATGTGCCACGCCAGGCTAAGGCACATCAGCCAGTGGCGTAGCGTGGGTTGCCAGCACCCAGGGTAAGCCAAGTATTGCGCCCCCCCCACCTGTGACCACGCTCCTTTTTACAGATAATGTAGTAGATATCACTTGCAGTCATATGTAACACCACAGACAACACAGTGATAACTCTGAGTACAGATAATGTAGTAGATGGGTGTGAGCCCCCAGAATTCAGAACACGCACGGTGGGACCTGAAGTCTGGGGCCAGGCTGCTACAGTGTGGGCCAAATTCTATATCCACCCTCCCATCACTACAGAACATACAGGGTAAAACAGCGCACATACCTCTTACATCCAGTGATGTCTCCTTTGATGTAGATGTTCTTTCCTCATCTTCTCCTTTCAGACCTTCAGACCAGACCACTATTTTTCAGCCATTTCTCGTCTCTGCAGTTTGACAAACAAAATTATTGGCACACACTGCTTTAAAATAACTGCGCCCAACAAATAGTGCCCCTGACACTAATAGTGTAAACATAACGTCCCCCAAAACTAATTGTGGTAAGCTGATACTGTGCCAAGGTGCCCCCACAGTAATAGTGCTCCCAAAAGTCCCACCGATAGGAATAATTTTCTGCTAGAGCACAAATGGTAGTAATAGTGTTCCTACCATGACCCCAACATGTCCCCACTGTGCCCTAGAAGTAATAATGCTCCCATAGTACCCATACTAGTAATCATGTTCCCCATAGACCCCCACTAGTAATAAAGCCCATCATAATGCCCCCCAGTAGTAATAATTCTCCTTATAATGTGTGCCAGTGCAAAAAATACCCCCTTTTAATGTTCCCAGTTGAGCTAATGTCCCCGTAGTGCCCCCATAATGTGCCAGTATAAAATACCCTTATATAATGCCCCCAGTAAATGACCCCATAGTGATCCTCCCCCTTCCTCCTAGTGCCCCCCATAATGTACTAGCATAAAATATATAGTGCCTCAGTAGATTCCCTCAGTGTCCCCCATAATGTGCAAGTATAAAATTCCCCTTCTTGCTGCCCCCATTGATCCATAATACTCCTCTCTCCCCTTCCCCATAGTACCCACCATAATGTGTCCCAGTATAAAATGCCCCTATACAAAGCCCACCATATAAAATACCCCTTCTTTGTGGCCTCAGTAGAAGCCCCCATAGTGTTCCTCTCTCGCCATCCCCCATATAAAATACCTGTACTCTGTGGCCTCAGTAGATGCCCCCATAGTGCCCCCAATAATGTGCCAGTAAGAATTGCCCCCATAGTGCCACCCAATAATGTGCCAGTAAAAAGTGCCCCCAATAATGTACCAGTAAGATGTGCCCCCATAGATGCTCCCCAATAATGTGACAGTAACAAGTGCACCATCGATGCCCCCACAGTGCCCCCCAATAATGGTGCCAGTAAGATGTTCCCCCATAGATGCCCCCAATAATATGCCAGTAAGTGCCCCCATTGATGCCCGCAATCATGTGCCAGTAACAAGTGCCCCCATAGATGCCCCCCAATCATGTGCCAGTAACAAGTACCCCCCATAGATGCCCCCAAATCATGTGCCAGTAAGTAGTACCATATAAAAAAATAAACACTTATGCTTACCTCCATCAGGCTGGCAGCGATGCCATGCAGGCCTCTTCTGGCCTGTGTCCCGCGCTGTACGGCTCAGGTGGCGCGATGCACTAGGCCTGCAGCCTATCAGAGGAATGGGGAAGGGAGACGCCTCTCCCCTGCCCCGCTGCAGCACATCTATCTGGAAGGCGATACAGATGACTATGGATATGAGCGCTTCCATAATGGAAGCGCTCATCTCCCTGTGCCCTGCCGCCGCCCCCCACTTGTCACCAGGGCAGCACAGCCTGGGGCGATCGCCTCACTTTGCCTAATTGGCGATGCAGCCCTGCTAGCGCCCCCTGGAATTTTGTGCTCGGGGCAACGGCCCCCCCACGCTACGCCACTGACATTAGCAAAGATAGACATACTGCCTCAGTCCTACCAGAATGTTCTCTCTATTCGCTCTTGCCAAGCTTCTAGTGTCATCTTAGAGAGGGTTTTCAGCATGGCATGGGGCTTCGTTGTGACACCCAAACAGACAAACTTGTCCTCTGCTAAATACAAAACATCACTTTTGTCAAAATGAATGGGGCATGGATACATGAGGATTTTCACACTCCTCTGGATAAGGCCTCATGCACACGGCCGTTATTTTGGTCCGCATCCGAGCCGCCAAAACGGATGCGAACCCATTCACTTCAATGGGGCTGCAAAAGATGCGGACAGCACTCCGTGCTGTCCACATCCGTTGCTCCGTTCCTCCGTTCCGTGGCCCCGTAAAAAAATATAACCTGTCCTATTCTTGTCCGCGCTTTGTGGACAAGAATAGGCAGTTATATGTAAATGCTGTCCGTGGTGTTCCGCAAATTGCAGAACGCGCATCCGTGTAAAGGCCATCCGTGTTTTGCGGATCTGCGATTTGCAGGCCGCAAAACACACCATGGTCGTGTGCATGCGGCCTAAGGGTGCTGAATAGATCTGCCATTGCTGACCATGCCCCATCATACCGCTGTCTGCTTGCCTACCATCATGTTTCGTACCGTATGGCTGCTGCTGCCACCACCTCCGCAGCTGCAATTCCCTGCTGCTAATCCCATACTGTCACTTCCATTACCCCTCCTGCCACTGCCATAACCTCTAAATAGTCGCCACTACTATTACTACTACCATCTTTAAACAGCCACACACCCATCTACTGCCTTGTCTGTTCCATGCTTTGCTGTTACTGCTGCCACTATTATTGTGGCCGCATGCCACTATACCCTACCCTTTGCACAACCACAACTTACTGTTGTTGCTGAAAATTTAAAGGGGGAATTCTTCCAGGCTCATTCAGAACAAGCCATTCTTCTGACAATTCAGGCTACTTTCACACTGGCGTTTTGAATTCCGTTTGAGATCCGTTTCAGAGATCTCACAAACGGTATAAAACGGATCAGTTCAGCCCCAATGCATTCTGAATGGATAAGGATCCGTTCATAATGCATCAGTTTGGCTCCGTTCCACCTCAATTCCGCTCTGGAGGCGGACACCAAAAACGCTGCTTGCACCTGGCGATGCGGAGCCAAACGGATACGTCCTGGCTTACAATGTAAGTCAATGGGGACGGATCCGTTTTCACTGACACAATATGGTGCAATTGTAAACGGATCCGTCCCCCATTGACTTTCAATGTCAGTCAGGACGGATCCATTTTGACTTAGACTTTTTTTTAAAAGAATAATGCAAACGGATCCATTCTGAACGGATACAAGCGTTTGCATTATAGATGCGGATCCGTCTGTGCAGATACAAGATGGATCCGCACCAAACGCAGGTGTGAAAGTAGCCTAACACTTGTGCATGTATAAATACGGGCTGGAATTTTGCCAAGTTAAGACATCATTTTTGGACGCTTGTGCAGTAACAAGTCACTTTTTCTTCTGACATTGACATGTGTGTATATAAATAGGGCTCATTGAGCCATCCTTTTTGGAAGCTTGGTCCAACAAGCCACTGACTTCTTCCCTTAACATTGTGTGTTTAAAAATTATTAGCCCCTTACAAGGGACAATATTTGGAAGCTTTTTAATATGAAAAAGTTTTACACATGCAGCAGTGCAGTGTGTTTTTTTAACACCGTCAAACATTTGCTTACCCATAGCTACTGTATATATGTCAGTGTCACTGACATTGTTTGCTACTGCTGTCATTGCGTTCAAGAGTAGTGATGAACGAACCCAGACTGCCACGTTCGGGGCCACACCAAACATTATGTCCGGGTACTGAACACGAACATGGACTTTGGCGCCAAAGTCCGTATCCGCTGTTTGTAATTTAAATAAAGCTTGTTGAAAGGCTTCAGCACAGCCAATCAACAAGCGTTTAAGCTATGGGTACTTGGAAGCCATCACAGTCTAGTATTGGCATGGCTGTGATTGGCCGGCGCACCATGTTACCCTGCAGGTATAAATCCTGGTTCCCGTGGTGCGCCGCCATTCTGCTGACTAGTGTAGGGACAGGACGCTGCTGCACTGAGGTACAGTGTTAGGCTTTTATTATTTTACTAGACATTAAGCCCGTTATAATAACGGGCGCTAGAACAGTAGTGTATAAACATTAGTAGAAACAGTCTATATTAAATAGTAAGATAATTTAACCACATTGTATTTCTTGAATTGATCTATTTGCTCATTTTTTTTCTTTGTTTTTCAGCCTTTCTTTATTTGATTTTTACTTGCTGACTTGACTGTTTCTCCAGGAGAATTTGGTTATGTAGGGTTTCATTGTCTGTCTCTTTTGTCCTACTTGATGTGTCCTTTTTATTGGGTGGCATGTTAGTAAAAAGTCCAAGTAATATAGGCTTGTACTTTTATAATTTTATTATATTTTCTCTTACTGTAATACTGACTTATATGTAGCTGTAATATGCGTCACTGGCACTGACTTTTGGCAGAGACTGCAGGCACTGTAACTGGTGGCTGATATGACTGCCACTGACTGGTAGTGCTGAGACCACTTGCACTGTGACTGGTGACTGATACAGCTGTCACTGACTGGTGGTGCTGAGACCACTGGCACTGTGACTGGTGGCTGATACGGCTGGCACTGATTGCTGGCACTGACTGGTGGTGCTGAGACTGTGGGCACTGTGACTGGTGCCTGAGATGGCTGGCACGGACTGGTGGTGCTGCGACTGCAGCTGATGGCTGAAACAGTTGGCACTTACTGGTGGCTGAGATGACTGGCAGTGGCACGTGGTGCTGAGACTACTGTCACTGTGACTGGTGGCTGATACGGCTGGCACTGACTGGTGGTGCTGAGACCACTGGCACTGACTGGTGGTGCTGAAACCACTGTCACTGGTGGCTAATACGCTTGGCACTGACTGGTGGTGCTGAGACTGCTGTCACTGTGACTGGTGGGTGATACGGCTGGCACTAACTGGTGGTGCTGAGACCACTGGCACTGTGACTGGTGGCTGATACAGCTCGCACTTACTGGTGGTGCTGATACCACTGGCACTGTGACTGGTGGCTGATAGGGCTGGCACTGACTGGTGGCTAATACGGCTGGCACTGACTGGTGGTGCTGAGAAGGCGGGCACTGTGACTGGTGGCTGATAGAGCTGGCACTAACTGGTGGTGCTGAGACCACTGGCACTGTGACTGGTGGCTGATAGGGCTGGCACTGACTGGTGGCTAATACGGCTGGCACTGACTGGTGGTGCTGAGACCACAGGCACTGTGACTGGTGGCTAATACGCTTGGCACTGACTGGTGGTGCTGAGACTGCTGTCACTGTGACTGGTGGCTGATACAGCTGGCACTGACAGCTAGGACTGACTTGTGGTGCTGAGACTGTGGGCACTGTGACTGGTGCCTGAGATGGCTGGCACGAACTGCTGGCACTGACTGGTGGTGCTGAGACTGCAGCTGATGGCTGAAACAGCTGGCGCTGACTGGTGGCTGAGACGACTGGCAGTGCTACGTGGTGCTGAGACTGCTGGCACTGTGACTGGTGGCTGATACGGCTGGCACTGACTGGTGGTGCTGAGACCACTGGTACTGTGACTGGTGGCTGATACAGCTGGCACTGACTGGTTGTGCTGAAACCACTGTCACTGTGACTGGTGGCTAATACGCTTGGCACTGACTGTTGATGCTGAGACTGCTGTCACTGTAACTGGTGGCTGATACGGCTGGCACTGACTGCTGGCACTAACTGGTGGTGCTGAGACCACTGGCACTGTGACCGGTGGCTGATAGGGCTGGCACTGACTGCTGTTACTGTGACTGATGGCAATGATTGATGGCTGGCAATTATTGCTGGCACTGATTGGTGGTGCTGGCTAATACTGCTGGCAGCAGCTGCAGTGTGTATCTGAGAGCAATTTCTGTCACTGTGCATGTAAGGCTACTTTCACACCTGCGTTCGGGTGTCCGCTCGTGAGCTCCTTTTGAAGGGGCTCACAAGCGGCCCCGAACGCATCCGTACTGCCCTAATGCATTCTCTGTGGATGCGGATCCGCTCAGAATGCATCAGTCTGGCAGCGTTCAGCCTCCGCTCCGCTCAGCGAGCGGACACCTGAACGCTGCTTGCATCGTTCGGGTGTCCGCCTGGCCGTGCGGAGGCAAGCGGATCCGTCCAGACTTACAATGTAAGTCAATGGGGCGGATCCGTTTGAAGATGACACCATATGGCTCAATCTTCAAACTGATCCGTCCCCCATTGACTTTCAATGTAAAGTCTGGACGGATCCGTTCAGGCTACTTTCACACTTAGAATTTTTTTTTAACTATAATGCAGACGGATCCGTTCTGAACGGATACAAACGTCTGCATTTTAGGAGCGGATCCGTCTGAGCAGACATCAGACGGACCCGCTCTGAACGCTAGTGTGAAAGTAGCCTAATGGCGGCGCTTCTTATGCACTCTGCTTCTTATGCACAATGCTCCAACTGACACCACACACCATAAGAGGCGGTTATTGGCCAGCGGCGCAGTTGTGGGGATGGTGTGATTGGACGGCTCCAGGCTGGCGCAATTGTGGGCGGTCCGGGAGGCGACTTTGATTGGACGGCCGCGCTGCTGTGGGCGGTGTGATGCGCCGTGTTTTTATTGGCCGGCGGCACGGTGCTTTGGGCGGTCCCTGCTGTGTGTGTGGGTAGAGTGTGTGCTGATTGGTTTGTGCACCGCGCATGCGCACTTCACTAAGGCTACTTTCACAGTCCGCCTGTGAGATCCGTTTCAAGGCTCACAGGGTCCCCCTGTGAGATCCGTTTCAAGGCTCCAGTTTAGCCCCAATGCATTCTGAATGGATGCGGATCCATTCAGAATGCATCAGTTTGGCTCCGTACCGTCTCCATTCCGCTCTGGAGGCGGACACCAAAACGCTGCTTGCAGCGTTTTGGTGTCCGCCTCATGGTGCGGAGCCGAACGGATCCGTCCTGACTTACAATGTAAGTCAATGAGGATGGATCCATTGACATTGACACAATATTGGTGCAATTGTAAACGAATCCGTCCCCCATTGACTTTCAATGTAAAGTCAGGAGTCCCCCTCCCTCCCCAGTATTAAAAGCATTGGTGGCCAGTGCGGCACCCCTCCCTCCCCAGTATTAAAAGCATTGGTGGCCAGTGCGGCCCCCCCCCTCCCCAGTATTAAAAGCATTGGTGGCCAGTGCGGCCCCCCCTCCCTCCCCAGTATTAAAAGCATTGGTGGCCAGTGCGCCCCCCCTCCCTCCCCAGTATTAAAAGCATTGGTGGCCAGTGCGGCCCCCCCTCCCTCCCCAGTATTAAAAGCATTGGTGGCCAGTGCGGCCCCCCTCCCTCCCCAGTATTAAAAGCATTGGTGGCCAGTGCGGCCCCCCCTCCCTCCCCAGTATTAAAGGCATTAGTGGCCAGTGCGGCCCCCTCCTCCCTCCCTCCCCAGTATTAAAAGCATTGGTGGCCAGTGCGGCCCCCCCATCCCACCCTCCCCAGTATTAAAAGCATTGGTGGCAGTGGCCACAGGCTAACAACCCCCCTCCCCCCCATCATTGGTGGCAGCAGAGCTGCATTTTTCGATCAGAGTCCCAGTTTAATCGCTGGGGCTCCGATCGGTTACCATGGCAGCCAGGACGCTACTGCATTACTGGCTGCCATGGTTACTTAGCTTATACTTACATGCGCTGTCTGTGGCCGGCCGGCACTCCTCCTACTGGGAAGTGACAGGTCTGTGCTGCTCAGGGAGCCAGGTGACAACACCGGCTTGATGGGCGGGCTCTAGCGCTGCTCTAGCCAGTAAAATCACCGAACACACTGCCCGGAGGAAGCCTCCACCAGGCAGTGTGTTATTGTAAACAAAAGAGCTGCTCCGATGCTTAAGTCAGGGGGGCTGCCTGGCTGAAAATAGAGGTTTGTCTGTGTTCAGGTCTGAACCCGGACAACCCCTTTAATTGTGTCGATGAGACATACCTATTTTTTTGGGTGCAAAACCTTTTACTTGCCACCGTCACAGGGAAATATAATAGTTAATCAGTCTGTTAATTGTGTCGGTGAGACATACCTATATTTTGTGGTGCTAAACATCTCCTTTGCATCCGTGACATGGAAATACAATAGTTAATATGTCTATTAATTCTGTGGGTGACATAATCCAATTTTTTTGGGGCGAGATACACCTCCTTTGCATTTGTGACACAGAAATACAACTGTTCGTCTGTCAGCCAATTCTGTGGGTGACCGTAAAAAAATAAATAAAGGAGCATAAACTAGGGTACGTGGCTGTGGTCATGGTGCTGCTGGTGTTGGTGGAGCTCCTTCTGCAGGGGGAGGACGTTGTCGATCTGTGCCAGCTACTTGTCCAAATGAAACACCTTCCTCTGGAGTACACAGGCGACAGGACATTCTGTATAATTTTGTAGGCCCGAATACCGCTTTAAGAATGGTGAGGCCAAAACAAGTAGAGGAGCTAGTAGATTGCAGTGCCTCCAGTTCCTTCACATTGTCTTCCACCCAGTCCATTGCTGAATGTGCAGAGTAGACACTGGCGGGCCATGGGCATCTGTCTTACACCTCAACGCCTTGCACATCGACCAAGCAGTCTAAGCCATAAGTCATGCAGCAGTCACTTATGCTTTTTAATGACTCTGCTGGCAAGGGTTTTGTGGGCCATTCACCTAGCCCTGCCCCAGAAGTGACAGAGATTGAGTGCACTGATGCCCAACCATTTATGTTTGAGGATGGGGACGTAGGAGAACCACTGCAGCATGTCTCTGACTATGGCGAAACATAGGTGTCAACTGCTGGGGCTTTCTGCAGAGTGCAGACTGGCCAGAAGGGCAGGGGTGAGGAGTGGGTGGAAGATGATGTGGAGGATGATGAGGTCCTAGACCTCACAGAGCAATTAGGTCATGCCAGTGACATGTGCAGTTCGGAGAAAGAGGTGGCGGTCACAGAGCAACAGCCGCATAGCTAAAGAGGGTGCAAAATCAGAGTGTCCGGACCCCAATCAGTATGCTCGCTACTGCCCAGCACACCACGAAACATAGCACACCAAAGCCAGTGCAAAGGAGTTCCCTGGCATGGCAGTCCTTCAGGCAGTGTGCTGATGACAGAACAGGGGTGGTTTGCATGAAGCGAGGCATAAATGTTCTAAACCTGAGCACCACCTGATTGACCAGGCAGCTAACTGCAAAGCACGAGCTGCAGTGGAGTAGATACCTGAAGAACCACAAAAGATCTGAGGCTCCTCCTGCTCCCTCTTCTGCTGCAGCCTCTTCCTCCCCCTTTTTAATAACAGGGGAACCTGCCAACCCCAAAGAGAGGATGTCTAAGCAACACCACCGTCACCGAGCATCTCCAAACTGTCCCGTGGAAGCGTTCAGCTGTCTATCCCCCAAACACTGGAGAGAAAGAGGAAGTACCCCCTACCCACCCACGAACCCTGGCCCTGAATGCCAGCACTTCAGAATTCCTGGCCTTTGAAATGCTGCTATTCTGTCTGGTAGAGACGGACAGTTTTGAAAAGTGTCATGACCGGCAGCTGTCCGGCAGTACGTGGTTCACAGCCGTCACTACTTTTCCAGATGGGACGTCCTTGCCCTGTACTAACAAGTGGCAGAAAAAAAACAGGTGTGTGCAGCGCAACGCCCTTAATAATATGTGGACCAGTAAGTACGGTCAGGGATGTTATATCAGCAGCTGGGCCAGAGACAGACAGCGGTTTAGAGCATGTCCTACCACCACCGAGGATTGGTGGACATTTCTCGGGGCCTCTTGTTGCCTCCTCCTCCTACTCTGATTCCTCCTCCGGTTCCTCCTCTACCACCTCCTTATAACCTCAGCACCACCAACTTCAGCACAGCCAGAGGGAAACAACAGCAGGCTGTTTTAAAACTCCTATGTTTTGGGTGGAAAACCCCCCACACCGCGCAGGAGTTGTGAGCAGGCATGGAAGAACAGGCCGATGAGTGGTTGGTGCCACTGAGCCTCTAGCCCGGTCTGGTTGTGTGTGACAATGAGCGAAATCTCGTAGCACATCCCTTGCCTGGCGCATGTGCTGAACTTGGTGCTTCCGAAAAAATTACCCCAATATGTCAGAGCTGCTGCAGAAAGTAAGGGCCATCTGTGTGTGCTCTAAAAAGGTACAAGGATTCATCGTGGATGATAGGTACGTGTCACTGAGGTTCCTGGCCTCGGAGTAAAAGCCGGTTTTTATGTGTCAGCAGCAGTTGCTATTTGACACCTTGGTACTTAGCACGGCTGTAATAGCTGATCCGAGATGGCTCTTACTGGGAGTAGTCAAAGTGCTGGGTGGGTGACTACTTCCCACGCTCCAGGCCGGGTTTTGGCAGGCAAAAAAAACCAGCCAGCACTGTCAGGTGGAGAGGATTACCTCCATCTGACAGTGGAGCTCAGGAGGTCTGTGTGCTGGGATCTGAGGCCTGTGCTGGTGTGAAGTAACACCAACACTTCAAAAGTGACATTTTGTTTTTGTCATCATGTGTGAATAAACACTAAAATTTTAATTACGAACTTGTATTTTGCCTCTGTACTGCACCCGCTTATCCTAACTACCAGAGCGAATCCCCACAGAGCTTTTGGCGTTCTCATCCTGCTGCTAATCGCCTGTCTGTGCTGCAGCGTAACTTCTGCCTTTATGCTTACCGCCTCATATGCGACGTACCCACAAGGTGGAACTCCACCTTGCATATGCTGAAGAGACTGTGCAAGTAGTTTAACATCCCAGAGTATGTCACTAAAATCTCTGTATCCCTGCTACAATAATGTCAAGTGTTAATGTGTTTCCATCTGATGTAATATAACTGTGCATTGCCATTTCTATGTCTGTATTTTATATATTTGCTGTAATTCTTGATGTGAGCAGGTGGCAGTAATATGTAGGCAGAACATAGCTAGTTAATAGACCTAGACTGGAATAGTCCATTCCAGGCTAGCTTCCCCCTATCTGAGGAGGAGTGGAATGTTCCGACATCCTACTTCAGGAGGAGGGTAGAAAGTTCTAGGCAGTGTACCAGCCACCCTCTGTTGGGGTAGGCTGTGTGAATAGGAGCTCCCAGAAACAGGGAACCCAACCAAGGATCCAAGCCTCTGCTGAGGCCCCAGATCAACCTTTCCAGCCTGAGTCCCTTACCTCAGCTGGTGAACAAGAAAAGCAGCCATCTTCAGAACTATCAGATCTCCAGGAAGAAACCACCATACCCTGCGAGCAGTCCTGTAAGTACAGATTCCAAAACAAGGAGAAGATAAGTACCTCCACAGCTAGTCAGGCCCATATCAAGCAGACCATAGACAGAGCAGAAGACAGATATCTGCCAGATTCTTAAAGGCGTATGTACCAAATGCAGAATATATATATAATTCCTGCCACATATTGCCAATACCTGCTGGGATCCTAGACTACTGCTGAAAATTGTATGGATCTAAAGGTGCATATAATAACATCAAGTAAAGACAAGTTGGACACTATGATCTGTGTGGAATTCCATCATTCCTCCATTACTCGTATTAACAGCACTCAATTTTGTTGCATGTCAGCCAGGATACAGGAGTCCAGCCGTACCAAGGTAGGAGACACCGCTGACACAATACAGAGACAATCTCCCCCTCTGGCATTCCTTACCCAGTACGTGAGCTCATACCATCTTAACCCCTTAAGGACGCCGGCATCCCGTAACAACGCAGGGGGGGGTCATTTTGACCGCGGGGATCAGAAACTTTAGTGTCCCTAAAATATGGATTTTACACCCCCCCCCCCGCACCACTGCATGATTTTTTGCCGGCGGGTGGTGCAGGGGGGGGGGAGTTGTGGGCGGTGCGGGAGGCGGGCGGGGCCCTTGCATAAATCATTGGTGGACAGTGGTATACCAGGGTGCCAGCACATTGCTGACACCCTGGTATAAACGGCTGACATCGATGATGCGATGTCAGCCGTTTAACCCTTTCCATACCGCGGTCCGTACGGACCGCTGTATGGAAAAAGTTAACAGTAAGAGGGAGCTCCCTCCCTCTCCCATCGGGGGGCTGCAGTGCCTTTGCAGCCCCCCGATGGAGAGGGAGAGAGCCCCCAGAGAGCCCCCTGACAGCCCCGTCCTTACCCTTCCCCGTCTGCGCAGTTCTGACCAGTACTGAGCAGACGGGGAAGGTTCCCATGGCAACAGGACGCCGTCTCAGGCATCCTGCTGTCCATGGTGCTGAACAGATTTGTGCTAAAAGGCATAGATCTGTTCAGACAAAGTGTAAAATACAATATATATATTGTACTGTACTGTATTATACAGACATCAGACCCACTGGATCTTCAAGAACCAAGTGGGTCTGAGTCCCAAAAAAAGTGAAAAAAAGTGAAAATAAAGTAAAAATCAAAAAACACATTTATCACTGATTAAAAATGAAAAAAATAAATTTCCCTACACATGTTTGGTATCGCCACGTCCGTAACGACCTGATCTATAAAACGATCATGTTACTTTACCTGAACGATGAATGCCATAAAAATAAAAAATAAAAAACTATGATGAAATTGAAATTTTGCCCACCTTACTTCCCAAAAAAGGTAATAAAAGTGATCAAAAAAGTCGTATGTACGCCAAAATAGTACCAATCAAACCGTCATCTCATCCCGCAAAAATCATACCCTACCCAAGATAATCGCCCAAAAACTGAAAAAACTATGGCTCTTAGACTATGGAAACACTAAAACATGATTTTTTGGGTTTCAAAAATGAAATCATTGTGTAAAACTTAAATAAATTTAAAAAAAGTATACATATTAGGTATTGCCGCGTCCGTATCAACCGGCTCTATAAAAATATCACATGACCTAACCCCTCAGGTGACCACCGTAAAAAAATAAAAATAAAAATGGTGTAAAAAAAGCAATTTTTTGTCATCTTACGTCGCAAAAAGTGTAATAGCAAGCGATCAAAAAGTCATATGCACCCCAAAATAGTTCCAATCAAACCGTCATCTCATCCCGCAAAAAATGAGACCCTACTTAAGATAATCGCCCAAAAAATGAAAAAACTATGGCTCTTAGACTATGGAGACACTAAAACTTTTTTTTGTTTTAAAAATGAAATCATTGTGTAAAACTTACATAAATAAAAAAAAATTGTATACATATTAGGCATCGCCGCGTCCGTGACAACCTTCTCTATAAAATTACCACATGATCTAACCTGTCAGATGAATGTTGTAAATAACAAAAAAAAAACGTGACAAAAAATCTATTTCTTGTTACCTTGCCGCACAAAAAAGTGTAATATAGAGCAACCAAAAATCATATGTACCCTAAACTAGTACCAACAAAACTGCCACCCCATCCCGTAGTTTCTAAAATGGGGTCACTTTTTTGGAGTTTCTACTCTAGGGGTGCATCAGGGGGGCTTCAAATGGGAAATGGTGTCAAAAAATCCAGTCCAGCAAAATCTGCCTTCCAAAAACCGTATGGCATTCCTTTCCTTTTGCGCCCTGTCGTGTGCCCGTACAGCGGTTTACGACCACATATGGGGTGTTTCTGTAAACTACAGAATCAGGGCCATAAATAATGAGTTTTGTTTGGCTGTTAACCCTTGCTTTGTAACTGGAAAAAAAATATTAAAATGGAAAATCTGCCAAAAAAGTAAAATTTTGAAATTGTATCTCTATTTTCCATTAAATCTTGTGCAACACCTAAAGGGTTAAAAAAGTTTGTAAAATCAATTTTGAATACCTTGAGGGGTGTAGTTTCTTAGATGGGGTCACTTTTATGGAGTTTCTACTCAAGGGGGGCATCAGGGGGGCTTCAAATGGGACATGGTGTCAAAAAACCAGTCCAGCAAAATCTGGCTTCCAAAAACCATACGGCGCACCTTTCCCTCTACGCCCTACTGTGTGCCCGTACAGTAGTTTATGGCCACATATGGGGTGTTTCTGTAAACTACAGAATCAGGGCCATAAATATTGAGTTTTTTTTGGCTGTTAACCCTTGCTTTGTAACTGGAAAAAAAAATATTAAAATGGAAAATCTGCCAACAAAGTGAAATTTTGAAATTGTATCTCTATTTTCCATTAAATCTTGTGCAAAACCTAAAGGGTTAACAAAGTTTGTAAAATCAGTTTTGAATACCTTGAGGGGTGTAGTTTCTTAGATGGGGTCACTTTTATGGAGTTTCTACTCTAGGGGTGCATCAGGGGAGCTTCAAATGGGACATGGTGTCAAAAAACCAGTCCAGCAAAATCTGGCTTCCAAAAATCATACGGCGCACCTTTCCCTCTACGCCCTACTGTGTGCCCGTACAGTAGTTTACGGCCACATATGGGGTGTTTCTGTAAACTACAGAATCAGGGCCATAAATAATGAGTTTTGTTTGGCTGTTAACCCTTGCTTTGTAACTGGAAAAAATATATTAAAAAGGAAAATCTGCCCAAAAAGTGAAATTTTGAAATTGTATCTCTATTTTCCATTAAATCTTGTTCAACACCTAAAGGGTTAACAAAGTTTGTAAAATCAGTTTTGAATACCTTGAGAGGTGTAATTTCTTAGATACCCCATCTCTCACTTTTATGGAGTTTCTACTCTAGGGGTGCATCAGGGGGGCTTCAAATGAAACATGGTGTCAAAAAAACAGTCCAGCAAAATCTGGCTTCCAAAAACCATACGGCGCACCTTTCCCTCTACGCCCTACTGCGTGCCCGTACAGTAGTTTTGCCAATAACTCTTGTGCAACACCTAAAGGGTTAACGAAGTTTGTAAAATCAGTTTTGAATACCTTGAGGGGTGTAGTTTATAGAATGGGGTCATTTTTGGGCGGTTTCTATTATATAAGCCTCGCAAAGTGACTTCAGACCTGTAGTGGTCCCTAAAAATTGGATTTTTGTAAATTTCTGAAAAATTTCAAGATTTGCTTCTAAACTTCTAAGCCTTGTAACATCCCCAAAAAATAAAATATCATTCCCAAAATGCTACAAACATGAAGTAGACATATGGGGAATGTAAAGTCATCACAATTTTTGGGGGTATTACTATGTATTACAGAAGTAGAGAAACTGAAACTTTGAAATTTGCAAATTTTTAAAAAATTTTGGTAAATATGGTATTTTTTTATGCAAAAAAAATAAATTTTTTGACCCAATTTTAGCAGTGTCATGAAGTACAATATGTGACGAAAAAACAGTCTCAGAACGGCCTGGATAAGTCAATGCGTTTTAAAGTTATCAGCACTTAAAGTGACACTGGTCAGATTTGCAAAAAATGGCCAAGTCCTTAAAATGAAATAGGGCTGAGTCCTTAAGGGGTTAAAGGGCCCTGCTATAGTACCTGCGCAAGCTGCAATTGGCGTCACAAACTTATATACCTAAATCTGACCCACTGCATAGCATGCTCACTGACCCAGTGTCCTGCCCATTGCAGTAGCAGCAGGCGATAGTGAAGTTTCAGCTGCAGCACTCACGGGTGAGTCACTCTGCGAAACAGCACAAATTCACCACCAATGAGTGTGCGTCCATGCGAGATGTGTGCCTTGTTGCACTGTTTCGAGTACTCCACCAACATAGCCAGTGGTGATGACGCAGTCATCAGTGTTACTATCCAACTTCTATGTCTCTTTGAAAAAACTCGTCAGGCGCTGATGGTTGCGGATGTGGCACAGAAGAAAGAGGAGGAGGAACAGGGATCATTCCCACGGTTATCAGGCCTTTCATTCACCAGTGGCCCAGAGAGTGGGTTCCTGCACTGACAGCAGCCAGATACACAACTGTTCAGCCAGGGCACAGTTTTGGAGGATGAGAAGGATGATTATGATGAGGATCCATGTTCACAGCAGGGTGGCACCCAAATGAGCTTACAGGCATCACTGGAGCGTTGCTGGGGGGATACAGAGACACAGACCATACACATGAGCGACTACATGCTGCAGTGCCTGCACAACGACCGCCGACTTTCCCACATTCTTACCAGTGCTGATAACTGAGTGGCAACCCTGCTGGATTCCTGCTACAAGGACAACATGATATTCTTACTTCCATCACTGGAGCGTGATCTGAAGATGCGAGAGTTCAAGCGTACTGAGGAAGGATCGCTATTGTCCTTGATCCGAAACATGTAGACTGGAGTGTAACTGTCTTTTAATCTGCACTGAAAAATAAAGGTAACATTTTAATCGAGCTGGACTTTTCTCTCTCCTTTACTTAAGTTACGCTGTGGTTCCCGGCATGGTCCGTGCTCGGTGCAACAGGGTTTGAGCACGCCTACATTTTTTCTTTTTGCCTTCAAGCGTACTCTGGTAGATGCGCTACTGATGGCGTTCCCAACTGACAGCGGGGGCTCAATGGAAGCACAAGACAGAGGAGGAGGAAGTTGCCAATGCAGCTGGGGGGCCGTCAGAACCTCAGAAGAGAGGGTTAGCATGGCCAAAATGTGGAAAAGCTTTGTCAGCACGCCACAATATCCAGCACCACCATCTGATACGGACCGTCTTAGCAGGAGGCAGCATTTCAGCAACATGATGGAACAGTATGTGTCCACATGTCTGCACGTACTGACTGATGGGTCTGCCCTATTTAACTTCTGGGTCTTCAAATTGGGCACATGACCTGAGCTTGCCCTTTTCGCCTTGAAGGTGCTGGCCTGCCTTGAGGTAAGTGTATTGTCCAAACGTGTGTTTAGCAGGAGGTGTAATCACGGACAGGCGCCTCCGCCTGTCCACAGCCATCATTGACAAGCTCACGTTCATTAAGATGAACCAGGCATGGATCCCACCAGGCACCGCCACATCCACCTTCTCTGCCTCTTCCATCTGCACCACCACATTCACCTCCTCCTCCATTCGGACCTCCGCCTTTTGGCTCAAGATTATTATGTCTTATATTGGCAGAGTATAGAATACTGCCCGCACCTAGTCATTTTTGTACTCCAGTGCAGTTTGAGTGCATGAGTGCATTCTCATTGCTATTTCCCAATGTTTTGGGGCCTCCAGAAACAAAACAAAAAGAAAAAAAAAGTAAAAAGCTAAATAAATAAAAAGTCTGTGATCTACTCTGCCTCTTCTGCCTGCACCGCTACGTCCCCCTCGTCTGCCTCCTCCACCTGAACTGCCACATCCACCTCTTTCGCCTAAACCGCCACGTCCGCCTTCACTCGGACCTCCGCCTACTGGCTCAAGATTATTATGTCTAATATTGGCAGAGTAGAGAAGTATACCTGCCGCACCACAAAAAATGGCTAAAGGTCACACACAGAATTAACAAACGCATTCAAAAAAGAAAAACAGAAACAGTGTTGGCTTCTTTCTCCACCTATTACACCTACACCACCACGTCCACAGCCTCCTCAACTTCCTACTCCACTTGGACCTCCGCCTCCTAGTTTTATCAAGATTATAATTTTTCATTTTGATGTATTTTATGTTATATTAAGTCATTTCCCTATCCACATATGTTTTCAGAGCAATTTTACTGCCCTTACCCCCATTTGGATCCTTTTGCAGCCCTTTATATGACTTTTTCTTACAGCCATTTTAGTGCCCCAAAGTTCGGGTCCCCATTGACTTCAAGTCAAGTGCAGGACCTGAACCGAACTTCGCAACTCCGTTTGGTCGAACCAACGGAACCTGAATATCCCAATCAAGAGTCTAGGGAGTCATAGAAAGTGTTATTTGCCAATTTGCAGGGCAATTTCAGTAATTTTGATTCATGTAGAATCGATTCCATATAAATATAATATTTATTTAAAAATTGGACAAATCCGAAATGAAACGATTTTTAAGAAATTTGTTCATCTCTAACCTGAATTCAATGAATAACGTATGTCCCAATACTTTTACTTATATAGTGTATATGGCTTATGGTATGTTCCTATAAAATGTAAATTGTAGAAGAAAACTCTGCTGTGTGCATTGCAAAGTGTGAAATCCATGACAGAAATTGGTAGCATAAATCAACATAATGCAGAGCTATAATCCACACTGGAGGTTCACATGGATTTTTTTCCACAGTGTGTGGATGAGATTTTGTAAAATGTTATTCACTTTGCTGCTACTGTAAATGATGCAGACATTTTGCAATGAAAAACCTGCAGTATATCGGCCCCCTGAAAGTATTCCCCAAGAGCTTATTTTTGTCAAGAAAATATTCAAATGTGCATAGGAAATTGTTCAGAGTTTGGTGCTACACACACTGTAGATCAGTAACCTATTTACTAATTGTACCCTACCTTCTGTAGCATGTAAACAATTTAAATGGACCTATAAAATGTTTTAAAATAATTGGAAAAATACTGTATCTATAGGATAATAATGGACTCTTTCAGACCTATGCTTAGGCATACAATATATATAATAATCATAAAAAGCTCAATTTGCATTATGATTTCCCTTTTCCAGAAACCAGAATATTATTTAAAAGCATGACTTTGAAAGCTTGCGTTGCTCAGAAGATTGGAATCTTAAGAAAATAGTAGTCATTATTTAATCATTCACAATAAAATTATCATCAAGGTCCAAAAAGTCTTATCTGAGAACGTAAGCAGGATAATAACGTAACCGCAGCTGCTGCTTCTGCCATATAGATAAATGTCTCAGCAGCAGCGAAGTTTGATCTAATTCCAATAATTGCAGGCTTTAGTCTTCAAGCAGGTAATATGTCAAAACAGATACTGGATAAGCCAATATTGACATTTTTATTTGGCAATGCCTGAGATTTAATGGGAAGATTACCAGTGTGTGATAGGACAGTAGGAGCTAGACGTGTGTGACATTGCAGTAGCACTATTCATCTTGTAGGTTGCTTTTCAAGGTCGTGTTTGTCCAAACTTGAAAAGAATATTGCACAATTCTGATATGGTCTTATTGTAAATAATGTTACTTTTCATCCTTGATTATCTGTCTGTGAGAATATCAGATGTCTTTCAAGTAGAATATCAAAGCATTTCTGGATTCTTGATCCAACAGCATAATGTTGTAGACATACAGGAGTGTACTTTCATGATTCTTTTCTGAACTTTTCAGCCTATTTGATGACATATGCTGAATGTATATAAGGAACTTCAACCCCCCCCCCCCATATTACAGACAGTTCCACTGATTGACATTTATTGAACAAGATCCACAGGTTGGAGACTATTGAAGTAATATGTGCTCCTCTGTATGATACCTCACATTGAAACACACTTTCAATGTGATCTAAAGTGAGCAGTGTTGGCTAGATGTTGACATTCATAGTTACACAGTTCATAGTTCTGAGGCCCAGGCCCAGGTGCCATATGGAGATTAGCCCCCCCACCATCATAAATCACTATATAGAATACACTTACTCTGTACTGTATACACACGCACTATAGAAACTGCACATACCCTACATGCACACTACATGGACTACACTTACCCTACACTCATACATAGAATAGACTACAATTACCCTACACACACTACATAGATTATACTGACCCTATAAACACACACACTAAAAAGATTACACTTACCCTTCACACACACATAAAATGTACTACACTTACCCTATACACACACTAGATATGGTATATAAACACTATATAGCCTGTATTTACCATATACAAACACTATATACACTGCACTTACTCTATACAAACACTATATACACTGCAATTACTCTATACAAACACCATATACACTGCACTTACTGTATGCAAACACAATACAGACTGCACTTACTCTATACACACACTATACTACACTTTACCTATATGCACACTATATACACCATACTTATCCTACACTCACACTATATCGAATACACTTACCGTATACACATACTATATAGACTATACTTGCTGTATACACATACTATGTAGACTACACTTACTCTATACATACACTAAATAGACTACACTTACTCTACACAAATACTATATAGATAAAACTAACCCAGGCCGAGACTGAGAAATTAAAGAGGCCCTGGAAAAAACTTAAAGTGGCCCTATGTTGTAGGCGGGCAAAGATTTACAGAAGGTGGGGCCAACACAACTTGGCAGCATCAACTGAAGTAGTCAGGGACTGAAGTACCATAATGGGGCAATACACTGCGTGCAGAATTATTAGGCAAATGAGTATTTTGACCACATCATCCTCTTTATGCATGTTGTCTTACTCCAAGCTGTATAGGCTCGAAAGCCTACTACCAATTAAGCATATTAGGTGATGTGCATCTCTGTAATGAGAAGGGGTGTGGTCTAATGACATCAACACCCTATATTAGGTGTGCATAATTATTAGGCAACTTCCTTTCCTTTGGCAAAATGGGTCAAAAGAAGGACTTGACAGGCTCAGAAAAGTCAAAAATAGTGAGATATCTTGCTGAGGGATGCAGCACTCTTAAAATTGCAAAGCTTCTGAAGCGTGATCATCAAACAATCAAGCGTTTCATTCAAAATAGTCAACAGGGTCGCAAGAAGCGTGTGGGAAAACCAAGGCGCAAAATAACTGCCCATGAACTGAGAAAAGTCAAGCGTGCAGCTGCCAAGATGCCACTTGCCACCAGTTTGGCCATATTTCAGAGCTGCAACATCACTGGAGTGCCCAAAAGCACAAGGTGTGCAATACTCAGAGACATGGCCAAGGTAAGAAAGGCTGAAAGACGACCACCACTGAACAAGACACACAAGCTGAAACGTCAAGACTGGGCCAAGAAATATCTCAAGACTGATTTTTCTAAGGTTTTATGGACTGATGAAATGAGAGTGAGTCTTGATGGGCCAGATGGATGGGCCCGTGGCTGGATTGGTAAAGGGCAGAGAGCTCCAGTCCGACTCAGACGCCAGCAAGGTGGAGGTGGAGTACTGGTTTGGGCTGGTATCATCAAAGATGAGCTTGTGGGGCCTTTTCGGGTTGAGGATGGAGTCAAGCTCAACTCCCAGTCCTACTGCCAGTTTCTGGAAGACACCTTCTTCAAGCAGTGGTACAGGAAGAAGTCTGCATCCTTCAAGAAAAACATGATTTTCATGCAGGACAATGCTCCATCACACGCGTCCAAGTACTCCACAGCGTGGCTGGCAAGAAAGGGTATAAAAGAAGAAAATCTAATGAAATGGCCTCCTTGTTCACCTGATCTGAACCCCATTGAGAACCTGTGGTCCATCATCAAATGTGAGATTTACAAGGAGGGAAAACAGTACACCTCTCTGAACAGTGTCTGGGAGGCTGTGGTTGCTGCTGCACGCAATGTTGACGGTGAGCAGATCAAAACACAGACATAATCCATGGATGGCAGGCTTTTGAGTGTCCTTGCAAAGAAAGGTGGCTATATTGGTCACTGATTTGTTTTTGTTTTGTTTTTGAATGTCAGAAATGTATATTTGTGAATGTTGAGATGTTATATTGGTTTCACTGGTAAAAATAAATAATTGAAATGGGTATATATTTGTTTTTTGTTAAGTTGCCTAATAATTATGCACAGTAATAGTCACCTGCACACACAGATATCCCCCTAAAATAGCTAAAACTAAAAACAAACTAAAAACTACTTCCAAAAATATTCAGCTTTGATATTAATAAGTTTTTTGGGTTCATTGAGAACATGGTTGTTGTTTAATAATAAAATTAATCCTCAAAAATACAACTTACCTAATAATTCTGCACTCCCTGTATAGTGTGCACCACAATGGACTGCCCTAGCAGAACCAAATACCAGACTGTAGTACAATACATTGGCCAAACAGGTCCAAATACTAGTGCAGCACAATATACAGCCCCAGCAGATCCAAATATCAGAGTGTAGCAAAATATACCACACCAGCAGAACCAAATACCACAGTACAGCACAATATATTACTTCAACAGAACCAGATACCTCTGTGCCGCATAATATACTGACCCAGCAAAATAACAAAAAACCACAGTGCAGCACAGTATACTATCCCAGCAGAAGTTCTGCTGGGGCAGTGTATTGTGCTACACTGTAGTATTTGTTCTGCTGGGGTAGTGTAATGTACTGCACTGTGGTATTTGGTACAGTATATTTTGCTGCACATTGGTATTTGGTTCTGCTGGGCAGTATATTGTGCTGAGCTGTTGTATTTGGTTTTCTTGCAGAACCAATGTGCAATACAGTACATTATACTGTCCCAGCAGAACCAAATGCCACAGTGCAGCACAATATACTGTTCTTAGGACAGATTGTGCAAGTAGGTAGGGACAGTGGTGCAGGTGGAGCTCAGGGCTGCACTGTTTCCTACCCTTTCATGAAAATAATGCACCCATAGTGCCATAATAATAATAATAATAATAATAATAATAATCATAATACAACCAATATTGTTTCAAGTGATAATAATGCTGCCTATACTACTCCTAGTAAAAATAATTCCCCTTATAGTGTCTCCGATAATAATGATGCCCCCTATCCAGTAAGAATAAGGCCCCCACAGTATCCCCTATTGTGCCTCTAGTAGAGTTGAGCGAACACCTGGATGTTCGGGTTCGAGAAGTTCGGCCGAACTTCCCGGAAATGTTCGGGTTCGGGATCCGAACCCGAACCGAACTTCGTCCCGAACCCGAACCCCTTTGAAGTCAATGGGGACCCGAACTTTTGGGCACTAAAAAGGCTGTAAAACAGCCCAGGAAAGAGCTAGAAAGCTGCAAAAGGCAGCAACATGTAGGTAAATCCTGTGCAAACAAATGTGGATAGGGAAATTAATTAAAATAAAAATTAAAAAAATAAAAATGAACCAATATCAATTGGACAGAGGTCCCATAGCAGAGAATCTGGCTTCACGTCAGCAGAGAATCAGTCTCTTCATGCTATAGCAAAGAATCTGGCTTCATGTCAGCAGAGAATCAGTCTCTTCATGCCATAGCAGAGAATCTGGCTTCATGTCACCCACCACTGGAACAGGCCACTGTCACATATTTAGGCCCCGGCACCCAGACAGAGGAGAGAGGTCCCGTAACAGAGAATCTGGCCTTACATCAGCACAGAATCTGTCTTCATGTCATAGCAGAGAATCAGGCTTCACGTCACCCACCACTGGAACAGGCCACTGTCACACATTTAGGCCCAGGCACCCAGGCAGAGGAGAGAGGTCCCGTAACAGAGAATCTGGCCTTATGTCAGCGCAGAATCAGTCTTCATGTCATAGCAGAGAATCAGGCTTCACGTCACCCACCACTGGAACAGGCCACTGTCACACATTTAGGCCCAGGCACCCAGGCACAGGAGAGAGGTCCCGTAACAGAGAATCTGGCCTTATGTCAGCGCAGAATCAGTCTTCATGTCATAGCAGAGAATCAGGCTTCACGTCACCCACCACTGGAACAGGCCACTGTCACACATTTAGGCCCAGGCACCCAGGCAGAGGAGAGAGGTCCCGTAACAGAGAATCTGGCCTTATGTCAGCACAGAATCTGTCTTCATGTCATAGCAAAGAATCAGGCTTCACGTCACCCACCACTGGAACAGGCCACTGTCACACATTTAGGCCCAGGCACCCAGGCAGAGGAGAGAGGTCCCGTAACAGAGAATCTGGCCTTATGTCAGCGCAGAATCAGTCTTCATGTCATAGCAGAGAATCAGGCTTCACGTCACCCACCACTGGAACAGGCCACTGTCACACATTTAGGCCCCGGCACCCAGACAGAGGAGAGGTTCATTCAACTTTGGGTTGCCCCGCAATATAATGGTAAAAGGAAATTAAAAATAGTATTGAATGAGGAAGTGCCCTGGAGTAGAATAATATATTGTTAAGGGGAGGTAGTTAATATCTAATCTGCACAAGGGATGGACAGGTCCTGTGGGATCCATGCATGGTTCATTTTTATGAACATCAGCTTGTCCACATTGGCTGTAGACAGGCGGCTGCGTTTGTCTGTAATGACGCCCCCTGCCGTGCTGAATACACGTTCAGACAAAACGCTGGCCGCCTTGCAGGCCAGCACCTCCAAGGCATAAAAGGCTATCTCTGGCCACGTGGACAATTTGGAGACCCAGAAGTTGAATGGGGCCGAACCATCAGTCAGCACGTGGAGGGGTGTGCACAGGTACTGTTCCACCATGTTAGTGAAATTTTGCCTCCTGCTAACACGTTCCGTATCAGGTGGTGGTGCAGTTAGCTGTGGCGTGGTGACAAAACTTTTCCACATCTCTGCCATACTAACCCTGCGCTCAGAGGAGCTGGCCGTGACACAGCTGCGTTGGCGACCTCTTGCTCCTCCTCTGCCTTCGCCTTGGGCTTCCACTGGTTCCCCTTTGACATTTGGGAATGCTCTCAGTAGCGCGTCTACCAACGTGCGCTTGTACTCGCGCATCTTCCTATCACGCTCCATTGTAGGAAGTAAGGTGGGCACATTGTCTTTGTACCGGGGATCCAGCAGGGTGGGAACCCAGTAGTCCTCACACATTAAAATGTGGGCAACTCTGCTGTCGTTGCGCAGGCACTGCAGCATGTAGTCGCTCATGTGTGCCAGGCTGCCCAGAGGTAAGGACAAGCTGTCCTCTGTGGGAGGCGTATCGTCATCGTCCTGTGTTTCCCCCCAGCCACGCACCAGTGATGGGCCCGAGCTGCTTTGGGTGCCACCCCGCTGTGAACATGCTTCATCCTCATCCTCCCCCACCTCCTCCTCATCCTCGTCCTCCTCGTCCTTCAGTAGTGGGCCCTGTCTGGCCACATTTGTACCTGGCCTCTGGTGTTGCAAAAAACCTCCCTCTGAGTCACTTCTAAGAGACTGGCCTGAAAGTGCTGAAAAAATGACCCCTCTTCCTCCTCCTCCTCCTCCTCCTGGGCCACCTCCTCTTCCATCATCGCCCTAAGTGTTTTCTCAAGGAGACATAGAAGTGGTATTGTAACGCTGATAACGGCATCATCGCCACTGGCCATGTTGGTGGAGTACTCGAAACAACGCAACAGGGCACACAGGTCTCGCATGGAGGCCCAGTCATTGGTGGTGAAGTGTGTCTGATCCGCAGTGCGACTGACCCGTGCGTGCTGCAGCTGAAACTCCACTATGGCCTGCTGCTGCTCGCACAGTCTGTCCAGCATATGCAAGGTGGAGTTCCACCTGGTGGGTACGTCGCATATGAGGCGGTGAGCGGGAAGGCCGAAGTTACGCTGTAGCGCAGACAGGCAAGCAGCGGCAGGGTGTGAACGCCGGAAGCGCGAACAGGCGGCCCTCACTTTATGCAGCAGCTCTGACATGTCGGGGTAGTTGCGAATGAACTTCTGCACCACCAAATTCAGCACATGCGCCAGGCAAGGGATGTTCGTCAAACCGGCTAGTCCCAGAGCTGCAACGAGATTTCGCCCATTATCGCACACCACCAGGCCGGGCTTGAGGCTCACCGGCAGCAACCACTCGTCGGTCTGTTGTTCTATACCCCCCCACAACTCCTGTGCGGTGTGGGGCCTGTCCCCCAAACATATGAGTTTCAGAATGGCCTGCTGACGTTTACCCCGGGCTGTGCTGAAGTTGGTGGTGAAGGTGTGTGGCTGACTGGATGAGCAGGTGGAAGAAGAGGAGGAGGAAGCTGAGTAGGAGGAGGAGGAGACAGGAGGCAAAGAATGTTGCCCTGCGATCCTTGGCGGCGGAAGGACGTGCGCCAAACAGCTCTCCGCCTGGGGCCCAGCCGCCACTACATTTACCCAGTGTGCAGTTAGGGAGATATAGCGTCCCTGGCCGTGCTTACTGGTCCACGTATCTGTGGTTAGGTGGACCTTGCCACAGATGGCGTTGCGCAGTGCACACTTGATTTTATCGGACACTTGTTTGTGCAGGGAAGGCACGGCTCTCTTGGAGAAGTAGTGGCGGCTGGGAACAACATACTGTGGGACAGCAAGTGACATGAGCTGTTTGAAGCTGTGTGTGTCCACCAGCCTAAATGACAGCATTTCATAGGCCAGTAGTTTAGAAATGCTGGCATTCAGGGCCAGGGATCGAGGGTGGCTAGGTGGGAATTTACGCTTTCTCTCAAATGTTTGTTAGATGGAGAGCTGAACGCTGCCGTGTGAAATGGTTGAGATGCTTGGTGACGCAGGTGGTGGTGTTGGTGGTACATCCCATGTTTGCTGCTCGGCAGGTGCCAACGTTCCTCCAGAGGCAGAGGAAGAGGCCGAGGCGGCGGCAGCAGCAGCAGAAGAGGCCGAGGCGGCAGCAGCAGAAGAGGTAGCAGGGGGAGCCTGAGTGAGTTCCTTGTTTTTAAAGTGTTTACTCCACTGCAGTTCATGCTTTGCATGCAGGTGCCTGGTCATGCAGGTTGTGCTAAGGTTCAGAACGTTAATGCCTCGCTTCAGGCTCTGATGGCACAGCGTGCAAACCACTCGGGTTTTGTCGTCAGCACATTGTTTAAAGAAGTGCCATGCCAGGGAACTCCTTGAAGCTGCCTTTGGGGTGCTCGGTCCCAGATGGCGGCGGTCAGTAGCAGGCGGAGTCTCTTGGCGGCGGGTGTTCTGATTTTGCCCACTGCTCCCTCTTTTGCTACGCTGTTGGCTCGGTCTCACCACTGCCTCTTCCTCCGAACTCTGAAAGTCAGTGGCACAACCTTCATTCCATGTGGGGTCTAGGACCTCATCGTCCCCTGCATCGTCTTCCACCCTGTCTTGATCCCTTAACTCCTGTTCAGTCTGCACACTGCAGAAAGACGCAGCAGTTGGCACCTGTGTTTCGTCATCATCAGAGACGTGCTGAGGTGGTATTCCCATGTCCTCATCATCAGGAAAAATAAGTGGTTGTGCGTTAGTGCATTCTATCTCTTCCACCCCTGGGGAAGGGCTAGGTGGATGCCCTTGGGAAACCCTGGCAGCAGAGTCTTCAAACAGCATAAGAGACTGCTGCATAACTTGAGGCTCAGACAGTTTCCCTGATATGCATGGGGGTGATGTGACAGACCGATGGGCTTGGTTTTCATGCGCCATCTGTGCGCTTTCTGCAGAAGACTGGGTGGGAGATAATGTGAACGTGCTGGATCCACTGTCGGCCACCCAATTGACTAATGCCTGTACCTGCTCAGGCCTTACCATCCTTAGAACGGCATTGGCCCCACAAAATATCGCTGTAAATTCTGCTGGCTACTGGGACCTGAGGTAGTTGGTTCACTAGGACGTGTGGCTGTGGCAGAACGGCCACGTCCTCTCCCAGCACCAGAGGGTCCACTAACACCACCACGACCATGTCCACGTCCGCGTCCCTTATTAGATGTTTTCCTCATTGTTCCCGTTCACCACAATTTTGAGAATAGCAAATTTGGGAATAGTTTTTCAACCCAGAACAAAAAGTGTGCTTTTACGGTCACTACAAATAACTTGACCAGCTAAAACAGTACAGATTTGGTTGAATAGAAATGTGAGGCCTGTTTTTTTTTTGCGCTGTGTGACAGGTATAGGTTTAATAACAGAATTAGACTTCTATCTGCACGGTAGCGTGTGTCTTAGGTTTTTCTGAATGACACTATCAGCACCTTCAATGTAAGATATCCTTTTTGGGATAGATTTCAAGTACGCCTCATATAGCAGAAACTAATTATTTTGAGAATGGCAAATTTGGGAATAGTTTTTCAACCCAGAACAAAAAATGTGCTTTTACGGTCACTACAAATAACTTGACCAGCTAAAACAGTACAGATTTGGTTGAATAGAAATGTGAGGCCTGTTTTTTTTTGCGCTGTGTGACAGGTATAGGTTTAATCACAGAATCAGACTTCTATCTGCACGGTAGCGTGTGTCTTAGGTTTTTCTGAATGACACTATCAGCACCTTCAATGTAAGATATCCTTTTTGGGATAGATTTCAAGTAGGCCTCATATAGCAGAAACTAGTTATTTTGAGAATGGCAAATTTGGGAATAGTTTTTCAACCCAGAACAAAAAATGTGCTTTTACGGTCACTACAAATAACTTGACCAGCTAAAACAGTACAGATTTGGTTGAATAGAAATGTGAGGCCTGTTTTTTTTTGCGCTGTGTGACAGGTATAGGTTTAATCACAGAATCAGACTTCTATCTGCATGGTAGCGTGTGTCTTAGGTTTTTCTGAATGACACTATCAGCACCTTCAATGTAAGATATCCTTTTTGGGATAGATTTCAAGTAGGCCTCATATAGCAGAAACTAGTTATTTTGAGAATGGCAAATTTGGGAATAGTTTTTCAACCCAGAACAAAAAATGTGCTTTTACGGTCACTACAAATAACTTGACCAGCTAAAACAGTACAGATTTGGTTGAATAGAAATGTGAGGCCTGTTTTTTTTTTTACGCTGTGTGACAGGTATAGGTTTAATCACAGAATTAGACTTCTATCTGCACGGTAGCGTGTGTCTTAGGTTTTTCTGAATGACACTATCAGCACCTTCAATGTAAGATATCCTTTTTGGGATAGATTTCAAGTAGGCCTCATATAGCAGAAACTAGTTATTTTGAGAATGGCAAATTTGGGAATAGTTTTTCAACCCAGAACAAAAAGTGTGCTTTTACGGTCACTACAAATAACTTGACCAGCTAAAACAGTACAGATTTGGTTGAATAGAAATGTGAGGCCTGTTTTTTTTTTTGCGCTGTGTGACAGGTATACAGTAGGTTTAATCACAGAATTAGACTTCTATCTGCACGGTAGCGTGTGTCTTAGGTTTTTCTGAATGACACTATCAGCACCTTCAATGTAAGATATCCTTTTTGGGATAGATTTCAAGTAGGCCTCATATAGCAGAAACTAGTTATTTTGAGAATGGCAAATTTGGGAATAGTTTTTCAACCCAGAACAAAAAATTTGCTTTTACGGTCACTACAAATAACTTGACCAGCTAAAACAGTACAGATTTGGTTGAATAGAAATGTGAGGCCTGTTTTTTTTTTGCGCTGTGTGACAGGTATAGGTTTAATCACAGAATTAGACTTCTATCTGCACGGTAGTGTGTGTCTTAGATTTTTTTTTGAATGACACTATCAGCACCTTCAATGTAAGATATCCTTTTTGGGATAGATTTCAAGTAGGCCTCATATAGCAGAAACTAGTTATTTTGAGAATGGCAAATTTGGGAATAGTTTTTCAACCCAGAACAAAAACTGTGCTTTTACGGTCACTACAAATAACTTGACCAGCTAAAACAGTACAAATTTGGTTGAATAGAAATGTCAGGTCTATTTTTTAGGCGCTGGGTGACAGGCTCAACTTGCCCCTGATGTAGTATATGGCCAAAAAATAACCACACTATTGATGGTTAAATGCACTTGGGTGACACAGGCTCAGCCTGCACCAGATGTAGTATATGGCCAAAAAATAACCAGACTGTTGATGGTTAAATGCACTTCGGTGACACAGGCTCAGCCTGCAGCTGATGTAGTATATGGCCAAAAAATAACCAGACTGTTGATGGTTAAATGCACTTCGGTGACACAGGCTCAGCCTGCAGCTGATGTAGGATATAGCACAAAATAACCACACTATTGATGGTTAAATACACTTGGTGATAGCTTGTGCTGGCGCACCACAAGTCACAAAATGGCCGCCGATCACCCCAGAAAAAAGTGATCTAAAAACGCTCTGGGCAGCCTCAAATAAGTGAGCAAGTCGATATTAGCACTTCAATGATCCACAGCTGCAGATCAATCACAGAATGAAGTCTTTTGGAGGAGTTAATCTGCCTAATCTCGCCCTAACGTCGCAGCTGCAACCTCTCCCTATGCTTGAATCAGCAGAGTGACGTGCAGCGCTACGTGACCCAAGCTTATATAGAGGCTGGGTCACATGCTGCACTGGCCAATCACAGCCATGCCAATAGTAGGCAAGGCTGTGATGGCCTCTTGGGGCAAGTAGTATGGCGCTTGTTGATTGGCTGCTTTGCAGTCTTTCAAAAAGCGCCAAGAAAGCGCCGAACACCGAAACCGAACCCGGACTTTTACGAAAATGTTCGGTTTCGGGTCCGTGTCACGGACACCCCGAAATTCGGTACGAACCCGAACTATACAGTTCGGGTTCGCTCATCCCTAGCCTCTAGTCATAATACCCCCACACGGCACCCAGCAATATCCATCCCCACTGCCCCCAGTAATGTTCATTCCCACTGCTCCCAGTTATAGCCAAGGGAAAAAAAATCTCACCTGAGTCCCGTTCTCTATTGCAGTCTGTGATGGAGACTTCAGGCCTCTTTTTGTCTATAGCCTGCATCCCGGAACAGGAGGAGGTTGGAGCAGAGTGTCAGAGGTGTGCACATTGATCAGGGGCAACATGACAAGATTGCAGCATGGATGCTGCGACCCAGGCCCTCACTACAATATGCTGCAATGTCATTATTATGCCAGTGACATAATAATGAGTTTGCAACAGGACTACCTTTGTGTATTGCACTGCAATCTCATTATCATGCCACAATGTGTGAAGGAAAAATCACTGCTGGCCCACATTATACAGAAGGCAAATGGCCCACCTGGAATACATTGCCAATCCGCCCCTGCACTTACCCCATATACAAGCTATATAGACTACACTTTATAAACCCTATATAAACTAAATTTACCCTATACAAACACTATATAAACTACATATACCTATGCAAACTATATAGTCTACAGTTACCCTATACAAACACTGTATAGACTACATTTACCCTATATTCGCTCTATTACTAACCCTATGTAATTACAATATAGACTTTATTAACTATATGCAGACACTATATAAACTACACTTACCCTATACACATACTATATAGCCTATACTTACCCTATGCACTCGCTACATAGACTAGAGTTACCCAATACATACATACACTATATAGACTTTACTGACACTATGCACACACTATAGAGTCACACTTACCTTATTCACACACACCATACAGTATATAAATTATACTATATACACACACACACACTATATAGATTATACCATATATACACACACCATATAGATGACACTATATAAGCACACCACACACTATATAGATGATACCTTATACACACACACCAGATAGATTGCACTTACCCTATTCACACAATTTAGCTGCCCCCTCCTGTGCACTGCTTGGCTGAAGAACCTTGATCACATGACTATGACATGACAAAAGGTCCTACAGCCTTCTGCTTGATGTAAATCTTGAGCTGTGCCTAGAATGTACAGGCTGATAGTCCCGCCCCACACTCCAGTCCAGATAGCTATGGAAATGAGTGTAGGAGAGGGATGGCTTGGTGTTGGATATGGGGGAAAAACATCACTTGCGGGAGAGAGGAAACACAGTGAGGAGTAGAAAAGGGTCTGTGTAGCACGCAACAATACAGAAAACAGGGAGAGTGCCAGTGATTTCTTCAGCTGTTCATCTACCACCTAAAAGCCTGCTGTCTGCAGCAAGTACATGCCAGGGAGTGATGTATCCTATGAGACT
This sequence comes from Bufo bufo, assembly GCF_905171765.1. Lineage (NCBI taxonomy): Eukaryota > Metazoa > Chordata > Amphibia > Anura > Bufonidae > Bufo > Bufo bufo. The sequence continues at coordinate 540,062,776 of NC_053391.1, read as the reverse complement.
GCACAGGTTGCACAGTGCTAAGGCCAGCCCTGGCTGGATTTTAATTTTCCTGATATGAAGCAGCTTCTGACTGAAACTAAAGACCTAAGTGTGGCACACAATTAGCTGAGTTTACAAGAAAAAATTGGCTGGCACGAGAAAAGATTAGCATTCTTTTCTATTTTGCAAAGAAAGGTGTGCAAATTAGCTTGCCTGACAAAAAAGAAAAGAGGGCATCTACTATATAATGCAAGAATAATTAAGATATGGAATTTGCATATACTCTTCCTAGAAACCAAGAGTAGTGGTCTCCATAATGAGAGTACCCCACAAGGCCACTCAACCAAGTATGGAAAATTTATTTTAGACATTCTGATTCTCTTGTCCTTTTAGAAAGAGGACTAGCTAGCATGTTTCATTGATAAAAATGTAAGCTTTGTGGTGTGTAGTAATTCTTTTGTCTCACTTTCAGTTGAAGGTTACTTTGGAGGTCTTTCTGGTTCATCTGAAGTTCATCCAAAGTAGTGAAATACAATTGCTAAATGCGTTGTCCATTTTTGCTAAACTGATTATGTATCCTTAGGTGAATAGGAAGGAGCCGTCCCATTGAGGTGAATTGGGATATCAGGAGTTATAAGTATAACTACTAGCAACTGCACAGCAATAAACTGTTACAGTAAACAGTAAGAGGAACACAGTATCCATATGAGTACTGATTTCTTATATTTTCACCCAGTGGATTGGCAGAAATGTTTTCCAGCCTTTCAAACAGGCTTAAGTAGCAAAGCTAGGAAAATAGCTGAGCCTCACATCTGCAACTAGCTTTTTCAGGACAAAAGCCATTTATCAGAGTAAAGCAGATGAGAACAGCTTTTCTAGTTGAAAGTCCTTAAGGGGAACCTCTGGGTGGGTTCTTTAATAGAGATCGGTTAATATATGTAAACTAGGCAAAGTTCCTTTTGATTTCTGGATAAAATATATGAACATTATCATGTCTAACATCTGCTTACATAAGATTTGTAGACTAGTCTCTCTCTCTCTCTCTCTCTCTCTCTCTCGCTCTTGTTGGTTCGCCCAAAATGAACAACCAAAAACTTTGTTTTATTGCAGATCTGGACTTTTATAAAAATTTGGATCGAATCACAAACCAGTTGAACCAGTTTGTTTGCTCATCCTTAATAAAAACCCACTTGCATCCACTAGGCACCTAAGCTAAGGACGATATGTGCATAGTTTTTCGAATTAATTGCAAAATTATCAATTGATTGTTCATTCTTAAAGACTACCAATGAACAATCCATTATCAATAACAGACAAATTGAAAATGGCACAGACTTGCATGTCCACATGGTTTTCAGCCTCCTAAGGATGCCACATTGGATCATACCCTAACTATGTGCAATCTTTTGTCTTGTTAACTCTGATTTTTGTGTGACAGACTTCTTCTGCATTCTCATATCTTGCTGTACATAAGTTATCAGGAACACCATCAAGTTTTCATTTTTTGCAAGATTGTCCCAGTGAAAAACATGTGCCATATACACTCACCTAAAGAATTATTAGGAACACCATACTAATACGGTGTTGGACCCCCTTTTGCCTTCAGAACTGCCTTAATTTTACGTGGCATTAATTCAACAAGGTGCTGATAGCATTCTTTAGAAATGTTGGCCCATATTGATAGGATAGCATCTTGCAGTTGATGGAGATTTGAGAGATGCACATCCAGGGCATGAAGCTCCCGTTCCACCACATCCCAAAGATGCTCTATTGGGTTGAGATCTGGTGACTGTGGGGGCCATTTTAGTACAGTGAACTCATTGTCATGTTCAAGAAACCAATTTGAAATGATTCGAGCTTTGTGACATGGTGCATTATCCTGCTGGAAGTAGCCATCAGAGGATGGATACATGTTCTCATTCTGTTTACGCCAAATTCGGACTCTACCATTTGAATGTCTCAACAGAAATCGAGACTCATCAGACCAGGCAACATTTTTCCAGTCTTCAACAGTCCAATTTTGGTGAGCTCGTGCAAATTGTAGCCTCTTTTTCCTATTTGTAGTGGAGATGAGTGGTACCCGGTGGGGTCTTCTGCTGTTGTAGCCCATCCGCCTCAAGGTTGTGTGTGTTGTGGCTTCACAAATGCTTTGCTGCATACCCCGGTTGTAACGAGTGGTTATTTCAGCCAACGTTGCTCTTCTATCAGCTTGAATCAGTCGGCCCATTCTCCTCTGACCTCTAGCATCCACAAGGCATTTTTCCCACAGGACTGCCGCATACTGGATGTTTTTCCCTTTTCACACCATTCTTTGTAAACCCTAGAAATGGTTGTGCGTGAAAATCCCAGTAACTGAGCAGATTGTGAAATACTCAGACCGGCCCGTCAGGCACCAGCAACCATGCCACTCTCAAAATTGCTTAAATCACCTTTCTTTCCCATTCTGACATTCAGTTTGGAGTTCAGGAGATTGTCTTGACCAGGACCACCCCCCTAAATGCATTGAAGCAACTGCCATGTGATTGGTTGACTAGATAATTGCATTAATGAGAAATAGAACAGGTGTTCCTAATAATTCTTTAGGTGAGTGTATATTACCATACTATATCTTATGAGGCAGAGGGTCTTTTTGACCCCTTCAGGCACCAGTGTCTATGTGTGACTGCTACTTCTGCAGCCCCTTTAGCTCCAGGCGTGCTATTTCTTAACTTTGTTGGCTAAACATAACTCTATGGGGTGCATGAAGACTGATCCTTCCGTGAGCTAAAAATCCATCCCATCTCCCAAGACAGATTTTAGCTGTGAATTGGTTTTAAATGGTAAATGCAAGAGGTACGAGGGAGAAATAGTTCTAAAGTGAAAAAAATGGGTGTCTTAAAAAGTTTCTTGTATTCACTTTTATTATTGATTTATGCAAAGTTTATTGAAACAGTGCCTATTTAAATAAAAATTTATTTTTATTTAATATACTTTGAAAATGTCATAGCTGGTTACAAAGCTTGGTGTTATTTTGCCATTTTAAGTCATATGGGGTTGAAAACATTTGTCTTCTAAATTGTACTTGGATGTTGTTTAAAAGTAAATGGTATCAAACTATTCAGTTTAATGTCCTTAACTGAATGTGTTTTATATGCAATGGAGCAGCTGAACACAGTCGCTGCAGGCAAAAGTCCTATCACTGACAGACATGAGGTTTTTTGCCTGAAGCAGCCAAAACCACCCTTACTTATGGATTGGAGAAGTCATTGCCAAATCTGCTGATGCTCTTCATGGAAATGGAATGATTTCTGAAAAGTGCTTGACCTTTTCAACAATAGAGAAGATTATAAACTCTAAAGCTCGTGACATTTTAGAGGATATGACAAAGCGATCAAGCTTTAATAATGAGAAGAAGATTGTAAATAAACCAGACAATTTGTATGTTTGATTTATCTGGAGATTTTAATTGTTGTATGTGAAAAGCTTAGACTTTATAAAGATAATTCTGAAATTAATTTAAAAGTCAAGCATTCCATTCTGCCTAGATTATTTCTTTACATTGCTTCTTTATTAAATTTGAATTCTTAGATACTGATATTAAAGTTCAAGGCTAAAGAGTTGATCTATTTATATAAATTATTGAGAAAACATTTTGCCATTAAGGGCCAAGGCAGATCCTTCAAAAGTACATCTCCCTCATTGAGAGAAAAAAATAAAAATTGACACTTGGGTCATATGAGCTTGTAGAATACTAGGGTGTTCATGACAAGACAAGACATGATAAGCTGTTCCCTCAGTAGGTTGACCATGCAACTCGGCAGCTGTCCTCCGTTCAGGTAAAGTCTGCTTCTTTGCAGACTCACTGAGTTCTCTCTTAAAAATAATCTGTAATGGAGTTGTCAGATTATGGGGGTCATTTATCAAGCTGAAATATGCCTAAATTAGGTGCATTTCAGGTAAAGATTTCTACCTGCTCATGCCGGGTCTAAAATTACGGCAGTGGTGTGTCTGGGGAAGGCAACGGGCTCCCATTTACCTATTTCTATGCCTGGTTTAGGCGTAGAAAAAAGGTGTAAATGTAAGACATCTAGGACGCTGTCCTAAATTTAGAACTGGCGCTGGATGCGCCAAAGTTATGGAGAGCCCCCTTCATAACTTTAGCGGATCTTCCACCAGCTATGGGGCTTTATTAAGATCATCATCTAAAACGCTGGTATTAATAAATGTTCCCCTATATATTTTCATTCTGCAATATTCTGCTCCTTAAGGCTACGTGCACATGAACATTAAAAATGGCAGTGCAACAGCCATTTCAGTAACGTCCATAACACGGCCATTTTTAGCACCAATTAAAGTCTATGGAGCTATTCACATGGCCTATTATTTGTAGATTGGTCCCTTAGAATTACAGTCTACTTTGATCCATCAAGTCACAGCAATATTGCTAATTGGATACCGTAATTCAGATGCAGACTGAGTCTTATAAGGGCAGAGAAGCATTTTGTAACTCAGGAGGTACATGTGTGGTGCCCTGCTGATGCATACAGTGCACACTGCATAGAAAGAAAATTGTGTAACAAGCATGTTAGCAAAGCCCATGACCAATTATGTTCAGCAAGCAGTAAACAGGGAACATTCTCAAGATGCAACAAAAGTAAATGTTCAATATGATCCAATGTGTACTTAAATTGAAGCCTCACCAGTTGAAAAAATTGTGGTCTGTGGTCAAAGATCAATTACATTAGTGCAGCAACCTGCCCTAAGAGTCGCACTACACTGCAGACGGTTAACAAAATGTATATGTAATACCTGCATATGTATTTATTTGCACAAAGTAACCACAGGCCATATATTAAGCCACCACTAGATATGGGTCATTATTCAAGAAAAGACCGGCACTTCACTCCTTGTTGAATGATTGCTTTATTGAAAGCATGAAAGCGTGGATACAGCTCTACTTAAAGCAACACGTGTTTCAGCTCAACAGTGAGCCTTTGTCAAGCATAATGAACATAGGTTACAAATACATTTAAATATTGCGCCATCACCGGCGTTCAAACGTGTTGTTGTCACGTTACCATGGTAACTTGTATATACAAAACAAAAGGTTACAACTGAAAACATACTGTAGTCCATAAGGCATTATAATGCATGATCACAATGCTAATGGATATTTTGTAGCTATCTGCATAAAGGAAAAAGGAAAGAAATCAAAAAGGTAAGTCAGCAAGCATGTGATGCAAACATACAAAATCCATTCAGGCCAACAAAAATATAATAATTACCCTGAGATGTATTTATCTCGTACAGGCTACACTTGGTTCAAGGAGTTTTTCCATCTTGTCATTTTTGTCATTTTTTCTGTGACAAATAAAAAAATAAAAATAAAACATGATAATTCTGAATACTAAACATCATCAATTATTTACAAAAATGCACTCCATTCATACTCTCGGTTAAGACCCTTTAGTTCAAGAGTTTGCAGAGTGTGGATCCAAAAACTTTCCAGTTTTTTAAGCATAAGCAACCTGTTGCCACCTCTACGCGGTTGCTGAACCTGCTCAATAATCTGAAATCTTAATTGTGATACATTGTGAGAACATCTATCAAAATGAAAGGGAATTGGTAATACTAGATTTTTCTTCCGTATACTGGACTTGTGGTTACTAAACCTATCTTTCATTCTGGTAGATGTCTCACCAATGTACACAAGGCCACAAGGGCACTTCAACAGGTACACTACATAATTGCTGTCACAGGTAAAAAAGCCTCTAACTGGGAATCTTTTACCTGTGTGCGGATGGGAGAAGGATTCACCCTTAATCACTGCAGAACAATGGACACACTGCAAACAAGGAAAGGTGCCCTTCTTAGGAGTGAAAAGAAAAAGTTGGTGTGGCATATTAATAGTACCACCTATGTCTGCTTTAACAATTGTGTCCCTAATGTTTTTTGTTCTTTTATAGCAGATCATGGGGACATCTCTGAATTCAACAACATCCGGGTAAGCAGCACGCACAATCCCCCAATGTTTATTGATCACGTGGCAAAACTTCTTGATCCATGGATGATATTTGACAATGAACGGTAACCGTCTATTGTCACTACAAGGTCTTCTTCTATCAACTCTGCCACTACATTTCTTTATTCCAGAATCCAACAAGGATCTCGGATAACCCCTGGAGGAGAATTTATCTGCCATCTCTTCTAGTCTAGTATCCCTCAATGTTTCATCTGACACAATTCTTTCAACACGTCTGAATTGTGAGAGAGGCAAAGATTTCTTCACTGATGGTGAGTGATTGCTGGAATAATGTAACAGGCTATTTTTGTCTGTTTTTTTAATGTGCAAATCAGTCTGTATGGAGTTGTCAGGGCCTTTTATTACCCAGGTATCCAAAAAATTAATTTTGTTCAGATCACTTTGAACTGTGAAAGATAATTCAGGCCATATGTTGTTCAAATATTCAATAAACCGCTCGAGGGACTCGCCGCCGCCCTGCCATACGCAAAAAATGTTGTCTATAAAACGACGCCAAAAAATACAAGATTGCATATATAGTGAATTATTGTATATGAAATGTTCTTCAAACCAGGCCATATAGTTATTTGCGTATGGCGGTGCGTGCGAGCCCATCGCGGTCCCCCGTTTCTGCTTGAAGAATGTGTCCTGGAATAAAAAATAATTCTCCTCTAGAACCAATTGCAGTAATTGTAGAAAAAAAGTTTTTCTTGTGTACTATAACTAGAGAATTCCAGGATCCATTCCACAGCAATAAGGCCCTTCACATGTTCAATTGATGTGTACAAACTGCATACATCATAAGTAACTAAAAAATCTCCTGTCTCAAAATGTATGCTTCTAATATCAGACAAAAATTGGTTGGTATCTAATAAAAAAGAGGGAGTTTTTTTGTCAGCGGAGTTAATGCTTTCTCTATAAGCATGGCAGGTGCAGACAAAATAGAGTCATTGGAGGCCACAATTGGCCGACCGAGGGGGGCAGTCAAACATTTGTGAATTTTTGGCAACGTATATAATACAGGGGTAACCGGATATTGGTTAATCAGAAATTGGCACAATTTATCATCTAATAGACCTGTATCTTTATGTATGTATACAATCTCAGACAATTTGCGTTTAATGTCAAAAAACGGATCCTTGTCCAAGGGGTGATATGTATCCCGGTCCGACAGTTGTGTTAAAATTTCTGAAACATAATATTCCCTGTCTAACATTACCAACGAACCTTTATCTGCAGGTTTAAAAATAACTGATTTATCATCAAGTATGGTACGTAATGCATGTCTTTCCTCCTTGGATAAATTATGCGCAAAAACTAAACCCTCGTGTTGGAAATCAGAGATAATCGCACTAAAATCTCTCTGCACCAATGATATGTAGGTCTCTGCTGGATGGTGTATTTTTGGGGGCTGAAAATTACTTTTCAGTCTCAGACCAAATTGGTTTAAGGTCAAGCAATCATGTACAGGTGTAACAGATGTAGAGACCGAAATATCTTTAGTTGCAAAATGTGCCTTTAGACGTATACTCCTAAAAAAAACGGCGACAATCCATGTCAAATTGGAAGCTATCAAAAGCTTCAGTAGGACTAAAAGAAAGACCTTTTTGCAACAATTGTAACTGGACTGGAGTTAAATTTTTAGATGATATGTTGTATAGCAAAGTCTCATTTATACCTGGGACCTTGTTGCCATTGGTGCTTGTAGCTCCCCTGTAATGGCGTCCTGCTCTCCTTGTGTTTTTGCTTTGCGGCGTCTTTGTCCTAAAAAGACGCTGAAGGACGTATGGAAAGCAATTAAAGGAATGGATAAAAATGGAGGCAGAGCAGGCAGACACTTGACCACTGAGGAAGGGAGAGTGAATCTACCCACAACGCGTATGGTGAAACAAGGAACTGAAGACAGTTGCAGTAGAGGCCTGGCAGAGCATCACCAGGGATGAAACCCAGCGTCTGGTGATGTCTATGCATTCCAGACTTTAGGCTGTAATTGACTGCAAAGGTTTTGCAACCAAGTATTAACCGCCTCCGGACCGCCTAATGCAGGATCGCGTTCCGGATGCGGCAGCCCTGCGCACAGTCACGCATATATGCGTCATCTCGCGAGACACGAGATTTCGCTCCAAGCCGGCCCGCGCATGCGCATCGCGGGCCGGCAAAAGTTAGAGGACAAGTTCGTCACCAGCCTGCCGGCCAATGATCATTGCTGGCAGGCTGGCGATTTTCAAAAAAACAAATGAAAAGCCAGATAACACTTCATATTAGTAAATATGATGTGTTAAATGGCTTGACTTCTCCTCTGCTGGTCATTTTCGTCGGTTGGTTCCAACAGAGGAGCAGACATCACAGTGAGTATCACCAACACTTCACCTTAGCCCCAGATCACCCCCATCACCCGAATTAACCCCTTGATCACCCCTTGATCGCCCCTGTCAATCACCTAGTGAAAGGAAAAAAGTGATCAGTGTAAACTGTCACTTTTTTTTTTTTCACTGGTATTGACGGATAGGTTTAGGATAGTTTAGGCCCCTTGGTTAGGTAGTTTAGCGTCAGTTAGCGCCCAGCCCACCGCACCGCAGTCACTGATTCGCTGATTAGCGTATCGCTAATCAGCATTTGTACTTTTATAGTATCTGTAAGTGATCAAAACTGATCACAGTCAGATCTATAATTGTATTAGTGTCACCTTAGCTCGCCCTCCACCCAAAACGCAGTGTTTGCCCGATCAGGCCTGATCGGTCGCCCACACGTGCGTTCACCCACACCCGCCCCGCCGCAGTGACAAAAAATATGTATTTTTTTTATCACTGCACGATCACTTTCCAAGCGCTGCGGCGACGAAAAAAATCAGTTTTGATATTTTTTATCAACCGCAGCGGCCTCCGGTACTTCGCTAGCCTCCCCTTTGTAAGACAGGCTTGCTTTTTTTCTTGGGTAGTCTCAGGGAATACCCCTAAATTTAGTAGTCCAAATGTCAAACAGGGGGTAGTCTTCTGAAGAGGCCTACAGGATTCTGACCCAGTCGGATGAGGAATGGGAACCCTCATCTGACGGATCTAGCGGGTCAGAATATGAACCTGTAGAAAGCAGTGGCAGTCTGACCCAAAGTTCGGACGAGGAGGTGGAGGTCCCTGATAGAACCAGGCGTACCCGGCCCCGTGTCGCTAGACCACAGGTTGCGCAGGATCCGCTTCAAGAGCAGCAGAGTGGGGCTGGCGCTGTCGGATCACGTGGTGAGGCATACACCAGCAGCGCAGCCCTCACTGGACGTAGTACCAGCACTGCCGTACAACATGGTGAAGTGGCGAGCACCAGAAGGGCAGTTGAAGCTGGTACGGTGGCACGTGCAGTAGTTACCCCGTCGCAGCCACCGCACAGACAGGCCCGTAGACCCCCTAGAGTCCCTGAGGTGCTGGCAAATCCTGATTGGCAGTCACCAACTTCAGCCGCACCTGTAGTTCCCCCTTTCACCGCCCAGTCTGGAGTTCGGGTTGAGACAGCTCAGATCGGTTCGGCCCTGGGATTTTTTGAGCTGTTTTTGACTGCGGAGCTCTTGGACTTAGTCGTGGCAGAAACAAATCGGTATGCCACTCAATTTATATCCGCCAACCCGGGAAGCTTTTATGCCCAGCCTTTCCGGTGGAAACCAGTCCAAGTTTCCGAAATTAAAATTTTTCTGGGCCTTCTCCTCAACATGGGTCTAACCAAAAAGCATGAATTGCGGTCATATTGGTCCACGAACCCGATTCATCACATGCCCATGTTCTCTGCTGCTATGTCCAGGGCACGATTTGAGGCCATCCTGCGTTTCCTGCACTTTAGCGACAACACCACCTCCCGTCCCAGAGGCCACCCAGCTTTTGACCGGCTCCACAAAATTCAGCCCCTCATAGACCACTTCAACCAGAAATTTGCAGATTTGTATACCCCAGAGCAAAACATCTGCATAGACGAGTCCCTAATACATTTTACCGGGCGCCTTGGCTTCAAACAATACATCCCAAGCAAGCGCGCCCGGTATGGGGTCAAATTGTATAAGCTCTGTGAAAGGGCCACAGGCTATACCCACAAATTTCGGATCTATGAGGGAAAAGATCAGACCCTGGAGTCGGTCGGTTGCCCTGACTACCTGGGGAGCAGTGGGAAGACAGTCTGGGACTTGGTGTCACCCTTATTTGGCAAGGGGTACCATCTTTATGTGGACAATTTCTACACAAGTGTGGCCCTCTTCAGGCATTTGTTCCTAGAACAGATTGGCTGCTGTGGCACCGCGCGAACTAGTCACGTGGGCTTCCCCCAACGGCTCGTTACCACCCGTCTTGCAAGGGGGGAGAGGGCTGCCTTGTGTAACGAATAACTGCTCGCGGTGAAATGGAGAGACAAGCGTGACGTTTACATGCTCTCCTCCATTCACGCAGACACGACAATACAAATTGAGCGAGCAACCCGTGTCATTGAAAAGCCCCTCTGTGTCCACGACTATAATTTGCTCATGGAAGGGGTGGACTTTAATGACCAGATGTTGTCTCCGTATTTAGTTTCCCGACGCACCAGACGCTGGTATAAGAAGGTGTCTGTATATTTAATTCAATTGGCTGCCTATAATAGTTTTGTTCTCTACAGTAAGGCTGGGAGAACACGATCCTTCCTCAAATTTCAGGAAGAGATCATCGAGAACCTCCTATATCCAGAAGGTTCCGTGGCCCTATCCACCAGTGTAGTTAGCCGTCTACACGAGCGAAATTTCCCCAGTGTCGTTCCTGGTACCTCAACCCAACCGTCACCCCGAAAAAGATGTCGTGTCTGTAGCAGGAGTGGAATAAGGCGTGACACCCGCTATTTCTGTCCTGACTGTCCTAACCATCCTGCCCTATGCTTTGGAGAGTGTTTCCGGAAGTACCACACACAGGTACACTTAGCATAGGGATTGCATCTCACAGGACAGGCACACAGGGCTATTAGGGCCCTTACACTCACAGCTGCTGCAAACCTCTCCTTTCACCTGGGATAAAGTGCATAACGTACTTCGCCACATCTTTGGGCGATTTGCGCTTTGCACATTGTCCCATGGGGAAGGAGAGGTTTGTCCTATAAAAGGTAAAAAATAAAAATAAAAAAAAACACCAGTAAGCAAAAAAGTTAACTTCAGTTAAAAAAGTTAAAAAAAAGTTTATATGTACTGTTCAAAAGTTTTTATAAAGTTAATAAAATGTATTGCCTTGCGGCCTGGTTTTTTCTTTTTTGTTTTGTTTTTTTTACCTTCCAGGTGGACCAACCGATCGACTAGCAGCAGCACTGATGTGCATTCTGACAGAAGCATTGCGCTGCTGTCAGATTACACACAAGTCGGTGTATGCGGCGCTGCAAGACGAGATTTCTCCTCTGCAGTAAAAGATACGTTTGCCGAGGCATATGAGCTGAGGAGGTGGCGGTGTTCATATGCTTTGGCAAACACTTTGTATATATAAAAAAAAATAAAAAATCCCAGCAATGATTTATTCATCCACATCGATTGATGTGAATGGATAAATCTGGTTTGCCAGGGCATACGGGCTAAGTGGGTATGGATGTTGGGCGGAGCTCCTATGTCCTGGCAGACGCCTTTCCCCTCCTTTTTTTTTGGCAGAGATTTTTTCATTTACATTGATCGATGTGAATGAAGAAATCTGTGCCGCTCATTTTTTTCTTTCAGCCCAGAGGCTGAACGGAAAAAAAAAATCTCATTACCCGTATGCTCAATATAAGGAGAATAGCAGAAACTCCTAATGCTGGCCATACATGTAATGATTGCGGAGACCCTCAAATGCCAGGGCAGTACAAACACCCCACAAATAACACCATTTTGGAAAGAAGACACCCCAAGGTATTCAATGAGGGGCATGGCGAGTTCATAGAAAAAAAAAAATTTTGGCACAAGTTAGCGGAAATTGATTTTTTTCTCACAAAGTCTCCCTTTCCGCTAACTTGAGACAAAAATTTCAATCTTTCATGGACTCAATATGCCCCTCAGCGGACACCCCAAGGTATTCGCTGAGGGGCATATTGAGTCCATGAAAGATTGAAATTTTTGTCTCAAGTTAGCGGAAAGGGAGACTTTGTGAGAAAAAACAAATAAAATCAATTTCCGCTAACATGTGCCAAAATTATTTTTTTTCTATGAACTCGCCATGCCCCTCATTGAATACCTTGGGGTGTCTTCTTTCCAAAATGGGGTCACATGTGGGGTATTTATACTGCCCTGGCTTTTTAGGGGCCCTAAAGCGTGAGAAGAAGTCTGGGATCCAAATGTCTAAAAATGCCCTCCTAAAAGGAATTTGGGCACCTTTGCGCATCTAGGTGTCACGGCTGAGGATTGGGGAAATCCTCAGCCGTGCGTGCAGGATGATGTTATGGCTGCTCAGCCAGGAGAACAGGATAGGGAGCAGGTCACCTCCTAACAGCGTCCCTACCCTGACCCTAAATCCTAACTGCATGGGCCGACCTTAAAGGTAGGAGGACCCATGCGCAGGAACCTCGGATCCCTAACTCACCCTCCGTCCGGTCCCTGCGCTAGGAGTCAGGGTAAGACGACCTACTCCTCCTAGCCACGGAGGAGCAGGAGTCTCACTGGCCAAGCTGTTGGGAAAAGGGGAACAAATGCAAGCCTATGTATATGGCAGGTGCTGCACTAGTTCCAGCCACCTGCCACAGCCCTGCTGACTGGATCCGTGTGCAGGAAAGCTGAAGTCCACAAATAGCAAATAGAAGTCAGCACAAACTCATCCACACACCGGAACCCAGATACATGGCAGCACAGAATAATACAGGAAAACATAAACCAAACATCACACAGACTTAGCTAAACTTAAACTTAAACTTATGACCACAGTGGTGGCTCTCACAGGCGGATAGAAAAACACAGGAGGCTGCTCCAGGTAGCAAGACTGAAGCAACCTCCTGAGCCCTGCTAAAGAGAGGGTCTATATAGGCCCAAGTGGCCACACCCAAGGGTTGAACACACCCAGTGACATCACACACACACACTGGGAAGGAAGTTAACCCTTCCAGTACCACAGAAGGGAAAGACACATAAAGGGGAAGTGCACACAATACATAAACGTGCATAACATACACACACACACCTAACATAAAGGTTGCTAGGTGTGACCGCATGCCAGGGCAGCAAGCTGCCTAGCGACGCTCAGGCTGCTCTGCTGCTAAATACAACACTAGTTGCCCGCGGCAACCACAAGTAAGGCCACGGACAAGCGGCCCTCACCCGTGGTTGAACACCCATACAAAACCGCAGGCAACTGCATGCGGTAAAGAAGTCACGGTCATGGGCATGGCCGTGACACTAGGCTGCAAAAAAGTGTCACACATGTGGTATCGCCGTACTCAGGAGAAGTTGGGGAATGTGTTTTGGGGTGTCATTTTACATATACCCATGCTGGGTGAGATAAATATCTTGGTCAAATGCCAACTTTGTATAAAAAAATGGGAAAAGTTGTCATTTGCGGAGATATTTCTCTCACCCAGCATGGGTATATGTAAAATGACACCCCAAAACACATTGCCCAACTTCTCCTGAGTACGGAGATACCACATGTGTGACACTTTTTTGCAGCCTAGGTGGGCAAAGGGGGGCACATTCCAAAGAGCACCTTTCGGATTTCACTGGCCATTTTTTACAGATTTTGATTTCAAACTACTTACCACACATTTGGGCCCCTAGAATGCCAGGGCAGTATAACTACCCCACAAGTGACCCCATTTTGGAAAGAAGACACCCCAAGGTATTCCGTGAGGGGCATGGTGAGTTCCTAGAATTTTTTATTTTTTGTCACAAGTTAGCGGAAAATGATGATTTTTTTTTTTTCTTACAAAGTCTCATATTCCGCTAACTTGTGACAAAAAATAAAAATTTCTAGGAACTCGCCATGCCCCTCACGGAATACCTTGGGGTGTCTTCTTTCCAAAATGGGGTCACTTGTGGAGTAGTTATACTGCCCTGGCATTCTAGGGGCCCAAATGTGTGGTAAGTAGTTTGAAATCAAAATCTGCAATCAAAGAGAAAGGTGCTCTTTGGAATGTGGGCCCCTTTGCCCACCTAGGCTGCAAAAAAGTGTCACACATGTGGTATCTCCGTACTCAGGAGAAGTTGGGCAATGTGTTTTGGGGTGTCATTTTACATATACCCATGCTGGGTGAGAGAAATATCTCTGTAAAAGACAATTTTCCCATTATTTTTATACAAAGTTGTCAATTTACAGAGATATTTATCTCACCCAGCATGGGTATATGTAAAAAGACACCCCAAAACACATTGCCCTACTTCTCCTGAGTACGGCGATACCACATGTGTGACACTTTTTTGCAGCCTAGGTGCGCAAAGGGGCCCAAATTCCAATGAGTACCTTTTAGGAGGGCATTTTTAGGCATTTGGATTCCAGACTTCTTCTCACGCTTTAGGGCCCCTAAAATGCCAGGGCAGTATAAATACCCCACAAGTGACCCCATTTTGGAAAGAAGACACCCCAAGGTATTCCGTGAGGGGCATGACGAGTTCATAGAAGTTTTTTTTTTTTTTGGCACAAGTTAGCGGAAATTGATTTTTTTTTTGTTTTTTTTCTCACAAAGTCTCCCTTTCCGCTAACTTGTGACAAAGTTCAATCTTTCATGGACTCAATATGCCCCTCAGCGAATACCTTGGGGTGTCTACTTTCCGAAATGGGGTCATTTGTGGGGTGTGTTTACTGTTCTGGCATTTTGGGCGGGGCTAAATTGTGAGCAACCCTGTAAAGCCTAAAGGTACTCGTTGGACTTTCGGCCCCTTTGTGCACCTAGGCTGCAAAAAAGTGTCACACATGTGGTATTGCTGTACTCGGGAGAAGTAGGGCAATGTGTTTTGGGGTGTATTTCTACATATACCCATGCTGGGTGAGAGAAATATCTCTGTAAATTGACAACTTTGTATAAAAATTTTTAAAAAGTTGTCATTTACAGAGATATTTCTCACACACAGTATGGGTATATGTAAAAATACACCCCAAAACACATTGCCCTACTTCTCCTGAGTATGGCAATACCACATGTGTGACACTTTTTTGCAGCCTAGGTGCACAAAGGGGCCAAGATTCCAATGAGAATCTTTACTATTTCACAGGGCATTTTTTACGCATTTGGATTCCAAACTACTTCTCACGCTTTAGGTCCCCTAAAATGCCAGGGCAGTATAAATACCCCACAAGTGACCACATTTTGGAAATAAGACACCCCAAGGTAATCCGTGAGCAGCATGGCGAGTTCCTAGAATTTTTTTTTTTTGGCACAAGTTAGCGGAAAAAGATTATTATTTTTTTCTTACAAAGTCTCATATTTCACTAACTTGTGACAAAAAGTAAAATTTTACATGAACTCGCCATGCCCCTCACGAAATACCTTGGGGTGTCTTCTTTCCAAAATGGGGTCACATGTGGGGTATTTATACTGCCCTGGCATTTTAGGGGCTCTAAAGCGTGAGAAGTCTGGAATATAAATGTCCAAAAAAAATTACGCATTTGTATTCCGTTAGGGGTATGGTGAGTTCATGTGAGATTTTATTTTTTGTCACAAGTTAGTGGAATATGAGACTTTGTAAGAAAAAACAAAAAAACATCAATTTCCGCTAACTTGTGCCAAAAAAAAAAAAAATCTTCTATGAACTCGCCATGCCCCTCAAAAGTGATCTTTATAGCGCCGCATCGATTTTACAGTATTTTTGCAGTGATCAGAAAAAAATATTCTGTCACTGCGGTGGGGCAGACTGAACGCAAGTGTGCGCACAAGATCAGGCCTGATCGGGCGAACACTGCGTTTTTTGTAGAGCATATAGAACATGTCCTATTCTTGTCCGCAATTGCGGACAAGAAAAGGCATTTTCTATATAGTTCTGGCAATGTGCGGATCCGCAAAATGCGGAAAGCACATTGCCGGTGTCCGTGTTTTGCGGATCCGCAGTGTCCGTGTTTTGCGGATCCGTGGATCCGCAAAACAGATACGGACGTCTGAATGGAGCCTTACAGGGCGGGTGATCAATGACAGGGGGGTAATCAGGGAGTCTATATGGGGTGATCTTGGAGGAATAACCCGGCCGCTCGCAGGACGCATCCCTGCTTTAGGCGGTTGGGAGGTGGTTAAGCTAGAAATGCAGCAATAATTTTCTGGGTTTTGAAAAACACGCTTTTTAGGCAAAATACTCAATTTTAAAGCCCTTGCTGCATCTACTCGTGTGAAATTCAAGCGTTATATACTGCTGTCATATTCTATAAAAAAAAAACACCCTTTTTGGGCAAAGTACTTAATATTGCAGTCTTTGCTGCATCTGTTATTGTTAAAACAAGCTTGAAATACTTCAATAATTTCCTGGGTATTTGGCAATACCCTCCATCTGGGGCCTCTGCCGCATTAGTCAGTGTGCAATTTAAGCTAGAAATGCAGCTTTAATTTTCTGGGTTTTAAAAAACTCCCTTTTTGGGCAAAATACTCAATAATACAGCCCTTGCTGCACCTGTACGTGTGAAAGTCAAGCTTTATATACTGCTGTCATATTCTGCGCACTAGGCTCAGCCTGATGCGCCCGTGTGGACTCCTGGCAGCGGCTTTGTTGAGCGAAGTGCGCATGCGCCGGCCTGATGCGCACTTTGCTCAACCCTGATATGACCTGCAGATTGGCGCCAACCTCTCACAGCCCGGGAAAACCTGTCAGGAGCCGGATCACGCCCGCACTTCGCTCAATAAAACCGCTGCCAGGAGTCCGCACGGGCACATCAGGCTGAGCCTAGTGCGCAGGCGCGGGATCTGGCAGAGGGACGGGGAGGATTGCGGAGGCGGCGCTAAGCTGTAGAAGGCGGCGCTGAAGACAGGGAAGGCGGCGCTGGGCACCGGACAGCGTATTAACGGACCTCCCCTTGGGCACCACCTCCGGACCGCCTAACGCAGATTCGCGTTCCGGAGGTGGCAGCCCTGCGCACAATCACGCATCTACGCGTCATCTCGCGAGACGCGAGATTTCCTGTGAACGCGCGCACACAGGCGCGCGCGTTCACAGGATCGGAAGGTAAGCAAGTGGATCTCCAGACTGCCAGCGGCGATCGTTCGCTGGCAGGCTGGAGATGTGATTTTTTTAACCCCTAACAGGTATATTAGACGCTGTTTTGATAACAGCGTCTAATATACCTGCTACCTGGTCCTCTGGTGGTCCCCTTTGTTTGGATCGACCACCAGAGGACACAGGCAGCTCAGTAATATGTTGCACCAAGCACCACTACACTACACCCCCCCCTGTCACTTATTAACCCCTTATTCACCCTTGATCACCCCTGATCACCCCATATAGACTCCCTGATCACCCCCCTGTCATTGATTACCCCCCCTGTCATTGATCACCCCCCTGTAAAGCTCCATTCAGATGTCCGCATGATTTATACGGATCCAATGATAGATGGATCGGATCCGCAAAACGCATACGGACGTCTGAATGGAGCCTTACAGGGGCGTGATCAATGACTGTGGTGATCACCCCATATAGACTCCCTAATCACCCCCCTGTCATTGATTACCCCCCTGTCATTGATCACCCCCCTGTAAAGCTCCATTCAGATGTCCGCATGATTTTTACGGATCCACTGATAGATGGATCGGATCCGCAAAACGCATACGGACGTCTGAATGGAGCCTTACAGGGGCGTGATCAATGACTGTGGTGATCACCCCATATAGACTCCCTGATCACCCCCCTGTCATTGATTACCCCCCTGTCATTGATCACCCCCCTGTAAAGCTCCATTCAGACGTCCGCATGATTTTTATGGATCCACTGATAAATGGATCGGATCCGCAAAACGCATACGGACGTCTGAATGGAGCCTTACAGGGGCGTGATCAATGACTGTGGTGATCACCCCATATAGACTCCCTGATCACCCCCCTGTCATTGATCACTCCCCTGTAAAGCTCCATTCAGATGTCCACATGATTTTTACGGATCCACTGATAGATGGATCGGATCCGCAAAACGCATACGGACGTCTGAATGGAGCCTTACAGGGGCATGATCAATGACTGTGGTGATCACCCCATATAGACTCCCTGATCACCCCCCTGTCATTGATTACCCCCCTGTCATTGATCACCCCCCTGTAAAGCTCCATTCAGATGTCCGCATGATTTTTACGGATCCACTGATAGATGGATCGGATCCGCAAAACGCATACGGACGTCTGAATGGAGCCTTACAGGGGTGTGATCAATGACTGTGGTGATCACCCCATATAGACTCCCTGATCACCCCCTGTCATTGATTACCCCCCTGTCATTGATCACCCCCCTGTAAAGCTCCATTCAGATGTCCGCATGATTTTTACGGATCCACTGATAGATGGATCGGATCCGCAAAACGCATACGGACGTCTGAATGGAGCCTTACAGGGGCGTGATCAATGACTGTGGTGATCACCCCATATAGACTCCCTGATCACCCCCCTGTCATTGATTACCCCCCTGTCATTGATCACCCCCCTGTAAAGCTCCATTCAGAGGTCCGCATGATTTTTACGGATCCACTGATAAATGGATCGGATCCGCAAAACGCATACGGACGTCTGAATGGAGCCTTACAGGGGCGTGATCAATGACTGTGGTGATCACCCCATATAGACTCCCTGATCACCCCCCTGTCATTGATCACTCCCCTGTAAAGCTCCATTCAGATGTCCGCATGATTTTTACGGATCCACTGATAGATGGATCGGATCCGCAAAACGCATACGGACGTCTGAATGGAGCCTTACAGGGGCATGATCAATGACTGTGGTGATCACCCCATATAGACTCCCTGATCACCCCCCTGTCATTGATTACCCCCCTGTCATTGATCACCCCCCTGTAAAGCTCCATTCAGATGTCCGCATGATTTTTACGGATCCACTGATAGATGGATCGGATCCGCAAAACGCATACGGACGTCTGAATGGAGCCTTACAGGAACATGATCAATGACTGTGGTGATCACCCCATATAGACTCCCTGATCACCCCCCTGTCATTGATTACCCCCCTGTCATTGATCACCCCCCTGTAAAGCTCCATTCAGATGTCCGCATGATTTTTACGGATCCACTGATAGATGGATCGGATCCGCAAAACGCATACGGACGTCTGAATGGAGCCTTACAGGGGCGTGATCAATGACTGTGGTGATCACCCCATATAGACTCCCTGATCACCCCCCTGTCATTGATTACCCCCCTGTCATTGATCACCCCCCTGTCATTGATCACCCCCCCCTGTTAGGCTGCATTCAGATGTCCGTATGATTTTTACGGATCCACGGATACATGGATGGGATCCGCAAAACACATACGGACATCTGAATGGAGCCTTATAGGGGGGTGATCAATGACAGGGGGGTGATCACCCCATATAGACTCCCTGATCACCCCCCTGTCATTGATCACCCCCCTGTCATTGATCACCCCTCTGTAAGGCTCCATTCAGACATTTTTTTGGCCCAAGTTAGCGAAAAAAAAAAAAAATTCTTACAAAGTCTCATATTCCACTAACTTGTGTCAAAAAATTAAATCTCACATGAACTCACCATACCCCTCACGGAATCCAAATGCGTAAAAATTGTTAGACATTTATATTCCAGACTTCTTCTCACGCTTTAGGGCCCCTAGAATGCCAGGGCAGTATAAATACCCCACATGTGACCCCATTTCGAAAAGAAGACACCCCCAGGTATTCCGTGAGGGGCATATTGAGTCCATGAAAGATTGAAATTTTTGTCCCAAGTTAGCGGAAAGGGAGACTTTGTGAGAAAAAAATAAATAAAATCAATTTCCGCTAACTTGTGCCAAAAAAAAAATTCGATGAACTCGCCATGCCCCTCATTGAATACCTTGGGGTGTCTTCTTTCCAAAATGGGGTCACATGTGGGGTATTTATACTGCCCTGGCATTCTAGGGGCCCTAAAGCGTGAGAAGAAGTCTGGGATCCAAAAAGCGTGAGAAGAAGTCTGGGATCCAAATGTCTAAAAATGCCCTCATAAATAGGAATGTGGGCCCCTTTGCGCATCTAGGCTGCAAAAAAGTGTCACACATGTGGTATCGTCGTACTCAGGAGAAGTTGGGGAATGTGTTTTGGGGTGTCATTTTACATATACCCATGCTGGGTGAGAGAAATATCTTGGCAAAAGACAACTTTTGCCATTTTTTTATACAAAGTTGGCATTTGACCAAGATATTTATCTCACCCAGCATGGGTATATGTAAAATGACACCCCAAAACACATTCCCCAACTTCTCCTGAATACGGAGATACCACATGTGTGAAACTTTTTTGCAGCCTAGGTGGGCAAAGGGGCCCACATTCCAAAGAGCACCTTTCGGATTTCACCGGCCATTTTTTACAGAATTTGATTTCAAACTCCTTACCACACATTTGGGCCCCTAGAATGCCAGGGCAGTATAACTACCCCACAAGTGACCACATTTTGGAAAGAAGACACCCCAAGGTATTCCGTGAGGGGCATGGCGAGTTCCTAGAATTTTTTTTTTTTGTCACAAGTTAGTGGAAAATGATAATTTTTTTATTTTTTTTTCCTTACAAAGTCTCATATTCAAGTAACTTGTGACAAAAAATAAAAACTTCCATGAACTCACTATGCCCATCAGCGAATACCTTGGGGTGTCTTCTTTCCAAAATGGGGTCACTTGTGGGGTAGTTATACTGCCCTGGCATTCTAGGGGCCCAAATGTGTGGTAAGGAGTTTGAAATCAAATTCTGTAAAAAATGACCGGTGAAATCCGAAAGGTGCTCTTTGGAATGTGGGCCCCTTTGCCCACCTAGGATGCAAAAAAGTGTCACACATGTGGTATCGCCGTACTCAGGAGAAGTTGGGGAATGTGTTTTGGGGTGTCATTTTACAAATACCCATGCTGGGTGAGAGAAATATCTTGGCAAAAGACAACTTTTCCTATTTTTTTACACAAAGTTGGCATTTGACCAAGATATTTATCTCACCCAGCATGGGTATATGTAAAATGACACCCCAAAACATATTCCCCAACTTCTCCTGAATACGGAGATACCACATATGTGACACTTTTTTTCTATGAACTCACTATGCCCATCAGCGAATACCTTAGGGTGTCTACTTTCCGAAATGGGGTCATTTGTGGGGTGTTTGTACTGTCTGGCCATTGTAGAACCTCAGGAAACATGACAGGTGCTCAGAAAGTCAGAGCTGCTTCAAAAAGCGGAAATTCACATTTTTGTACCATAGTTTGTAAACGCTTTAACTTTTACCCAAACCATTTTTTTTTTTACCCAAACATTTTTTTTTTTATCAAAGACATGTATAACAATAAATTTAGAGCAAAATTTATTTATGGATGTCGTTTTTTTTGCAAAATTTTACAACTGAAAGTGAAAAATGACATTTTTTTGCAAAAAAAATCGTTAAATTTTGATTAATAACAAAAAAAGTAAAAATGTCATCAGCAATGAAATACCACCAAATGAAAGCTCTATTATTGAGAAGAAAAGGAGGTAAAATTCATTTGGGTGGTAAGTTGCATGACCGAGCAATAAACAGTGAAAGTAGTGTAGGTCAGAAGTGTAAAAAGTGGCCTGGTCTTTCAGGGTGTTTAAGCCATAGGGGCTGAGGTGGTTAAGTAAGTGATTGACATGTTATAAAAAACTTTTTTGGGCAAATAGAACCACAGTGAGGTTTAATAAGGCCAGCTTAGGATTCTTCTTATTAGTTTGGACATGAGCATATGTTTCGGTTAGAGGGGTTAAATCTGATGACAGATTCCCTTTAAAAAAACACCCATTTAGGGCAAAAATCTTAATTTTGCAGTCTTTGCTGCATATGTCATTGTGAGATGCACCCTTTAGATACTGTTGTTCTATTCTGCTATAAAAAAACACCCATTTTGTGCAAAAATCTTAGTTTACGGCCTTGTCTGCATCTGTATGTGTGAGATATACAGTATATTCTGCTATTAAAAAAACACCCATTTAGAGCAAGATACTAATTTTTAGAAATATGAGGAGAGCGTCAAATAAGGGACGTGGCCCCAGTCGTGGTGCTGCTGGTGGAGCTCCTGTTGCAGGGAGAGGTCGTGGTCAATCTGTGCCAGCTACACGCTCAAGTGAAACACCTTCCTCAGGTGCGAGTAGGCGATAGCATCTTCAGCGGTATTTGGTCAGGCCTAATGCGGCTCTACGAATGTTGAGGCCAGAACAAGTACAGGCGATAGTAGATTAGATTGCTGACAGTGCCTCCAGTTCCTTTACATTGTCTCCCACCCAGTCTCCTGCTGAAAGATCAGAGTGGGCACCTGCAGCCGATGTCCATCAGTCTTTCACCTCACCCCCTTGCAAATCAGCCAAGCAGTCTGAGCCCCAAGTCATGCAGCAGTCTCTTTTGCTTTTTGATGACTCTGTTAGCAGGGTTTCCCAGGGCCATCCACCTATCCCTGCCCCAGAAGTGGAAGAGATTGAGTGCACCGATGCCCAACCACTTATGTTTCAAGATGAGTACATGGGAGGACCATCGCAGCATGTCTCGGATGATGACGAAACACAGGTGCCAACTGCTGGGGCTTTCGAAAGTGTGCAGACTGACAAGGAGGGCAGGGGTGAAGACTGGGTGGAAGATGATTTGGAGGATGATGAGGTCCTTGACCCCACATGGAATCAAGGTCATGCGAGTGACCTATGTAGTTCGTAGGAAGAGGCGGTGGTCGCACGGAGCCACCAGCACAGCAGAAGAGGGAGCAGGGTGCAAAAGCGGAGTGGCCATCCCCTAGACAGTACACCTGCTACTGCCCACTGTAGCAAGGGACCGAGCACACCAAAGCAAGCTCCAAGGAGTTCCCAGGCGTGGCAGTTCTTCAGACAATGTGCTGAGGACAAGACACGAGTGGTTTGCACGCTGTGCAATCAGAGACTGAAGCAAGGCATAAAAGTTCTCAACTTGAGCACGAGCTGCAGTGGAGTAGACACCTCAAAAACCAAGAAAGGTCTCTGGCTCCTCCTGCTTCCTCTTGTGCTGCAGTCTCGGCTTCCTCATCCACCTCTGGAGTGACAGTGCCACCTGCCAGCCCGCAAACAGAGGATCTGCCAGCAACACCACCACCTGCGTCACCAAGTATCTCCACAATGTCCCACGAAAGCGTTCAGCTCTCCATCTCCCAAACACTGGAGCTGAAGAGGAAGTACCCCCCTACCCACCCGCGATCCCTGGGCCTGAATACCAGCATTTCAAAATTACTGGCCTTTGAAATGCTGTCATTCCGTCTGGTGGAGACGGAGAGTTTTAAAGGCCTTATGGTGGTGGCTGTCCCACAGTACATCGTGCCCAGCCGCCACTACTTTTCCAGGCGAGCCATCCCTTCCCTGCACAACCACTTGGGGGGGAAAATCAGGTGTGCACTGCGCAACGCCATCTGTGGCAAGGTGCACCTCACTATGGATACGTGGACCAGTAAGCACGGTCAGGGACGTTATATCTCCATAACAGCACACTGGGTAAATGCAGTGGCGGCTGGGCCTGAGGCGGATAGCAGTTTGGCGCATGTCCTTCCACCACTGAGGATTGCAGAGCGCTTCAGTTTGCCTCCTGTTGCTTCCTACTTCGCTTCCTCATCCTCTACCGGCTCCTCATCCGTTCAACGTAACACCTTCACCACCAACTTCAGCACAGCCAGGTGTAAACGACAGCAGGCAGTTTTAAGACTTATCTGTTTGGGGGACAAACCCCACACCGCTCAGGAGCTGTAGACGGGCCTTGAACAACAGACCGATGAGTGGTTGGTGCCAGTGAGCCTCAAGCCCGGCCTGGTAGTGAGCGATAATGGGCGAAATCTTGTAGCAGCTCTGGGACTAGCCGGTTTGACGCACATCCCTTGCCTGGAGCATGTGCTGAATTTGGTGGTGCAGAGATTCCTTAAAAATTACACCGATATGTCACAGCTGCTGCATTAAGTGCGGGCCGTCTGTGCGCGCTTTCGGCGTTCTAACCCTGCTGCTGCTCGCCTGTCAGCGCTGCAGCGTAACTTCGGCCTTTCCGCTCACTGCCTCATATGCGACGTGCCCACAAGGTGGAACTCCACCTTGCACATGCTGGCCAGACTCAGACTGTGCGAGCAGCAGCAGGCGATAGTGGAGTTTCAGCTGCAGCACGCACGGGTGAGTCGCTCGGCGGAACAGCACCACTTCACCACCAATGACTGTGTCCCTATTTCAAGACCTGTGTTCCTTGTTGCCTGTTTCTAGTACTCCACCAACATGGCCAGTGCCGGTAACGCCGTTCTCAGCGTTACTATCCCACTTCTATGCCTCCTTAAAAAACAGCTGCTGGCGATGATGGAAAAGGATGTGGCACAGAAGGAGGAGGAGGAAGAGGGATTATTACGTAGGGTTTCCAGCCAGTCATTCACAAGTGGCTCAGAGTGTGGGTTCCTGCACCCACAAACACCAGGTACGAGGTTGAGGATGAGGAGATGGAGGAGGAGTAACCTTGTTCACATCGGGGTGGCACCCAGACCAGCTCATGGCCATCACTGGTGCATGGCTGGGGGGATACAGAGGACACAGACGATACACCCCCCACAGATGACAGCTTGTCATTGCCTCTGTGCAGCCTGGCACCCATGAGCAATTACATGCTACAGTGTCTCCGCAACGACCGCCGAGTTGCCCACATTCTAACTTGTGCTGATTACTGGATGGCCACGCTACTAGATCCCCGTTGCAAGGACAACATACCGTGCTTAATTCCCTCACTGGAGCGTGATCGTAAGATACGCGAGTACAAGCGGACCCTGGTAGACATTGGTGGCATTCCCACCTGACAGCGGGGGCTCAGTGGAAGCACAAGGTGAAGGCAGAGGAAGAGGTCACCAACCCAGCTGGGGCACCGCCAACACTTCAGAAGGCAGGGTTAGCATGGCTGAAATGTTGAAAAGCTTTGTCAGCACGCCACAACAACCAGCACCACCAGCTGATATGGAACGTCTAAGCAGTAGGCAGCATTTCACCAACATGGTGGAGCAGTATGTGTGCACACGCCTACACGCACTGAATGACAGATCTGCCCGCTTCAACTTCTGGGTCTTGCCCTTTACGTCCTGGAGGTGCTGGCCTGCCCTGCAGCCAATGTATTATCTAAACGTGTGTTTTGAATGGCAGGGGGCGTTATCGCAGACAAGCGCAGCCGCCTGTCCACAGCCAATGTGGACAAGCTCACGTTCATTAAAATGAACCAAGCATGGATCCCACAGGACTTGTCCGTACCTTGTGCAGAATAGACATGTATTCCGGAATTAACCAGCCATTGTTATACTACAGCGCAATTGCTCATTCTTGTATTTTGGATAATTCACACTCTTTTGGAGTGTACCCTATTAAAAAATATATATATAAATTTAAACCAAAAACCAGTGTTGGCTACCTCGTCCTCCTCCATCGCCGCTTCCACCTACACCGCTACGTCCACCGCCTCCTCAAACTCCTACTCCATATGGACCTTTACCTCATAAATCAAGTTTTTTATTTTTTTTATTTGTACGTATTTAATTTTATTTTATGTCATTTCACTAATTTGTCTGTTAAATTTTCGGGTGAAATTCACCAATTTTTGGGTGTGATATACCCCTGCTCTACCTAGTAGACAGGTAACATTTCACTAATTTGTCTGTTACACATTCGGGTGAAATTCACCAATTTTTGGGTGTGATTACCACTGCTATACCTAGTAGACAGGTAAAGAAATTTCACTAATTTGTCTGTTACATTCTTGGGTGACATTTGACCATTTTTGCCGTGATTAAACCCCTGCTCTGCATAGGTGATAGGGACCTAAATTTCTAAAAATCATCTGTTACAAGGTGACATTTTACCAATTTTGGCGTATACAAAACCCCTGCTCTGCATAGGTGACAGGGAATTACATTTCAAAAATTCTTCTTTCATTCAATGCTTAAACTTTAATAACTTGTGCTTCAATAATTTGTCCCACTTTTCCGCTCGATCATATTTAATAAAAAAAAAAAAATACCTCCCTTGGATGTGGTCTCTCTTTCTCGCGCTACCTCTCCGGCGTGGAACCCTGATTCGCCGATAACTGTGATCAACATGGTAGGCTCAGAAAAGAACAATGAAAGTTGATAGAGAAGATATCCAAATGGATCGTGGACGCCACAGTGACGTGCGGTCAGGCAGAAATTATCTAGAGTCAACAAAGCGGCAGCAGGGCCTCTCTTGTCTAACGTTTCCAAATCCTAAATACCCCAGTGACATTCCCTATAATTTTTTATTAATCATTTCAATAACAGGGAATATTAAGAGTCCTGTATTGTTATTTATCGTCACTACCTCCCCAAGTCAGGAGTGGGTACCGTAATTGCCTCGCGCCCCCTCCTTTCCTTCAATACTTCTGCTTTAATAACTTTTCCCATTTTTCCGCCCAATCACAATTTAATTTTATCCATTGATCTCCCTTGGATGTGGTCTCTCTTTCTCACGCTCCCTCTCCGCAGTGGAACCCTGATTCGCCGATAACAACATGGTAGGTTCAGAAAATAGCATCGAAAGTTGATAGAGAAGATATACAAATGGATCGTGGACGTCACGGTGACGTGCGACATGGTGGGGCAGTCTGTATGCACACGCCTACACAAACTGATTGATGGGTCTCCAAATTGGGCACATGGCCTGATCTTGCCATTTATGCCTTTGAGGTGCTGGCCTGCACTGCAGCTAGTGTATTGTCTGAACGTGTGTTTAGCACGACTGGAGGGGGTTATATTTCCCAATGTTTTGGGGTGTACCCTAATTTAAAAAAATAAAAATACATTTAAAACCAAAAAGCAGTGTAGGCTACCTCCTTCTCCTCCACTGCCGCTTCCACCTACACCGCCACATCCACCGCCTCCCCAACTTCCTACTACATATGGACCTCGTCCTCCTAGATCAAGATTATTATTTTTTATGTTTACGTATTTTATGTTATTTAAAGTCATTTCCCCATTCACATTTGTTTGAAGAGCACTTGCCATGCTCTTAACCACATTGTCATTTCATTTGCAGCTTTCTAGCCCTTTCCATGACATTTTTACAGCCATTTTAATGGGGTTCAGGTTCGGGGTCAAGTTCTGGTCCCGAACTCGAACTTTTTTGTGAAGTTCGGCTGAACCCGTCAAACCCGAACATCCAGGTGTCCGATTAACTCTATTAGCTTGTCCATTGCATGTAAGTACTGTCCTGAACTGTTGGGCTTCCAGGCACAAACTCTGTTTGTTAGAGAATAAATTAGGTCCACTCTTTGGCTGAGAAATAAGATCACAAGGACCTTATCTGATATATAATGAAAATCATTACCACAGTCCTTCAGGGTTTATATAAGCCAATACTGAGGCAGCCAAGTTCAGTCAGAATGACCTAGCGCTCAACCTACCTGGGCCGTATGGGCAATACCGGAAGCCAGTGGACAAATTACAGGAGCGTAAGGTCCGTCTCACAGCAATCTCCCAGTAACCTCCAGCATGTGACCATGCATTCAGTGGGAGGAGGGAGAGAGCTCTGAGCCCCACCCAAGACTGACTCAAATAGCCCAGGCCTCACATGTGCACCAGAATGCTGCCTATGGATGAAAATAAAGGCACATTCAGACTAGGGGTTTCTACACATCCAAAAAATTCTATATACAAACTACAGATTGGTGTGGTATTAAAAAGCAGGAAGTGCTCAACCCCGTATGCAGTGGTGCATCTATACCGGGGGGCAGATCCTGCACTTGTGGTCTGCTGCTAATGGCAGTGTATAACGGAACGCCTAGCACCCCGACCGGGTACCTCCGTTGCTCCTAGTGCTTCCAGAGGACTCCAAGCACTCCACTTGACACCGTCAGCACTGCAGACCCCATGAACCGCTCCTAAATGCAGAGACAGGAACCAGGAACAAGCTCTTACAAGAGCTTATACTCAGGGGAGTATTGTGATATAGCAATCCCCAAGAGTGTAGTTATCCCATTCCCCAAACATGAGCCAAAACTTCATGAAGGTATAAAAACAGGAACTCTCTTTATTTTAACACAGAAGCATTTTATACACATCTTCCAACAAGGTTACCACCCACAGGGTTTTGTAAAAACAGCCAATAACCACGTACAATACACTCAGACACTCCCACACAAAATCCTCCCCTCTGCCCGTGATAGAATTACCTCACACTGGGTTGATGCATTCATCACAGGCAGGCGAATACACAATATCCTCTGTCCTGGAGACAACCGAGAAGTAATTCAATTATCTCTCAGGACAAAGGACATCGCCAATACACACAGAGAGACAATGGAACAGACCTCCCTACTCAACGTATACAATGTCCCACCCTTTTCAATACACATAGACATTTAACATCCCAAAATGGCACGAATTAGACCAGGGTTCAAGTTAGTCCAAGTCCTTTGTGAACAAATGAGGCCTGGCTGATGAGAGGGCCCATAATCCTGGGGCAAGAGGCTAGTAGCCAGGCCCCTACAAAACCCAGTGGTGAGGTTGGTTTCGCCACACAGTGAGTTGGATGTTTCCTATCTGTGCCATCGTCCATCCTCTCGCAGTTCTGACCAGGGGGCCCTCTGCTCTCACTTTCCACTGCCATGGCTGCTGGGAAGGGGTGGGGTGGCAGGAACAGTACCAGCTACATCACCAGCAGACTGAGTCTAGAGTCGCTGATGGGCAGCTTTCTTCACCTGCCTAGTGAAGAAACTACTCACCAGCAGCTAGACATAGAGTGGAACCTGAACCAGCAGTTGGTGGCATACTTGGAGTGCACCCTGCCAGCCATCATTAAAGATCCGCCGGACTACTGGGCAGCCAAACTGGATTTGTGGCCACAACTGGCTGAGTTTGCCCTAGAAAAGCTGCCCTGCCCGGCCAGTAGTGTGGCATCAGAGTGGTGTTTAGTGTGGCGGGGCCATAGTTACCCCAAGAAGAACTCACCTGTCCACTCAAAATGTGGAGAGACTGACCTTTTGTCAAGATGAATCAGGTGTGGATCAGCCAGGATTTCCACCCACCAATGCCTGATGCATTAGACTAGATCATCCATGGTGCCACACCAATACTTTGACAAAAGAGACCGGTTTCTTCTGGCTAGTGGCTACCTGCCTCAGCTACTATTCTGATGCTGCCACCCACCTGATGCCACACTTCTGATGCCAAGTGCTCCTTCCTTCACCCTCCATCTTCAGCTGGTACTGGTATTGCCAACCATCTCCCCACTCTGTCACCAGTTCACACTGTGTTCTCCTCATGCTGCTGCCACCTCCACACTATGTCACCTTGTCACTCTGTGGCCTCCTGATGCTGCCACCACCTCCAGACTCTGACATTGGGCCACCCTGTGGTCTCCTCATGTTGCTGCCACCTCACAACTATGTCACCTTGCCACTCTATTGTCTCCTTATGCTGCTGCCACTTCCACACTATGTCACATTGCCACTCTGTGGCCTCTTCATGCTGTACGTGTGAGATACACCCTTTAGATACTGTTTTTCTATTCTGCTGTTAAAAGAACACCCATTTAGGGCAAAAATCTTAATTTTGCAGCCTTTGCTGCATCTGTCATTGTGAGATACACGCATTAGATACTATTGTTCTATTCTGTTATTAAAAAAACACCCATTTTTGGCAATAAACATAATTTGCGGCCGTGTCTGCATCTGTACGTGTGAAATTCAAGCGTTATATACTGTACTGTCCTATTCTGTTATTAAAAAAACACCCTTTTTGGGCAAAGGACCTAATATTGCAGCCTTTGCTGCATCTGTTATTGTTAAAACAAGCTTTAAATACTTCAATAATTTTCTGGGTTTGAAAAAACACAATTTTTTTGCAAAACCCTCCATCTGGGGCCTCTGCTGTATTAGTCAGTGTGCAATTTAAGTTAGAAATACAGCTTAAATTTTCTGGGTTTTAAAAAACACCCATTTTTTGCAATTCCCTCCATCTGGGGCCTCTGCCGCATTAGTCATTGTTCAAGTTAAGCTAGAAATACAGCTATAATTTTCTGGGTTTTAACCCCTTAAGGACCGGGTTCATTTTCACCTTAAGGACCAGACCATTTTTTGCAAATCTGACCAGGGTCACTTTATGTGTGAATAACTTTAAAACGCTTTTACTTATCCAGGCCATTCTGATATTGTATTTTCGTCTCATATTGTATTTCATGACACTGGTAAAATGGAGTAAAAAATTTTTTTTTTTATTTATAAATAAAATACAAAATTTACCAAAAATTTGGAAAAATTTGCAAATTTCCAAGTTTCAATTTCTCTACTTCTATAATACATAGTAATATTGCCAAAAATAGTTATTACTTTACATTCCCCATATGTCTACTTTATATTTGGATCATTTTGGGAATGCTATTTTATTTTTTGGGGACGTTACAAGGCTTAGAAGTTTTGAAGCAAATCTTGAATTTTTCAGAAATTTTCTAAAACCCACTTTTTAAGGACCAGTTCAGGTCTGAAGTCACTTTGTGAGGCTTACATAATAGAAACCACCCAAAAACTTTGTTAACCCTTTAGGTGTTCCACAAGAGTTATTGGCAAATGGAGATGAAATTTGAGAATTTAAATTTTTTGGCAAATTTTCAATTTTAATCAATTTTTTTCCAGTAACAAAGCAAGTGTAGACAGCCAAACAAAACTCAATATTTATTGCCCTGATTCTGTAGTTTGCAGAAACACCCCATATCTGGCTGTAAACTACTGTATGAGCACACGGTAGGGCGTAGAGGGAAAGGTGCACCGTGTGGTTTTTGGAAGGCAGATTTTGTTGGACTGGTTTATTTACACCATGTCCCATTTGAAGCCTCCCTGATGCATCCCTAGATTAGAAACTCCATAAAAGTGACACCATCTGAGAAACTACACCTCTCAAGGTATTCAAAACTGGTTTTACAAACTTTGTTAACCCTTTAGGTATTCCACAAGAATTTATGGAGAATAGAGATATAAAATTTAAAAATTTCACTTTTTTGGCAGATTTTCCATTTTAATAATTTTTTTCCAGTTACAAACCAAGGGTTAACAGCCAAACAAAACTCAATATTTATGGCTCTGATTCTGTAGTTTGAAGAAACACCACATATATGGCCGTAAACTACTGTACGGGCACACGGTAGGGCGTAGAGGGAAAGGTGCGCCGTGTGGTTTTTGGAAGGCAGATTTTGTTGGACTGGTTTATTTACACCATGTCCCATTTGAAGCCCCCCTGATGCACCCCTAGAGTAGAAACTCCATAAAAGTGACCCCATCTAAGAAACTACACCCCTCAAGGTATTTAAAACTGGTTTTCAAATTTTGTTAACCCTTTAGGTGTTCCACAAGAATTAATAAAAAATAGAGATAAAATTTCAAAATTTCACTTTTTTGGCAGATTTTCCATTTTAATATTTTTTTTCCAGTTACAAAGCAAGAGTTAACAGTCAAACAAAACTCAATATTTATGGCTCTGACTCTGTAGTTTACAGAAACACCCCATATGTGGTTGTAAACTGCTGTACGGGGACACAGCAGGGCGCAGAAGGAAAGGAATGCCATACGGTTTTTGGAAGGCAGATTTTGCTGGACTGGTTTTTTGACACCATGTCCCATTTGAAGCCCCCCTGATGCATCCCTAGAGTAGAAACTTAGAAAAAAGTGACCCCATTTTAGAAACTACGGGATAGGATGGCAGTTTTGTTGGTACTATTTTAGGGTACATATGATTTTTGGTTGCTCTATATTACACTTTTTGTGAGGCAAGGTAACAAGAAATAGCTGTTTTGGCACCGTTTTTATTTTTTGTTATTTACAACATTCATCTGACAGGTTAGATCATGTGGTATTTTTATAGAGCAGGATGTCATGGACGCAACAATACCAAATAAGTTTCAGTTTTACATAACAAAGCATAAAAAATAAAAAAAAGATTCTACTGTCCTGTATAGGGGCTCATTTTTTCGGGATGAGATGACGGTTTGATTGGCACTATTTTGGGGTGCGTATGACTTTTTGATCGCTTGCTATTATACTTTTTGTGATCTAAGGTGACAAAAAATTGCTTTTTGTACACTGTTTTTATTTTTTATTTTTTACGTTATTCACCTGAGGGGTTAGTTCATGTGATATTTTTATATAAAAGGTTATTACGGACGAGGAGATACCTAATATATATACTTTTTTTAATTTATGTAAGTTTTACACAATGATTTAATTTTTGAAACAAAAAAAAATCATGTTTTTGTGTCTCCATAGTCTGAGAGCCATAGTTTTTTCAGTTTTTGGGCGATTATCTTAGGTAGGATCTAATTTTTTGTGGGATGAGATGACAGTTTGATTGGCACTATTTTTGGGTATGTATGACTTTTTGATCGCTTGCTATTACACTTTTTGTGATGTAAGGTGACAAAAAATTGCTTTTTTTACACTTTTTTTTTTTTTACAGTATTCATCTGAGGGGTTAGGTCATGTGATATTTTTATAGAGCAGGTTAATACTTATTATATATACTTTTTTTTATTTATGTAAGTTTTACACAATAATATCATTTTTGAAACAAAAAAATATCATGTTTTAGTGTCTCCATATTCTGAGAGCCATCGTTTTTACAGTTTTTGGGTGATTGTCCTATGTAGGGGCTCATTTTTTGCGGGATGAGGTGACTGTTAGATTGGTACTATTTTTGGGGGCATCACTTTTAGTGATGTAAGTTGACAAAAATTGAATTTTTTTACACAGTTTTTATTTTTCATGGTGTCTATCGGATGGGGTGGATCATGTGATATATTTATAGAGCTGTTCGTTACGGACTCGTGATACCTAATATTTTTTTCTGTTTTTTTCATTTTTTTTGAAGAAAATCAGGGAAATGGGGCGTGTTTTTTTTTTTTTTTACTTGAAACGTTATATTTTTAGTCAAAACACTTTTTTTTACTATTTTATTTTAAACGTTATTTCTGTCCCACTCTTTTGGGGGTATGATCCCCTCTGCAATGCATTACAATACATCTGCATTGTAATTCATTGGCTGTTAGTGTATGACACTGAGTCATACACTAACAGGTTGCCTAGGAGACCCAGCCTGAGGCTGGATCTCCTAGGCTCCCGTAAAAGGCAGTTCCCGATGCCGTGCAAGGCATTGGCAGCCTCTGCATGGCATCTGGCTGCCTTGTCACGTATCGGGTCCCCGCCACAGCAGCGCTGGGACTCGATGCGATTACTCACCTGCCGTAAACCACTTCTATGTCGCGGTCAGCGCGGAACGCGGCATAGAAGAGGTTAATCCTCCGACATCGCTGTAAACGGCAATGCCGGCGGATACAGCAGGGGCCCGGCTACCAGGGACTGCCGTACCCCTGCAGTTATCGGGCGCGCACCGCTCCGGTGCCCGTCCGATCATCCCACCGTGCATGTACGGTGGAATGCATTCTGGCAATGCATCCCCCACCGTACATGTACCGCGTTCTGCGCTAAGGGGTTAAAAAACACCCATTTAGGGCAAAAATCTTAATTTTGCAGCATTTGCTGCATCTGTCATTGTGAGATACACCCTTTACATACTGCTGTGCTATTCTGATATTTAAAAAAATGACCATTTTGGGCAAAATACTTAATTTGTGGCCTTGTCTGCATCTTTACGTGTGAGATACACACTTTAGATACTGCTGTGCTATTCTGGTATTAAAAAAACCACCCATTTTGGGCAAAATACTTAATTTGCAACCTTGTCTGCATCTGTAAGTGTGAGATACACCCTTTAGATACTGCTGTGCTATCCTGGTATTAAAAAAAACACCCATTTAGGGCAAAAATCTTAATTTTGCAGCCTTTGCTGCATATGTCATTGTGAGATACACCCTTTACATACTATTGTTCTATTCTGCAATTTAAAAAAACACCCATTTAGGGAAAAAATGATAATTTGTCAGCCTTTGCTGCATCTGTATGTGTAAGATACAGCCTTTAGATACTGTTGTTCAATTTTTTATTAAAAAAACACCAATTTTGGGCAAAAAACTTAATTTGCGGCCGTGTCTGCATCTGTACGTGTGAAATTCAAGTGTTATATACTGCTGTCCTATTCTGTTATTAAAAAAAAACACCCTTTTTGGGCAAAGTACTATATTGCAGCCTTTGCTGCATCTGTTATTGTTAAAACAAGCTTTAACCCCTTAAGGACTCAGCCCTATTTCACGTTAAGGACTTGGCCATTTTTTGCAAATCTGACCAGTATCACTTTAAGTGCTGATAACCTTAAAACGCTTTGACTTACCCAGGCCGTTCTGAGATAGTTTTTTCGTCACATATTGTACTTCATGACACTGCTAAAATTGGGTAAAAAAAAAATCATTTTTATTTATAAAAAAATACCAAATTTACCAAAAATTTGTAAAAAATTGCAAATTTCCAAGTTTCAATTTCTCTACTTCTATAATACATAGTAATACCTCCAAAAATAGTTATTACTTTACATTCCCCATATGTCTACTTCATGTTTGGATCATTTTGGGAATGATATTTAATTTTTTGGGGATGTTACAAGGCTTAGAAGTTTAGAAGCAAATCTTGAAATTTTTCAGAAATTTTCAAAAACCCAATTTTTAGGGACCAATTCAGGTCTGAAGTCACTTTGTGAGGCTTACATAATAGAAACCACCCATGAATGACCCCATTCTAGAAACTACACCCCTCAAGGTATTCAAAACTGATTTTACAAACGTCGTTAACCCTTTAGGTGTTCCACAAGAATTAATGGAAAATAGAGATACAATTTCAAAATTTCACTTTTTTGGCAGATTTTCCAGTTACAAAGCAAGGGTTAACAGCCAAACCAAACTCAATATTTATGGCCCTGATTCTGTAGTTTACAGAAACACCCAATATGTGGTCGTAAACTAGTGTACGGGCACACAGCAGGGTGCAGAAGGAAAGGAATGCCATACGGTTTTTGGAAGGCAGATTTTGCTGGACTGGTTTTTTTGACACCATGTCCCATTTGAAGCCCCCCTCATGCACCCCTAGAGTAGAAACTCCAAAAAAGTGGCCCCATTTTAGAAACTACGGGATAGGCTGGCAGTATTGTTGGTACTAGTTTAGGGTACATATGATTTTTGGTTGCTCTATATTACACTTTTTGTGAGGCAAGATAACAAAAAATAGCTGTTTTGGCACCGTTTTTATTTTTTGTTATTTACAACATTCATCTGACATGTTAGATCATGTGATATTTTTATAGACCTGGTTGTCGCGGATGCGGCGATACCTAATATGTATACCTTTCTTTATTTATGTAAGTTTTACACAATGATTTCTTTTTTGAAGCAAAAAAAATCATGTTTTAGTGTTTCCATAGCCATAAGTTTTTCAGTTTTTGGGCGATTACCTTGGGTAGGGTATGATTTTTGCGGGATGAGATGACGGTTTTATTGGCACTATTTTGGGGTGCGTGTGACTTTTTGATCGCTTGCTATTACACTTTTTGTGATGTAAGGTGACAAAAAATTGTATATTTAGCACAGTTTTCTTTTTTTTTTTTTTGCGGTGTTCATCTGAGGGGTTAGGTCATGTGATATTTTTATAGAGCCGGTCGATACGGACGCAGAAATACCTAATATGTATATATACTTTTTTTTTTATGTAAGTTTTACACAATGATTTCATTTTTGAAGCAAAAAAAATCATGTTTTACTGTTTTCATAGTCTGAGAGCCATAATTTTTTCAGTTTTTGGGCGATTACCTTGGGTAGGGTATGATTTTTGCGGGATGAGATGACGGTTTTATTGGCACTATTTTGGGGTGCATATGCCTTTTTGATCGCTTGCTATTACACTTTTTGTGATATAAGGTGACAAAAAATGGTTTATTTAGCAGTTTTTATTTTTTACGGGGTTCATCTGAGGGGTTAGGTCATGTGATATTTTTATAGAGCCGGTCGATACGGACGCGGCGATACTTAATATGTATACTTTTTTTTTTATTTATGTAAGTTTTTCACAATAATATCATTTTTGAAACAAAAAAAAATCATGTTTTAGTGTCTCCATATTCTGAGAGCCATAGTTTTTACAGTTTTTGGGCGATTATCTTAGGTAGGGTCTCATTTTTTGCGGGATGAGATGATCGTTTGAATGGTACTATTTTGGCGTACATACCACTTTTTTGATCACTTTTATTACCTTTTTTTGGAAGTAAGGTGAGCAAAATTTCAATTTCATCATAGTTTTTATTTTTTATTTTTTATGGCATTCACCGTGCGGGAAATGTAACATGACCCTTTTATAGATCGGGTCGTTACGGACGCGGTGATATATAACATGTGTAGGGAATTTTATTTCTTTAATTTTTTTTCACTTTTTTAACATTTTTTTTTTACCCAGACCCACTTGGTTCTTGAAGATCCAGTGGGTCTGATGTCTGTATAATACAGTACAGTACATAATATAGTGTACTGCACTGTATTTCACTCACACTTTGTCTGAACAGATCTCTGCCTTTAGCACAGATCTGTTCAGCACCATGGACAGCAGGATGCCTGAGAAGGCGTCCTGTTGCCTTGGGAACCTTCCTCGTCTCCCACAACTGAGCAGACGGGGAAGGGGAGGGAGGAGGGCTCCCTCCCTCTGTCACCCCATCCTGTCCGGGGGCTGCAAAGGCACAGCAGCCCCCCGATGGGAGAGGGAGCGAGCTCCCTCTCTTCACCTCTTCCATACAGTGGTCCCTACGGACTGCGGCATGGAAGGGGTTAAAACAGCGAACATCTGCACAGATGTCTGCCGTTTGAATCGGAGTGTCAGCAATGAGCTGACACTCTGATTCAACCGCTCATCCATCCTAAAAATAAACGGGGGGCGGGCGGAAGGTCACGCACCCGCCCCCCACACTGCCGCACGCCTCCCGTCCGCCTCCCGCACCGCCCGCAATCCTCCCCCCCGCTGCGCCCGCAAGCACAAAAACACAGAGGGCTGCAGGGGAGGGTTAACTTTCAAAAATATAGGCACTTTGAGGTTTCTGATCCCTGAGGTCACGAACCGCAGGGATCAGAAACTTACATAAGCGCTAAAAACCGTAGGTCTGAATTGACCTGCGGTTTGTAGCGATCGGCAATGCGGGGGGGTCACAGGACCCCCCTAGGCATTGTCACAGGGTTCCTGCTGAATGATTTCAACAGGCACCCTGTTCTGATCACTGCCGGCTGTGCGGCAGTGATCAAAACTACACAGGGAGTACCGGTACGTCCTGGGTCCTTAAGGACTCGGGAAACAGGGCGTACCGGTACGTCATAAGTCCTTAAGGGGTTAAATACTTCAATCATTTTCTGGTGTTTTTTGCAATATCCTCCATCTGGGGCCTCTGCCGCATTAGTCAGTGTGCAATTGAAGCTAGAATTACAGCTATAATTTTCTGTGTTTTAAAAAACACCCATTTAGGGCAAAAATCTTAATTTTGCAGCCTTTGCTGCATCTGTCATTGTGAGATACACCCTTTAGATAGTGCTGTGCTATTCTGGCTTAAAATAACACCCATTTAGGGCAAAAAAACTAAATTTTGCAGCCTTTGCTGCATCTGTCATTGTGAGATACACCCTTTATTTATTTTTTTATTTTATGTTTTATTTATTTATTTTTTCAAAAAAGCTTTATTGAAAAATATATATCTGCTACAATTGTAACAATTCTATGATGAAGGAGTAATCACCAGTTATGAAAAGAGTTGCTTTGGTAACAACATAACAACATTAAGATGTATATCATGTAGACTCTTGTCATGTAGACTTTTGTATCCAGGCTCTGAAAAAGGATTGTAGGTATCATAATACGAGAACAGCAGGGGTGACTTCACTAGTGATGACCTCTAAAGGATCTCCAGTTTTCCCATAGAATTCTAAATTTGTGGTGGGATCTGTTTTCCCAAGCCACTATCTCCCCAAATCTTTAGAGTCAACCTTATTAAACCAATGGTCTAAGGAGGGAAGATCTGAAGACAACCAATGTGTAGGGATTAGGAGTCGGGCGGATACAATTAGATTCCTAAAGAGGGAGGGAATTTTTGTTTTATGGTCATGGGACAGACCCAGGAGAGCCAACAATGGCGAGGGGGTGATATTTGAGTTACAGATTTCATTACTTTTTTTTATAGATATTATCCCACCATTTAAGGATAAGAGGGCAAGACCACCAGATATGAAACATTGTACCTCGACCCTCGCCGCATCTCCAGCAGACGTCTGATCCATTACTATTATAATGGTAGGTACTATCTGGTGTCTATACCATCTTGTTAGCACTTTATATCCATTTTCCTGGATTCTGGTACATCTTGAGGATGTGTGTGGTGTTTTAAAAAGGATGAGCTGATCCTCAGGTGAGAAATGGGCTCCCATATCTTTCTCCCACTGGCTTATGAAGGAGGGTTTGGGAGGTATAATGGTCATACTAAGATATCTGTATAGTGAGGATATAGGTTTCCTCGGGGGAGAGTGGTTGTAAATTAAGCTTTCAAACCAGGTGAGAGGTCTGAGGAGAGAGCTTAAAGGGATATTTTTGTTGATATAGGAAATCAGAAAAGAGAGCATGTGAGGCTGGGACTTGATCGCAGGGAGGGAGGACATAAGTGAGCCCTGATCTACTATTTCTTTCCCGAGAATAAAGTAAGGATAGGTATTTCAGAGTTAAGTAGAACTTTGGGGACACTTTGTCTGAGTTCTAGAGGGGCTAAACTTATCACATCTCTGATCTGAGCAAGGGGAGAGGGTGAAGGAAAGCCCCAATTTGAGTTTTTGAACCATTTCCAAGCTCCAAAAGTGGCTGCCACCAAAGGGTTGTATTTAAAGGCTAAAATGTTATTATGGTTAGGATCCACTAGAAGGCCTCTAAGGGTCGAGAGAGATTCTGGGGTCTCCATACCAACCCAGGACTTCTGATCAGGGCATCTAAGCCAGTCCAAGACTCTGGAAAGAAGGATGGCTTTATTATATAATAGGGGGTTTGGAAGGCCTATACCACCCTGAGTTCTGGGTCTCTGTAAAGTATTAATATTAATTCTCGCTTTTTTGCCATTCTATATGAAGGAGCGGATGGATTTCTCCAGGGATTGAAAAAAGGAGTTGGGTATTGGAATGGGAAGGACCTGTAGGAGGTAGTTTAGTCTGGGTAGGACAAGTGACATGGCCATATTTTTACGTCCAAACCATGAAAGTAGAGGGGGGTTAAGAGCTTCTAATTGGTTTTTGATTGCGCTAAGTAGAGGGAGATAATTAAGTTTAAATAGGGAAGGGAGATCTTGGCAAATTTTAACTCCTAAGTATGTTATGTAGGGCGATTCCCAATTGAAAGAGGAGGAGAGGATTTGTTTGGATCTGAGTCTGGGGCTGAGCCCCATGCTAAGAATGTGGGATTTTTTCATGTTTATTTTAAAGTTGGAGAGGAAGTTAAATTTCTCCAAAATAGAGTAAATAAGCTGGAGAGAGCTTTTTGGGTTGGAGGAAATTATCAGGAGGTCATCAGCAAAAGCTGCTACCTTATGGTCCTGATTTCCTAGTTTAAGGCCTTTTATATTGTTCTCTGATCGTATGAGAACAAGGAGTGGTTCTATTATCAAAACTAAGATCAGGGGGGAGAGAGGGCAGCCCTGTCTTGTCCCATTTCTTATGGAAAATGGTTGTGAGGTAGTGTCATTGATCAGCACCGATGCCGAGGCATTAGTGTACATAGCTTGGATAGCGCGTATAAAGGCGACTGGAATTCCAAACTGCTTCAGAGTGCTGTACATGAATTTCTAGTGAACTCGGTCGAACGCTTTCTCGGCATTGGTGCTGACCAGGACTAGGGGGAGGTGGTGTTTCGAGGCGTGGAGCAGGACGTTCAATACCCTGGCTGTGTTATCCTTTCCCTCCCTACCTTTAATAAAACCTGTTTGGTCTCTATGGATAAGTTGGGGTAGGAGGGGGGCTAGGCGGTTAGCCAGTAGTTTGGCCAATAATTTTAGGTCAATATTTAGTAGAGATATCGGGGGGTAGTTACCACACTCAGTTGGGTCTTTCCCTTCTTTGGGGATGATAGTAATATTGGCTTTTGCCATCTCATGGGAGAGAGGGTCACCCTGCAAGGTTTGATTGCAAACATTAAGCAAGTAGGGCAGAAGGACGGAGCTAAAGAAACGGCAATATAGAGCCGGGAATCCATCCGGGCCAGGGGCCTTTCCTTTAGGGAGTTGTTTGATGGCTAAGAGTAATTCATCACTAGTGAATGGGGAGCTTAGGGCATTTTTATGGACTTCATTGAGTTGGGGTATTTTAATAGATTGGAGGAAAAGGTCTATCGAATCTTGGTGTGTGGAGCTCAAAATATTTTCTTTTTGGGGAGGTAGGTTGTATAGGGAACGATAGAACGTCATAAACCTTTGGGATATTTCTTGTGTATTAGTGAGCATATTACCTTCATCACTGCGAATTTTGCAAATTAAGTTTTGGGCCTTTCTTTTTTTGATTCTAGACATCATAAATTTGGACACCTTGTCTCCATGGGCGAAGTATTTATATTGTGCGTGTAGGAAGTATTTAGCAGATTGTGTGTTTAACAGTTTTTTTAATGTCAGCTCTAAGAAGCGCAAGTTTTGTTAAATGGGAGTCTAGAAGAGACCTTTTATGTAGG
Source organism: Bufo bufo (assembly GCF_905171765.1). Classification (NCBI taxonomy): domain Eukaryota; kingdom Metazoa; phylum Chordata; class Amphibia; order Anura; family Bufonidae; genus Bufo; species Bufo bufo. The sequence continues at coordinate 540,022,065 of NC_053391.1, read as the reverse complement.
GCCTCAATATCCCTGATGTCTTTCAGAAGGGAGTCGATACGGGCAAGTCTTATTTTTTTGGTATAATAGCCTAAGCTTATAAGTTGACCATAGTGTTGATCACGAATATTCAAATTGCGAATTTTAATCGCGAATATCAGCACTTCGAGAATTTGCGAATATTTAGAATATCGCAAAATATATTCGTAATCGCGAATATTCGATTATTTTTAAAATACCAGTTCATGCCAGTTATGCGAATTTTCGCAATCAAGAAAATAATGCCTGGAGATCATGAATTCGCAAATTCGTGAATATATGGCGAATATTCGCGAAATATCGCGAATTCAAATATTGCCCCTGCCGCTCATCACTAGTTGACCACGTATATAAGCCTTATGTGTGTCCCATAGGGTGTGGGGGTGGATATCAGGGGTGTTGTTGGATGAAAAAAAATCTCTCAACCAGTTGAGGACCTTCTCTTTATTTTCTGGGGCTTGGATCAGTTGTTCGTTAAGTTTCCAGTTGAACGTTCTCAGGGGTCTGTTGGGGGTGAGAATAGAAACCCAGACAGGGGCATGGTCAGACAGGCTGATAGAACTAATTTGGGCCTTGGAACACAACTGAATGTGTTCAGAAGAAACCAATAGATAATCCAAGCACTGGTATGAGCCGTGTGCATTGGAATAAAATGTATAGTCCTTCGTGCTAGGATTTAAGGTTCTCCAGACGTCAACCAAGCGCCGGTAGTGGAGAGATCTTCTCAATTTGCTTAGAGCCTTGTTTCAGATGGCAGATTTTTGGGAAGAGGAGTCCACTGGAGGGATCAATGTGAGGTTGAAGTCACCTACCATTACGGTCACTCCTTCCCTGAAATGGTCAATCGTCTGGAGAATATTATGGAGCCAGGAAGTTTGGTTGACGTTTGGAACGTATACATTAATAAACGTGTATATTTGGTTCGCAATGTTACCTTTTATGATTAAGTACCTGCCCTCAGGATCCTGGATATGATCCAAGTAAATGAAGGGGATACTTTTACTGAAGCCCACGCTGACCCCTCTAGAAGTGGATGAGTTAGTCCCGCAATGATACCAGGTGGGGAAATAGGAGTGGGAGAGGTTTGGATAGTGGTTGAATCTAAAATGTGTCTCTTGAAGGAGGACGACGGAGCAGCCCCCTCTTTTTAATTCGGAGAAGATTTGGCATCGCTTGGATGGGGCATTAAAGCCTTTTACATTATATGAGGTAATTTGTAATTCAGCCATGATATGTTATAGATTAAGTGATGCCACCCCGTCGCCCCTCACCACAAGAGGCACTGATTCGTCACCCTCCACACAGCCCGGAGAGACAAATAATGCTTTTTCCCCCTGGGGGAGTAAGAAGATCTGCAAATCCATATACATCCTAAAACAAAAGGAATAACGATATAACTGGTATAGAACAGTAACAACATTACTAGTTGGAATATAGGCATGGGAGTGCCTAAAATAGACTTGGGGGAGAGAAAAAACATTAGTAATCACCAGATGGCTAAAGATCTGGCGGACATGAGAGAGACCATGTGAGGATATTTTCAATTATCCATAGGGAGTCTTCTAGGTGTTGTTCTTCTAGGGTTCTTTGGACTCTTTTGACGCTTGGGGGTGCGTTGGCGTTCCCAGATGCCTGGATGGGGTACTTCAGGAAGGTTGGACAAGTCCTAGATGGGGTCCCAATTTTCTATCTTGAGGGGCTCTATCTGGAGATGGTCGTAAATTGAGTCCAAATCAGCATAATTGGATAAGGAGAGTCTGCGTCCCTCATATATAAATGACAAGCCGAATGGGAAGGACCATCTGTAAGGAATCTTGTGATCTCTGAGCCAATTTGTCAGTGGTCTCAGAGCTCTTCTTTTGTCCAGGGTGGATTGGGCTAGATCCTGATAGATTTGGATGTCGTGTCCATCCCAGGACACTTTGCCGGATTGTCGGGCTTTGAAAATAACAGCCTTTTTTACTGGAAAGCTGAGGAATTTGCATATAATGTCCCTTGGTGGGGCTGAGGCAGCAGGTTTAGGCCTTAGAGCTCGTGGGCTCTTTCTAAAATAACCTCATGGTCTGTTTCTGGGCCTAGTAGGGACATGCATTTTTGCACCACAGTGCTTGGGATATCTCCTATGTCCACTGATTCGGGGACACCGCGGAATCGCAAGTTATTGCGCCTACCTCTATCTTCCTGATCCTCCAGGGAATTGTAGGGGCAGTTCATCTTGTGCTGTATGGACTGGAATCACTGGGAGACCTCTGTTTGGTGCCATATTATGGCTTCCTGTGTGTTTTCTAGCGCTTCAACTCTGCCACCCACTTGCGATATTTCTTGCTTAATAGCAGCTAGGTCGGAGCTTAGGGGTTCCAGGGCAGAAGCCAGGGAGGAGGATAGTATCTCTTTTAGGAAGGAACGTGAGATAGGAAGGCTATCGGTGTCTTCTTCCCCTCCGGCAGCTTGATCCAGCAGCTCTGAGTGTTTAGAGCCCGGGGCGCAAGTCGGGGTCGGCGCCATCTTAGGTTCCCTGGATACATGCAGCGCCGCTGCTTTCTTGATAAATTTATCCATCTCCCTGGTGGTGGGAGCTCCCCTGTCTTGTATGGCTTGGTCTCCGGTTCTGGGACCTCCGATTTTCACCATGATCGGTTTGCCAGCTTAGGATAGAGGGCTTCAGTGGTGATATCTATCACGGAGCTGCAGCCTCAAGCGTCCATGCTATGCAGGCGCTAGCTCCGCCCCCGAGATACACCCTTTAGATACTGCTGTGCTATTCAGGTATTAAATAAAACACCCATTTTGGGCAAAATACTTAATTTGCGGCCTTGTCTGCATCTGTACTAGGATTGAGCGAACCCGAACTGTAATTTTTTTTTTCCTGCCATGAGCCCATTGACCGAAAAAAAAAATAACTTTAATAAGTCAGTCAGGTGGGCGGCGACGGCGCCATTTTATACAAGCTCAGTGCACCAGGACTGCATCTGAGCTTTTGGGACATTGAAAATCTAAATTTTTTGGGCAATAAACAACATCTGGATTAGTCAGTGTGCAATTTAAGCTAGAAATACACCCATCATTTTCTGGGGTTTTAAAACACACTTTTTTGCCAAAAAAACACTATTTCAGGCCTTGCAGCATTAGCACGTGTGAAATTACAGACTTATATACTGATGTAAAATTCAGTTGTTAAAAAAACATTTGTTGGCAGATGTCATTGTGAGATCCACCCCTAATACATTTGGGTTAGATTCAGAGATTTAAAATACCGCCATTTGGTGCACCAATCTTTAATTCAGACCTTCTGTGGGTCAGGCCGTGTGAGATACACCCTGTATATACAGGGCTTATATTCTTTCATTAATAAAACACCCTTTTTGGGGCAAAATACACAATATTTTAGGCCTTGCAGCATTAGCACGCTTGAAATTCCTGGGTTATATACTGCTGCCATATTGAGTTATTAAACAAACACCCGTTTGGGCAAAAAAAGTTTATTTGGCAGCCTTTGCTGCAAATGTAATTGTGAGATACACCCTTAATACATTTGGGTTAGATTCAGGTAATTGAAATACAGCCATTTTGGGCAAACAAATCTTTAATTCAGGCCTACTGTGGGTCAGGCCGTGTGAGATACACCCTGTATATACAGGGGTTTGATTCAGGCATTTGAAATACAGCAATTTTGGGCAAACAAATCTTTAATTGAGGCCTACTGTGGGTCAGGCCGTGTGAGATGCACCCTTTACTTACAGGGGTTTTATTCATGTATTTGAAATACAGCCATTATGGGGATAAAAATCTTTAATTGAGGCATACAGTGGGTCAGGCCGTGTGAGATACACCCTTTGCATACAGGGGTTTAATTCAGGCATTTGAAATACAGCCATTTTGGACAAACAACTCTTTAATTGAGGCCTACTGTGGGTCAGGCTGTGTGACATACACCCTTTACATACAGGGGTTTGATTCAGGCATTTGAAATACAGCCATTTTGGACAAACAACTCTTTAATTGAGGCCTACTGTGGGTCAGGCTGTGTGAGATACACCCTTTACATACAGGGGTTTGATTCAGGCATTTAAAATACAGCCATTTTGGGCAAATAATTTTTTAATTGAGGCCTAGTCTGGTTCCGGCCGTGTGAGATACACCCTTTACATACAGGGATTTGATTCAGGTATTCGAAATACAGCCATTTTGGGCAAACAAATTTAATTAAGGCCCAGGTCGTGGTGCTGCTGGTGGAGCTCCTGTTGCAGGGAGAGGACATGGTCGATCTGTGCCAGCTACACGCACAAGTGAATACCCTTCCTCAGGTGCGAGTAGGCGACAGAACCTGCAGCCGTATTTTGTCGGGCCTAATGCGGCTCTACGAATAATGAGGCCTGAACAAGTACAGGCGATAGTAGATTGGGTTGCTGACAGTGGATCCAGTTTATTCATATTGTCTCCCACCCAGTCTCCTGCTGAAAGACCACAGTTGGCACGTGCAGCCGATGTCCATCAGTCTTTCACCTCACCCCCTTGCAAATCAGCCAAGCAGTCTGAGCCCCAAGTCATGCAGCAGTCTCTTCTGCTTTTTGATGACTCTGTTAGCAGGGTTTCCCAGGGTCATCCACCTATCCCTGCCCCAGAAGTGGAAGAGATTGAGTGGACCGATGCCCAACCACTTATCTTTCAAGATGAGTACATGGAAGGACCATTGCAGCATGTCTCGGATGATGACGAAACACAGGTGCCAACTGCTGGGGCTTTCGAAAGTGTGCAGACCGACAAGGAAGGCAGGGGTGAAGATTGGGTGGAAGATGATGTGGAGGACGATGAGGTCCTTGACCCGACATGGAATCAAGTTCATGCGAGTGACCTATGTAGTTCGTAGGAAGAGGCGGTGGTCGCACAAAGCCACCAGCACAGCAGAAGAGGGGGCAGGGTGCAAAAGCGAAGCGGCAGTCCTCTAGACAGTACGCCTGCTACTGCCCACCGCAGCAAGGGAACGAGCACACCAAAGCCAGCTCCAAGGAGTTCCCTGGCGTGGCAGTTCTTCAGACAATGTGCTGAGGACAAGACTCGAGTGGTTTGCACACTGTGCAATCAGAGCCTGAAGCGAGGCATAAACGTTCTCAACCTGAGCACAACCTGCATGACCAGGCATTTAAGTGCAAAGCACGAGATGCAGTGGAGTAGACACCTCAAAAACCAAGAAAGGTCTCTGGCTCCTCCATCTTCCTCTTGTGCTGCAGTCTCGGCCTCTTCATGCACCTCTGGAGTGACAGTGCCACCTGCCACCCCGCAAACAGAGGATCTGCCAGCAAAACACCAACACCTGGATCACCAAGCATCTCCACAATGTCCCACGGAAGCATTGAGCTCTCCATCTCCCAAACGCTGGAGAGGAAGAGGAAGTACCCCCTACCCACCTGCTATCCCTAGCCCTGAATGCCAGCATTTCTAAATTACTGGCCTTTGAAATGCTGTCATTCTGTCTGATGGAGACGGATAGTTTTGAAGGCCTTATGGCGGTGGCTGTCCCGCCGTACGTCGTGCTCTAGCCGCCACTACTTTTCCAGGCGAGCCATCCCTTCCTTGCACAACCAAGTAGGGGACAAAATCAGGTGTGCACTGCGCAATGCCATCTGTGGCAAGGTGCACCTCACTATGGATACGTGGACCAGTAAGCACGGTCAGGGACGTTATATCTCCATAACAGCACACTGGGTAAATGCAGTGGCGGCTGGGCCTGAGGCGGATAGCAGTTTGGCGCATGTCCTTCCACCACCGAGGATTGCAGGGCGCTTCAGTTTGCCTCCTGTTGCTTCCTCCTCCTACTCTGCTTCCTCATCTTCTACCAGCTCCTCATTCGGTCAGCATAACACCTTCACCACCAACTTCAGCACAGCCAGGGGTAAACGACAGCAGGCAGTTTTAAAACTTATCTGTTTGGGGGACAAACCCCACACCGCGCAGGAGTTTTGGACGGGCCTTGAACAACAGACCGATGAGTGGTTGCTGCTAGTGATCCTCAAGCCTGGCCTGGTTGTGTGAGATAATGGACGAAATCTCGTTGTAGCTCTGGGACTAGCTGGTTTGACGCACATCTTTGCATAGCGCATGTGCTGAATTTGGTGGTGCAGAGGTTCCTTAAAAATTACACCAATATGTCAGAGCTGCTGCAGAATGTGCGGGCCGTCTGTGCACGCTTTCGGCGTTCTCACCCTGCTACTGCTCGCCTGTCAGCGCTGCAGGGTAACTTCCCGCTCTCCGCCTCTTATGCGACGTGCCCACAAGGTGAAACTCCACCTTGCACATGCTGGCCAGACTGTGCGAGCAGCAGCAGGCGAAAGTGGAGTTTCAGCTGCAGCACGCACGGGTGAGTCGCTCGGCGGAACAGCGCCACTTCACGACCAATGACTGAGCCTCCATGCGAGACCTGTGTTCCTTGTTGCGCTGTTTCGAGTACTCCATCAACATGGCCAGTGCATATGACGTCGTTCTCAGCATTACTATCCCACTTCTATGCCTCCTTGAAAAAAAACGCTGTCCTTCCACCACCGAGGATTGCAGGGCACTTCAGTTTACCTCCTGTTGCTTCCTCCTCCTACTCTGCTTCCTCATCTTCTACCAGCTCCTCATTCGGTCAGCATAACACCTTCACCACCAACTTCAGCACAGCCAGGGGTAAACGACAGCAGGCAGTTTTAAAACTTATCTGTTTGGGGGACAAACACCACACCGCGCAGGAGTTTTGGACGGGCCTTGAACAACAGACCGATGAGTGGTTGCTGCTAGTAATCCTCAAGCCTGGCCTGGTTGTGTGAGATAATTGACGAAATCTCGTTGTAGCTCTGGGACTAGCTGGTTTGACGCACATCTTTGCATAGCGCATGTGCTGAATTTGGTGGTGCAGAGGTTCCTTAAAAATTACACCAATATGTCAGAGCTGCTGCAGAAAGTGCGGGCCGTCTGTGCGCGCTTTCAGCGTTCTCACCCTGCTGCTGCTCGCCTGTCAGCGCTGCAGGGTAACTTCCCGCTCTCCGCCTCTTATGCGACGTGCCCACAAGGTGAAACTCCACCTTGCACATGCTGGCCAGACTGTGCGAGCAGCAGCAGGCGATAGTGGAGTTTCAGCTGCAGCACGCACGGGTGAGTCGCTCGGCGGAACAGCACCACTTCACGACCAATGACTGAGCCTCCATGCGAGACCTGTGTTCCTTGTTGCGCTGTTTCGAGTACTCCATCAACATGGCCAGTGCATATGACGCCGTTCTCAGCATTACTATCCCACTTCTATGCCTCCTTGAAAAAAAACGCTTCGGGCAATGATGGAAGAGGATGTGGTACTGGAGGAGGAGGAGGAAGATTGTTCATTTCATAGGGTTTCAGGCCAGTCATTCACAAGTGGCTCCGAGGGTGGGTTCCTGCACCCACAAACGCCAGGTACACAATTGTCCAGCCAGGGCACAATTCTGGAGGATGATGAGGTAGAGGATGAGGAGGAGGAGATGGAGGTGGAGAAACCGTGTTCACAGCAGGGTGGCATTCAAACCAGCTCATGGCCATCACTGGTGCGTGGATGGGGGGATACAGAGGACACAGACGATACACCTCCCACAGGGGACAGCTTTTAATTGCCTTTGGGCAGCCTGGCACACAAGAGTGATTACATGCTGTAGTATCTCCGCAACGACCGCCGAGTTGCCAACATTCTAACTTGTGCTGATTACTGGGTGGCTACACTGCTGGATCCCCGTTACAAGGACAACGTACCGTCCTTAATTCCGTCACTGAAGCATGATCGTAAGATGTGCGAATACAAGCGCACGCTGGTAGACGCGCTTCTGGTGGCATTCCCACCTGACAGCAGGCGCACAGTGGAAGCCCAAGGCAAAGGCAGAGGAGGAGGAAGAGGTCGCCAACGCAGATGGGGCACCACCAGCACCTCAGAAGGCAGGGTTAGCATCGCCGAAATGTGGAAAAGCTTTGTCAGCATGCCACAAAAACCAGCACCACCAGCTGATATGAAACGTCTTAGCAGGAGGCAGCATTTCAGCAACATGGTGGAGCAGTATGTGTGCACACGCCTACACTTACTGGATGATAGCTTTGCCCCTTCAACTTCTGGGTCTCCAAATTGGACACCTGGCCTGAGCTTGCCCTTTACGCCTAGGAGGTGCTGGCCTGCCTTACATCCAGTGTATTGTCTAAACGTGTGTTTAGCATGGCAGGGGGCGTTATCACAGACAAGTGCAGCCTCCTGTCCACAGGCTCACGTTCATTAAAATGAACCAGGCATGGATCCCACAGGACTTGTCCGTACCTTGTGCAGAATAGACATGTATACCGGCCTTACCGAGCCATTGTTATACTACAGCGCATATGCTCATTGTTGTATTTTTGATATTTCCCACTCTTTTGGGGAGTACCATAATTTAAAAAAAATATATAATTAAACCAAAAAACAGTGTTGTGTACCTCGTCCTCCTCCACCACCGCTTTCACATACACCGCTACGTTCACCGCCTCCTCAACCTCCTACTCCATATGGACCTCCACCTCATACATCAAGATTATTTTTTGTTAATTTTTACTTATTTTATTTTAAGTAATTTCACTCATTTGTCTGAGACATTGTTGGGTTACATATCCCAAATTTTTGGCTGTGATATACCCCTGCTTTACCTAGTGGACAGGTAATAATTTTTACTAATTTTTCTGTTACATTATCAGGTGAAATTCACCAATTTTTGGCTGTGACATACCCCTGCTCTATCTAGTGGATAGGTTAATAAATTTCATTGATTTGTCTGTTACATTGTCCGGTGCAATTCACCAATTTTTGGCTGTCATATACCACTGCTCTACCTAGTAGACAGGTTAATAAATTTCACTAATTTTTCTATTAAATAGTTTGGTGACATTTACCAATTTTTGGCTGTGATATACCCCTGCTCTACCTAGTGTACAGGTTAATAAATTTCACTAATTTGTCTGTTACATTGTCGGGTGAAATTCACAAATTTTTGGCTGTGATATACTTCTGCTCTACCTAGTGGACAGGTTATTCAATTTCACAAATTGTTCTGTTACATAGTTGGGTGACATTCACAAATTTTTGGCTGTGATATACCCCTGCTCTACCTAGTGTACAGGTTAATAAATTTCACTAATTTGTCTGTTACAATGTCGGGTGAAATTTTACCATTGTTGCAGTGAATAAACCCCTGCTCTGCATAGGTGACAGGGACCTAAATTGCAAAAAATCATCTGTTGCATTGCCAGGTGACATTTTACCAATTTTGCTGTATACAAACAAATGCTTTGCATAGGTTACCGGGACCTTAATTTTTGTAAAATCGTCTGTTGAATTGGTGGGTGACATGAACACAGGTTTGCCATAAATAAACCACTGCTCTACATAGTTGACAGGGCCCGAAGTTTTTAAAATCGTCAGTTCCATCGGTGGTTAACATTAACCCATTTTAGCCAATGAAAAACCCCTGCTCTGTATAGGTGACAGGGACTTAAATTTGTAAAATTCGTCTTTAATTGGCCCATTCATTTGATCCTTCCGCTTTAATAACTTGTCCCACAATTCAGCTCGATCACATTGCAGCCATTGACCTCCCTTGGATGTGGTATCCCTTTCTCATGCTCCCTCTCCAGGGTGGAACCCTGATTCGCCGCTAACCGTGATCAACATGGTAGGCGCAGAAAAGAACTAGGGCCGGTGCTACCATAAGGCATACCAAGCGGCTGCCTTAGGGCGCACCCTGGGGGAGGGCAGAAAAATGAACCTTTTTTTTTTTAATCACTTACTTGTGAGTTGTGCCGCAGTGCCGCCCGCCCCAGCCTGCGTGCGGCCCTAGCCCTCACTCACAGAGCGGCACGGGCACGGGGTCAGGCCAGGGGGGTGTGACTGGCAAGTGGCGCAGCGGAGGCGGGCGGCAGCAGGGAGCTGACTGTGTTACACAGCCAGATTTCCGTAGCAGCAGGACAGGTGGGTAGGTGATCACTTATTAGCGCATTAGCGCCAGAGTGCACGGCATAAATGTTTTTTTTTTTTTTAATTCTTACACAATCATAAATGGAGGGGGGGTGGGGGGATGGTGACCGTGACATGATGGGAGGGGGGACAATTTCTGTAGTCTGTGACATGGGGATGATGGGGCCATGGCCGGCCAGGGGGTGGATGATGTGCCATGGAGGGGGGGGATGTGACACAATAGGGGGTAATGATGTGATCATGATGTGACACGAAGGGGGTGATGTGACATGGTTTGGAGGGGGAGAAATGTGACATGGATGGAGGGGGAGAAATGTGACATTGAGGGGGTGAAATGTGACAAGGAGAGGGAGAAATGTGACATGGAGGTCTGATGTAATATAGGTGATTTGACATGGAGGGGGAAAAATGTGATATTGAGGCCTGGAGGTGGAGAAATGTGACATTAAGGGGGTGAAATGTGACATGGAGGGGGAGAAATTTGACATGGAGGGGGAGAAATTTGACATGGAGGGGGAGAAATCTGACACGGGGAGAAATGTGACATGGGGGTGATGTGACAGAGGGGATTATGTAAAAAGGAGAGGGAGAAATGTGACATGGAGGGGGGGAAATGTGACATGGAGGGGGAGAAATGTGACATGGGGGGGCTGATGGCTGACATGGGGGCAAAATGGCTTACATGGGGGGCTTATGGCTGACATGGGGGCTAATGGCTGACATGGGAGGCTATTGGCTGACATGGGGGGCATAATGGCTGACATGGGGGCATGATGGCTGACATGGGGGGCTGATGGATGGGGGCTGGTGGCTGACATCGGGGTCTGATCTGAGGCATTGGGGGTCTGATCTGAGATCTGATTAACATTGTGGGTCTGACTGCTGGTCTGACCTGAGGTGTAATGGAAAATATTTTTTTCTTATTATCCCCCTCTAAAACCTAGTTATGTCTTATGGGCCAGTGCGTCTTAGAGGGTGAAAAATACGGTCCTCAAACCAGCGATTGTCTGAAGCAGAGAGAAGATACCAGGACCACACAGAAGAGAAATGTAGCTTAGCTTGTGTTGGCAAAAATCCTTGCACCGGCCCTGAAAATAACATTGAATGTTGATATAGCAGATATCCAATTGGATCGTGGACATCACGGGTACGTGCGACATAGTGGAGCAGTATGTGTGCACATGCCTACATGTACTGACTGATGGGTCTGCCCCCTTCAACTTCTGGGTCTCCAAATTAGGCACATGGCCTGAGCTTGCCATTTACGCCTTGGAGATGCTGGCCTGCCCTGCAACCAGTGAATTGTCTGAACGTTTGTTTAGCACGGCTGGAGGGGGTTATCACAGGTTATATTTCCCAATGTTTTGGGGTGTACCCTAATTTAACCCCTTAAGGACCAGGCCATTTTTTGCGAATCTGAGCAGTGTCACTTTATGTGTGATTAACTTTAAAACGCTTTTACTCATCCAGGCCATTCTGAGATAGTTTTTTCGTCACATGTTGTACTTCAAGACACTGGTAAAATCGAGTAAAAAAAAAAAAAGCATTTTTATTTATAAAAAAATACAAAATTTAACAAAACTTTGAAAAAATTAGCAAATTTCCAAGTTTTAATTTCTCTACTTCTATAATATATAGTAATACCTCCAAAAAGAGTTATTAATTTACATTCTCTATATGTGTACTTCATGTTTGGATCATTTTGGGAATGCCATTTTATTTTTTGGGGACGTTACAAGGCTTAGAAGTTTAGAAACAAATCTTTAAATTTTTCAGTAATTTTCCAAAACCCACTTGTTAAGGACCAGATCATGTCTGAAGTCACTTTGCGAGGCTTACATAATAGAAACCACCTAGAAATGACTCCATTTTGGAAATTACACCCCTCAAGGTATTCAAAACTGATTTTACAAACTTTGTTAACCCTTTAGGTGTTGCACAAGAGTTATTGGCAAATGGAGATGAAATTTATGAATTTAAATTTTTGTGGAAATTTTTAATTTTAATCCATTTTTTCCAATAACAAAGCAAGGGTTAATAGCCAAACAAAATTCAATATTTATTGCCCCAATTCTGTAGTTTATATAAACACCCCATATGTGGTCATAAACTACTGTACAGGCACTCGGCAGGGCGCAGAAGGAAAGGAACACCATATGGTTTCTGGAAGGCAGATTTTGCTGGACTGGTTGATTTACTCCATGTCCCATTTGAAGCCCCCCTGATGCACCCCTAGAGTAGAAACTCCACAAAAGTGACCCCATTTTGGAAACTACACCCCTCAAGGTATTCAAAACTGATTTTACAAACTTTGTTAACCATTTAGGTGTTCCACAAGAGTTACTGGCAAATGGAGATGAAATTTCAAAATTAAAATTTTTGGGCACATTTTCCATTTTAATCCATTTTTTCCAGTAACAAAGCAAGAGTTAACAGCCAAACAAAATTCAATATTTATTGCCCCAATTCTGTAGTTTATATAAACACCCCATATGTGGTCATAAACTACTGTACAGGCACTCGGCAGGGCGCAGAAGGAAAGGATCACCATATGGTTTCTGGAAGGCAGATTTTGCTGGACTGGTTTATTTACTCCATGTCCCATTTGAAGCCCCCCTGATGCACCCCTAGAGTAGAAACTCCACAAAAGTGACCCCATTTTGGAAACTACACCCCTCAAGGTATTCAAAACTGATTTTACAAACTTTGTTAACCATTTAGGTGTTCCACAAGAGTTACTGGCAAATGGAGATGAAATTTCAAAATTAAAATTTTTGGGCACATTTTCCATTTTAATCCATTTTTTCCAGTAACAAAGCAAGAGTTAACAGCCAAACAAAATTCAATATTTATTGCCCCAATTCTGTAGTTTATATAAACACCCCATATGTGGTCCTAAAGTACTGTATGGGCACACGGCAGGACGCAGAAGGAAAGAAACACCATATGGTTTCTGGAAGGCAGATTTTGCTGGACTGGTTTATTTACCGAAGTTCCCGAAGTACTCCGGCCTGCTCTTTTCCGGTCAGAAAAGATCAGGGCATTGAGGACTAGAGATGTCCCGAACTATTCGCCGGTGAACAGTTCCCGGCGAACATAGCTTGTTCGCGTTCGCCGCGGCGGGCGAACATATGCGATGTTCAGTCTGCCCCCTATACATCATCATTGAGCAAACTTTGACCCTGTACCTCACAGTCAGCAGACACATTCCAGCCAATCAGCATACCCTCCCTCCCAGACCCTCCCACCTCCTATCAAAAAGCAAGGACAGCATCCATCTTAGATTCATTCTGAAGCTGCAGTGTCACAAATTTGACTAAGTTGTAATCGCAATGCGATTAATACAGGTTATATTAATCGCATTGCGAATTCAACTGAGAGCTGGGTTCCTAATGGTTGTATTGCTAGAATATAACGAAGATTGAGAATATAGTGCTATATTCGTTATATTCGTCAATTCTAGCAATACAACTATTTGGAACTTAGCTCTAAGTTGAATTCGCAATGCGATTAATGCAGGTTATATTAATCGCATTGCAAATTTCAACTTACCACACTCTGCGTCAACTACGTAATTTCCCATGGGAGTTTTGCCATGGATCCCCCTCCGGCATGCCACAGTCCAGGTGTTAGTCCCCTTGAAACAACTTTTCCATCACAGGAAAGAGTCCCTGTGGGTTTTAAAATTCGCCTGTCTATTGAAGTCTATGGCTGTTTGCCCAGTTTGCCCGTTCGCGAACATTCGCGGAAGTTCGCGTTCATCGTTCGCGAACATTCGCGGAAGTTCGCGTTCGTCGTTCGCGAACGGAAAATTTTATGTTCGCGACATCTCTATTGAGGACTGCCTCATAGCACTGGAGGAATTTCCCTGTATGGCCAGCGCTCCGGGACAGCACAAAAGAGTTGTACAAGGCAACCTGTACCAAGTAGACCGCAACTTTTTTGTACCATGACCGGGTTTTGCGCATGGCGTTATATGGCTTGAGGACTTGATCAGAGAGATCAACTCCTCCCATATACCGATTGTAGTCGACGATACAATCGGGCTTGAGGACCGTTGCTGCGGTACCTCGCACAGGGACAGGGGTGATGCCGTTACCGTGAATTGTGGACAGTACAAGGACATCCCTTTTTGTCCTTATATCTGACCAGCAAAAGGTTTCCACTGGTAAGGGCAAGGGTCTCACCCCTGGGGATAGGTACCTGGAGGGGGTGGGTAGGGAGGCCGCGTTGATTTTTCCGCACGGTCCCACAAGCAGACCTGGATCTGGCGGTGAGAGACTGGAACAAGGGGATACTAGTATAAAAGTTATCCACGTACAGGTGGTAACCCTTATCTAGCAGTGGGTGCACAAGGTCCCACACAAGTTTCCCGTTAACACCTAGAGTGGAGGGACATTTTGGGGGTCGAATTCCGGAATTTTGCCCCTCGTACACACGAAACTTGTAAGTGTACCTTTAGGTACTCTCACAAAGTTTTTACAGCTTCACGCCATACCTCGTCCGCTTTGAGGGATCATACTGGTGGAAAATGAGTCTCCCCTTGAAAGCAATGAGAGACTCATCAACAGTGACCTCCCTTCGAGGTACATAGGCCTCCAAAAATTTGGCCCCAAAGTGATCGATTACCGGCCTGATTTTGTACAGGCGGTCATAGGCAGAATCACCTCGGGTGGGGGACATGCTGCATTATCTGCATAATGCAGGCATTTGAGGATTACCTCAAAATGGGAACGTGTCTTGGCAATACAGTAGAGTAGGGTCTGGTAGAGGACGTCCCACTCCAGTACTGCCTGACACTGGGTTTTTTGACTAGGCCCATGTGCAGCACGAGGCCCCAAAACGTCCTCATCTCGGCTGCGCTGACCGGAGTCCAGCCACCGGACATTGCCAAAAAGGAGCCCGGATGTTGAGCAATGAACTGTTGGGCAAGCAAGTCCGTTTGCTCCACCATCAGATTCACAAAGTGTTCACTGAAAAAAAAAAAAAAAGTAATATTCAGTGAAGCCCACTGTGGGAATCTGGATTCCTGGTTGGCCAAAAAAATCAGCAACCATGGCCTCATAATCCTCTGGGGTACACCATGCAAGTTCACCGGTAGGGGGCTCAGGTGGACTTATTTGGTGGGCCGGAAAACTAGTACGAGCCCCAGAGCTGCTCGTACTAGTGTGGGCCATAGGGTCCCTGGCATGGGGGTCCCCTAGCTCCGGCCTGGCGGCGTCTCTGCCGATTTGGGGGCTCATCATCATCACTAGATGATGAAGAGGACGCGGATGACAAGAGGAATGTGGGGTCATCCTCGTCCTCACTGGGGCTCTTGGAGTCGGAGGCAAGCAGGGCGTTTGCCTCTTTGTCCGAGAACATCTGGCGGGCCATAGGGGAGTGTGTGTGTGCATGTGTGGAAAACTTTATTTAGTGTGGGTGTGTGTGGGGGCACTGGTATTCGCGTACTTACCCTAAACCTAAAAAAAATAAAAAAAATTAAAAAAAATGTGGAAAAAATATATATTCAAACTCGCTAACCAGCGGTCCGAAGCTGATCAGCGGTGGAGTGGGCGATGCGCTAGCAGTGGCCGGACGCTAAGAGTTCCCGGCCACAGTCAGCGCACGCACACAAAAAATATATATAGTGCTTGCGCCCCCAAAAAATGTGTGTGTGGGTGGGGGGGCAGGGGGGCAAGCTGCAGCACCCCTGTGGGGGTCTAGGATCACACAGCTGAGTCTACTGTGGACCCCAGACACCCGATCAGGGTAATGCTGGAAAAATAAAAACTTTTTTTTTTCCTAAACTCTCCCTAATCTCCCTGCCTAATCTAAGCTGTCCCTAAACCTGTCCCTAGGTACCTGTGGTGGCTCATATGGGGGGGTGCTGGGCACAGATGAGGGGTGTTCGGGGTGCTGGGTATGCTGGGCTCCACGAGGCTCCTCTCTCCGCGCTCCAGGACGCAGTGTGGAGGAGGAGGCAGAGCTGGGGGAAGTCAACCACCCCACCAGCCCGTACATCCAATCGGAAGCAATCCTGAGAGGTGATGTCACCATCACCTCTCAGAATTTAAGGATGGTGATTGGTGGTGTATTATCACACCACCGATCACCATCCTATTCCAGGTTATCGGGTCACCAGAGACCCGAATAACCCAGAAACACAGCAAACCGCAGGTCTGAATTGACCTGCGGTTTGCCGCGATCGCCGATACGAGGGGGGTCACAGGACTCCGCCTCGGCATTGTCACAGATTGCCTACTGAATGATTTCAGCAGACACTCTGTTCCGATCACCACCCTCCACGCAGTGGTGATTGGGAATACACAGGGTGTACAGGTACGCCCTGTGTCCTTAAGTACCGGGACATACTGTGTCCCCAACAGGTTAAAAAATAAATAAATTAATTAATTAAAACCAAAAACCAGTGTTGGCTGCCTCCTCCTCCTCCACCGCTGCTTCCACCTACACCGCCACATCCACCGCCTCCTCAACTTCCTACTCCATATGGACCTCGTCCTCCTAGATCAAGAATATTATTTTTTATTTTTGCGTATTTTGTTATTTTAAGTCATATCCCTATCTACATTTGTTTGCAGAGCACTTGCTATGTGATTAACCACATTTTGATGCCATTTGCAGCCCTCTAGCCCTTTCCATGACTTTTTTAGAGCCATTTTAGTGCTTCAAAGCTCGGGTCCCCATTGACTTCAAAGGAGTTCGGGCTCGGGTCAAGTTCGGGTCCCGAACTCGAACTTTTTTGTGAAGTTTGGCCGAACCCGAACATCCAGGTGTCCGCTCAACTCTACTTGCTTGCTTACGTAATGACAGCTGTATCATTCACATAATGCCCTCTGTTGATTACTGGATAGCCATGCTTTTAGACCTTACTATCAAAGCAAAATGGGGGAATGTTTTACCTTCTGCCGAAAGGAAGGCCAAATTACTTTAATACCAGGAAATACTGAATACACAGCTTGCCACAGCTTTCAGAGAGCAGACGCCTGGCGCCTGAGTTTCTAAGGTCCCTCTCTACCTTCACAGAGTCACCCACCTCCTGTTGTGTCCGCTACCACAAGAAGTAGAAGTTCAGTATAATCAACATGATGGAAACATTTATACATGTGCCATACCAGGCTGGCAGAAATCAGCAAACAGAGACATACCACCTCAACACCCAGGTTCAGTCCTACCTGGACTCTGGCTTTTCTCTGGATTATACCATGTTCCCTGACCCCATGGACTTCTAGGACGGCAAACTGTAAAAGTGGCCCAAACTGGCTCAGCATGCTCTCTCTGTTGTCTCATGCCCAGCCTTGCCCAGTAATCCCAGAGAGGGTTTTCAGTGCTGCAATGGGCATGGTTGCACCCAAATGGACAAAGTTGTCCATCGCCAGTGTTCACTTTTGTCAATATGAGCAAGAACTGTGATGACATCCACACTCCTCCGACTGAGACCAATGAATAATAATAATCTTGCTGACAGTGTCCCATTATGCCACTGCAGCTGTCCGCAATCTTACAATTATGTGCCTCATCTGCCTCCATCATGCCACTATGTTCCTGCCTACCATCATGTTCCGTACTATATGGCTGCTGCTGCCGGAATCATTCCACCAATGCTGCCTGCCACCAGCTGCTATTAAACATGCTGTTTGTTAACACTGTTATACATACATTTACCCATAGCAATATATGTCAATGTCACTGTCATTGCATTCAAGAACTTAAACGGGTGGGAAGGAGGGAAAGAGCAAAAAGTTTAAAAAAATTAACAAAGGGAAAGCATTTTTTCCAAAAAATTCTTAGTCTTAGGCCTCATGCACACGACCGTTGTTTTATTCCGTGTCCGTTGTTCAGTTTTTCGTGATTTTCTGTGGACCCATTGACTTTCAATGGGTCCGTTGAAAACTCTGCTAATGCACCGTTTGTCGTCCGTGATCCGTGGTTCCAGTCCGTCAAAAAAATATAACCTGTCCTATTTTTTTCACGGAAAACGGTTTGCGGACCATTCAGGTCAATGGGACCGTTAAAAAAAACGCGGAGGCACACAAGATTGTCATCTACGTCCGCGCGTCCGTTTTTTTCCTATCATTTGCATGGCAAACTTGACTTAGACTTTTTTTTTACTTTCCTTCATGTCTGGTGATCCTCCAAAAATAAAGGAAGACACACAGAAACAAAAACAGAAACGGATCACGAAACAACGGAACCCCATTTTGCGGAACGGAACACAACAACGGTCGTGTGCATGAGGCCTTAGGAGACTACTGGGTGTTATAGTGTAATTTACAGGGCAACTGGAGCAACTTTGATTCACAACATTCGGACTGAACCTAACTTTTTGAAAAATTCATCGAACACAAAGCAAATGTCAAGAAGTTTGCTCATCTCTACATTCAATATTTGCTTTTTAATACCCAGCAAATAAAAACTTCAAGCAGAGATTTTAGTCATAAAATGCTTAACCAATTTAACTAAATAAATGAGCTTGTATGGATTTGATAAATTTGTGTCTGTATAAAAAAGAAGAATGTTGATTTAGTGCTACTTTAGTCACACAATACAAATAAAAGGTTAACAAGGAATTCATTATGCACAACATTTTATTTATTCCAGACTGAGAACAGTTGTTAATCAGGATAAGCTTCATGTTTGTTATACAAATGCACACTCCATTTAGATAAAATTAAAAGACAGCTGTGCATTGTTACACAGACATCTGGAGTGAGAAACCTTGGAAGAAAATTGATTTGGTCTCATTTATTTGCTAGCAGAAATTTATATCCGGAGCGTGCTTGTTGTTTGCAATGTGTCTTGTTTATTTTTGTACACTTGACATGTCTTCTAACATTATATCCTCTGGTGGGTTTTAAGCAAACACAAAATGTATAATTACCAGTTCTATAGATGATTCACCCTAATATAAGTATTTGCTAAAAGACAAATACTTGGTCTTCAATTGTTTGAATCCAAGTTTGAATGTAAATTACATCAATTTTGTGAGTCACAACTAAAAACAATTGACTAATTTTTCTCCAGTAAAGGGATGTCAAAAGCATTTTTTTCTACTTCATTAAATTCAGTGGGTTTCTGTCTAATTCTAAAGTTTTATTCATGGTTTGGGAAGTCACTCGGCAATTATAGAAACAAAAACAGTTTCTAAATTATGTGTGTCTCACTGTTAGCCACTGATTGATTATTTACTCACCAGGATCATTAGTTTCTTTATGGCGGGTTTACATGCTCCGAGAACAGCTGATTATCGGGAAGGAAACGTTCCTTTCCGACAACTGACTGCTCATTCAGTGGGAGTGAAGATCTGCATTTACATGCAGCGATCTCCTCCACATTATGAAGATGAGCGATCGCTATTGCAATTGCACGTCCTCATACAGCTACATTGTTTCTGGGCAGCAGAGTGCTGTTTAGAGCACGATCTACTGCCTGGAAACGATAATTAAGGTGCCTGCATGAACAACAGTTTCATCCGATGAATGAGCGTTTTGCTCGTTCATCAGGTGATTGGCTGCACCTTTAGATGGGCAGTTGGTGGGAACAATCGTGTAAAAACAGCATTAGAGTTCAATGTGCATATTTGGAAGCTTTCTAGTTCATAGTGTTAGCAGTGCCCTACTGTATATTTACAGTATATCTTTTTTGGAAAACTTTGATTTACTTTAATTTTAGTATGAAAAGTGCGGATATGTTTCCTGCATTGGATTGGAGGGATTTTGACCAATGAAGACAAAGAATTTGGCCCTTTTGTTTCCTATTTAAAGACTTGGTTTAAATTATGAACCTTGCTGAGTACTTGTTGCATACTCTAAACATGCTGATTAAAAGGGCTGACCAGTTTCAGCAAAAAAAAAAAAAATGGACTATGCTGGGAAATGGCCTAAAATAATACATGTAGCTTTATTTATGACATAGACCCAGCTATGCTGCTCTGGGTTTGTTTAATTGGTTGCAGTGATGACATTACATCAACATGTAACCACTTTAAAAGGAATATACCAGTCACAACCTTCCTATGCAACTAAGGCAATTGATACAAAAGTTTTGTTCACCTAAGCAAAAATGCTGCTTTTCTTGATCCATGGCTATAATGCCAAGATATTTCCTGTGTACTTAAAATGCAAATTAAGTGTTTGTTGCAAGAAGAGTGTCACCATTGCTGTTGTTGCACCCAAGAGAAGTTTTCTTCTGTGGCTATCCCCTCAAATGTTGTTTTGATTGCCAGGGCAAGGGAGAAGCGATGTAATCTATCCTATATTCTCATTTCTTCAAATATCAGATAATGTGCATTACAACCCAAAATCTTGGCTGGGCAGAAAACAAGTGTCCTCCACATGCACCGATATGTGCATGAATGAATGGCGCATAGACAGGAAGACAGGACCAGGCGAGATCACGCTGCTATTGCCTGACCCTATGAATTTAAGCAGCAAGGGATAGGCTAGTCAAAGAAAGGAGAAGAGCTTATGGTTCAACAAGAGCAATGGTGACTAGAGTTGAGCGGACACCTGGATGTTCGGGTTCGACGGGTTCGGCCGAACTTCGGAAAAAAGTTCGAGTTCGGAACCCGAACTTGACCCGAACATGACCTCGAACCCGAACCCCATTGAAGTCAATAGGGACCCGAACTTTTGTGCACTAAAATGTCATGGAAAGGGCTAGAGGGCTGCAAATGTCGTCAAAATGTGGTTAAGAGCATGGCAAATGCTCTGCAAACAAATGTGGATAGGGAAATGACTTAAAATAACATAAAATACATAAAAATATAAAATAATAATCTTGATCTAGGAGGACCAAGTTCATATGGAGTAGGAGGTTGAGGAGGCGGTGGATGTGGCGGTGTAGGTGGAAGTGGTGGTGGAGGAGGAGGAGGTAGCCTACACTGCTTTTTGGTTTAAAATGTATTTAAATTTTTTTAAATTAGGGTACACCCCAAAACATTGGGAAATATAACCTTCCAGTCGTGCTAAACACACAGTCAGACAATACACTGGCTGCAGGGCAGGCCAGCACCTCCAAGGCGTAAAGGGCAAGCTCAGGCCATGTGCTCAATTTGGAGACCCAGAAGTTGCAGGGGCTGACCCCTGTCAGTTCGTGTAGGCGTGTGCATACTTACTGCCCCACCATGTCACACGTCCCCGTGATGTTCACGATCCAATTTGATATCTGCTCTATTAACTTTCGATGTTCTTTTATGCGCCTACCATGGTGAGCACGGGTGGCGGGGAATCAGGGTTCCAGGCCGGAGAGGGAGCGTGAGAAAAAGAGAGCAAATTTAAGGGAGATAAATTTATAAAAATATTTTGGGATCGAGCAGAAATGTGGGAAAAACTATTGAGGCGCAAATGTGGGACAAATTGCAGAAGCCCAAATGTGGGCCAAAAGAGTCAAGCGGAAATGTGGGACAAATTATTCAAGTGAAAATGTGGTACAACTTGTTTAAGTTTAAGCATTGAATCAAAGGAGGTGGCGCGCATCAATTAAAGAAGCATTTCAGAAATATTATTCCCTGTCACCTATGCAGAGCAGGGGTTTATTCACGTCTAAAATTGTATAATGTCAACCCAAGAATGTAACAGAAAAATTACAGAAATTTATTAACCTGTCTACTTGGTAGAGCAGGGGTCTATGACAGAAAACAATTGTTTATTGTCACCCGAAAATGTAAAATAAAAATTATTGAAATTTATTAAGCTGTCAACTAGGTAGAGGAGGGGTATATTACACACTAAAATTGGTGAATTTGACCCTAAAATATAAGTGACAAATGTTATATATTTTTTTTTTACCGGTCTAATAGGTAGAGCAGTGGTACATCACACCCAAAAATTGTTGAATTTCAACTGAAAATGTAACTGACAATTTTTTTTTTTTTTAACTGGCCTACTAGGTATAGCAGTGGTACATCACACCCAAAAATTGGTGAATTTCACCCGAAAATGTAAATGACAATTATTATTTTTTTAACCGGCCTACTAGGTATAGCAGTGGTACTATACACCCAAAAATTGGTTAATTTCACCCGAAAATGTAAATGAAATTTTTTATTTTTTTTAAACCTGTCTACTTGGTAGTGGTACTATACACCAGAATTGCTGAAATTCACCAGAAAATGTAACTGATAAAGTAGTGAAATGATATAAAATAAAATACGTTCAAATAATTTTTATTTATTTATTTATGAGGTAGAGTTCCATATGGAGTAGGAGTTTGAGGAGGCGGTGGACGTAGCGGTGTAGGTGGAAGCGGCGGTGGAGGAGGATGAGGTAGCCAACACAGGTTTTTGGTTTTAATACATTTTTTTAAAATTAGGGTACACTCTAAAAGAGTGTGAAATATCCAAAATACAAGAATGAGCAATTGTGCTGCAGTATAACAATTGCTGGTTAGTGTCGGTATACATGTCTATTCTGCACAAGGTACAGACAGGTCCCGAGGGATCCATGCCTGGTTCATTCTAATGAACGTGAGCTTGTCCACATTGGCTGTGGACAGGCGGCTGCCCTTGTCTGTGATGACACCCCTTGCCGTGCTAAACACACGTTCAGATAATACACTGGCTGCAGGGCAGGCCAGCACCTCCAAGGCATAAAGATCAAGCTCAGGCCATGTGCCCAATTTGGAGACCCAGAAGTTGAAGGGGGCAGACCCGTCATTCAGTACGTGTAGGCGTGTGCACACATACTGCTCCACCATGTTGGTGAAATGCTGCCTCCTTCTAAGATGTTCCATATCAGCTAGTGGTGCTGGTTGTTGTGGCATGCTGACAAAGTTTTTCCATATTTCGGCTATGGTAACCCTGCCTTCTGAGGTACTGGCGGTGCCCCAGCTGCGTTAGCGACCTTCCTTGTCCTCTGCCTTCACCTTGCACTTCGCTTTCACTGTGCCCCCGCTGTCAGGTGGGAATGCCACCAGCCGCGCGTCTACCAGCGTGCGCTTGTACTCGCGCATCTTATGATCACGCTCCAGTGACGGAATTAAGGACGGTATGTTGTCCCTGTAATGGGGATCCAGCAGCGTGGCCACCCAGTAATCAGCACAAGTTAGAATGTGGGCAACTCGGCGATCGTTGCGGAGATACTGCAGCATGTAATCGCTCATATGTGTGAAAAGCTGTCCTCTGTGGGAGGTGTATCGTCTGTATCCCCCCATCCACGCACCATCACGGCCATGAGCTGGTCTGGGTGCCACCCTGCTGTGAACATGGTTTCTCCTCCTCCGTCTCCTCCTCCTCATCATCCACCTCGTCATCCTCCAGAACTGTGCCATGGCTGGACAATTGTGTACCTTGGGTTTGTGGGTGCAGGAACCCACCCTCGGAGCCACATGGGAATGACTGGCTGGAAACCCTACAAAATGATCACTCTTGCTCCTCCTCCTGTGCCACATCCTCTTTCATCATCGCCATTAGCGTTTTTTCAAGGAGGCATAGAAGTGGGATAGTAACACTGAGAACGGCATCATCGGCACTAGCCAAGTTGGTGGAGTACTCAAAACAGCGCAACAAGGAACACGGGTCTCGCATGGAGGCTCAGTCATTGGTGGTGAAGTGGTGCTGTTCCGCAAGCGACTCACCCATGCCTGCTGCAGCTGAAACTCCACTATCGCCTGCTGCTGCTCACACAGTCTGCCCAGCTCGGCCCGCACTTTATGCAGCAGCTCTGACATATCGGGGTGATTATTAAGAAATATCTGCACCACCAAAATTAGCACATACGCCAGGCAAGGGATGTGCGTCAAACCGGCTAGTCCCAGAGCTGCCACGAGATTTTGCCCATTATCGCACACAACCAGACAACCAGGCCGGGCTTGAGGCTGACTGGCACAAACCACTCATCGGTCTGTTGTTCCATGCCCGTCCACAGCTCCTGCGCGGTGTGGGGTTTGTCCCCCAAACAGATACGTTTTAAAACTGCCTCCTGTCGTTTACCCCTGGCTGTGCTGAAGTTGGTGGTGAAGGTGTTACGCTGACCGGAAGAGGAGCTGGTAGAGGATGAGGAAGCAGAGTAGGAGGAGGAAGCAACAGGAGGCAAACTGAAGCGCCCTGCAATCCTCGGCAGTGGAAGGACATGCGCCAAACTGCTATCCGCCTCAGGCCCAGCTGCCACTGCATTTACCCAGTGTGCTGTTATGGAGATATAACGTCCCTGACCGTGCTTACTGGTACACGTATCCGTAGTCAGGTGCACCTTGCCACAGATGGCATTGTGCAGTGCACACCTGATTTTGTCCCCTACTTGGTTGTGCAAGGAAGGGATGGCTCACCTGGAAAAGTAGTGGCGGCTGGGCACGACGTACTGTGGGACAGCCACCGCCATAAGGCCTTTAAAACTATCCGTCTCCACCAGACGGAATGACAGCATTTCAAAGGCCAGTAATTTTGAAATGCTGGCATTCAGGGCTAGGGATAGCGGGTGGATAGGGGGGTACTTCCTCTTCCTCTCCAGAGTTTGGGAGATGGAGAGCTGAACGCTTCCGTGGGACATTGTGGAGATGCTTGGTGACCCAGGTGTTGGTGTTGCTGGCAGATCCTCTGTTTGCGGAGTGGCAGGTGTCACTGTCACTCCAGAGGTGGATGAAGAGGCCGAGACTGCAGCAGAAGACGAAGCAGGAGGAGCGTGAGACCTTTCTTGGTTTTTGAGGTGTCTACTCCACTGCAGCTCGTGCTTTGCACTTAAATGCCTGGTCATGCCGGTTGTGCTCAGGTTGAGAACGTTTATGCCTTGCTTCAGGCTCTGATTGCACAGGGTGCAAACCACTCGTGTCTTGTCGTCAGCACATTGTCTGAAGAGCTGACATTCCAGGGAACTCCTTGAAGCTGGCTTTGGTGTGCTTGGTCCCTTGCTGAGGTGGGCAGTAGCAGGCGAGGACGGCCACTCTGCTTTTGCACCCTGCTCCCTCTTCTGCTGTGCTGGTGGCTCTGTGCGACCACCGCCTATTCTTCCGAACTACACAGGTCACTCGCATGACCTTGATTCCATGTGGGGTCGAGGACCTCATCGTCCTCCACATCATCTTCCACCCAGTCTTCACCCCTGCCTTCCTTGTCTGCACACTTTCGAAAGCCCCAGCAGTTGGCACCTGTGTTTCGTCATCATCCGAGACGTGCTGCGATGGTCCTCCCATGTACTCATCTTGAAAGATAAGTGGTTGGTCATCGGTGCACTCAATCTCTTCCACTTCTGGGGAAGGGCTAGGTGGATGGCCCTGGGAAACCCTGCTAACAGAGTCATCAAAAAGCAGAAGAGACTGATGCATGACTTAAGGCTCAGACTGCTTGGCTGATTTGCAAGGGGGTGAGGTGAAAGACTGATGGACAGCGACTGCAGGTGCCAACTGTGGTCTTTTAGCAGGAGACTGGGTGGGAGACAATGTGAAGGAACTGGATCCAATGTCAGCAACCCAATCTACTATCACCTGTACGAGTTCAGGCCTCACCATTTGTAGAGCCGCATTAGGCCCGACAAAATAACGCTGCAGTTTCTGTCGCCAACTCGCACCTGAGGAAGGGGTTTCACTTGTTCATGTAGCTGGCACAGATCGACCACGTCCTCTCCCTGCAACGTCCCTGCACGACCTGGGCCACGTCCCTTGTTTGACGCTCTCCTCATATTTTTAGAATTTAGGATCTTGCCCTAAATGGGTGTTTAATTTATAGTAGAAAAGAATGACAATATGTAAATGGTGTATCTCATACGGCCTGAACCAGACTAGGCCTCAATTAAAGATTTCTTTGCCCAAAATGGCAGTATTTCAAATGCCTGAATCAAATCCCTGTATGTAAAGGGTGTATTTTACAATGCCTGAACCACTGTAGGCCTGAATTAAAGATTTCTTTCCCCAAAATGGCGGTATTTCAAAAATGCCTGAATCAAACCCCTGTATATAAAGCGTGTATCTCACACGGCCTGAACCAGTGTAGGCCTGAATTAAAGATTTCTTTGCCCAAAATGGCTGTATTTCAAATGCCTGAATCAAACCCCTGTATGTAAAGGGTGTATCTCACACGGCCTGAACCAGTGTAGGCCTGAATTAAAGATTTCTTTCCCAAAATGGCTGTATTTCAAATGCCTGAATCAAACCCCTGTATGTAAAGGGTGTATCTCACACGGCCTGAATAAATGCACCAGTGAAGTGTGTATATATTTTTCTTTCTGTACTGAAATAGGCCACTAAACGCTTTCAACAACTAGTGTTGATCGAGCACCAAAGTGCTCGGGTGCTCGAGTAGAACAACTCGGGATGCTCGGGTTCTCTACCGGGCACCCAAGTACAATGGAAGTCAATGGGAGAACCAGAGCATTAAACCAGGCACCGCCTGCTCTGAAGAGGGGAGGGTGTCTGGTTCACATGAAAAAGGTCCGAGTAGTACGCCAATTTTGCAGACCAAAGATAAAATCGATTTTAGAGGAAACATTGTTTCCTGTATATTGCGTGTATATAAAGTGCAAGTGCTGCCATAAAATATAAGGAAGATGCACTCTGATACAAACTGTATATTACATAAAGGAGGGCCTCATTCACATTATGAGGCAATTGTTCAGGTAGTGGGACTCCTACACTCATAAATCCTATGCACTAAGTGAAAGGGCTACCAAAAATTACAAAGAACCGACACTCCAATACACCCTTTATTACACATAAAGGAGGGCATCATACACACCCTTAAAAAATTAAGATTGATAGCATGCTGGTGACCCTCTAAAATATTATGGGCAAGGGCCGGCTGCTGATCTGACCATCTAAAACATTAGGGGCGAGGGCCTGCTGCTGATATGACCATGGAAACAATTATGGGCGAGGGCCTGCTGCTGAGCTGACCATCGAAAAAATTATGGTTGAGGGTCTACTGCTGAGCTGACTCTCTAAAACATTAGGGGCGAGTGCCTGCTGCAGATCTGCACATGGAAAAAATGCTGGGCGAGTGCCTGCTGCTGAACTGACCCTCTAAAACATTAGGAGCGAGGGTAGTCTAATAAGCATTTACGCTTTTGCTCCAAGGCCTAGGGTATGGACATCTGTACGCTGCGCAGGAACACAGAAGTGGATGTGCTAGCTGATGGTGCTTGCGAAGGTCCAGATGCAGGGCGGGAGGCATCCGGGCCTGCATCTTGGACAGGGGATTGGCCAGAACGTAACACAGGGGAAGGGTAGGCAGTGGTGTGACCTGCAGACACTGATTGTGGACCCAGGCATTCAGACCACCTATTAGGGTGGTTTGATGCCATGTGGCGGATCATGCTGGTGGTGGTGAGGTTGCTAGTGTTCACTCCCCTGCTCATTTTGGTACGGCACAGGTTGCAAATGACAAGTCTTTTATCGTCCCCACTTATCTCAAAAAAGCGCCAGACTGCTGAACACCTACCCGTTGGCAAGGGAGATTGCCACAAGGGGAACAGTTGTGGGCCTGTTTGGTGTGGCTCGCCTTCTCCCTTTTGCCACCCCACTGCCTCTTCCAGCCTGTTGCGGTGCTGCTGATCCCATCCCCTCTGTACTGCTGTCCTCACTCGGCTTGCCTGCTTTCGAGATTTGGTCAGTGATTTAATCGTCCACCACCTCCTCTTCCACTTCCTCTCTCTGGTCATCCTCCTGACTTGTTGACCTACTGTAACAAGAACCTCACTTATTGGCAACTGTGTCTCATCATCATCATCCACCTTGTGAAACACTAATTGCCGATCCGCACCTCATCTTTTTCTGACTGTGGATGCTCAAGAGTTTAGGAATCAGGGCACAAGATATCCTCATGTCCCTCTTCAAGCGGCCTTGGCGAGAGGGCCAAATCAAGGAATGGCGATTAAAAGAGCTCCTCTGAATATCTGAGTGTGGGATTACTTGTTTGCCAAAACTCTCCATGGTGGGAGGAAGGAGGATCAGGGTAAGAAATCTTTTGACCAGACTCTTACTGAGAATGGACTTTGTGGAAGACAGGGTGGTGCTTAACGGACTGAAAGCATTATCTGCTGCAATCCAACCGACCACCTGGTCGCACTGGTGTAACGTCGAGAGTGGTGTCCTGTGCCGCCCTGCAAACTGGGACATGAAACTAGGTATCGTAGATGAGTGTGTTTCTTGTGCTCTGGCAGCAGGTACACTTTCAACACGCACAGGGCCACTTCCTCTGCGTGCACCATCAGCAGCATGGCCACTTCCCCATCCATTACTGCTCGCCTTCTGCATATTAAATGGTAAATATGCTAGCAAGTATGTTACACATACAGTAGCGCAGGTTTTGTAAGTGTATGTGACTGAATGTCACTGATATTTAGGATGGGCAAATGTTATACAGGAGATGTAGCACAGGTAATGTTGCTGCCAGCAGCAGCGATAAAATTTGACTGAATGTCACTAATATTTCAGATGCGCTAACGTTATTCTGGAGATGTAGCCCAGGTATTGTTGCTGCCACCAGCAGTGAAAAAATTTGACTGAATGTCACTGATATTTAGGATGGGCAAGCGTTATACTGGAGATGTAGCACAAGTAATGTCGCTGCCACCAGCAGCGAAAAAATTACACTGAATGTCACTGATATTTCGGATGCGCTAACGTTATACTGGAGATGTAGCGCTAAAAAGGACTTTTAGGTCTCTAACACCAACCCTATCTAACAAAAAAATAAAATTCAATTGAATCAATTCCCTACACTATCTGTCCCTTCTACAGCACAGCTCTCCTTCACTAACACTGAGCCGAACCACGTGTCATCGGGTGCTTTATAGCACCCGATGACACATTCCAGCCAGCCAATCAAAGTGAGTGGCAGCACTCACCTGCACGTTTATTGACTGCGTAGAAGCCAACAAACATGAGGGGAGGAGATTCGGGCATCGCGCTATAGCACACGTGATATTCAGCCGAACACCGCGATGGGCCGAGCATGCTCGATCAACACTATCCTGAACTAATCTCCTGCTAGGGCCAGAATTGTTAACCCTGTTCATGCCACTGTCTCACCCACTTTACCCATCTTCTATATCTTCTATATTGTGAAAAACAGAGCAGGTTTCTTAAGGGAAATAGTCAAATACACTAATAATTTTTGCTAACTTTAGCTAATAACTTTGCTCATAATTAGTGATGATCGAGCATGCTCGGCCGAACACAAGTTTGGCTCGAGCATCTCGATTCTCCGCATATTGTGGTATTTGGCCGAATACCGTATGTGCTTGAGCGCAATGCTCGAGTCTCTACCCCGCACGTTTCTTGGCTGCTACGCAGCCAATAAACGTGCAGACAGGGCTGGCCTTTGGGGTGTACGAGCTGTGGGGCCGCACAGGGCGCCATGGCAACAGGGGCACCCGGCCACCGACACAGCTCGCAGTCGGTCTGTTACAGCAGGCCGGCCTGAGATTGAGTGAGGCGAGCCTGTCGAGCTGGGCGACTGCAGCTGCCAGGTCAGGTTCCAGAGCATGGAGGAGGAGCTTAGGGGCGCAGGCGCAGCGTCCAAGTGCTGCGCCTTCACAGAGAGCCGCGGAAGGATCCGCTCAATGTGTGAGGGGAGCGGCTGGTGCTCTGTAGACAGCGAGGGAGCAGAAGACTTTAAATAGTGAGTACCTGTTCTTATTGTTTCTTTTTTTTCGTTTGTTTTTACAAAATATTTTTCATTAAATGGGGGCAGGGTCTAATTAAGGGGGGCAGGGGACTGGATAAGGGTGACAGACACTGGGTATGATTAAGGGGGCAGGGGACTGGATAAGGGTGACAGACACTGGGTATGATTAAGGGGGCAGGGGACTGGATAAGGGTGACACTGGGTATGATTAACGGGCAGGGGACTGGGTAAAGGTGACAGGGTATGATTAAGGGGGGCAGAAGACTGTCTATGGGTGACACTGGGTATGATTAAGGCCCTTAATCATACCCAGTGTCACCCATAGCCAGTCCCCTGCCCCCTTAATCATACCCTGTCACCTTTACCCAGTCCCCTGCCCTTCTTAATCATACCCAGTGTCACCCTTACCCAGTCCCCTGCCCCCTCAATTAGACTCTGCCCCTTTTAATCATACCCAGTGTCACCCAGAGGCAGTCCCCTGCCCCCCTTAATCATACCCTGTCACCTTTACCCAGTCTCCTGCCCTTCTTAATCATACCCAGTGTCACCCTTACCCAGTCCCCTGCCCCCTGAATTAGACCCTGCCCCCCTTAATCATACCCTGTGTCACCCTTATCCAGTCCCCTGCCCCCTTAATCATACCCAGTGTCTGTCACCCTTAATTTAAGGGGTGCAGGGTCTAATTGAGGGGGCAGGGGACTGGGTAAGGGTGACACTGGGTATGATTAAGAAGGGCAGGGGACTGGGTAAAGGTGAGAGGGTATGATTAAGGGGGGCAGGGGACTGCCTCTGGGTGACAGTGTAAAGTGTGTGCATCCAAAAAATATCTGTGACATCCAGTGTACTTTTTCTGTAGACGGTGTCTGCAACGGACAGTGACATTAGATGTGCCACATCTCCAATGTAAAGTGTGCGCATCGAAAAGTATCTGTGACTTACAGTGTACTTTTTCAATAGACGGTGTCCGCTTCTGACAGTGACATTAGCTGTGCCAAATCTCCAGTGTAAAGTGTGCGCATCCAAAAAATATCTGTGACATCCAGTGTACTTTTTCCGTAGATATCTGTGTCCGCTTCTGACAGTGACATTACCAGGGCCACATCTGCAGTATAACGTGTGCCTAGCCCACGTCTTAAACTTAGTGGTTCAGCAGTTTCTCAAAACCTACCCCAATTTGCCTGAGCTACTGCTGAAGGTGCGCTGTGTGTGTGCACATTTCCATAAGTCTTCGACAGCTTCAGCAGGTCTGTCAACGCTGCAGCAGAGCTTGAAATTGGCAGCTCACCAGCTGTTGTGCGACGTGAGCACGCACTGGAACACGGCATTCCACATGTTGGCCAGGCTTTGTGAGCAGCAGAGGGCAGTAGTGTAATATCAGCTGCAACATGTTTGTAACCTTTCCAGTCACCTTCCGCTATTTACAAGCGAGGGGTGGGCATGGATATTTAACCTCTGTGAGGTTTTAAGAAACTTTGAGGAATCAACACAGATGGTAAGCGGCGATAACGCTATTATTAGCGTTACCATCCCACTTCTGTGTCTACTCAAACGCTCGCTGCTCACAATTAAGGACGACACGTTGCATGTGGAAGAGGTGGAAATGGGGGAAGACATTACACAGGGTGATAGCCAAACCACCCTCTGTTCGTCTTCTCAGCGCGAAATGGACGATGGAGAGGAGGAGGAGCAGGAGACAGTTGCCTCCGCTACAGAGGGTAGTAACCATGGAAGTTTAATTCCATCTGTTCAGCGTGGGTGGGCAGAAGAGGAGGATGAGGAGATTGAGAGCGAAGTCTTGTCTGTTGGTACTCTGGCACACATGGCTGACTTCATGTTAGGCTTCCTTTCCCGCGACCAGCGCGTTATACGCATTTTAGACAACACGGATTACTGGTTGTTCACCCTTTTCGACCCCCGTAATTGTGGCATTATAACAGATAAGCATATCTACCTGTAAACTGAAAATGCTGACAGGTTGACTCTTATAAAAATGATCAAGGCCTGGATTGCCCCTGACTTCTCGACTCCACCAGAGGAAAGCGGCTGAACATAAAGGCTCTTTAAATGTGTTGTTTATAATGTACTGAATACACTGTATTCCCATGCACCTCTTCCACCACAAAAAAAGGGTATATGGTTGAATCTTCCTTTTCTCATCCTCCTCCTCCTTTTCCATCATATCAACATGCTTATTCGTCGCATATAATGCCCTCGCATATATGCCCTCGCATTGAATGTTTTACAGGGTCAGCTCACCTGCAGGCCCTCGCATATAATTTTTTAGAGGGTCAGCTCACCTGCAGGCCTGCGCATATAATTTTTTAGAGGGTCAGCACACCTGCAGGCCATCGCATATAATTCTTTAGAGGGTCTGCTCAGCAGCAGGCCCTCAACTATAATCTTTAACAGGGTCAGCTCACCTGCAGGCCCATGCATATGTTTTACAGGGTTAGCACACCTGCAGGCCCTGGCATAGAATTTTTTAGAGGGTCAGCTCACCAGCAGGCCCTCACCTACAATCTTTTACAGAGTCAGCTCACCTGCAGACCCACGCATATAATGTTTTACAGAGTCAGATCACCTGCAAGCCCTCACATATAATTTTTTAGAGGGTCAGCTCACCAGCAGACCCTCACCTACAAGTCCAGTCTCACTATCCAAGAGTCTGTCCAACACAATCCTCACCGCCGGGGGTCGCGTAACTAGTTATCACGGAGGAGTCTTGTTCATTATCGGAATTAACCAGACAAATCGCTCCACCAACTAAAAACATCCATGCACCACCACCCACAGAATCGAGAAAGAGCTATCAATCTGTCAATTCTTTCCATGTCCGGGCCGGGTGAGGTTTCCCGTGTTGATTCAAATTAAGCTGCAGGCTCCCCTCCTGTTGGTGCCCTTCCGTCAATTCATTTAAGTTTCAGCTTTGCAACCATACCCCCCCAGGAACCCAAAGACTTTGGTTTCTCAGAAGGTCCTCGGCGTGTCATGGGAATAACACCGCCGGATCGCCGGTCAGCATCGTTTATGGTCGGAACTACGACGGTATCAGATCGTCTTCGAATCTGAGTTTCGTTTTTGATTAATGAAAACATTCCTGACAAATGATTTTGCTTTGCTTCACTTGCGCCAGTCCAAGAATTTCACCTCTAGCGGCGCAATACGGATGCCCCCATCCGTCCCTCTTAATCAGGGCCCCAGTTCCGGAAACCAACAAAATAGAACCGGAGTCCTATTCCATTATTCCTAGCTGCAGTATTCAGGTGACCCGGCCTGCTTTGAACACTGTAAATGTTTTCAATGTTTTAGATGGTCAGATCAGCAGGCCTTTGCTCCAATTGCTTTGGATGGTCACCAGCAGGCCATCAATCATAATTTTTCAAAGGTGTGTATGATGCCCTTCTTTATGTGTAACAAATGGTGTATTAGAGTACTGGTTCCTTGTAATTTTTGGCAGATTTTTCACTTAGTGCATAGGCTTTCTGAGTGTAGAAGTCCCACTGCATGAACAATTATACCACAATGTGAATGAGGCCCTCCTATATGTGATATACAGGTTGTATTGGAGTGCCGCTTGCTTGCAATTTTTGGAAGAGCTTGCACTTTATATACAAGCAAATATACAGGAAAGAATGATTCCTAACAACAGGAACTCTGGGAATGCGGGGTCACTTATAATGTCATGCATGCAGCCAATCAGCACCCAGCCCTGTGATGTCACAGCCCTATAAATAGCCTCAGCCATCTTGGATTCTGCCATTTTCCAGTGTACTTAGTGCAGGGAGAGATGTCAGCAGGCTCTAGAGACAGTGCTAGGAAAGACTTCATTGTGCTAAAAAAAACGATCTACAAGTTCAGGGAAAGATTATTCAAGGTGTAGGGAAAGGATAGGGAGGAATCATTCCACAGAATTTATGTAGAACAGGGTTCAGTAAGGGAGGTTACAGCCTGGATAATAGGAACAATCCTATTACACCTTGCTGCACTGATTGGGGATCCAAATTGCCATTATACAGCTCTGTAATTCCAGCAAACTGTTCTTGTTATTGGGGTGCAAGTGCTGTTTGATACAGCCATTAACAAGGTTTATTACAAATAAATATTTCTACGTCTTATTTGTCCTTGTGCGGTGCAGTCAGGGCTGTCTTTAATATTGATTGGACCCTGGGCAAGAATATACTTGGGCCCCCTGGATCCTTCCTTCCCACACCCTAGCTTGCAATCACGCCCTCCACCACAACACACACACACAGAAAAAATAAGTAATATATATAATATAGCCTACAGTGAATTACTATAAATACTTACAGTTCTGAAGACTCCAGCAGACTCAGGATCAGTGCTCTGGGCAGTCGGGCTCAGGGCTGGAAGTGGGCACCGCCCTGCAGTTCAGGAAGGAGACCGGGGCTTGGCTCACCCTAGCGTTGCTGTGCCTCCGTGTGACGTCACGGCACGCGGCGTATGCAAAGGGCAGGGGAGGTCGGGAGAAGGAACAAGCAAGTACCATATTTTTTGCCCTATAAGACGCACTGGCCAATAAGACGCATCTAGGTTCTAGAGGAGGATATTTTCCATTACACTTCAGGTCAGACCACCAATCAGACCCCCAATGTTAACCAGACCTCAGCTGATAGCCCCAATCAGACCCCTAATGTTAATAATACCCTCAATCAGACCTCATATCAGCCCCCAATGTCATATATCAGCCCCCCAATGCCATATATCAGCCCCCCAATGCCATATATCAGCCCCCCAATGCCGTATATTAACCCCCCAATGCCATATATCATCCCCCAGCCTCATATATCAGCCCCCCAATGCCATATATCAGCCACCCAGCCTAATATATCAGCCCCCCAGCCTCATGTATGAGCCCCCCAGCCTCATATATCAGCCCCCCAGCCTCATGTATCAGCCCCCAGCCTCATGTATCAGCCCCCAGCCATCAGCGCAAATACAATAAATAAACAACTTACCTCTCCTGATCCTGGACGCCGCGACTTCTCACACCAGCGCTCTCTCTCTTCTTCCTGGTCCTCGGCTGTCAGCTGTGAAGGCTGCGCACAGCATGGGGTCACGCTGTGCACAGCCACTGCACAGCCGACAGCCGAGGACCAGAAAGCGGTGAGTACAGAGCTTTCACCACTTCCCGGTCTTCCGGTACTAATCAGTGCTTCCATAATGGAAGCGCTGATTAGTATTCACCCCATAAGACACAATGGCATTTTCTTCCACTTTTGGGGGGAAAATGTGTCTTATGGATAGAAAAATAATTTGTGGGCAGTGGTCAGCGGGGCTCAAGAGGCAGCTCCCTTGGGCCCCCCAGGAGAAACTGGGCCCGGGGCATCTGCGCCTGTTTCCCTGCGTTAAAGACGGCCCTGAGTGCAGTTATATGTTCTAAAGCATTTTTTTGGCTTGTATTTGTGGGAAAAAAGGGCTTATTAGCCGTTGTGTGGTGAACTGTGAAAATTACAGCCCTTTTTAGCATGTATTAGTGGCACAAAAAAAAATTGTATTTGTCGTTCAGCGGTGCAGTTATACAGTGGATATAAAAAGTCTACACACCCCTGTTAAAATATCAGGTTTCTGTGCAGTAAAAAAATTAGACAAAGATAATTCATTTCAGAACTTTTTCCACCTTTAACGTGACCTATAAACTGTACAACTCAATTTAAAAACAAACTGAAATCTATTAGGTAGAGGGAAGAAAACAAAAAAAAAAAACTCAAATAATGTGGTTGCATAAGTGTGCACACCCTCTTATAACTGGGGATGTAGCTGTGTTCAGAATTAAGCAATCACATTAAAAATCATGTTAAATAGGAGTCAGCATACTCCTGCCATCATTTAAAGTGCCTCTGATTAACCCCAAATAAAGTTCAGCTGCTCTAGTTGGTCTTTCCTGAAATTTTCTTAGTCACATCCCAAGCAAACGTCATTGTCCACAGAGAGCTTCCAAAGCATTAGAGGGATCTCATTGTTAAAAGGTATCAGTCAGGAGAAGGCTACAAAAGAATTTCCAAGGCATTAGATATACCTCATCATCAAGTGGAGAAAATATGGCACAACAGTGACATTACCAAGAACTGGACGTCCCTCCAAAATTGATGAAAAGACGAGAAGAAAACAGGTCTGAGAGGCTACCAAGAGGCCTACAGCAACATTAACTCCTTAAGGACTTAGGGCGTACCGGTACACCCTGTTTCCCGAGTCCTTAAGGATTTAGGGCGTACCGGTACGTCCTAACTTTAAACAGACATTGCGGTGCGGCAGGGGTTAATAGGAACAGGATGGCATCCTGTCACATAGGAACAGGATGGCATCGCTGCAAACCGCAGGTCAATTCAGACCTGCGGTTTGCGGCTTTTACCTGCGGTTGCGGCGGCTGTGTGGCGGTGTCATCAGGTCCCCATGCGGCTGTAGGGGGGACCCGATGGCATGGAAGGCAGAGCGATGTCTAAGGAAGGCATCGCGCTGCCTTCCGGTGATGAGCCTGTGAGATCCAGCCCCCTGGATCTCACAGTCCGGAAGCTGTATGAGTAATACACACTGTATTACTCATACAGCCAATGCATTCCAATACAGAAGTATTGGAATCCATTGTAAAAGGGATTAGACCCCCAAAATTTCAAGTCCCAAAGTGGGACAAAAAAATAAAGTGAAAAAAAAAGTTGAAAAAATAAAGTTTTTGCCCCCAAAAATTAAAAGTTTCAAGTAAAAATAAACAAAAACGGCATTTTCCCCAAATAAAGTTAAAAAAAAATTGGTAAAGAATAGGGGGGAAAAAAAAGTATAGATATTTGGTATCGCCGCATTCGTATCGACCGGCTCTAAAAAAATATCACATGACCTAACCCCTCAGATGAACACAGTAAAAAATAAAAAACTGTGCTAAATAAACCATTTTTTATAACTTTACATCACAAAAAGTGTAATAGCAAGCGATCAAAAAGTCATATGCACCCCAAAATAGTGCCAATCAAACCGTCATCTCATCCCGCAAAAAATTAGACCCTACCTAAGATAATTGCCCAAAAACTGAAAAAACTATGACTCTCAGATTATGGAGACACTAAAACATGATTTTTTTTGCTTCAAAAATGAAATCATTGTGTAAAACTTACATAAATAAATAAAAAGTATACATATTAGGTATTGCCGCGTCTGTAACGACCGGCTCTATAAAAATATCACATGACCTAACCCCTCCGATGAACACCGTAAAAATTTTTAAATAAAAACTGTGCTAAATAAACCATTTTTTGTCACCTTACATCACGAAAAGTGTAATAGCAAGCGATCAAAAAGTCACACGCACCCCAAAATAATGCCAATAAAACCGTCATCTCATCCTGCAAAAATCATACCCTACCCAAGGTAATCTCCCAAAAACTGAAAAAATTATGGCTCT
Source organism: Bufo bufo (assembly GCF_905171765.1). Lineage (NCBI taxonomy): Eukaryota > Metazoa > Chordata > Amphibia > Anura > Bufonidae > Bufo > Bufo bufo. The sequence goes on along the minus strand of NC_053391.1, from coordinate 539,985,093 downwards.
CAGACTATGGAAACAGTACAACATGATTTTTTTTGCTTCAAAAATGAAATCATTGTGTAAAACTTACATAAATAAAAAAAAGTATACATATTAGGTATCACCGCGTCCGTATCGACCGGCTCTATAAAAATATCACATGACCTAACCCCTCAGATGAACACCGTAAAAAAATTAAAATAAAAACTGTGCTAAATAAACCATTTTTTGTCACCTTACATCACAAAAAGTGTAATAGCAAGCGATCAAAAAGTCACACGCACCCCAAAATAGTGCCAATAAAACCGTCATCCCGCAAAAATCATACCCTACCCAATGTAATCGCCCAAAAACTGAAAAAAATTATGGCTCTCAGAATATGGAAACACTAAAACATGATTTTTTTCAAAAATGAAATCATTGTATAAAACTTACATAAATAAAAAAAAGTATACATATTAGGTATCGCCGCATCCGTGACAACCTGGTCTATAAAAATATCACATGATCTAACCTGTGAGATGAATATTGTAAATAACAAAAAAAAAACTGTGCCAAAACAGCTATTTCTTGTTATCTTGCCTCACAAAAAGTGTAATATAGAGCAACCAAAAATCATATGTACCCTAAACTAGTACCAACAATACTGCCACACTATTCCATAGTTTCTAAAATGGGGCCACTTTTTTGGAGTTTCTACACTAGGGGTGCATCAGGGGGGCTTCAAATGGGACATGGTGTCAAAAAAAACAGTCCAGCAAAATCTGCCTTCCAAAAACTGTATGGCATTCCTTTCCTTCTGCGCCCTGCCGTGTGCCCGTACAGCTGTTTACGACCACATATGGGGTGTTTCTGTAAACTACAGAATCAGGGCCATAAATATTGAGGTTTTTTTGGCTGTTAACCCTTGCTTTCTAACTGGAAATAAATTATTAAAATGGAAAATCTGCCAAAAATGTGAAATTTTGAAATTGTATCTCTATTTTCCATTAATTCTTGTGGAACACCTAAAGGGTTAATAAAGTTAGTAAAATCTTTTCTGAATACCTTGAGGGGTGTAGTTTATAGAATAGGGTAATTTTTGGGTGGTTTCTATTATGTAAGCCTCGCAAAGTGACTTCAGACCTGAACTGGTCCCTAAAAATTTATTTTTTTAAAAATTTCAGAAAAATTTCAAGATTTGCTTCTAAACTTGTAACATCCCCAAAAAATAAAATATCATTCCCAAAATGATCCAAACATGAAGTAGACATATGGGGAATGTAAAGTAATAACTATTTTTGGAGGTATTACTATGTATTATAGAAGTAGAGAAATTGAAACTTGGAAATTTGGTATTTTTTACAAATGTTTAATAAATTTGGAATTTTTTTTATAAATAAAAATAAAATTTTTTGACTTCATTTTACCAGTGTCATGAAGTACAACATGTGATGAAAAAACTATCTCAGAATGGCCTGGATAAGTCAAAGCGTTTTAAAGTTATCAGCACTTAAAGTGACACTGGTCAGATTTGCAAAAAATGGCCAAGTCCTTAAGGTGAAATAGAGCTGAGTCCTTAACCACCTCAGCCCCCAGTGCTTAAACACCCTGAAAGACCAGGCCACTTTTTACACTTCTAACCTACACTACTTTCACCGTTTATTGCTCGGTCATGCAACTTACCACCCAAATGAATTTTACCTCCTTTTCTTCTCACTAATAGAGCTTTCATTTGGTGGTATTTCATTGCTGCTGACATTTTTACTTTTTTTTTATTAATCAAAATTTAACGATTTTTTTGCAAAAAAATGACATTTTTCACTTTCAGTTGTAAAATTTTGCAAAAAAAACGAGATCCATATATAAATTTTGCTCTAAATTTATTGTTCTACATGTCTTTGATAAAAAAAAAATGTTTGGGTAAAAAAAAAATGGTTTGGGTAAAAGTTATAGCGTTTACAAACTATGGTACAAAAATGTGAATTTCCGCTTTTTGAAGCAGCTCTGACTTTCTGAGCACCTGTCATGTTTCCTGAGGTTCTACAATGGCCAGACAGTACAAACACCCCACAAATGACCCCATTTCGGAAAGTAGACACCCTAAGGTATTCGCTGATGGGCATAGTGAGTTTATAGAAGTCTCATATTCCACTAACTTGTGACAAAAAATAAAAACTTCCATGAACTCACTATGCCCATCAGCGAATACCTTGGGATGTCTTCTTTCCAAAATGGGGTCACTTGTGGGGTAGTTATACTGCCGTGGCATTCTAGGGGCCCAAATGTGTGGTAAGGAGTTTGAAATCAAATTCTGTAAAAAATGGCTGGTGAAATCCGAAAGGTGCTCTTTGGAATGTGGGCCCCTTTGCCCACCTAGGCTGCAAAAAAGTGTCACACATGTGGTATCTCCGTATTCAGGAGAAGTTGGGGAATGTGTTTTGGGGTGTCATTTTACATATACCCATGCTGGGTGAGATAAATATCTTGGCAAAAGACAACTTTTCCCATTTTTTTTTACAAAGTTGGCATTTGACCAAGATATTTCTCTCACCCAGCATGGGTATATGTAAAATGACACCCCAAAACACATTCCCCAACTTCTCCTGAGTACGGCGATACCAGATGTGTGACACTTTTTTGCAATCTAGGTGGGCAAAGGGGCCCATATTCCAAAGAGCACCTTTCGGATTTCACTGGTCATTTTTTACAGAATTTGATTTCAAACTCCTTACCACACATTTGGGCCCCTAGAATGCCAGGGCAGTATAACTACCCCACAAGTGACCCCATTTTGGAAAGAAGACACCCCAAGGTATTCTCTGATGGGCATAGTGAGTTCATGGAAGTTTTTATCTTTTGTCACAAGTTAGTGGAATATGAGACTTTGTAAGAAAAAAAAATAAAGAAAAAAAATCATCATTTTCCACTAACTTGTGACAAAAAATAAAAAATTCTAGGAACTCGCCATGCCCCTCACGGAATACCTTGGGGTGTCTTCTTTCCAAAATGGGGTCACTTGTGGGGTAGTTATACTGCCCTGGCATTTTCCAGGGGCCCTAATGTGTGGTAAGTAGGTAAATGACCTGTGAAATCCTAAAGGTGGTCTTTGGAATGTGGGCCCCTTTGCCCACCTAGGCTGCAAAAAAGTGTCACACATCTGGTATCGCCGTATTCAGGAGAAGTTGGGGAATGTGTTTTGGGGTGTCATTTTACATATACCCATGCTGGGTGAGATAAATATCTTGGCAAAAAACAACTTTTCCCATTTTTTTTATACAAAGTTGGCATTTGACCAAGATATTTCTCTCACCCAGCATGGATATATGTAAAATGCCACCCCAAAACACATTCCCCAACTTCTCCTGAGTACGGGGATACCAGATGTGTGACACTTTTTTGCAGCCTAGATGCGCAAAGGGGCCCACATTCCTTTTAGGAGGGCATTTTTAGACATTTGGATACCAGACTTCTTCTCACGCTTTGGGGCCCCTAGAATGCCAGGGCAGTATAAATACCCCACATGTGACCCCATTTTGAAAAGAAGACACCCCAACGTATTCAATGAGGGGCATGGCGAGTTCATAGAAATTTTTTTTTTTTGGCACAAGTTAGCGGAAATTGATATTTTTTATTTTTTTCTCACAAAGTCTCCCTTTCCGCTAACTTGGGACAAAAATTTCAATCTTTCATGGACTTAATATGCCCCTCACGGAATACCTTGGGGTGTCTTCTTTCCGAAATGGGGTCACATGTGGGGTATTTATACTGCCCTGGCATTCTAGGGGCCCTAAAGCGTGAGAAGAAGTCTGGAATATAAATGTCTAAAAAATTTTACGCATTTGGATTCCGTGAGGGGTATGGTGAGTTCATGTGAGATTTTATTTTTTGACACAAGTTAGTGGAATATGAGACTTTGTAAGAAAAAATAATAATAATTCCGCTAACTTGGGCCAAAAAAATGTCTGAATGGAGCCTTACAGAGGGGTGATCAATGACAGGGGGTGATCAATGACAGGGGGGTGATCAATGACAGGGGGGTGATCAGAGAGTCTATATGGGGTGATCACCCCCCTGTCATTGATCACCCCCCTGTAAGGCTCCATTCAGATGTCCGTATGTGTTTTGCGGATCCGATCCATGTATCCGTGGATCCGTAAAAATCATACGGAAATCTGAATGCAGCCTGACAGGGGGGTGATCAATGACAGGGGGGGTGATCAATGACAGGGGGGTGATCAGGGAGTCTATATGGGGTGATCACCCCCCCTGGAAGGCTCCAGGGAGACGCCTGTATGTGTTTTGCGGATCCGATCCATCTATCAGTGGAATCGTAAAAATCATGCGGACATCTGAATGGAGCTTTACAGGGGGGTGATCAATGACAGGGGGGTAATCAATGACAGGGGGGTGATAAGGGAGTCTATATGGGGTGATCACCACAGTCATTGATCACGCCCCTGTAAGGCTCCATTCAGACGTCCGTATGCGTTTTGCAGATCCGATCCATCTATCAGTGGATCCGTAAAAATCATGCGGACATCTGAATGGAGTTTTACAGGGGGTTGATCAATGACAGGGGGGTAATCAATGACAGGGGGGTGATCAGGGAGTCTATATGGGGTGATCACCACAGTCATTGATCACGCCCCTGTAAGGCTCCATTCAGACGTCCGTATGCGTTTTGCGGATCCGATTCATCTATCAGTGGATCCGTAAAAATCATGCGGACATCTGAATGGAGCTTTACAGGGGGGTGATCAATGACAGGGGTGTAATCAATGACAGGGTGGTGATCAGGGATTCTATATTGGGTGATCACCACAGTCATTGATCACGCCCCTGTAAGGCTCCATTCAGACGTCCGTATGCGTTTTGCGGATCCGATCTATCTATCAGTGGATCCGTAAAAATCATGCGGACATCTGAATGGAGCTTTACAGGGAGTTGATCAATGACAGGGGGGTAATCAATGACAGGGGGGTGATCAGGGAGTCTATATGGGGTGATCAGGGGTGATCAAGGGTGATCAAGGGTAAATAAGGGGTTAATAAGTGACAGGGGGGGGTGTAGTGTAGTGGTGCTTGGTGCAACATATTACTGAGCTACCTGTGTCCTCTGGTGGTCGATCCAAACAAAGGGGACCACCAGAGGACCAGGTAGCAGGTATATTAGACGCTGTTATCAAAACAGCGTCTAATATACCTGTTAGGGGTTAAAAAAAAACACATCTCCAGCCTGCCATCGAACGATCGCCGCTGGCAGGCTGGAGATCCACTCGCTTACCTTCCGCTCCTGTGAACGCGCGCACACAGGCTCGGCTCATCTCGGCTCGCGCGAGATGACGCATATATGCGTGACTCTGCGCAGGGCTGCCACCTCCGGAACGCGAATCTGCGTTAGGCGGTCCGGAGGTGGTTAAGGGGTTAAAGGAGCTGCAGGAATATCTGGCAAGTACTGGCTGTGTGGTACAGGTGACAACAATCTCCCATATTCTTCATATGTCTGGGCTATGGGGTAGAGTGGCAAGACGAAAGCCTTTTCTTACGAAGAAAAACATTCATGCCAGGCTACATTTTGCAAAAACACATCTGAAGTCTCCCAAGAGCATGTTGGAAAAGGTGTTATGGTCTAATGAAACCAAGGTTGAACTTTTTGGTCATAATTCCAAAAGATATGTTTGGCGCAAAAACAACACTGCACATCACCAAAAGAACACCATACCCACAGTGAAGCATGGTGGTGGCAGCATCATGCTTTGGGGCTGTTTTTTTTCAGCTGGAACTGGGGCCTTAGTTAAGCTAGAGGGAATTATGAGTAGTTCCAAATACCAGTCAATATTGGCACAAAACCTTCAGGCTTTTGCTAGAAAGCTGAACATGAAGAGGAACTTGATCTTTCAGCGTGACAGCAACCTAAAGCATACATCCAAATCAACAAAGGAATGGCTTCACCAGAAGAAGATTAAAGTTTTGGAATGGCCAAGCCAGAGCCCAGACCTGAATCTGATTGATATATGTGGGGTGATCTGAAGAGGGCTGTGCACAGGAGATGCCCTCGCAATCTGACAGATTTGGATTGTTTTTGCAAAGAAGAGTGGGCAAATCTTGCCAAGTCAAAATGTGCCATGCTAATAGACTTATACCCAAAAAGACTGAGTGTTGTAATAAAAATCAAAAGTTGTTTCAACAAAGTATTAGTTTAACCACCTCAGCCCCCCTAGCTTAAACCCCCTTAATGACCAGACAACTTTTTACAATTCTGCACTACACTATTTTCACGGTTTATTGCTCGGTCATACAACTTAACACCCAAATGAATTTTACCTCTTTTTCTTCTCACAAATACAGCTTTCTTTTGGTGGTATTTGATTGCTGCTAAGATTTTTCGTTTTTTCCGATATTAATCAAAAAAAGGCCGCAATTTTCTCAAAAAAAGTGTATTTTTAATTTTCTCTGGTTAAATTGTTCAAATATAATTACATTTCTATACAAGTTTGTGTCAGAATTTATTGTGCTACATGTCTTTGATAAAAAAAATCCAATAAGTGTATATTTATTGGTTTGCGCAAAAGTTATAGCATTTACAAACCATTGTACAAAAATGTGAATTTTCGCATTTTGAAGCAGCTCTGACTTTCTGAGCACCTGTCATGTTTCTTGAGGTGCTAGAATGCCAGGATAGTATAAATACCCTCCAAATGACCCCATTTGAGAAAGAAGACACCCCAAAGTATTCACGGACAGGCATGGTGAGTTCATGTATGATTTTAATTTTTTTCACAAGTTAGCGGAAAATAACACTTTCTGAGAAAAATAAATAAAAATAAAGTTTCCATTTCTGCTAACTTCTGGCAAAAAAAAATAATAATCTCCCACGGACTCACTATGCCCCTCAGTGAATACCTTGGGGTGTCTACTTTCCGAAATGGGGTCATTTGTGGGGTGTGTTTACTGTTCTGGCATTTTGGGCGGGACTAAATTGTGAGCAACCCTGTAAAGCCTAAAGGTACTCGTTGGACTTTCGGCCCCTTTACGCACCTAGGCTGCAAAAAAGTGTCACACATGTGGTATCGCCGTACCCAGGAGAAGTAGGGCAGTGTGTTTTGGGGTGTATTTTTACATTTACCCATGCTTGGTGAGAGAAATATCTCTGTAAATTGACAACTTTGTATAAAAAAAATTAAAAAGTTGTCATTTACAGAGATATTTCTCACACACAGTATGGGTATATGTAAAAATACACCCGAAAAACACATTTCCCAACTTCTCCTGAGTACGGCGATACCACAAGTGTGACACTTTTTTGCAGCCTAGGTGCACAAAGGGGCCCAAATTCCAATGAGTACCTTTAGGATTTCACAGGGCATTTTTTACGCATTTGGATTCCAAACTACTTCTCACGCTTTAGGGTACCTAAAATACCAGGGCAGTATAAATACCCCACAAGTGACCCCATTTTGGAAAGAAGACACCCCAAGGTATTCCGTGAGGGGCATGGCGAGTTCCTAGAATATTTTTTTTTTTGGCACAAGTTAGAGGAAAATGATTTTTTCTTTTTTTTTCTCTTACAATGTCTCATATTCCACTAACTTGTGACAAAAAATAAAATTTTACATGAACTCGCCATACCCCTCACGAAATACCTTGGGGTGTCTTCTTTCCAAAATGGGGTCACTTGTGGGGTATTTATACTGCCCTGGTATATTAGGGGCCCTAAAGCGTGAGAAGTAGTTTGGAATCCAAATGCGTAAAAAATGCCCTGTGAAATCCGAAAAGTACTCATTGGAATTTGGGCCCCTTTGCGCACCTAGGCTGCAAAAAAGTGTCACACATGTGGTATCACCGTATCCCATTTTTTTATACAAAGTTGTCAATTTACAGAGATATTTCTCTCACCCAGCATGGGTATATGTAAAAAGACACTCCAAAACACATTGCCCTACTTCTCCTGAGTACGGCAATACCACATGTGTGACACTTTTTTGCAGCCAAGATGCGCAAAGGGGCCGGAAGTCCATTGATTTTTAGGCATTAGGCATTTTTAGGCATTTGGATTCCAGACTTCTTCTCACGCTTTAGGGCCCTTAAAATGCCAGGGCAGTATAAATACCCCACATGTGACCCCATTTTGGAAAGAAAACACCCCAAGGTATTCCGTAAGGGGCATGGCGAGTTCATAGAAGATTTTATTTTTTGGCACAAGTTAGCGGAAATTGATTTTTTTTTTTTTCTCACAAAGTCTCCCTTTCCGCTAACTTGTGACAAAAAGTTCAATCTTTCATGGATTCAATATGCCCCTCAGCGAATACCTTGGGGTGTCTTCTTTCCAAAATGTGTGATGTCCGCATCCGTGGCTCTGTTCCGCGGCCCCGCTAAAAAAATATTACAAGTCCTATTCTTGTCCGCACTTTGCGGACAAAAATAGGTATTTATATTGCCGTTGCCGTTCTGTTATGCAAATTGCGGAAGTCAACACGGGCGCCTTCCGTTTTTTGCACATCCGCAGTTTGCGGACCGCAAAAAACGACACGGTTGTGTGCATGAGGCCTTATATTGAGCATACGGATAATGAGATTTTTTTTTTTCGTTCAGCCTCTGGGCTGAAAGAAAAAATGAACGGCACAGATTTCTTCATTCGCATCGATCAATGTGGATGAAAAAATCTTTGCCAAGAAATGTGCAAAAAAAAAAAAAAAAGCTGCGATTGCTAATAAAGATCCAAAAAGCTCAAAAGTGATCTTTATTGCGCCACAGCGATTTTACGGTGTTTTTGCAGTGATCAGAAAAAAAACTTTTCTGTCACTGCGGTGGGGGGGGGGGGGGGGTGGACTGAACGCAAGTGTGCGCACAAGATCAGGCCTGATCGGGCGAACACTTCATTTTTTGTAGAGCCTAAGGTGACCCTAATGTACTGATATACAGTACAGACCAAAAGTTTGGACACACCTTCTCATTCAAAGAGTTTTCTTTATTTTCATGACTATGAAAATTGTAGATTCACACTGAAGGCATCAAAACTATGAATTAACACATGTGGAATTATATACATAACAAACAAGTGTGAAACAACTGAAAATATGTCATATTCTAGGTTCTTCAAAGTAGCCACCTTTTGCTTTGATTACTGCTTTGCACACTCTTGGCATTCTCTTGATGAGCTTCAAGAGGTAGTCCCCTGAAATGGTTTTCACTTCACAGGTGTGCCCTGTCAGGTTTAATAAGTGGGATTTCTTGCCTTATAAATGGGGTTGGGACCATCAGTTGCGTTGAGGAGAAGTCAGGTGGATACACAGCTAATAGGCCTACTGAATAGACTGTTAGAATTTGTATTATGGCAAGAAAAAAGCAGCTAAGTAAAGAAAAACGAGTGGCCATCATTACTTTAAGAAATGAAGGTCAGTCAGTCAGCGGAAAAATTGGGAAAACTTTGAAAGTAAGGGCTATTTGACCATGAAGGAGAGTGATGGGGTGCTGCGCCAGATGACCTGGCCTCCACAGTCACCGGACCTGAACCCAATCGAAATGATTTGGGGTGAGCTCGACCGCAGAGTGAAGGCAAAAGGGCCAACAAGTGCTAAGCATCTCTGGGAACTCCTTCAAGACTGTTGGAAGACCATTTCAGGGGACTACCTCTTGAAGCTCATCAAGAGAATGCCAAGAGTGTGCAAAGCAGTAATCAAAGCAAAAGGTGGCTACTTTGAAGAACCTAGAATATGACATATTTTCAGTTGTTTCACACTTGTTTGTTATGTATATAATTCCACATGTGTTAATTCATAGTTTTGATACCTTCATAGTCATGAAAATAAAGAAAACTCTTTGAATGAGAAGGTGTGTCCAAACTTTTGGTCTGTACTGTAGATCTAAATGCGATCAGTCTTGATCACTTACAGATACTATATTGTACTAGTGCTGATTAGCGACAGCGATGACTCTAATCAGCGACTAATCAGTGACTGCGGTGCGGTGGCCGCTAACTACCTAACAAGTGGCTAACTAACTGGCGTTGATAAGGGACCCTTAGGCCCCATTCACACGTCCGCAATTCTGTTCCGCATTTTGCGGAACGGAATTGCGGACCCATTCATTTCTATGGGGACAGACTTTGTCCCGCTCGGATCCGGAATTGCGGATCTGCACTTCCGGGTCCGCACTTCCGTTCCGCAAAAATATAGAACATGTCCTATTCTTGTCCGCAATTGCGGACAAGAAAAGGCATTTTCTATATAGTTCTGGCAATGTGCGGATCCGCAAAATGCGGAAAGCACATTGCCGGATCCGCAAAACACATACGGATGTCTGAATGGAGTCTTACAGGGGGGGGATCAATGACAGGGGGGTGATCAGGGAGTCTTTATGCGGTGATCAGGGGTTAATAAGGGGTTAATAAGTGACAGGGGGGGTGTAGTGTAGTGGTGTTTGGTGCTACTTATAGAGCTGCCTGTGTCCTCTGGTGGTCGATCCAAGCAAAAAGGACAACCAGAGGACCAGGTAGCAGGTATATCAGACGCTGTTAACAAAACAGCGTCTAATATACCTTTCTGATGTTAAAAAAATCACATCTACAGCCTGCCAGCGAATGATCGCCGCTGGCAGGCTGTAGAGTTTACCTTGCGATCCTGTGAGCGCACGTTCACAGGAAATCTCGCGTCTCGCGAGATGACGCGTAGATGCGTCGAGGAGGAATAACCCGGCCGCCTGCAGGACGCATCCCTGCGTTAGGCGGTCGGGAGGTGGTTAAGGGTGTGCACACTTATGCAACCATATTATTTTATTTTTTTATTTTTTCTTCCCTCTACCTAATAGATTTCAGTTTGTTTTTCAATTGAGTTGCACAGTTTATAGGTCACATTAAGGGTCCATTCACACGTCCGTATTTTACCTTTCCAGAATTGCGGTCTGTTTTTTTGCGGATCCGTGTTTCCGCAAATAACTTCAGTTTTTTTTACTAATGTGCATCCGCATCCGTTCCGTGTTTCCACAAAAAAAAAGAAAGGAGGAATAGATGTTGCTAGGGTACCAAAAAAAATAGTTTTTAGTTAGATCCCCTGTTATTATTTTAGTTAGGTACTCGCAAGAAGATGAGGACCCTTGACGTGTAACACGGACCGTGAGATACCGTCCTGAATTCCTGCTGAGTGCAGGAGCGCACGGCGTCATTGGTTACTATGCCGCCGTGTGCTTCGTACTATCGCTGCTGTACACTAAGGCCTCCTGCACACAACAGGAAATCAGGTCAGTAAACTTACGGTCCATGTTACACAGATGTGTGCATTCAGCAGACAGCCCCCCTTGATGCTCTCCCTTGCCATGCGCTAGAACACGCATTGAAAGGGCTATTTTAGTTAAAACAACACACTGCCGTGCAGATGCTTCGGGCAAGCAGTATGTTTGGAGACATCACCGGCTCTGATGGGCCGGCTTCTGCCCTGCCCTAGACTTTTTAGCTAGGTCAGCGCAAAAGCCTGCACATTAATGGAGGTGATGTCACCAAACACACTGCTTGCCCTAAGCATCTGCCCGACTTGAATGGGTCCGTGATCCGTCCGTTCCGCGGAGGCACGGCCACAGACACCACAGAAGAACTCTGTAGTGCTTCTGTGGTGTTCTGCTCGGTGCTTCCACACTACATCTCCCAGATTTCGGACCCATTGAAGTGAGTAGGTCCACAATCCGTGATGCAGGCTGCTCACGGCAGGTGCCCATGTATCCGGGCCGCAATATGACTACGTCCGGGGCAAAGTCGTGCAAATGAGCGCTTATACTATAATAAATATATTTAAATACTCACAAATTTTTTTTTCTTCTGGTTTGATGCTGAAGACCACGATGACAGGACTAGCTATATCTTCCCACGCACGGTCCTTTTTCAGACGGTCAAGATATTCTTCACAGCGGGTGTCCCATAGAGTAGGGTGCTCCTGGATCAATATAATCAATTTCTCTACGTTATAGGAAGCCATCTTTTCACTAGTGTAGTCTTGTCTCCTCTTTCTTCACTGCTTTACCAAGTTCTGAAGTTCTCAGGGGCAGGCCTATTTTTTTTCTACTTCCTGCGAATTCGCAATTGCAGATGACATGTGGATGACATGCGGATGACATTTGGCACCTATCCGCATGTCATCCGCATTTTTGCGGACCCATTGAGTACAATGGGGCTACGGACCGTAATTTGCGGCCAAAAGTAGGACATTTTTTTGCGGTTCCGCATAACTGAACAGAACTGCGGATGCGGACAGCATACTGAGTGCTGTCCGCATCTTTTGCACCCCATTGAAATAAATAGGTCTGCAACTATTCTGCATCTGTTCCGCAAAATTTACGGGCATGTGAATGGACCCTAAAGGTGGAAAAAGTTCTGAAATGATTTATCTTTGTCTCATTTTTTTACATCACAGAAACCTGACATTTTAACAGGGTAGACTTTTTATATCCACTGTATGTTCTAAAGCCCTTTTTGGTTGTGTATTAGAGGAATAACTGAAAAAAAGTGGCCTAAATTGGAGGAAATGCTCAAAAACCCCAAACACTGTGGCGTGTTTATAACCGGGGGAGCAATTCCTCCGCATGTGATCCGTTGCTAATGGCAACCCCCAGCAAAAAAGCATACAATGGAGGATGTCGGCAGCAGACCACATGCACCACAATGGCATCCTACACAAGATGGGATAATGTGTGGATGCAAATATAAAAATACATAAATAACTGCGAAAGGTTCAACACAATGATATGCAACTAACAACACAGGCCAATCTCTCAAGCTGATGTTAAGAGCTGAGACTTTAGCCAATGTATTCCTGTCAGGAACACATCGGAGCCCTTTTGCACCACCGTCAAGGTATCTCAGCGTGGCATGGGTTCCTACCAATAGACTACCTACGGTGTGTGAACACGGTGTGAGAAGTGCCAGGATACAACTTACAGCCAAGCTCCCACATACCTCCATAGTAAAATCACTCAGGTAGTGGGAGAGATGATAAGGCTGTGAGCCCCACCTATAACAGGCCATGTGACATAGGCTGCCAGGTGCAACAGAATGCTAGCAGCAGTACGCAATGGAACATTCTAAACATATCAAGAAAAATAACTGACATAAAGTGGCCTAAATGGGAGGAAATGCTCAAAAACCCCAAACACAGTGGCGTTTTTGTAACCAGGGAGCAATTCCTCCACATGAGATCCATTGCTAATGGCAATCCCTAGCGAATATGCATGCAATGTAGGATGTCGGCAGTGGACCACATGCACCAAAATGGCATCCTAGAAGATGGGATAATGTGTGGATGCAAATATAAAAATACATAAATCACTGCGAAAGGTGCACCACAATGATATACAACTGACAACACTGGACAATCCCTCAAGCTGATGTTAAGAACTGAGACCTTAGCCAATGTATTCCTGTGAGGAACACAGGGGTGTATAAGTGGAAAAAAATAAAATATATTTAATGTTCAGCAGTGCAGTTATATGTTCTAAAGCCTTTTGTGTCGTGTATAAGTGGAAAAAAATAAGGGCCTTTTTGCAGTTCAGTGGTACAGTTATATGTTCTAAAGCCCTTTTGTGGAGTGTATAAGTGGGGGAAAAAAAATTATTTGCCATTCAGTGGTGCAGTAATATGTTCTAAAGCCTTTTGAGGAGTGTATAAGAGGAAAAAAGAAAAATTTATTTGCTGTTCAGCGGTGCCGGTATATGTTCTAAAGCCTTTTGTGGAGTGTATAAGAGGAAAAAATTAAAATATATTTGCCGTTCAGCGGTGCAGTTATATGTTCTAAAGCCTTTTGTGTCGTGTATAAGTGGAAAAAGAAAAATATATTTGACGTTCAGCGGTACAGTTATATGTTATAAAACCCTTTGTGGAGTGTATAAGAGGAAAAAAGAACAATATATTTGCCGTTTAGCGGTACAGTTATATATTCTAAAGCCCTTTGTGGAGTGTATAAGTGGAAAAAATAAATATATATTTGCCATTCAGCAGTGCAGTTACATGCTCTAAAGCCTTTTGTGTCGTGAATAAGTGGAAAAAAATAAGGGCTTATTTGCCGTTCTGCGGTGCAGTTATATGTTCTGAAAAATTTTGTGTCGTGTATGAGTTGAAAAAAATAAGGGACTATTTGCCATTCAGCGGTACAGTTAGATGTTCTAAAGCCTTCAGTGTTGTGTATAAGTGGAAAAAAATAAGGCCTATTTGCCGTTCAGCGATGCAGTAATCTGTTCTAAAGCACTTTTATGGAGTGTATAAGTGGAAAAAAGAAATACCGTATTTTTCGCCCCATAAGACGCACTTTTTCCTCCCCAAAAATGGGAGGAAAATGCCCCTGCGTCATATGGGGCGAATGCTGACAGTTTAACATCGCTGGACGCGATGTACGGAGCGGGGTTCGGGGGAGGGACTGGGAGGAGGAGCTGGGGGCCGGCAATAGCGGTGGGGCGGTGCGGTCACTGTTCTATAGCCCCGCCCCACCGCTCCGGTATACTAATATAAAATGTATTATTGAATTAAAAGTTATTAAACATGCCCCCCTCACTCCTAATAGTACCGTATATCCTAATTTCTTCTGTATAATGCCGGCAGGCAGGACAGGCAGGCGGCAGCGTAACTCCCTGATGTCAAGTGCCTGTGCCACCTCCTTTATGAATGACGCAGGCGGCGCAGACAAGTGACGTCACTGAGGGACGCGCCGGCCGCCCGGCCCGCCTGCCGGCATTATACAGAAGAAATTCGTATATACGGTACTATTAGGAGTGAGGGGGGCATGTTTAATAACTTTTAATTCAATAATACATTTCATATTTGTATGCGGCGGCGGGGGCACACGGAATCTGTGGATGGCACTGTTATGGGCTGGGGGGGCACTGTGGATGGCACTGTTATGGGGTGGGGGGGTCTGTGAATGGCACATATATAACAGTGCCATCCACAGATCCCCCCCCTGTAACAGTGCCAGCCACAGATCCCCCCCTGCAACAGTGTCCGTCATCCACAGATCCCCCCATAAGTGTCCGTCATCCACAGATCCCCCCATAAGTGTCCGTCATCCACAGATCCCACCATAAGTGTCCGTCATCCACAGATCCCCCCCATAAGTGTCCGTCATCCACAGATCCCACCATAAGTGTCCGTCATCCACAGATCCCCCCCATAAGTGTCCGTCATCCACAGATCCCCCCATAAGTGTCCGTCATCCACAGATCCCACCATAAGTGTCCGTCATCCACAGATCCCCCCCATAAGTGTCCGTCATCCACAGATCCCCCCCATAAGTGTCCGTCATCCACAGATCCCCCCCCCATAACAGTGTCCGTCATCCACAGATCCCCCCATAACAGTGTCCGTCATCCACAGATCCCCCCATAACAGTGTCCGTCATCCACAGATCCCCCCATAACAGTGTCCGTCATCCACAGACCACCATTAGTTCCAAACCCACCAAAAGCACACCTTTTGGTTAAAAAATTTTTTTTTCTTATTTTCCTCCCCAAAAACCTAGGTGCGTCTTATGGGCCGGTGCGTCTTATAGGGCGAAAAATACGGTATATATTTGCCGTTTAGCGGTTCAGTTATATGTTCTAAAGCCCTTTGTAGAGTGTATAAGTGGAAAAAAGATAAATATATATTTGCCGTTTAGCGGTACAATTACCGTATTTTTCGCTTTATAAGACGCACCTGATGATAAGACGCACCTAGGTTTTTGAGGAGGAAAATAAGAAAAAAATATTTTGAACCAAAAGGTGTGCTTTTGGTAGCTTTTGAACTAATAGTGGTCTGTGGATGACGTACTGTTATGGGGATCTGTGGATGACGCTGAGGGGGGGGATCTGTGAATGACACTGAGGGGGGATCTGTGAATGACACTTAGGGGGGATCTGTGAATGACACTGATGGGGGATCTGTGCATTACACTGATGGGGGATCTGTGCATTACACTGATGGGGATCTGTGCATTACACTGATGGGGGATCTGTGCATTACACTGATGGGGGATCTGTGCATTACACTGATGGGGGATCTGTGCATTACACTGATGGGGGATCTGTGCATTACACTGATGGGGGATCTGTGCATTACACTGATAGGGGATCTGTGCATTACACTGATGGGGGATCTGTGCATTACACTGATGGGGGATCTGTGCATTACACTGATGGGGGATCTGTGAATGACACTGAGGGGTGATCTGTGCATTACACTGATGGGAGATCTGTGGATGACACTTATGTCATCCACAGATCCCCATAATTGTCATCTACAGATCCCCCATCAGATGCATCAGTGTGGAGGGAGGAGGCGGGGACACTCAGGGCGGGGCCCGGTGCAGTGACTCTACTCTAATACACTGGGCCCCGCAACGGTTAAACATTCAATCTGATCTATATCTATAATTGTATATGCTTTGTACGGTACTTACTGTAGTACCGAAAGTATAGCATTAAGGTGGCGCAGACCAGCATCTCCCTCGGTCATGCGCCGCCTGCCGCAGCTCCCTCCTCATGTGCCGCCTGCCCCAGCTCCATCGGTCATGCGCCGCCTGCCCCAGCTCCCTCCTCGTGCGCCGCCTGCCTGCTTATCTCACTTTATGAATGAACAGGCAGGCGGCACATGACAGAGGGAGCTGGGGCAGGCGGCGCATGACAGAGGGAGCTGGGGCAGGCGGTGCATGAGGAGGGAGCTGCGGCAGGTGGCGCATGACCAAGGGAGATGCCGGTCTGCGCTGTCTTAATGCTATACTTTCGGTACTACAGTAAGTACCGTACAGAGCATATACAATTAGATATAGATCAGATTGAATGTTTAACAGTTGCGGGGCCCAGTGTATTAGAGTAGAGTCACTGCACAGGGCCACCCTATGAGTGTCCCCGCCTCCACCCTTCACACTGATACTTCGCTGGCCGCGCTGTGCAGCATAGCGGCCAGCGAAGTATTCGCTTTATAAGACGCACGGCCATTTCTCCCCCACTTTTGAGGGGAAAAAAGTGCGTCTTATAAAGCGAAAAATACGGTATATGTTCAAATCCCTTTGTGGAGTGTATAAGTTGAAAAAAGATAAATATATTTGCCGTTTAGCTGTACAGTTATATGTTCTAAAGCCCTTTTATGGAGTGTATAAGTGGAAAAAAGATAAATATATTTGCCGTTTAGCGGTACAGTTATATGTTCTAAAGCCTTTTGTGTCATGTATAAGTAGAAAAAAATAAGGGCCTATATGCCGTTCAGCAGTGCCGTTATATGTTCTAAAGCCCTTTTGTGTCGTGTATAAGTGGAAAAAAGAAAAATATACTTGCCGTTTAGCAGTGCAGTTATATGTTCTAATGCCTTTTGTGGAATGTATAAGTTGAAAAAAGAAAAATATATTTGCCATTCAGCTGTGCAGTTATATGGACCTTTTGGCGTTCAGCGGTGCAGTTATATGTTCTAAATCCCTTTTTGTCATGTATTAGTGGCAAAAGAAAAATATACTTGCAGTTCAGCGGTGCAGTTATGTGTTCTTAAGCCCTTTTTTGTGTGCATTAGTGGCACAAAAAAAGTATTTGCCGTTGTGTGGTGAAGTGAGAAAATTACAGCCCTTTTTGGCGTGTATTAGTGGGGAAAAAAGGGCTTATTAGCCATTGTGTGAAGTGAGAAAATTATTGACTTTTTTGGGGTGTTTTAATTTCCTTTTTATTTATTTATTTGA
The DNA here is from genome assembly GCF_905171765.1 of Bufo bufo. NCBI lineage: Eukaryota > Metazoa > Chordata > Amphibia > Anura > Bufonidae > Bufo > Bufo bufo. The sequence goes on along the minus strand of NC_053391.1, from coordinate 539,967,461 downwards.
TCTAACAGTATGTCAGACAGAGAAGTCCCAGGCCCTGCACAAGGGAGTGGCACAGGCCTAAATGTTTCTAAGGTTCTAAAGCCCTTTGTGGAGTGTATAAGTGGGAAAAAAATATATATATTTGCCGTTTAGCGGTACAGTTATATGTTCTAAAGCCCTTTTATGGAGTGTATAAGTGGAAAAAAGAAAAATATATTTGCCGTTTAGCGGTACAGTTATATGTTCTAAAGCCCTTTGTGGAGTGTATAAGTGGAAAACAGATAAATATATTTGCCGTTTAGCTGTACAGTTATATGTTCTAAAGCCCTTTTATGGAGTGTATAAGTGGAAAAAAGATAAATATATTTGCCGTTCAGCGGTACAGTTATATGTTCTAAAGCCCTTTTATGGAGTGTATAAGTGGAAAAAAGAAATATATATTTGCCGTTCAGCGGTACAGTAATATGTTCTAAAGCCTATTGTGTAGTGTATAATTGGAAAAAAGATAAATATATTTGCCGTTTAGCGGTACAGTTATATGTTCTAAAGCCCTTTGTGGAGTGTATAAGTGGAAAAAAGATAAATATATTTGCCGTTTAGCTGTACAGTTATATGTTCTAAAGCCCTTTTATGGAGTATATAACTGGAAAAAAGATAAATATATTTGCCGTTTAGCGGTACAGTTATATGTTCTAAAGCCCTTTTATGGAGTGTATAAGTGGAAAAAATAATAATATATTTGCCGTTTAGCGGTATAGTTATATGTTCTAAAGCCTATTGCGTAGTGTATAAGTGGTTAAAAGAAATATATATTTGCCGTTTGGCGGTGCAGTTATATGTTCTAAAGCCTTTTGTGTCATGTATAAGTAGAAAAAAATAAGGGCCTATATGCCGTTCAGCGGTGCAGTTATATGTTCTAAAGCCCTTTTGTGTCGTGTATAAGTGGAAAAAGGAAAGATATATTTGCCGTTCAGTGGTGCAGTTATATGTTCTAAATCCTTTTGTGGAATGTATAAGTTGAAAAAAGAAAAATATATTTGCCGTTCAGCTGTGCAGTTATAAGGGCCTTTTTTTGTTCAGCGGTGCAGTTATATGTTCTAAATCCCTTTTTGTCATGTATTAGTGGCAAAAGAAAAATATACTTGCAGTTCAGCGGGGAAGTTATGTGTTCTAAAGCCCTTTTTTGGGTGTATTAGTGGCACAAAAAAAGTATTTGCCGTTGTGTGGTGAAGTGAGAAAATTACAGCCCTTTTTGCCATGTATTAGTGAAAAAAGGGCTTATTAGCCATTGTGTGGTGAAGTGAGAAAATTACTGACTTTTTTGGGGTGTTTTAATTTCCTTTTTATTTATTTATTTGATCTAACAGTATGTCAGACAGAGAAGTGCGAGGCCCTGCACAAGGGAGTGGCAGAGGCCTAAATGTTTCTGGTGTTCTAAAGCCCTTTGTGGAGTGTATAAGTGGAAAAAAGATAAATATATTTGCCGTTTAGCGGTACTGTTATATGTTCTAAAGCCCTTTTATGGAGTGTATAAGTGGAAAAAAGAAAAATATATTTGCAGTTCAGCGGTACAGTAATATGTTCTAAAGCATATTGTGTAGTGTATAAGTGGAAAAAAGATAAATATATTTGCCGTTTAGCGGTACAGTTACAGTGGGATGCGAAAGTTTGGGCAACCTTGTTAATCGTCATTATTTTCTTGTATAAATCGTTGGTTGTTACGATAAAAAATGTCAGTTAAATATATCATACAGGAGACACACACAGTGATATTTGAGAAGTGAAATGAAGTTTATTGGATTTACAGAAAGTGTGCTATAATTGTTTAAACAAAATTAGGCAGGTGCATAAATTTGGGCACTGTTGTCATTTTATTGATTCCAAAACCTTTAGAACTAATTATTGGAACTCAAATTGGCTTGGTAAGCTCAGTGACCCCTGACCTACATACACAAGTGAATCCAATTATGAGAAAGAATATTTAAGGGGTCAATTGTAATTTTCCCTCCTCTTTTAATTTTCTCTGAAGAGTAGCAACATGGAAGTCTTAAAACAACTCTCAAATGACCTGAAGACAAAGATTGTTCACCATCATGGTTTAGGGGAAGGATACAGAAAGCTGTCTCAGAGATTTCAGCTGTCTGTTTCCACAGTTAGGAACATATTGAGGAAATGGAAGACCACAGGCTCAGTTCAAGTTAAGGCTTGAAGTGGCAGACCAAGAAAAATCTCGGATAGACAGAAGCGACGAATGATGAGAACAGTCAGAGTCAACCCACAGACCAGCACCAAAGACCTACAACATCATCTTGCTGCAGATGGAGTCACTGTGCATCGTTCAACCATTCGGCGCACTTTACACAAGGAGATGCTGTATGCGAGAGTGATGCAGAGGAAGCCTTTTCTCCGCCCACAGCACAAAAAGCGCCGCTTGAGGTGGGCTAAAGCACATTTGGACAAGCCAGATTCATATTGGAATAAGGTGCTGTGGACTGATGAAACTAAAATTGAGTTATTTGGCCATAACAAGGGGCGTTATGAATGGAGGAAAAAGAACACAGCATTCCAAGAAAAACACCTGCTACCTACAGTAAAATATGGTGGTGGTTCCATCATGCTGTGGGGCTGTGTGGCCAGTGCAGGGACTGGGAATCTTGTCAAAGTTGAGGGACGCATGGATTCCACTCAGTATCAGCAGATTCTGGAGACCAATGTCCAGGAATCAATGACAAAGCTGAAGCTGCGCCGGGGCTGGATCTTTCAACAAGACAACGACCCTAAACACTGCTCAAAATCCACTAAGGCATTTATGCAGAGGAACAAGTACAACGTTCTGGAATGGCCATCTCAGTCCCCAGACCTGAATATAATTGAAAATCTATGGTGTGACTTAAAGAGAGCTGTCCATACTCGGAAGCCATCAAACCTGAATGAAGTAAAGATGTTTTGTAAAGAGGATGGTCTAAAATACCTTCAACCAGAATCCAGACTCTCATTGGGACCTACAGAAAGCGTTTAGAGGATGTAATTTCTGAAAAAGGAGGATCTACTAAATATTGATTCCATTTCTTTTTTGTGGTGCCCACATTTATGCACCTGCCTAATTTTGTTTAAACAATTATAGCACACTTTCTGTAAATCCAATAAACTTCATTTCACTTCTCAAATATAACTGTGTATGTCTCCTATATGATATATTTAACTGACATTTTTTATCGTAACAACCAACGATTTATACAAGAAAATCATGACGATTAACAAGGTTGCCCAAACTTTCGCATCCCACTGTATATGTTCTAAAGCCCTTTGTGGAGTGTATAAGTGAAAAAAAGATAAATATATTTGCTGTTTAGCTGTACAGTTATATGTTCTAAAGCCCTTTTATGGAGTATATAAGTGGAAAAAAGAAAAATATATTTGCAGTTCAGCGGTACTGTAATATGTTCTAAAGCCTATTGTGTAGTGTATAAGTGGAAAAAAGATACATTTATTTGCCAGTTAGCTGTACAGTTATATGTTCTAAAGCCCTTTTATGGAGTGTATAAGTGAAAAAAAGATAAATATATTTGCCATTTAGCGGTACAGTTATATGTTCTAAAGCCCTTTTATGGATTGTATAAGTGGAAAAAAGAAAAATATATTTGCCGTTCAGCGGTACAGTTATATGTTCTAATCTAAAGCCTATTGCGTAGTGTATTAATGGTTAAAAGAAAAATATATTTGCCGTTTAGCTGTGCAGTTATATGTTCTAAAGCCCTTTTATGGAGTTTATAAGTGGAAAAAAGATAAATATATTTGCCGTTTAGCTGTGCAGTTATATGTTCTAAAGCCCTTTTATGGAGTGTATAAGTGGAAAAAAGAAAAATATATTTGCCGTTCAGTGGTACAGTAATATGTTCTAAAGCCTATTGTGTAGTGTATAAGTGGAAAAAAGATAAATATATTTGCCATTTAGCTGTACAGTTATACACTCACCTAAAGACTTATTAGGAACACCATACAAATACGGTGTTGGACCCTCTTTTGCCTTCAGAACTGCCTTAATTCTACGTGGCATTGATTCAACAAGGTGCTGATAGCATTCTTTAGAAATGTTGGCCCATATTGATAGGATAGCATCTTGCAGTTGATGGAGATTTGAGGGATGCACATCCAGGGCACGAAGCTCCCATTCCACCACATCCCAAAGATGCTCTATTGGGTTGAGATCTGGTGACTGTGGGGGCCATTTTAGTACAGTGAACTCATTGTCATGTTCAAGAAACCAATTTGAAATTATTTGAGCTTTGTGACATGGTGCATTATCCTGCTGGAAGTAGCCATCAGAGGATGAATACATGTTCTCATTCTGTTTACGCCAAATTCGGACTCTACCATTTGAATGTCTCAACAGAAATCGAGACTCATCAGACCAGGCAACATTTTTCCAGTCTTCAACAGTCTAATTTTGGTGAGCTCGTGCAAATTGTAGCCTCTTTTTCCTATTAGTAGTGGAGATGAGTGGTACCCGGTGGGGTCTTCTGCTGTTGTAGCCCATCCGCCTCAAGGTTGTGCGTGTTGTGGCTTCACAAATGCTTTGCTGCATACCTCGGTTGTAACAAGTGGTAATTTCAGTCAACGTTGCTCTTCTATCAGCTTGAATCAGTCGGCCCATTCTCCTCTAAACTCTAGCATCCACAAGGCATTTTTGCCCACAGGACTGCCGCATACTGGATGTTTTTCCCTTTTCACACCATTCTTTGTAAACACTAGAAATGGTTGCGTGAAAATCCCAGTAACTGAGCAGATTGTGAAATACTCAGACCGGACCGTCTGGCATCAACAACCATGCCACGCTCAAAATTGCTTAAATCACCTTTCTTTCCCATTCTGACATTCAGTTTGGAGTTCAGGAGATTGTCTTGACCAGGACCACACCCCTAAATGCATTGAAGCAACTGCCATGTGATTGGTTGACTAGATAATTGCATTAATGAGAAATACAGTTGCAAGAAAAAGTATGTGAACCCTTTGGAATGATATGGATTTCTGCACAAATTGGTCTTAAAATGTGATCTGATTTTCATCTAAGTCACAACAATAGACAATCACAGTCTGCTTAAACTAATAACACACAAAGAATTAAATGTTACCATGTTTTTATTGAACACACCATGTAAACATTCAAAGTGCAGGTGGAAAAAGTATGTGAACCCCTAGACTAATGTTATCTCCAAGAGCTAATTGGAGTGAGGTGTCAGCCAACTGGAGTCAAATCAATGAGATGAGATTGGATGTGTTGGTTACAGCTGCCCTGCACTATAAAAAACACACACACAGCATTGCCTGATGTGAATGATGCCTCGCACAAAAGAGCTCTCAGAATACCTACGATTAAGAATTGTTGACTTGCATAAAGCTGGAAAGGGTTATAAAAGTATCTCCAAAACACTTGTTGTTCATCAGTCCACTGTAAGACAAAATGTCTATAAATGGAGAAAGTTCCGCACTGCTGCTACTCTCCCTAGGAGTGGCCATCCTGTAAAGATGACTGCAAGAGCACAGCGCAGACTGCTCAATGAGGTGAAGAAGAATCCTAGAGTGTCAGCTAAAGACTTACAAAAGTCTTTGGCATTTGCTAACATTCCTGTTAGCGAATCTACGATACATAAAACACTAAACAAGAATGGATTTCATAGGAGGATACCACAGAGGAAGCCACTGCTGTCCAAAAAAAACATTGCTGCACCTTTACAGTTTGCACAAGAGCACCTGAATGTTCCACATCAGTACTGGCAAAATATTCTGTGGACAGATGAAACCAAAGTTGAGTTGTTTGGAAGAAACACACAACACTATGTGTGGAGAAAAAGAGGCACATCACACCGACATCAAAACCTCATCCCAACTGTGAAGTATGGTGGTGGGGGCATCATGGTTTGGGGCTGCTTTGCTGTGTCAGGGCCTGGACGGATTGCTATCATCGAAGGAAAAATGAATTCCCAAGTTTATCAAGACATTTTGCAGGAGAACTTAAGGCCATCTGTCCACCAGCTGAAGCTCAACAGAAGATGGGTGTTGCAACAGGACAACAACCCAAAGCATAGAAGTAAATCAACAAGAGAATGGCTTAAACAGAAGAAAATACGCCTTCTAGAGTGGCCCAGTCAGAGTCCTGACCTCAACCCGATTGAGATGCTGTGGCATGACCTCCAGTAAGCGTTTCACACCAGACATGCCAAGAATATTGCTGAACTGAAACAGTTCTGTAAAGAGGAATGGTCAAGAATTACTCCAGACCGTTGTGCACGTCTGATCTGCAACTACAGGAAACGTTTGGTTGAAGTTATTGCTGCCAAAGGAGGTTCAACCAGTTATTAAATCCAAGGGTTCACATACTTTTTCCACTGCACTGTGAATGTTTACATGGTGTGCTCAATAAAAACATGGTAACATTTAATTCTTTGTGTGTTATTAGTTTAAGCAGACTGTGATTGTCTATTGTTGTGACTTAGATGAAGATTAGATCACATTTTATGACCAATTTGTACAGAAATCCATATCATTCCAAAGGGTTCACATACTTTTTCTTGCAACTGTAGAACAGGTGTTCCTAATAATTCTTTAGGTGAGTTTATGTTCTAAAGCCCTTTGTGGAGTGTATAAGTGGAAAAAAGATTACTATATTTGCCGTTTAGCTGTACAGTTATATTTTCTAAAGCCCTTTTATGGAGTATATAAGTGGAAAAAAGATAAATATATTTGCCTTTTAGCGGTACAGTTATATGTTCTAAAGCCCTTTTATGGACTGCATAAGTGGAAAAAAGATAAATATATTTGCTCTTTAGCGGTACAGTTATATATGTTCTAAAGCCTATTGCGTAGTGTATAAGTGGTTAAAAGAAAAATATTTTTGCCGTTTAGCGGTGCAGTTATATGTTCTAAAGCCTTTTGTGTCATGTATAAGTAGAAAAAAATAAGGGCCTATATGCCGTTCAGCAGTGCAGTTATATGTTCTAAAGCCCTTTTGTGTCGTGTATAAGTGGAAAAAAGAAAAATATATTTGCCGTTCAGCGGTACAGTTATATGTTATAAAGCCCTTTGTGGAGTGTATAAGTGGAAAAAATAAAAATTTACTTGCCGTTCAGCAGTGCAGTTATATGTTCTAAAGCCTTTTGTGGAATGTATAAGTTGAAAAAAGAAAAAAAATATTTGCCATTTAGCTATGCAGTTATAAGGGCCTATTGTCCTTCAGCGGTGCAGTTATATGTTCTAAATCCCTTTTTGTCAGGTATTAGTGGCAAAAAAAAAATATACTTGTAGTTCAGCGGTGCAGTTATGTGTTCTAAAGCCCTTTTTTGTGTGTATTAGTGCCACAAAAAAAGTTTTTGCCGTTGTGTGGTGAAGTGAGAAAATTACAGCCCTTTTTGGCGTGTATTAGTGGGGGAAAAAAGGGTTTATTAGCCATTGTGTGGTGAAGTGAGAAAATTTCTGACTTTTTTGGGGTCTTTTAATTTCCTTTTTATTTATTTATTTGATCTAACAGTATGTCAGACAGAGAAGTGCCAGGCCCTGCACAAGGGGATGGCAGAGGCCTAAATGTTTCTGGTGCAGGCACAGTTCACAGCAGAGTAAGGGGGCGTGGAAGCAGGAGTCACAGCGAGAGGCCTGGGCTTCCGGTGTCAACTAGCGGTCGTGTTTTGACCAGCAATCCAGCGGTTCTTAAATGGTTACTTGATCGTCCACTACGTCCTAAGTGACATCAGACACCCGCATCCAAGAGTCGGTGGGTTCAACAGACACAACCCTTAGTTTGGCATGGCCCGGGAGCAGGCCCTGTGCCCTCACCTGTCCTTAACCTGCCTCTGTCCTTTTCTGTTCACTCAGCAAGACAAGTATTATGCTGTGGGCTTAGCCCCACTATACATCAAGGACAAGCTATTAGAGGACAATCAGCAGCTACTGGCCAGCCAAGATTTGGAGGAGACATCCACCACTTCCTTCTGCTAGGCGGGCAAGTAGTGATGAGGAGAGTGGCGTGGGAGCTGGTGTTGCGAGCGATGAGGCTCCTGACCCAGAGACCAATGAGGAGGACATCAGTGATGTGCAGGCAGTACTCGATGATAATAATGTAGCTGATCGCACTTGGGAGCCAGGTGAATTAGGGGCTTCATCATCATTCGGAGAAGAGGGTGGCAGCTTGCCTGTTGAGTAGCTGCGGGGTAGACCACCCGATTAGCAAGAGTCTACCAGCCCTGAAAGTAGTGGTGCACGGGTTCACGGAAACAGCAGCAGTAGCAGTTAGTCAGTGCGGAGTGTTGGGGGTAAAATCACCTAATCGGTGGTGTGGCAGTTTTTTGTTAAGCCGCCGGAGGAAGTTAACATGGCCCTATGTAGAATTTGTGGGAAGAAGGTGAAGCGTGGCCAGGGTGCCAATGTTGGCACCATGGACCTGCGTCAATATATGCAGCATCACCATAAAGTGGCCTGGGAGAACTGTGGCTCTGATGTGGTGGTACAGCCTGCCACAGCAACAGCTGCATCACCCAGTGGCATGCACCTGGTTTCAGTCAGTCAAGCCTCTACTACCTCAGCCGAAGGGAGCTGTCTGTCCTTCCCATCATCTGCTGGCCCTGATGCTCCTGTTCCTATTACTATTCCTCATCAGTCATTCCATCAGCAATCGATCACCGAAGCAATTGCCAAGAGACAACATTATGCGTGCACTCATCCAATGGCGCAGAAGCTGAATGTGCTCCTGTCCAAGTTGCTAGTGCAGAAGTCCCTCCCTTTCCAAGTGGTGGACTCAGCACCTTTCAGACAGTTGATGGCTTGTGCCGAGCCGAGGTGGAGAGTCCCAAGCCGTCATTTCATTGCCAAAAAGGCAGTACCAGCCCTGTACACACATGTAGAACAAAAGGTGGGCCAGTCCTTGAGCCTGTCGGTGTCTGCCAAAGTGCACGGCAGCGCCGACGTGTGGATCTGTAACTACGATCAGGGACAATACATGTCCTTTACGGCCAACTTTGTAAATGTGGTTCATGCACAGCCACACCAGCAACTTGGCCAGGTGATGCCGCTTCCGCCTCCAAGTTGTCACGTCTTTGGTCTTGCAACAATGCCCCCCTCTGCCTCCTCATCTAACACCGTGTCCTGCAGGAACAATTCACCGTGTTCCTCCAGCATACCACATGTGCAGGGCACGGCGGTGTCACGCTGTTCTACACCTCGTTTGCCTGGGCGAACGGAGTCACACAGGGGAGGAACTGCTCTGTGTTCTTTATCAAGAAATCAAATCCTTGCTTTCTCTGTGACAACTCAAAATCAGAACCATGGTGACCGACAACGGGAAGAACATGGTGTCGGCACTGCATCAAGGAGGTCTGAGCCATGCGCCCTGCATGGGACACATGTTCAATCTGGTTGTCAAATGGTTCCTGAAGTCTTCCACCCAACTGACACCCTAAAAATGAGCAAGAAACTTTGCATGCCCTTCAGCCACTCATACACCACAAAGCACACCCTCCTTGAGCTGCAGCGCCAGAACTACATCCCCCAACATAGGCTGATATGCAATATTTCCATCCATTGGAATTCTACCCTCCATATGTTGGACCGACTATACGAACAGAGAAAGGCCATAAACGATTTCTTGATAATCCAAGCGGACAGGAGTACTGCCCTGTGTAACTTCAATGTCAGCCAGTGGCAGCTCATGCGTGACACCTGCCATTTGCTCAGGCCCTTTGAGGAGGCTACGTTATTTGTCAGGACTACGGGATGAATAAAGTCATTCCACTGCTTCATGTGCTAGAACAGATGCTGGTAAATCTGGCTGGTCAGATGACTGGAGACGTGGTGCCTAGATCTCACGGCCACATTAGCCCTGTTGGGGCTGAACTGGAGGAGGACATTGGAGCACAAGCAATGTGTAGTGAAATGGGTGGTTTTCTACAGGAGAGGAGGAGAGGGAGCAACTAGAGGAGCTACAGGGCGATGAGTAAGAGGAGGCAGAGGACCCAGACACACCGCGGCAGTATTCAGTGGAGATGGAGGCAGGGAGTCTCTCCGAGTCACTTGCACAAATGGCCCGATGCATGCTCACTATGCATTGCACAGTGACAGCCGAATTGTCATCATTCAGCAGATGGATGAATTCTGGTTCTTCACTTGTTGGACCCTCGCTACCGGTCCAGAATGGGGGCCTTTTTTACACCCACTGAGAGGGAGGACAAACTAAACTGCTATAGAGATATCCTATGTAGTGAGTTGGCCACTGCCTATCAGCGCCATCGTACATCCTCACGCAGGTCTGACCTCCGTGCTCATGTTCCTCTGCAATTGCTGCTGTGGCAGGGTGGGGGGTAGGAGTAGTCCCATCTCTATCAGCAGCAACTTGAGTCTAGAGTCATTGATAAGCAGCTTTCTTCACCACCTAGCAGCAGCAGCTAGACCTGGAACAAGACCTGAACCAGCAGGTTATGGCATACTTGGACAGTACCCTGCCACCCCACATTGAAGATCCACTGGACGACTGGGCAGCCAAACTGTTTTATTGGCCGCAACTAGCAGAGTTTGCCCTGGGAAAGCTGTCCTGCCCGCCAGTAGTATGGCATCATAGTGGGTGTTTAGTGAGGTGGGGGCTATAGTTACCCCAAGAAGAACTCGCCTGTCCACCCAAAATGTGGAGACACTGACCTTTGTCAAGATGAGTCAGGCGTGGATCAGCCAGGATTTCCACCCACCAAAGCCTGATACATCAGACTAGATCATCCATGGTGCCACACCACCACCACTTTGATCATCCATGATGCCACACATCTGATGCCCAGTGCTTGTTCTTTCACCCACCATCTTCAGCTGGTACCCGTATTGCCACCCACCTCCCCAGGTCATTCTGTGGTCTCCTGATACTGATGACACATCCTCACTATGTCACCTTGCCACTTTGTGATCTCCTGATGCTGCTGCCACCTCCCCACTATGTCACCTTGCCACTCTGTGGTCTCCTGATGCTGCTTTTACCTCCACACTATGTCACCTTGCCACTCTGTGGTCTCCTCATGCTGCTGCTACCTCTCCACTCTGTCACCGGGTCACTCTGTGGTCTCCTGATGCTGCTGCCTCCTCTACACTATGTCAACTTGCCACTCTGTGGACTTCTGATGCTGCTGTCACCTGCACACTTTGTCCCCTTGCCACTCTGTGGTCTCCTGATTCTGCTGCTGCCACCTCCACACTGTCATTGTGCCACTCTGTGGCCTCCTCCTGATGCTGCTGCTGCCGCCACCTCCACACTCTGTTATTGTTTTACTCTGTGGCCTCCTGATGCTACCGCCACCTCCACACTGCCATTATGCCACTCTGTGGCCTCCTCCTGATGCTGCAAAGAAAAGGGGGTTAGTCAGCACATCCCAATGCGCAGGTGCACGCTGTCATGGCTAAAAACATACAGAAAAAAAGACAATGCAACATTACCCTGCATACCAGATAAAGTACAATAATTCCATAGTCACAAAAAATATTATAGTGCTAATGCTACACTTATTTATAAAGTGAGATGCTTGGCAAATGCATTTTGTACAAAAACATCTGAGCCCTTCTGCCGAACATCAAGACGATCCTAACACTAAATACTACCTGTTATGCGCCATAATGGCCGCCATAAAGTCTTGGATCCACATGCATACTGGGTCCACTTTCCCTTTTACCATTTTTGGCGGATTGTGCACTCCTGATTAGCCTGTCTGCACCATACTGTAGGCTGATTTTAATTAGTTTCAGTATAAAGCTGTGGCCTGCTCTCACTACATTCATTGGAAGTTGTCTGGCACAAGGAAAGGTATGGATGTTGGTACCTGCATCCGTTGTAAGTAATGGAGGCCATTATGGCACCAAAAATGCATGTTGATCCAACACTTCCTGAACTTTATGGTGGCCATAATGGCCACGTTCGGCAGAATGGCTCAGATGGTTTTGTGAAAAATGCATTTGCCAAGCATCTCACTTTATAAATAAGCGTAGCATTAGCACTGTAATATTTTTTGTGATTATGGCATTATTGTACTTTATCTGGTATGCAGGGTGCTGTTGCATTGTCTTTTTTTCTCCTCCTAATGCTGTCGCCACCTCCAGACTCTGTCATTGGGCCACTCTGTGGTCTCCTCGTGCTGCTTCATTCTCACCACTATGTCATAGGGCCACATTGTGGACTTCTCATGCTGTTTCTTCCCTCCCCACTTCATGACTGGGCCACTATTTTTTCCTTTCGGCCTGGCTGACATCATCATTTATTTAACCCTTCTTCTGATCTGTCAGAAGGAAGGAAATATAAGACCCACAACAGATCCTCTCTGTGTAGCAGCTGTAAGGCCTGTATGGTCCCATCAGAATTGGCTTGTGATTTGGTAGCCAAAAGCAGGAGTGGGTACAAAACACAGAAGACATGCAAATATTCCATTCACATGTCATTTCTGTTTTGGTTGCACTCCAGTTTTTTTTGGCATTAGCAATACTGATGGATTACTGACCAGATGCTGACTGAGTGAAGGCAGATGCTCAACAGACAGGATACGTTTTTTGGGGGTTATTATTCTGACAGATCAGAGGAAGGGCAAAGTAATCAGTGACATCAACACAAACTTACTGCTGACACCCTCTTTACTCTGTCGGGGGGCGGTCTACTTGTATAAGCGTTTAATAGAACAAGTTCTGTAGACATTTATGAGGAATCAGCTGACGAGGGTGTAAAAGGAGTGTGCTTCTTCATAGCACTAGCATCGACCTGTAAGGCTGAGTTCATACAGTACTTGAGTTATTTGGTCAGCTTTGGCCCCGTGATTGCCCAAATAAGTGAAGGGTGTAGTGATTCTAAGAGCGACGCCTGTCATTTGCATGTCATACCACAGTACTATTTCACTACCAAAGCAGACTCCCTATGCATGTTACTGCAAGGCACAGAGTTCTACACCACTATAAAGGCTCTCTGCAGCCAGGAAATAGAAATTTTTTAAGCGATTCGCCGCAAATAAATTTGGATCGAAACACTTTTTTTAAAAAAATTCGGCAAACCGGCCGAATCAAATTTTTTAAAGATTCGCTCATCTCTAATCTCTGCACATAACATCTGTTTATAATAGTCACAAAGCAATTTCTGGTGCTGTAGATTTTCATTTGAGGCAAAAAACATTTTGATCTGCATAAAAATCTGTAAAACTTCTGCATGAAACACCGGTAGATTTTATTGCAGACATTTAAAACATGTGCCACAGTGTAATTCATATGTCGTATGTGAACCGATATGTAGAAAGAAAATAAATTAATATGTCACTTTCTATGTAAGATTTGTTTCTAAACTTCTTGTGCTAGTTGATACAAATACTTTTTAATCATACTTTAGCTGTACGCATATTGTTACATTTTCCTCTGGAGATACTGGATAGCTGGCACATTATTTCTACTCAACCACATTTGTATTCATCAAAGATGAGACATGCTTTTCAAGACAAGATAAAAGTGTCAGGCTATACTTCAAAAGAAAGACATTTTGTTAGCAAACTATTGCTTTTTATTTATTTTTTTAAGATTTTGGGTTAAATAAAAAGGTCCCCAAGGTATGTTATAGATTATTACCAGGGAAGTTTTCTTTCCGGAGAATAGATATTTATGAGGTTACACTAATTGTATCACATACTCTGATATTTTATGCATGAGGAAAGGAATGAATTTCATGAAAAATTCAGAAAGATAATGTCAAACAAAGACTAATGCCGATGTGTGTGCACAGTGCTGCGTGAAGGCTCATGCAGATTAAGATATGGAAATCAAATATAGGTTTTACAGAACACATTGTTTCCCTCTAGGACAGATCATCTACACACTACGGCGAAAAACAATTTCTTTAAATACGGTACAAAGAAAAAAGCAATGTTTTATTATTCTGGCATGAAAAATGGCACGAAAGAGAATAGTGGGTGATATCGCACAATTACCAACTTCTTTACACAGTATTTTCTAAGGTAGGAATAAAAGATCCCTCCCAGGGAATTCCAACTGTATGAAATATTAAGGAAAAACAATGAATTTGTTCAAAACATGAGCATGTTTTTTATATTCATTTTGAATAAATTAAATGTGTACTGTGGAAAAAGCCATGAGAGGGAGAAAAGAGTAATACATTAGTATACTGGGAAATAAAGCTTTATGATTTAAGAGGACCTGAGCTGAAGATGTGAAATTCATATCAAGTAGGGAACATTGTGAGCAAGTTTCCTCTTAAAATCAATCTTCATATATTCATATTGGACACAATTGCAAGTTTATAGCTTAGTAGTAAGCCACTCAAATTTGGTTTATCATTTCAATTTTTTCTAAAATGCTCCAATATTCTGTGGATTAATGTTATATATTAATAGGAGACAGTGGTCATTTCTTTAGATATACAAACGGAAAAGAATGTTGTGGTATTAAACAGGCAGGATGTGCTCAAACCCACATGCAGTTGTGCATATATATAGGGGAGCAGATCCTGCACTTGTGGCCCGTTGCTAATGGCGATGCCCAGCAAAAATGCATACAGTGGAGGATGACCGCAGCAAACCACAAGTACCACAATAGACATCCTACATAAGATAGCAATTATGTGGATGTGATAATCAATATAACAATATAACAATATAATAATAGCAAAGACAGGTGCACTCTGCGATTTTACTAAACCCTCAAACTGATTTTAAAATTGAGAGATTAGCCAACATGTTCTACGGTGTAGGACACGTCTGAGCCCGAGCACCGCGCCAAGCCTAGCAAGTGCACCTAAATGTAGCCTGTGGATGGAAAGCAGGCACATTTAAATTTGAATAAATCAATAATAGTATAGGCTGGCTCACAGTATTTTTGCAAATAAAAATTTATTATTCCACTAAATATTAAACAAGACTAATTTAGTGTCGACATATCAGCATAAATACATAAATATATATATTGTATAGATAAAGATAGTGCGGATCTCACGCACAGACCTATACAGCTGGAGTACTCCAAAATAGATAAGACCTTATGGCTATAGTGTAACTGCAAGAGTCATTTGGTTGAACCACTCAAATGTCCATATGATTGTATGCCGATTTACCAGTTGTTGGAACCGGAGAGGTTCAGAGAGTGTCCTTACTGCGATCTCCTACAAAGAAAGCTCTGTACTCAGGTGCCGTTTAGCAACAGTAGTTGCACCGCTTCCGATCGATGGCGCTCCACTTACTTTTCATGCAGAGCAGGCTTCCGACCCGTTCTCACAGCGTCCCACGTGGCCAGTTAGATGATAATGTGCTGGTTGATGACGTAAGCAATTAGAGCCATCGGGTTAACAGAAGATAATGCAGCTGAGTTCGTAGTTGCTTGAGCCTGTCGGATTAGCGGAAGTTGGTACAACAGAGTTTACTTGGTACTTGATTTGGTTTTGTTCGGCACAGTTTAATGTGTCAGCATAAGTTAGACCGCCTTGTCAATAGTTAGCAGATGGAGTCTTTTGACGATGGTATAGGACTTCTTCCGATAGTTGAAAAAAAAGTTATTTTTCTTGCAAATTTAGAAAGAAAACGCACCAATAGCCAGGTCTAGTTCACACTAGACGCGTTTCGGAACGAAGTTCCTTCCTCAGTAGTTAAATGTGGAATGCTGAATGAAGACCTACTAGTCATGACTTTAAATACCCTTTTGGGTTTAATATAAAATGTGGATCAGATTCCGGACTATGCAATCTGCACAATCCCAATCCTCACCCTGTATGCAATAACTTAAAACACATAAATAATCAATATTAAACACTAACACATTATATAATAAAACCTACAATATCACATTATACAGATAAATATTGAAAATAAAAAGAAGAACAAATTAAAATAAATAGATCGCATGCTCAGGAACTGCTGGAATATCTGGAGTGTAGCAACATTTAAATTAGAGTTTTTACACCTCCAGGCATCTCTATATATACAAACTAAAAAGAATGGTGTGGTATTAAACAGGCAGGATGTGCTGAAACCCACATGCAGTTGTATATATATATATATACAGAGGAGAAAATCCTGCACTTGTGGCCCGTGTGCACCTGCGAGGCCTGGGCCATATCATCCAGTCTTAAGTGGGACTCGCAGACTCCTCCCTCCTCCCATTGCTAGCATGGTTACATGCTGGAGGTAACTGGTGAGCTGTCTGTGAGTCGGACCTCACCCTCCTGTAATTTGCCCACTGGCCCCTGGTATTGCCCACATGGCTCAGGTAGGTGAGTGTTAGGTCCTGAGCTACTTGAGAAACCTTGGTGTGGTGCTCGGGCTCAGACATGTCCTCAGTAGTAGGACATGTTGGCTAATCTCTCAATTTTAAAATCAGTTTGAGGGTTTAGTAAGACCACAGAGTGCACCTGTCTTTGCTATTATATTGTTATATTGTTATATTGATTATCACATCCACATAATTGCTATCTTATGTAGGATGCCTAAATTTTTATATGCAAAAATACTGTGAGCCAGCCTATACTATTATTGATTTATTCAAATTTAAATGTGCCTGCTTTCCATCCACAGGCTACATTTAGGTGCACTTGCTAGGCTTGGCGCGGTGCTCGGGCTCAGACGTGTCCTACACCGTAGAACATGTTGTCTAATCTCTCAATTTTAAAATCAGTTTGAGGGTTTAGTAAAATCGCAAAGTGCACCTGTCTTTGCTATTATTATATTGTTATATTGTTATATTGATTATCACATCCACATAATTGCTATCTTATGTAGGATGTCTATTGTGGTACTTATGGTTCGCTGCGGGCATCCTCCACTGTATGCATTTTTGCTGGGGATCGCCATTAGCAATGGGCCACAAGTGCAGGATTTGCTCCCCTGTATATATATGCACAACTGCATGTGGGTTTGAGCACATCCTGCCTGTTTAATACCACGCCACTTTTTCAGTTTGTATATATAGAGATGCCTGGAGGTGTATAAACTCCAATTTAAATGTGCCTGCTTTCCATCCACAGGCTACATTTAGGTGCGCCTGTGAGGCCTGGGCCTTATCAGCCAGTCTTGAGTGGGACTCGCAGACTCCTCCCTCCTCCCATTGCTAGCATGGTTACATGCTGGAGGTAACTTGTGAGCTGTCTGTGAGTCGGACCTCATGCTCCTGTAATTTGCCCACTGGCCCCTGGTATTGCCCACATGGCTCAGGTAGGTGAGTGTTAGGTCCCGAGCTACTTGAGAAACTTTGGCGCGGTGCTCGGTCTCAGACATGTCCTACACCGTAGGACATGTTGGCTAATCTCTCAATTTTAAAATCAGTTTGAGGGTTTAGTAAGACCGCAGAGTGCACTTGTCTTTGCTTTTATATTGTTATATTGTTACATTTCTTTAGATATAGCACTCTTTCATGTTCAGGGGTTGTGACCACCACTGAACGTATCACAAATGAACTTGGACAAGACTTCAGGACACAGACTAGGCAAAAAGACCAGTTTATTCAACTATGGTTACAAAGACAAACATGATCAGAATAAATGTTCACAGAATGGGGTGGCTCTACCAATCCGTAGGATAGAAAAGGTGCTCACTATCTAAGTGTTAACTCCAAGAGGTTAATAAATTAACCAAGAGGTTAATAAATTGTAAAAAATAAATAAAGATATGGCACTCAATATCTGGAGGGCTGCTCAAAGCAAATTACTTTATTACTACTACTATAACAGTATAACAGTTCTCAATAATTAAAAGATTTAAAATATCATACAAGATACGTAAGTTGTACAGAAATTAAATAAAAAAAGGATAAAACATCACAAATGACGGTAAGGTAAAAAATCACTTGAGGTATAAATGTGTATGTCAGACAAGCTGCTTTCTGAATTTCTGATTAGTCCACCACAGAAAAATTGGTTATCTGCACTATATAGGCTGTTTGTTAGTAATTCTCTGAGATTTTCGATAGTCACCAATTCTTCAGTTAGTAAAATAATAAGCAATTCTTGATGTTATAACGCAATGTTAGATTTTATGAAAGAGTCATATTATTCTTATAACGCAGTTCTTAAATTTGTCAAATTGTAGAAATTCGGGAATTATTAGCTCTGGGTGGCGTCCCACCTATTATCGAGCTGCCTTATTCCCTTACCTCCAACCTCTGAGTGCGGCTTTTTCCTTTTGGTCGCCGTTCATTCAGCGTCCCACGTGTTCAGCTTCTCCTTAGCTTCAATTTAGGTGAAGGGTGGAACTGTGTCATTCCAAGAAGCTATCAGGCATAAGTCTTTATGTAGGACGAATCAGTCACTTGAGAGGTTAAAACGGAGGTAGAGCTGTAAGTGTCCTTGCGTACGCCAGAATGGTGGTAATGTAGGGTCCAGATTCCTCCCAGATGCGTTTCGAAGTCCCAAAAGGTACTGACTTCTTCCTCAGTGGTGACCTGGCTCCCACTAAACCACCTTTTTATATCCTCTTTCCTAATTGGTTCCAGATGTCCCAAAAACCAGTCCTGGACTGGGATTCAAATTTCACAGTGTCCAAGATCTGGTCTGGAGTATAACAATGTGGTATAATCAATAAAATCGATAAAAAATTGAATTAAAATGAAATTAATCAGAAAATGGCAGTTCCGTTTCTTCCATAGGTATACTACATCAAAAATCTTACTGTTTCTGAAAAAAAAAAAAAAACACAAAAACGCAGGTGCGGTTTTCATGCGTTTTTTGTGTACCTATGCGTTTTTTTCAGAAAAGCTGCTGAAAATTCACCCTTAATCTTTTGGGTGAAGGATTTGATATTATTTGCTTTCCTTATACCATTAAAATTCACTTAAGTTAAGATATATAAATAAATATAAAAATTACTTCTTAAAAAGTGATAATCACTACATTTTTGTTTATTTATAGACATATAGCAGTAGATGAGACGAAGTAGATAAGTCTAAAAGGAGAAACTTGTAAGGTTGGATGGATGTGAGGTTGTGGTTGAATAAAAGTGGGTGCCTTCCACCGAGGCGCGGTCGGACGTATGTAGCTAATATACCACCCGACCACGCATCGGTGGGAGGCATCCACCCCAGAGCACTCATATTTTACAGAAAGCCAAAAATCTCTAATTCGGCATTTAGGCCGTGTGGTATAAGAGTGTCCAGTTCAAAAATCCATCTCGATTCTATTCTGGACATTCTTTCCACATGATTCCCTCCTCTCCAGTCTGTCCCCAGAATCAAATAGGACATACAGGTAGGTAACAGTGCAGACCTAGTCTCCACCCAACCACTGTCCCTACCTACTTGGACGATCTGTACTAAATTACAGCCCAAAACATTCCCTATGCTGGCTAAGTGCAGAGAAAAAGTCCAAGGACCTGTAGTAAGATCTGCAGGGAAATGTTCACACAGCTGGAACCTAAGCATACTAAACAGACCATTCCTGTTAAATCCCTGATTCCTTACCACTGCTATTTCAATGCTTATCAGGTCCTATTCATCTCTGCTGTGGCTAACAGTTAGCTGAGAGGACTAGAAATATCCTATGTGTCAAGCCTTGGCCAAGAAGTGGAGACCAGTAGGGACCTAGGAAGCGTTGGATATGTATCAGTAGGGGATCAGTGAAGATGAGAATTGATTCTTTCATATTTTTACATAATTATTACATTTTGCCCCTCTGGACAACCCCTTTAATATGAAAGGCTATCTTAGCTGCTTACCTCTTTTTTGTCAGCACAGCATTCATACTCCCACATGGAAAACTAAGTATAGCATGTATCCTTTTATACCAATATAGAACTTAACAGTTTTGAACTGTGAACATACGATATATGGTTTAATCTTACAAAGAACTTATATGCATTCAGGAGATGGAAATTGCAGATTAAATTACATAAAAAATCACTGAACTTGTGGAACATGTTCAACATTGCAAGTGGTTAACTGCCCCAAGGCCTTTTGGAATATGAACATCTTCACAGAATTTTTCACAATTCTATTTGGCAGCTGACCTTCAACAGTGTACAAGGGGGTTACGCTTCATTGACTTTTCTTATTTATTAACAATACGCATTACCATAACTAATTAAATCTACAAGCTAGATCTGCAAAAGGTGAAATAAAGACATTTAGAAGTGAAATAGATAATGTATTAATTGGTTCTAAATGCTGGTATAGCATGTTTAAATTTGAACTCTGTAAAATAACACATTCACCTCTGATCTGTTTGTAAGTTTCCCAGTCAGTCAATGAAACAAATATACTTTTGCAAGAGAATGTTAGTGGACCCTTTGGAATTACCTGAATGTCTGCATTTACTAACACATTTTAGTCTAAGTTTCATAATTTTTTTTTTCTAACTTTCAAATATATATATATTTTTTTTCATTGCAATAAAAGTCCAGACACAGTATCACGGATCAATGTGAACAAAGTACAGCAAAAATGTAATACAGGCAACATCTGTACAGCAAAAATTGCTGTAACAAGTAAACCAATGAACAATAATAACTATAAAAGTGATCAGTTGTAATATATATATATATATATATATATATATATATATATACAGTATATATACACTCACCTAAAGAATTATTAGGAACACCTGTTCTATTTCTCATTAATGCAATTATCTAGTCAACCAATCACATGGCAGTTGCTTCAATGCATTTAGGGGTGTGGTCCTGGTCAAGACAATCTCCTGAACTCCAAACTGAATGTCAGAATGGGAAAGAAAAGTGATTTAAGCAATTTTGAGCGTGGCATGGTTGTCGGTGCCAGACGGGCCGGTCTGAGTATTTCACAATCTGCTCAGTTACTGGGATTTTCACGCACAACCATTTCTAGGGTTTACAAAGAATGGTGTGAAAAGGGAAAAACATCCAGTATGCAGCAGTCCTGTGGGCAAAAATGCCTTGTGGATGCTAGAGGTCAGAGGAGAATGGGCCGACTGATTCAAGCTTATAGAAGAGCAACGTTGACTGAAATAACCACTCGTTACAACCGAGGTATGCAGCAAAGCATTTGTGAAGCCACAACACACACAACCTTGAGGCGGATGGGCTACAACAGCAGAAGACCCCACCGGGTACCACTCATCTCCACTACAAATAGGAAAAAGAGGCTACAATTTGCACGAGCTCACCAAAATTGGACTGTTGAAGACTAGAAAAATGTTGCCTGGTCTGATGAGTCTCGATTTCTGTTGAGACATTCAAATGGTAGAGTCCGAATTTGGCGTAAACAGAATGAGAACATGTATCCATCCTCTGATGGCTACTTCCAGCAGGATAATGCACCATGTCACAAAGCTCGAATCATTTCAAATTGGTTTCTTGAACATGACAATGAGTTCACTGTACTAAAATGGCCCCCACAGTCACCAGATCTCAACCCAATAGAGCATCTTTGGGATGTGGTGGAACGGGAGCTTCGTGCCCTGGATGTGCATCCCTCAAATCTCCATCAACTGCAAGATGCTATCCTATCAATATGGGCCAACATTTCTAAAGAATGCTATCAGCACCTTGTTGAATCAATGCCACGTAGAATTAAGGCAGTTCTTAAGGCAAAAGGGGGTCCAACACCGTATTAGTATGGTGTTCCTAATAATTCTTTAGGTGAGTGTATATATATATATATATTTACATGTTTAGGGAATCCAATTGTCTTCCATCTGCCCGCCATACCCCACAGCATAACACAATTTATGGCAAGATTGTGAACTAGAAAAGGTTATATAAAAGGGGATGGTAAATGGCTCGCATAGGGTCCATCATTCAATAGCTCCCACCTTTGTAGTGTACAGAGCCTGGTCTGATGTGAAGTAGAATATATAATCTCCTGTTGCATGTTTTGGTTGATAAGGGAAGTCAACTCAGATACGGTATATTCAGATATTCAGGATAGTAGGACGTTTCCAAGTTTTAGCAATAAGTTTCCGGGCTGCTGTAAAAATGTTAGATACTAACCATGACTGTGAGGGAGAGTTTGCAGTCCTATGGAAAGAATGGCCAAAGACGGTGAAGAGGAGAGAGGAAACCCTGTGATGTCTGACATAAGCTTAAAAACTTTGTGCCAAAAAGGTAAAATAATAGGTCAATGCCACCACATGTACGCCAGAGTACCCTGGCCAGTATTTCCCCACACATCCTCAACAGTGATGGTCAGTTTTCAGTGTTTGCCAACGAACACATGCGGGCTTCCATCTTGACTCACCCGTTCGGCAATGCACAGGTAAGCCCTTACCTGTGCCTGTGCCGTGAGCCGGTCTGAAATCAAATGCGGTCACCGGGAGCAGGCAGTTCCGAGAACAGCCACTGGGGGCCTTCATCGGGCTGTTCTCGGAACTGCCTGCTCCCGGTGACTGCATTTGATTTCAGACCGGCTCCCGGCACAGGCACAGGCACATTGTTTACTAGTTGACTTAGATGTGTTAGCCCTACCCTTCCCCACTTATCAGTATTAAAATCAGGAATCAGGTAACTGAAAGCAACCAGAGGTTGAGCTATTAAAGATAGAAAAAAAATCCTGTATTTTGTAAGTAAGTCCATACAGTTGTACGTGTACTACCCCAGAACTTATCATTTCCATTTTTCCCCAAGTTCCTGCCAAGGGTTGGGCTGAGCTGAGGAGAGTCAGTCTAGAGAGGAGGGAAGTGGAGAGGGGATGTGTGTGGACCTTCTCCTGCCTGGACAGTGAGGAAGCAGCTCCTAGAGCACCCAGAGCACCTAGAGCACTTGAATACTTCATCTGCTTGTAGTTCCATTCTAAAGGAGGAAAAATTTGATGGAATTATATATTTTTTTTAAGCATGTATGGCTTGTATTGATTTTGTCTATCATTGCTTTTTAAGTGTCCAATATTTTATATCAACATTATCATAGGGTATTAAGTACACCAAACAGCATACATTTTCTGCTGTAGCACTTGAAAACTGGAAATTCTGTAACATTTCCTTTTCAGAAGACAACTTAATAACTTTTTAACAGATATATGGTGAGTTCAAGACCAATGTTGCTAGTGAACACATTCACATGATTAAATTATGGAGTCATTGATGAGCTTTGGGGTTAATTTAAAACAGAATTACATTTTTATATGCTTATATAAAGTTCGGATTTAGAGCAGAATGTCAGATTTTAATGCACAGGGAATTAGATTTTCTGAGTAGATTCAAAATCCCTACAATTGGTCTGCAAATACCTCTGCAGAATTAAGGATGAAATTAGCATGAGACTGATCTCCTAAAACCACAATTAATAAATAACTAGGGTTGAGCGAACCTAAACTGTAAAGTTCGGGTTCGTACCAAACTTTAGGATTTTTGGACCCCGGACCCGAACCCGAACATTTCAGTAAAAGTTCGGGTTCGGTGTTCGGCAATTTCTTAGGGCTTTTATTAAATGAATTATTTATTTTTATTTTTTTACATTTATTTTTTTATTTTATTTTAACCATAATAGCAGAGATACAGGCAAATGGTGATGGACATAAGTCTGTGTTATACAGCATCACCTTATAATAGGTGAAAATATAACATTAATAGTAACAGGTCGGTGTCGGCACATTAAATCAAGGAAGCAGTCTGCATCAAGTGGAGAGATAATACCATATATCCATTAAGGTGATAAAATCATAGAGAGTATTTCCTGTAGTCCATCCATGGTCTCAAAAGAGCGCGGAAGTTTCCATGATAGTGATTCTCCCATGCGGACAGTTCTTCGAACCTGTAGATGGAATCAATCTTGTTAAGCCAGTGATCGAGCAAGGGAAGGTCAAGGGACAGCCAATGCCGGGGTATCAACAGACAGGCAGCCGTCAATAGTTTTTTGAAGAGTTTTTAAAGAAAAGAACTAAATAGGGGGGAATATAGTCCCAAGAGAGCTAGCTTGGGAGAGGAGGAAATTTTAGTTTTGCAAATTAGATTGCATTGTTTCAAAATTTCAGACCACCATGATATAATTGGTGGACATGACCACCAGACATGGAAGAATGTCCCCCTACCAGTTCCACATCTCCAGCATGCGTCTGAACCCTTGTACTAGACATGTTTGGGGATAAAAGAATATAAAAAGGAGATAAGGAATATGGAGGGGGTGGCCATGGGGAGTAAACTCTGAATGGCGGTTCTAACAATAAGTTTGCCATCTTCTCCAAATAAGGAGATCACTGGCAATGTAGAATGTCTGATTGAGGGAGGAAGGCTTTGCAGTAGTTCTGTTGGGGCTAAGTTCAAAAGGTCTCTCACCTGGATAAGAGGAGAGGATAAAGCGATGCCAAAACTTGATTTTTGAAATTTATCCCAAGTTTCCAATGTGGCCCTAATATTCAGATTATGATGCATAAGGTTCGGATGAGGATTTTTGGGGCGTATTAGAAGAACTCTAAATGATGAAAGAAAGAATGCGGATTCCATACTAACGCAGGATTTATATGGGGTTTCTCTAAACCAGTGTATAGTTCTAGACAGTAAGCTGGTAATATTATATGCTATGGGATCAGGGAGATTGATACCGCCTGAAGATTTAGGACTTTGGAGGATATTTAGGCTGATGCAAGCTTTTTTCTTGTTCCAAATGAACCTACGAATATCTCTATTCAAGAACTGGAAGTATGTATTGGGGACAGGAAGAGGTAGAACCTGTTGCAAATAATTTAGTCTACGCAAGACAAGGGAAGTAAATAGGTTTTTCCGGCCAAACCATGAAAGCGTAGGGAAATATTGTTGTTAATTTGAGATTGCATAGATTGTAGTAGAGGGACATAATTAAGATGGAACAAATTGGAAAGACCAGGGCCGATTTTGACTCATAGCTAAGTTATGGTAGGTGAATCCCAGTTAAAAGGTGAGTGAGAAACAAGTTCGGATTTAGTGCGGGGATTTAATCCTATATCTAGGACGTGGGATTTTTTCATATTAATTTTAAAATTAGACAGGGGGCTTGATTATAGATATAGAGCATCGAGATAGAGGGGTTCGTGGTTAAGAGTAATACATCGTCAGCGAAGACTGCCGTTTTGTGTTCCTGGCCGCCTAGTTTGACGCCTTCAATCAGGGGGTCTTGGCGTATAGATTGAAGCAAAGGCTCCATGACCATTACAAAGATTAAAGGGGATAACAGGCAACCTTGGCGGGTTCTGTTCCTAATGAGGAAAGGGGGAGAGAAAGTGTCGTTTATCAGCACCGATGCCGAGGCATTGAGATACATTGAGATCGCTTGTACAAAGGGGTCTGGGAGCCCAAACTTCATAAGGGTAAGGTGCATGAAGTTCCAATCTACTCTGTCAAAAGCTTTTTCGGCATCGGTGCTGACATGGACTAATGGACAGGGTTTCCTTTTTTTTTATTGAGAAAATGTAAAACATACATATGAAGTATATGTTATAATAATAAACAGTTGGTATGACAGGTATTAGACAGTAATATTTCTTTACAATGATAGGATACTTAAAGATAATAATCCTTACACTTGATCCTTTATTCATTTTCCACACAGTTACCATATTAAGGTTGAATTTTTTTGCCTTATAAGTTATAACCTTAAAGGGCGAGGCCTTTATGATAGGGTATTTAGGTAAAGTTTCTATACAGGGAGTGCAGAATTATTAGGCAAGTTGTATTTTTGAGGATTAATTTTATTATTGAACAACAACCATGTTCTCAATGAACCCAAAAAACTCATTAATATCAAAGCTGAATATTTTTGGAAGTAGTTTTTAGTTTGTTTTTAGTTTTAGCTATTTTAGGGGGATATCTGTGTGTGCAGGTGACTATTACTGTGCATAATTATTAGGCAACTTAACAAAAAACAAATATATACCCATTTCAATTATTTATTTTTACCAGTGAAACCAATATAACATCTCAACATTCACAAATATACATTTCTGACATTCAAAAACAAAACAAAAACAAATCAGTGACCAATATAGCCACCTTTCTTTGCAAGAACACTCAAAAGCCTGCCATCCATGGATTCTGTCAGTGTTTTGATCTGTTCACCATCAACATTGCGTGCAGCAGCAACCACAGCCTCCCAGACACTGTTCAGAGAGGTGTACTGTTTTCCCTCCTTGTAAATCTCACATTTGATGATGGACCACAGGTTCTCAATGGGGTTCAGATCAGGTGAACAAGGAGGCCATGTCATTAGATTTTCTTCTTTTATACCCTTTCTTGCCAGCCACGCTGTGGAGTACTTGGACGCGTGTGATGGAGCATTGTCCTGCATGAAAATCATGTTTTTCTTGAAGGATGCAGACTTCTTCCTGTACCACTGCTTGAAGAAGGTGTCTTCCAGAAACTGGCAGTAGGACTGGGAGTTGAGCTTGACTCCATCCTCAACCCGAAAAGGCCCCACAAGCTCATCTTTGATGATACCAGCCCAAACCAGTACTCCCCCTCCACCTTGCTGGCGTCTGAGTCGGACTGGAGCTCTCTGCCCTTTACCAATCCAGCCACGGGCCTATCCATCTGGCCCATCAAGACTCACTCTCATTTCATCAGTCCATAAAACCTTAGAAAAATCAGTCTTGAGATATTTCTTGGCCCAGTCTTGACGTTTCAGCTTGTGTGTCTTGTTCAGTGGTGGTCGTCTTTCAGCCTTTCTTACCTTGGCCATGTCTCTGAGTATTGCACACCTTGTGCTTTTGGGCACTCCAGTGATGTTGCAGCTCTGAAATATGGCCAAACTGGTGGCAAGTGGCATCTTGGCAGCTGCACGCTTGACTTTTCTCAGTTCATGGGCAGTTATTTTGCGCCTTGGTTTTTCCACACGCTTCTTGCGACCCTGTTGACTATTTTGAATGAAACACTTGATTGTTCGATGATCACGCTTCAGAAGCTTTGCAATTTTAAGAGTGCTGCATCCCTCTGCAAGATATCTCACTATTTTTGACTTTTCTGAGCCTGTCAAGTCCTTCTTTTGACCCATTTTGCCAAAGGAAAGGAAGTTGCCTAATAATTACGCACACCTAATATAGGGTGTTGATGTCATTAGACCACACCCCTTCTCATTACAGAGATGCACATCACCTAATATGCTTAATTGGTAGTAGGCCTTCGAGCCTATACAGCTTCGAGTAAGACAACATGCATAAAGAGGATGATGTGGTCAAAATACTCATTTGCCTAATAATTCTGCACGCAGTGTATGTAATCCATGCACTCCAGCTAGATCTGAACGAGTTAAACCGAGATCTCCTCAAATCTGTATATCTGATCCAATTTCTCTATCCATTGAGATATGGAAGGGACATCAGAAGATAGCCAGAATTTTGGGATAAGAAGGCGGGCTGCACTCAACATACAATGGAAAAGTCGAGTGGGAGTCCCTTTAGAGGTGGAAGGATTGGATCCCAATAAGGTCAGTTGGGGAAATACTGGGATTATAAATTTACATATTTTGTTGGCCATGTTGAAGATCTCGACCCATCACTGCTGTATAAGAGGACATAACCACCAGATATGGTAAAAGGATCCTCTTTGTACCTTACATCTCCGACCCATTCAAACTGTACCTACAGGTGATATCAGGGGACCTATACCAACGAGTTAAGATCTTATAACCGTTTTCCTGGGTTTGGACACATCTGGATGACCTATGAGGTAGCAATAAGAGTTGTGAGATCTTGTCTTGAGAAAAAGCAGTACCCAAATCTTTCTCCCATAGACCTATAAAAGCCGGTTTGACCAGAGTCATCGGTGTATTTAGTTTTTTATAGAATTGGGAAATCAGTTTGGCATGTCTGGAATGGTCCACTAATAGGCTTTCAAACCACGTTAGGGGACGTAAGAGAGCTTCCATAGGGATATTTTTAGTAATAAAGGAGCGTAAAAAGGATAACAGGGGAGGAAAGGGTTTACAGTCTGGGAAAATATGCAAGATTTCTCTGTTGCTTAACACTGTAACCTCTTCGCCATATAGGGAGAGAACCGGGACTGTGGAGTTCTTAATTGAATAAGGTAAACAATCCTTTAAATCAGAAGAGGCATGTGCCATGATGTCTCTTATCTGAATTAGAGGTGACGGAAGGGGTACAGCATATTGTGATGACTGGAGCCACTTCCATGCCGACAGTGTCGACTTTACAATTGGATTAAGAGTAGAGTTGAGCGAACACCTGGATGTTCGGGTTCGAGAAGTTCGGCCGAACTTCCCGAAAATGTTCGGGTTCGGGATCCGAACTCGACCCGAACTTCGCCCCGAATCCGAACCCCATTTAAGTCAATGGGGACCCGAACTTTTCAGCACAAAAAAATTTAAGCAGGATTTGGAGGTTATCCTGCAATCTGGATTTGAACAAGGGGTTATTTCAAGGAAACAGATTTCCCACTTGCTGCCTGATTATCCTGTGATCCCAACCTTATACCTTTTACCTAAGATCCACAAGGATGCGATGAAACCCCCTGCCAGGCCCATTGTATCGGGGGTGAATGGTTTAAACGATGCAGTTTGTAAATACATTGACCATTTCTTGCAGCCACTGGTAGAGGGGTTACCTACACACTTAAAGGACACGACGGACATCTTAAGAAAAATGGAGGGCATACACTTGGAACCTGACATGTTGATTGCTACATGTGACGTGGAGTCTCTCTACACCTCAATTAAACATCATGACGGGTTGGAAGCCACGCAATTCTTTTTGAGGACCACAACTATGGGTAAGGAGAAGTGCGATTTCATTTTAATCCTTCTTAATTATGTCCTTACCCATAATTTCTTCCTTTTTGGGGGGTCCTTCTACCTACAGCTCCAGGGCACTGCAATGGGGGCGGCATGTGCACCCTCATATGCAAATTTGTTTCTGGGGCTGTGGGAGAGGGACATCCTCCAATCCAGTCCTCTGCCAGAGTCCAGTAAGGTTCAATACTGGGGTAGGTATATCGACGATATACTGATTATCTGGCAGGGGACAGAGGAGGAATTTGTGAACTATATCCGGGTATTGAATAACAACTCTAAGAATATTAAACTCACATTTAAGGTGGCCCGTACGGATATAGAGTTCCTAGACGTGATCTTCCAGGTGGATGCCAATGGACATCTGGGTACCAACCTGTACCGCAAGGGAACTTCCGTGAATGCATTGTTACACGCAGGCTCGTCACACCCAGGTAACCTGATAAAGAGCATACCGGTGGGGCAATTCCTGCGTGCGCGCAGGATTTGCTCATCTGACAGTCTGTTTGAGGTACAGGCGGAGGACCTAAAAAGAAGGTTTGAAGAGAGAGGATATGGAAATCGGTGCATAGAGACGGCTTACAAGCGAGCACGACTTTTAAAGAGAAGTGACCTACTTCATAAGAAACACACTCGGCAAGATTCACAACAGATCAGGTTCATTACAGGATTTACCAGTAAGTGGAAAGAAGTAAACATGGCATTAAGTAAATATTGGAATATATTGACCTCTGATCCCCAGCTACAGGAGGTGATACCTCCACATGCCTCAACAACGTTCCGGAGGGCTAAGAATCTGCATGACCAATTGGTCCGCAGCTTTTATGTCCGAAAGGAAGGGGGGCTGTTTGGTAGTAAAGGGCCACCATGGGGGAGTAAAGAATGTGGGAAGTGCGTTGACTGCACTAATATGGACAGAGCAACCCATTTCCATAATGCGGCAGGAGACAAAGTGTTTAAGATCACACACACCATTACGTGCACAACAATTGGGGTTGTGTATTGGGCCATATGCCCATGCAACCTCATTTATGTTGGATTGACGTCACGGCAATTAAGAAGAAGTGTCAGGGAACATGTACTGGCTATTGAAGCAGCAAGAGAAGAACAAGATGTCATACAATTAAAGACCTTACCAAGACATTTTAAAGAAAAACATAACTCGGATAGTACCCTACTCAGAGTTAGGGGTGTGGATCGTGTACTGATTTCCCCAAGAGGAGGTGATTGGAAGAAAATATTAGCCCAAAAAGAAACAAAATGGATATTCCTGTTAAATACAGTTGTATCGTTTGGGCTGAATGAGGGGAATAGTTTCGCGCCATTTCTGTAGATGGTGCAACTATTGGACATCTCCCCCTTCTTCCCCCCTCCCCTTCCTTTCTCTCTCCCCCCTTCCCCCCCTTCCCCCCCCTTTTTTCCCCTTTTCCCCTCCCTTCCCTTTTCCCCCTCTCCCCCCCCCTTCCCCCCCCACTTCCCCCCCCCCCTTCCCCCCCCCTTCCCCCCCCCACTTCCCCCCCCCACTTTCCCCCCCCACTTTCCCCCCCGCTTTCCCGAGGGATTCCCTTCTAGATATAATAATCATGCTCTGTTGGTGTGCTCCTCTGTGCTCTTGGTTCAGACTTACAGGCGTTCTGCGTTCCATCTGCTCCTGGTCTGGGTCCAATGCCCAGGACTTTTTTGTTTTTAACTGATATGATATTTTAATGTTTTTATTGTAATTCTTGTATTTTAACAGGTCCTGATTTATTTTGTGTCATATTCGGGATGCACTGATGTGATTTTATGTGTTACAGATTGAGAGATGTGTGTCTGATTCCTGTCAACATTGATGTGTCGCCTGGGAAGATCCGTATAAAGATAATGGCCACATTGTATGGGGTGGTCAATACCCTGGATACATGATGTGAAATTGATGACCCTTTATCTATGTACTGATAGACAGTTATGGTTTCGTTCTTAGTCTTGGGGGTATTTTGTTTTCATCCTGTTTAGTATTTCTAAAGATGTTCTATATTTTGCAGGGCATTAATATGAGCCTTGCATATATTATCACTTTGCACTGCATGCGCACCGAGCACTTTCACTTTGTCACTTTAGCACTTTATTTAGGGTATTTGTGTATATTGTGTAATAATAATTTATATGTGATATTATAAAAGTATGGGTGTTATACACTTAGATATTTATGTATTGTATTCTATTGACAATTTTTATTATTGTAAGGAAGGTTTGGATACACATACATATTATACACATGCATATATACATATATGGCATGTCTTATAGGTGGACTATTTGGTTCTGGCCATATTGCCACAATATTACTATTGTCTTTTTAATATTTGTATGCACTTGCTAATCATGTTATTATTAGAGTTGAGCGAACACCTGGATGTTCGGGTTCGAGAAGTTCGGCCGAACTTCCCGGAAATGTTCGGGTTCGGGATCCGAACCTGATCCGAACTTCGTCCCGAACCCGAACCCCATTGAAGTCAATGGGGACCCGAACTTTTGGGCACTAAAAAGGCTGTAAAACAGCACAGGAAAGAGCTAGAGGGCTGCAAAAGGCAGCAACATGTAGGTAAATCCCCTGCAAAC
Organism: Bufo bufo; assembly: GCF_905171765.1. Classification (NCBI taxonomy): domain Eukaryota; kingdom Metazoa; phylum Chordata; class Amphibia; order Anura; family Bufonidae; genus Bufo; species Bufo bufo. The sequence continues at coordinate 539,936,220 of NC_053391.1, read as the reverse complement.
AAATGTGGATAGGGAAATGAATTAAAATAAAAAAAATAAAAATAAAAATGACCCAATATCAATTGGACAGAGGTCCCATAGCAGAGAATCTGGCTTCATGTCAGCAGAGAATCAGTCTCTTCATGCCATAGCAAAGAATCTGGCTTCATGTCAGCAGAGAATCAGTCTCTTCATGCCATAGCAGAGAATCTGGCTTCATGTCAGCGCAGAATCAGTCTTCATGTCATAGCAGAGAATCAGGCTTCACGTCACCCACCACTGGAACAGGCCACTGTCACACATTTAGGCCCCGGCACCCAGACAGAGGAGAGCGGTCCCGTAACAGAGAATCTGGCCTTATGTCAGCGCAGAATCTGTCTTCATGTCATAGCAGAGAATCAGGTATCACGTCACCCACCACTGGAACAGGCCACTGTCACACATTTAGTCCCAGGCAGAGGAGAGAGGTCCCGTAACAGAGAATCTGGCCTTATGTCAGCGCAGAATCTGTCTTCATGCCATAGCAGAGAATCAGGCTTCACGTCACCCACCACTGGAACAGGCCACTGTCACACATTTAGGCCCAGGCACCCAGGCAGAGGAGAGAGGTCCCGTAACAGAGAATCTGGCCTTATGTCAGCGCAGAATCTGTCTTCATGTCATAGCAGAGAATCAGGCATCACGTCACCCACCACTGGAACAGGCCACTGTCACACATTTAGGCCCAGGCAGAGGAGAGAGGTCCCGTAACAGAGAATCTGGCCTTATGTCAGCACAGAATCTGTCTTCATGCCATAGCAGAGAATCAGGCTTCACGTCACCCACCACTGGAACAGGCCACTGTCACACATTTAGGCCCCGGCACCCAGACAGAGGAGAGCGGTCCCGTAACAGAGGATCTGGCCTTATGTCAGCGCAGAATCTGTATTCATGTCATAGCAGAGAATCAGGCTTCACGTCACCCACCACTGGAACAGGCCACTGTCACACATTTAGGCCCCGGTACCCAGACAGAGGAGAGCGGTCCCGTAACAGAGAATCTGGCCTTATGTCAGCGCAGAATCTGTCTTCATGTCATAGCAGAGAATCAGGCATCACGTCACCCACCACTGGAACAGGCCACTGTCACACATTTAGGCCCAGGCAGAGGAGAGAGGTCCCGTAACAGAGAATCTGGCCTTATGTCAGCGCAGAATCTGTCTTCATGCCATAGCAGAGAATCAGGCTTCACGTCACCCACCACTGGAACAGGCCACTGTCACACATTTAGGCCCCGACACCCAGACAGAGGAGAGCGGTCCCGTAACAGAGAATCTGGCCTTATGTCAGCGCAGAATCTGTATTCATGTCATAGCAGAGAATCAGGCTTCACGTCACCCACCACTGGAACAGGCCACTGTCACACATTTAGGCCCAGGCACCCAGGCAGAGGAGAGCGGTCCCGTAACAGAGAATCTGGACTTATGTCAGCGCAGAATCTGTATTCATGTCATAGCAGAGAATCAGGCTTCACGTCACCCACCACTGGAACAGGCCACTGTCACACATTTAGGCCCAGGCACCCAGGCAGAGGAGAGAGGTCCCGTAACAGAGAATCTGGCCTTATGTCAGCGCAGAATCTGTCTTCATGTCATAGCAGAGAATCAGGCATCACGTCACCCACCACTGGAACAGGCCACTGTCACACATTTAGGCCCAGGCAGAGGAGAGAGGTCCCGTAACAGAGAATCTGGCCTTATGTCAGCGCAGAATCTGTCTTCATGCCATAGCAGAGAATCAGGCTTCACGTCACCCACCACTGGAACAGGCCACTGTCACACATTTAGACCCCGGCACCCAGACAGAGGAGAGCGGTCCCGTAACAGAGAATCTGGCCTTATGTCAGCGCAGAATCTGTATTCATGTCATAGCAGAGAATCAGGCTTCACGTCACCCACCACTGGAGCAGGCCACTGTCACACATTTAGGCCCCGGCACCCAGACAGAGGAGAGCGGTCCCGTAACAGAGAATCTGGCCTTATGTCAGCGCAGAATCTGTCTTCATGTCATAGCAGAGAATCAGGCATCACGTCACCCACCACTGGAACAGGCCACTGTCACACATTTAGGCCCAGGCACCCAGGCAGAGGAGAGAGGTCCCGTAACAGAGAATCTGGCCTTATGTCAGCGCAGAATCTGTCTTCATGTCATAGCAGAGAATCAGGCATCACGTCACCCACCACTGGAACAGGCCACTGTCACACATTTAGGCCCAGGCAGAGGAGAGAGGTCCCGTAACAGAGAATCTGGCCTTATGTCAGCGCAGAATCTGTCTTCATGCCATAGCAGAGAATCAGGCTTCACGTCACCCACCACTGGAACAGGCCACTGTCACACATTTAGGCCCCGGCACCCAGACAGAGGAGAGCGGTCCCGTAACAGAGAATCTGGCCTTATGTCAGCGCAGAATCTGTATTCATGTCATAGCAGAGAATCAGGCTTCACGTCACCCACCACTGGAACAGGCCACTGTCACACATTTAGGCCCAGGCACCCAGGCAGAGGAGAGCGGTCCCGTAACAGAGAATCTGGCCTTATGTCAGCGCAGAATCTGTATTCATGTCATAGCAGAGAATCAGGCTTCACGTCACCCACCACTGGAACAGGCCACTGTCACACATTTAGGCCCCGGCACCCAGACAGAGGAGAGCGGTCCCGTAACAGAGAATCTGGCCTTATGTCAGCGCAGAATCTGTCTTCATGTCATAGCAGAGAATCAGGCTTCACGTCACCCACCACTGGAACAGGCCACTGTCACACATTTAGGCCCAGGCACCCAGGCAGAGGAGAGAAGTCCCGTAACAGAGAATCTGGCCTTATGTCAGCGCAGAATCTGTCTTCATGTCATAGCAGAGAATCAGGCTTCACGTCACCCACCACTGGAACAGGCCACTGTCACACATTTAGGCCCCGGCACCCAGACAGAGGAGAGCGGTCCCGTAACAGAGAATCTGGACTTATGTCAGCGCAGAATCTGTCTTCATGTCATAGCAGAGAATCAGGCTTCACGTCACCCACCACTGGAACAGGCCACTGTCACACATTTAGGCCCAGGCACCCAGGCAGAGGAGAGAGGTCCCGTAACAGAGAATCTGGCCTTATGTCAGCACAGAATCTGTCTTCATGCCATAGCAGAGAATCAGGCTTCACGTCACCCACCACTGGAACAGGCCACTGTCACACATTTAGGCCCCGGCACCCAGACAGAGGAGAGCGGTCCCGTAACAGAGAATCTGGCCTTATGTCAGCGCAGAATCTGTATTCATGTCATAGCAGAGAATCAGGCTTCACGTCACCCACCACTGGAACAGGCCACTGTCACACATTTAGGCCCCGGTACCCAGACAGAGGAGAGCGGTCCCGTAACAGAGAATCTGGCCTTATGTCAGCGCAGAATCTGTCTTCATGTCATAGCAGAGAATCAGGCATCACGTCACCCACCACTGGAACAGGCCACTGTCACACATTTAGGCCCAGGCACCCAGGCAGAGGAGAGAGGTCCCGTAACAGAGAATCTGGCCTTATGTCAGCGCAGAATCTGTCTTCATGTCATAGCAGAGAATCAGGCATCACGTCACCCACCACTGGAACAGGCCACTGTCACACATTTAGGCCCAGGCAGAGGAGAGAGGTCCCGTAACAGAGAATCTGGCCTTATGTCAGCGCAGAATCTGTCTTCATGCCATAGCAGAGAATCAGGCTTCACGTCACCCACCACTGGAACAGGCCACTGTCACACATTTAGGCCCCGACACCCAGACAGAGGAGAGCGGTCCCGTAACAGAGAATCTGGCCTTATGTCAGCGCAGAATCTGTATTCATGTCATAGCAGAGAATCAGGCTTCACGTCACCCACCACTGGAACAGGCCACTGTCACACATTTAGGCCCAGGCACCCAGGCAGAGGAGAGCGGTCCCGTAACAGAGAATCTGGCCTTATGTCAGCGCAGAATCTGTATTCATGTCATAGCAGAGAATCAGGCTTCACGTCACCCACCACTGGAACAGGCCACTGTCACACATTTAGGCCCAGGCACCCAGGCAGAGGAGAGAGGTCCCGTAACAGAGAATCTGGCCTTATGTCAGCGCAGAATCTGTCTTCATGTCATAGCAGAGAATCAGGCATCACGTCACCCACCACTGGAACAGGCCACTGTCACACATTTAGGCCCAGGCAGAGGAGAGAGGTCCCGTAACAGAGAATCTGGCCTTATGTCAGCGCAGAATCTGTCTTCATGCCATAGCAGAGAATCAGGCTTCACGTCACCCACCACTGGAACAGGCCACTGTCACACATTTAGACCCCGGCACCCAGACAGAGGAGAGCGGTCCCGTAACAGAGAATCTGGCCTTATGTCAGCGCAGAATCTGTATTCATGTCATAGCAGAGAATCAGGCTTCACGTCACCCACCACTGGAACAGGCCACTGTCACACATTTAGGCCCCGGCACCCAGACAGAGGAGAGCGGTCCCGTAACAGAGAATCTGGCCTTATGTCAGCGCAGAATCTGTCTTCATGTCATAGCAGAGAATCAGGCTTCACGTCACCCACCACTGGAACAGGCCACTGTCACACATTTAGGCCCAGGCACCCAGGCAGAGGAGAGAGGTCCCGTAACAGAGAATCTGGCCTTATGTCAGCGCAGAATCTGTCTTCATGTCATAGCAGAGAATCAGGCTTCACGTCACCCACCACTGGAACAGGCCACTGTCACACATTTAGGCCCCGGCACCCAGACAGAGGAGAGCGGTCCCGTAACAGAGAATCTGGACTTATGTCAGCGCAGAATCTGTCTTCATGTCATAGCAGAGAATCAGGCTTCACGTCACCCACCACTGGAACAGGCCACTGTCACACATTTAGGCCCAGGCACCCAGGCAGAGGAGAGAGGTCCCGTAACAGAGAATCTGGCCTCATGTCAGCGCAGAATCTGTCTTCATTTCATAGCAGAGAATCAGGCTTCACGTCACCCACCACTAAAAACAGGCCACTGTCACACATTTAGGCCCCGGCACCCAGGCAGAGGAGAGAGGTCCCGTAACAGAGAATCTGGCCTGATGTCAGCACAGAATCTGTCTTCATGTCATAGCAGAGAATCAGGCTTCACGTCACCCACCACTGGAACAGGCCACTGTCACACATTTAGGCCCCGGCACCCAGACAGAGGAGAGCGGTCCCGTAACAGAGAATCTGGCCTTATGTCAGCGCAGAATCTGTATTCATGTCATAGCAGAGAATCAGGCTTCACGCCACCCACCACTGGAACAGGCCACTGTCACACATTTAGGCCCCGGCACCCAGACAGAGGAGAGAGGTCCCGTAACAGAGAATATGGCCTTATGTCAGCGCAGAATCTGTATTCATGTCATAGCAGAGAATCAGGCTTCACGTCACCCACCACTGGAACATGCCACTGTCACACATTTAGGCCCCGGCACCCAGGCAGAGGAGAGAGGTCCCGTAACAGAGAATCTGGCCTGATGTCAGCACAGAATCTGTCTTCATGTCATAGCAGAGAATCAGGCTTCACGTCACCCACCACTGGAACAGGCCACTGTCACACATTTAGGCCCCGGTACCCAGACAGAGGAGAGCGGTCCCGTAACAGAGAATCTGGCCTTATGTCAGCGCAGAATCTGTCTTCATGTCATAGCAGAGAATCAGGCTTCACGTCACCCACCACTGTAACAGGCCACTGTCACACATTTAGGCCCAGGCACCCAGGCAGAGGAGAGAGGTCCCGTAACAGAGAATCTGGCCTTATGTCAGCGCAGAATCTGTATTCATGTCATAGCAGAGAATCAGGCTTCACGTCACCCACCACTGGAACAGGCCACTGTTACACATTTAGGCCCCGGCACCCAGACAGAGGAGAGCGGTCCCGTAACAGAGAATCTGGACTTATGTCAGCGCAGATTCTGTCTTCATGTCATAGCAGAGAATCAGGCTTCACGTCACCCACCACTGGAACAGGCCACTGTCACACATTTAGGCCCAGGCACCCAGGCAGAGGAGAGAGGTCCCGTAACAGAGAATCTGGCCTTATGTCAGCGCAGAATCTGTATTCATGTCATAGCAGAGAATCAGGCTTCACGTCACCCACCACTGGAACAGGCCACTGTCACACATTTAGGCCCAGGCACCCAGGCAGAGGAGAGAGGTCCCGTAACAGAGAATCTGGCCTTATGTCAGCACAGAATCAGTCTTCATGTCATAGCAGAGAATCAGGCTTCACGTCACCCACCATTGGAAAAGGCCACTGTCACACATTTAGGCCCCGGCACCCAGACAGAGAAGAGGTTCATTCAACTTTGGGTTGCCCCGCAATATAATGGTAAAATGAAATTAAAAATAGTATTGAATGAGGAAGTGCCCTGGAGTAGAATAATATATAGTTAAGGGGAGGTAGTTAATATCTAATCTGCACAAGGGATGGACAGGTCCTGTGGGATCCATGCCTGGTTCATTTTTATGAACGTCAGCTTGTCCACATTGGCTGTAGACAGGCGGCTGCGTTTGTCTGTAATGACGCCCCCTGCCGTGCTGAATACACGTTCAGACAAAACGCTGGCCGCCGGGCAGGCCAGCACCTCCAAGGCATAAAAGGCTAGCTCTGGCCACGTGGACAATTTGGAGACCCAGAAGTTGAATGGGGCCGAACCATCAGTCAGTACGTGGAGGGGTGTGCACAGGTACTGTTCCACCATGTTAGTGAAATGTTGCCTCCTGCTAACACGTTCCGTATCAGGTGGTGGTGCAGTTAGCTGTGGCGTGGTGACAAAACTTTTCCACATCTCTGCCATGCTAACCCTGCCCTCAGAGGAGCTGGCCGTGACACAGCTGCGTTGGCGACCTCTTGCTCCTCCTCTGCCTTCGCCTTGGGCTTCCACTGGTTCCCCTGTGACATTTGGGAATGCTCTCAGTAGCGCGTCTACCAACGTGCGCTTGTACTCGCGCATCTTCCTATCACGCTCCAGTGTAGGAAGTAAGGTGGGCACATTGTCTTTGTACAGGGGATCCAGCAGGGTGGCAACCCAGTATTCCGCACACGTTAAAATGTGGGCAACTCTGCTGTCGTTGCGCAGGCACTGCAGCATGTAGTCGCTCATGTGTGCCAGGCTGCCCAGAGGTAAGGACAAGCTGTCCTCTGTGGGAGGCGTATCGTCATCGTCCTGTGTTTCCCCCCAGCCACGCACCAGTGATGGGCCCGAGCTGCTTTGGGTGCCACCCCGCTGTGAACATGCTTCATCCTCATCCTCCTCCACCTCCTCCTCATCCTCGTCCTCCTCGTCCTCCAGTAGTGGGCCCTGTCTGGCCACATTTGTACCTGGCCTCTGGTGTTGCAAAAAACCTCCCTCTGAGTCACTTTGAAGAGACTGGCCTGAAAGTGCTAAAAATGACCCCTCTTCCTCCTATTCCTCCTGGGCCACCTCCTCCTCCATCATCGCCCTAAGTGTTTTCTCAAGGAGACATAGAAGTGGTATTGTAACGCTGATAACGGCGTCATCTCCACTGGCCATGTTGGTGGAGTACTCGAAACAGCGCAACAGGGCACACAGGTCTCGCATCGAGGCCCAGTCATTGGTGGTGAAGTGGGTCTGATCCGCAGTGCGACTGACCCGTGTGTGCTGCAGCTGAAACTCCACTATGGCCTGCTGCTGCTCGCACAGTCTGTCCAGCATATGCAAGGTGGAGTTCCACCTGGTGGGCACGTCGCATATGAGGCGGTGAGCGGGAAGGCCGAAGTTACGCTGTAGCGCAGACAGGCGAGCATCGGCAGGGTGTGAACGCCGGAAGCGCGAACAGACGGCCCGCACTTTATGCAGCAGCTCTGACATGTCGGGGTAGTTGCGAATGAACTTCTGCACCACCAAATTCAGCACATGCGCCAGGCAAGGGATGTGCGTCAAACCGGCTAGTCCCAGAGCTGCAACGAGATTTCGCCCATTATCGCACACCACCAGGCCGGGCTTGAGGCTCACCGGCAGCAACCACTCGTCGGTCTGTTGTTCTATACCCCGTCACAACTCCTGTGCGGTGTGGGGCCTGTCCCCCAAACATATGAGTTTCAGAATGGCCTGCTGACGTTTACCCCGTGCTGTGCTGAAGTTGGTGGTGAAGGTGTGTGGCTGACTGGATGAGCAGGTGGAAGAAGAGGAGGAGGAAGCTGAGTAGGAGGAGGAGGAGACAGGAGGCAAAGAATGTTGCCCTGCGATCCTTGGCGGCGGAAGGACGTGCGCCAAACAGCTCTCCGCCTGGGGCCCAGCCGCCACTACATTTACCCAGTGTGCAGTTAGGGAGATATAGCGTCCCTGGCCGTGCTTACTGGTCCACGTATCTGTGGTTAGGTGGACCTTGCCACAGATGGCATTGCACAGTGCAAACTTGATTTTATCGGACACTTGTTTGTGCAGGGAAGGCACGGCTCTCTTGGAGAAGTAGTGGCGGCTGGGAACAACATACTGTGGGACAGAAAGTGACATGAGCTGTTTGAAGCTGTGTGTGTCCACCAGCCTAAATGACAGCATTTCATAGGCCAGTAGTTTAGAAATGCTGGCATTCAGGGCCGGGGATCGAGGGTGGCTAGGTGGGAATTTACGCTTTCTCTCAAATGTTTGTGAGATGGAGAGCTGAACGCTGCCGTGTGACATGGTTGAGATGCTTGGTGACGCAGGTGGTGGTGTTGGTGGTACATCCCATGTTTGCTGGGCGGCAGGTGCCAACATTCCTCCAGAGGCAGAGGAAGAGGCCGAGGCGGCGGCAGCAGCAGCAGAAGAGGCCGAGGCGGCAGCAGCAGAAGAGGTAGCAGGGGGAGCCTGAGTGACTTCCTTGTTTTTAAGGTGTTTACTCCACTGCAGTTCATGCTTTGCATGCAGGTGCCTGGTCATGCAGGTTGTGCTAAGGTTCAGAACGTTAATGCCTCGCTCCAGGCTCTGATGGCACAGCGTGCAAACCACTCGGGTCTTGTCGTCAGCACATTGTTTGAAGAAGTGCCATGCCAGGGAACTCCTTGAAGCTGCCTTTGGGGTGCTCGGTCCCAGATGGCGGCGGTCAATAGCAGGCAGAGTCTCTTGGCGGCGGGTGTTCTGATTTTTCCCACTGCTCCCTCTTTTGCTACGCTGTTGGCTCGGTCTCACCACTGCCTCTTCCTCCGAACTGTGAAAGTCAGTGGCACGACCTTCATTCCATGTGGGGTCTAGGACCTCATCGTCCCCTGCATCGTCCTCCACCCAGTCTTGATCCCTGACCTCCTGTTCAGTCTGCACACTGCAGAAAGACGCAGCAGTTGGCACCTGTGTTTCGTCATCATCAGAGACGTGCTGAGGTGGTATTCCCATGTCCTCATCATCAGGAAAAATAAGTAGTTGTGCGTTAGTGCATTCTATCTCTTCCACCCCTGGGGAAGGGCTAGGTGGATGCCCTTGGGAAACCCTGGCAGCAGAGTCTTCAAACAGCATAAGAGACTGCTGCATAACTTGAGGCTCAGACAGTTTCCCTGATATGCATGGGGGTGATGTGACAGACCGATGGGCTTGGTTTGCATGCGCCATCTGTGCGCTTTCTGCAGAAGACTGGGCGGGAGATAATGTGAACGTGCTGGATCCACTGTCAGCCACCCAATTGACTAATGCCTGTACCTGCTCAGGCCTTACCATCCTTAGAACGGCATTGGGCCCCACCAAATATCGCTGTAAATTCTGCTGGCTACTGGGACCTGAGGTAGTTGGTTCACTAGGACGTGTGGCTGTGGCAGAACGGCCACGTCCTCTCCCAGCACCAGAGGGTCCACTAACACCACCACGACCATGTCCACGTCCGCGTCCGCGTCCCTTATTAGATGTTTTCCTCATTGTTCCTGTTCACCACAATTTTGAGAATGGCAAATTTGGGAATGCTTTTTCAACCCAGAACAAAAAGACTGCTTTGACGGTCACTACAAATAACTTGACCAGCTAAAACTGTGCAGATTTGGTTGAATAGAGATGTGAGACCTGTTTTTTTTTGCGCTGTGTGACAGTTATAGGTTTAATCACAGAATGACACTTCTATCAGCACGCTAGCGTGTGTCTTAGGTTTTTCTGAATGACACTATCAATAACTTCAATGTAAGATTTTCTTTTTGGGATAGATTTCAAGTAGGCCTGAAATACCACAAACTAGTTATTTTCAGAATGGCAAATTTGGGAATGCTTTTTCAACCCAGAACAAAAAGTCTGCTTTGACGGTCACTACAAATAACTTGACCAGCTAAAACTGTGCAGATTTGGTTGAATAGAGATGTGAGACCTGTTTTTTTTTTGCGCTGTGTGACAGTTATAGGTTTAATCACAGAATGACATTTCTATCAGCACGCTAACGTGTGTCTTAGGTTTTTCTGAATGACACTATCAATAACTTCAATGTAAAATTGTCTTTTTGGGATAGATTTCAAGTAGGCCTGAAATACCACAAACTAGTTATTTTCAGAATGGCAAATTTGGGAATGCTTTTTCGACCCAGAACAAAAAGTCTGGTTTGACGGTCACTACAAATAACTTGACCAGCTAAAACTGTGCAGATTTGGTTGAATAGAGATGTGAGACCTGTTTTTTTTTGCGCTGTGTGACAGTTATAGGTTTAATCACAGAAAGACACTTCCATCAGCACGCTAGCGTGTGTCTTAGGTTTTTCTGAATGACACTATCAATAACTTCAATGTAAGATTTTCTTTTTGGGATAGATTTCAAGTAGGTCTGAAATACCACAAACTAGTTATTTTCAGAATGGCAAATTTGGGAATGCTTTTTCAACCCAGAACAAAAAGTCTGCTTTGACGGTCACTACAAATAACTTGACCAGCTAAAACTGTGCAGATTTGGTTGAATAGAGATGTGAGACTTGTTTTTTTTTGCGCTGTGTGACAGTTATAGGTTTAATCACAGAATGACATTTCTATCAGCACGCTAGCGTGTGTCTTAGGTTTTTCTGAATGACACTATCAATAACTTCAATGTAAGATTTTCTTTTTGGGATAGATTTCAAGTAGGCCTCAAATACCACAAACTAGTTATTTTCAGAATGGCAAATTTGGGAATGCTTTTTCAACCCAGAACAAAAAGTCTGCTTTGACGGTCACTACAAATAACTTGACCAGCTAAAACTGTGCAGATTTGGTTGAATAGAGATGTGAGACCTGTTTTTTTTTGCGCTGTGTGACAGTTATAGGTTTAATCACAGAATGACACTTCTATCAGCACGCTAGCGTGTGTCTTAGGTTTTTCTGAATGACACTATCAATAACTTCAATGTAAGATTTTCTTTTTGGGATAGATTTCAAGTAGGCCTGAAATACCACAAACTAGTTATTTTCAGAATGGCAAATTTGGGAATGCTTTTTCAACCCAGAACAAAAAGTCTGCTTTGACGGTCACTACAAATAACTTGACCAGCTAAAACTGTGCAGATTTGGTTGAATAGAGATGTGAGACCTGTTTTTTTTTGCGCTGTGTGACAGTTATAGGTTTAATCACAGAATGACACTTCTATCAGCACGCTAGCGTGTGTCTTAGGTTTTTCTGAATGACACTATCAATAACTTCAATGTAAGATTTTCTTTTTGGGATAGATTTCAAGTAGGCCTCAAATACCACAAACTAGTTATTTTCAGAATGGCAAATTTGGGAATGCTTTTCAACCCAGAACAAAAAGTCTGCTTTGACGGTCACTAAAAATAACTTGACCAGCTAAAACTGTGCAGATTTGGTTGAATAGAGATGTGAGACCTGTTTTTTTTTGCGCTGTGTGACAGTTATAGGTTTAATCACAGAATGACACTTCTATCAGCACGCTAGCGTGTGTCTTAGGTTTTTCTGAATGACACTATCAATAACTTCAATGTAAGATTTTCTTTTTGGGATAGATTTCAAGTAGGCCTGAAATACCACAAACTAGTTATTTTCAGAATGGCAAATTTGGGAATGCTTTTTCAACCCAGAACAAAAAGTCTGCTTTGACGGTCACTACAAATAACTTGACCAGCTAAAACTGTGCAGATTTGGTTGATTAGAGATGTGAGACCTGTTTTTTTTTGCGCTGTGTGACAGTTATAGGTTTAATCACAGAATGACACTTCTATCAGCACGCTAGCGTGTGTCTTAGGTTTTTCTGAATGACACTATCAATAAATTCAATGTAAGATTTTCTTTTTGGGATAGATTTCAAGTAGGCCTCAAATACCACAAACTAGTTATTTTCAGAATGGCAAATTTGGGAATGCTTTTTCAACCCAGAACAAAAAGTCTGCTTTGACGGTCACTACAAATAACTTGACCAGCTAAAACTGTGCAGATTTGGTTGAATAGAGATGTGAGACCTGTTTTTTTTTGCGCTGTGTGACAGTTATAGGTTTAATCACAGAATGACACTTCTATCAGCACGCTAGCGTGTGTCTTAGGTTTTTCTGAATGACACTATCAATAACTTCAATGTAAGATTTTATTTTTGGGATAGATTTCAAGTAGGCCTGAAATACCACAAACTAGTTATTTTCAGAATGGCAAATTTGGGAATGCTTTTTCAACCCAGAACAAAAAGTCTGCTTTGACGGTCACTACAAATAACTTGACCAGCTAAAACTGTGCAGATTTGGTTGAATAGAGATGTGAGACCTGTTTTTTTTTGCGCTGTGTGACAGTTATAGGTTTAATCACAGAATGACACTTCCATCAGCACGCTAGCGTGTGTCTTAGGTTTTTCTGAATGACACTATCAATAACTTCAATGTAAGATTTTCTTTTTGGGATAGATTTCAAGTAGGCCTGAAATACCACAAACTAGTTATTTTCAGAATGGCAAATTTGGGAATGCTTTTTCAACCCAGAACAAAAAGTCTGCTTTGACGGTCACTACAAATAACTTGACCAGCTAAAACTGTGCAGATTTGGTTGAATAGAGATGTGAGACCTGTTTTTTTTTGCGCTGTGTGACAGTTATAGGTTTAATCACAGAATGACACTTCTATCAGCACGCTAGCGTGTGTCTTAGGTTTTTCTGAATGACACTATCAATAACTTCAATGTAAGATTTTCTTTTTGGGATAGATTTCAAGTAGGCCTGAAATACCACAAACTAGTTATTTTCAGAATGGCAAATTTGGGAATGCTTTTTCAACCCAGAACAAAAAGTCTGCTTTGACGGTCACTACAAATAACTTGACCAGCTAAAACTGTGCAGATTTGGTTGAATAGAGATGTGAGACCTGTTTTTTTTTGCGCTGTGTGACAGTTATAGGTTTAATCACAGAATGACACTTCCATCAGCACGCTAGCGTGTGTCTTAGGTTTTTCTGAATGACACTATCAATAACTTCAATGTAAGATTTTCTTTTTGGGATAGATTTCAAGTAGGCCTGAAATACCACAAACTAGTTATTTTCAGAATGGCAAATTTGGGAATGCTTTTTCAACCCAGAACAAAAAGTCTGCTTTGACGGTCACTACAAATAACTTGACCAGCTAAAACTGTGCAGATTTGGTTGAATAGAGATGTGAGACCTGTTTTTTTTTGCGCTGTGTGACAGTTATAGGTTTAATCACAGAATGACACTTCTATCAGCACGCTAGCGTGTGTCTTAGGTTTTTCTGAATGACACTATCAATATCTTCAATGTAAGATTTTCTTTTTGGGATAGATTTCAAGTAGGCCTGAAATACCACAAACTAGTTATTTTCAGAATGGCAAATTTGGGAATGCTTTTTCAACCCAGAACAAAAAGTCTGCTTTGACGGTCACTACAAATAACTTGACCAGCTAAAACTGTGCAGATTTGGTTGAATAGAGATGTGAGACCTGTTTTTTTTTGCGCTGTGTGACAGTTATAGGTTTAATCACAGAATGACATTTCTATCAGCACGCTAGCGTGTGTCTTAGGTTTTTCTGAATGACACTATCAATAACTTCAATGTAAGATTTTCTTTTTGGGATAGATTTCAAGTAGGCCTGAAATACCACAAACTAGTTATTTTCAGAATGGCAAATTTGGGAATGCTTTTTCAACCCAGAACAAAAAGTCTGCTTTGACGGTCACTACAAATAACTTGACCAGCTAAAACTGTGCAGATTTGGTTGAATAGAGATGTGAGACCTGTTTTTTTTTGCGCTGTATGACAGTTATAGGTTTAATCACAGAATGACACTTCTATCAGCACGCTAGCGTGTGTCTTAGGTTTTTCTGAATGACACTATCAATAACTTCAATGTAAGATTTTCTTTTTGGGATAGATTTCAAGTAGGCCTCAAATACCACAAACTAGTTATTTTCAGAATGGCAAATTTGGGAATGCTTTTTCAACCCAGAACAAAAAGTCTGCTTTGACGGTCACGACAAATAACTTGACCAGCTAAAACTGTGCAGATTTGGTTGACTAGAGATGTGAGACCTGTTTTTTTTTGCGCTGTGTGACAGTTATAGGTTTAATCACAGAATGACACTTCTATCAGCACGCTAGCGTGTGTCTTAGGTTTTTCTGAATGACACTATCAATAAATTCAATGTAAGATTTTCTTTTTGGGATAGATTTCAAGTAGGCCTCAAATACCACAAACTAGTTATTTTCAGAATGGCAAATTTGGGAATGCTTTTTCAACCCAGAACAAAAAGTCTGCTTTGACGGTCACTACAAATAACTTGACCAGCTAAAACTGTGCAGATTTGGTTGAATAGAGATGTGAGACGTGTTTTTTTTTGCGCTGTGTGACAGTTATAGGTTTAATCACAGAATGACACTTCTATCAGCACGCTAGCGTGTGTCTTAGGTTTTTCTGAATGACACTATCAATAACTTCAATGTAAGATTTTCTTTTTGGGATAGATTTCAAGTAGGCCTGAAATACCACAAACTAGTTATTTTCAGAATGGCAAATTTGGGAATGCTTTTTCAACCCAGAACAAAAAGTCTGCTTTGACGGTCACTACAAATAACTTGACCAGCTAAAACTGTGCAGATTTGGTTGACTAGAGATGTGAGACCTGTTTTTTTTTGCGCTGTGTGACAGTTATAGGTTTAATCACAGAATGACACTTCTATCAGCACGCTAGCGTGTGTCTTAGGTTTTTCTGAATGACACTATCAATAAATTCAATGTAAGATTTTCTTTTTGGGATAGATTTCAAGTAGGCCTCAAATACCACAAACTAGTTATTTTCAGAATGGCAAATTTGGGAATGCTTTTTCAACCCAGAACAAAAAGTCTGCTTTGACGGTCACTACAAATAACTTGACCAGCTAAAACTGTGCAGATTTGGTTGAATAGAGATGTGAGACCTGTTTTTTTTTGCGCTGTGTGACAGTTATAGGTTTAATCACAGAATGACACTTCTATCAGCACGCTAGCGTGTGTCTTAGGTTTTTCTGAATGACACTATCAATAACTTCAATGTAAGATTTTCTTTTTGGGATAGATTTCAAGTAGGCCTGAAATACCACAAACTAGTTATTTTCAGAATGGCAAATTTGGGAATGCTTTTTCAACCCAGAACAAAAAGTCTGCTTTGACGGTCACTACAAATAACTTGACCAGCTAAAACTGTGCAGATTTGGTTGAATAGAGATGTGAGACCTGTTTTTTTTTGCGCTGTGTGACAGTTATAGGTTTAATCACAGAATGACACTTCTATCAGCACGCTAGCGTGTGTCTTAGGTTTTTCTGAATGACACTATCAATAACTTCAATGTAAGATTTTCTTTTTGGGATAGATTTCAAGTAGGCCTGAAATACCACAAACTAGTTATTTTCAGAATGGCAAATTTGGGAATGCTTTTTCAACCCAGAACAAAAAGTCTGCTTTGACGGTCACTACAAATAACTTGACCAGCTAAAACTGTGCAGATTTGGTTGACTAGAGATGTGAGACCTGTTTTTTTTTGCGCTGTGTGACAGTTATAGGTTTAATCACAGAATGACACTTCTATCAGCACGCTAGCGTGTGTCTTAGGTTTTTCTGAATGACACTATCAATAAATTCAATGTAAGATTTTCTTTTTGGGATAGATTTCAAGTAGGCCTGAAATACCACAAACTAGTTATTTTCAGAATGGCAAATTTGGGAATGCTTTTTCAACCCAGAACAAAAAGTCTGCTTTGACGGTCACTACAAATAACTTGACCAGCTAAAACTGTGCAGATTTGGTTGAATAGAGATGTGAGACCTGTTTTTTTTTTGCGCTGTGTGACAGTTATAGGTTTAATCACAGAATGACACTTCTATCAGCACGCTAGCGTGTGTCTTAGGTTTTTCTGAATGACACTATCAATAACTTCAATGTAAGATTTTCTTTTTGGTATAGATTTCAAGTAGGCCTCAAATACCACAAACTAGTTATTTTAAGAATGGCAAATTTGGGAATGCTTTTTCAACCCAGAACAAAAAGTCTGCTTTGACGGTCACTACAAATAACTTGACGAGCTAAAACTGTGCAGATTTGGTTGAATAGAGATGTGAGACGTGTTTTTTTTTGCGCTGTGTGACAGTTATAGGTTTAATCACAGAATGACACTTCTATCAGCACGCTAGCGTGTGTCTTAGGTTTTTCTGAATGACACTATCAATAACTTCAATGTAAGATTTTCTTTTTGGGATAGATTTCAAGTAGGCCTGAAATACCACAAACTAGTTATTTTCAGAATGGCAAATTTGGGAATGCTTTTTCAACCCAGAACAAAAAGTCTGCTTTGACGGTCACTGCAAATAACTTGACCAGCTAAAACTGTGCAGATTTGGTTGAATAGAAATGTCAGGTCTATTTTTTAGGCGCTGGGTGACAGGCTCAACTTGCCCCTGATGTAATATATGGCCAAAAAATAACCACACTGTTGATGGTTAAATGCACTTGGGTGACACAGGCTTAGCCTGCAGCTGATGTAGTATATGGCCAAAAAATAATCAGACTGTTGATGGTTAAATGCACTTGGGTGAAACAGGCTCAGCCTGCAGCTGATGTAGTATATGGCCAAAAAATAACCAGACTGTTGATGGTTAAATGCACTTCGGTGACACAGGCTCAGCCTGCAGCTGATGTAGGATATAGCACAAAATAACCACACTATCGATGGTTAAATACACTTGGTGATAGCTCGTGCTGGCGCACCACAAGTCACAAATTGGCCGCCGATCACCCCAGAAAAAAAGTGATCTAAAAACGCTCTGGGCAGCCTCAAAAAAGTGAGCAAGTCAATAATAGCACTTCAATGATCCACAGCTGCAGATCGATCACAGAATGAAGTCTTTTGGAGGAGTTAATCTGCCTAATCTCGCCCTAACGTCGCAGCTGCAACCTCTCCCTATGCTTGAATCAGCAGAGTGACATGCAGCGCTACGTGACCCAAGCTTATATAGAGCCTGGGTCACATGCTGCACTGGCCAATCACAGCCATGCCAATAGTAGGCAAGGCTGTGATGGCCTCTTGGGGCAAGTAGTATGACGCTTGTTGATTGGCTGCTTTGCAGCCTTTCAAAAAACGCCAAGAAAGCGCCGAACACCGAACCCGAACCCGGACTTTTACGAAAATGTTCAGGTTCGGGTCCGTGTCACGGACACCCCAAAATTCGGTACGAACCCGAACTATACAGTTCGTGTTCGCTCATCCCTAGTTATTATTACCAATTATGATATACTACAAAAAACCTGTTTAAAACTTTTTAGCATCTATTATGTATATTATGTGTATGATGGATTTATTTATTTGCTTCACTTATTTATTATTTATCATTGTCCCGTCCTTTTTCACCCTTGCTTCAATGATTTGGATTGGTGATTGGGTGGGTGACAGTTTTTTCTGCCCCCCTGCCCATACACTACCCACATTGATCATAATCTCACTTTTTGTATGAAATCCCCTAAGCTATATATCATGTACAGATATTATATAGATATCGTACTGGCTAATTTAGTGAAATAAATGATGAGCCTTGTATTTGTCTAATATCTCCCGTTTTATATCTTATATATGTTATATACTTTTCATTGAGATGATGGACTTTGGATTGAGCTTACCCCTGACGACGATATTGCGATGCTGACACTGCTAATAAGTATGGGCGGAAGTGATGCTGGGATGTGGGCGGTAGTGACGTACTGCCGTCTACCTAGAGTATGGGCGGAAGTGACGTCGCGCTGCTAGATCGTGTGTAGAGGGGATTGTAACCTCCGGGCGGTAGTGACGTCGGAGCCCCGATAGGTGTTAGTCCAGTATGGGCGCAGGTGACAGAGCATTGTTAATTAGTTTGGCATGCTGTGATAGGTTCAGGGCGCATTCTCTCAGCTGTGACAGTATTTAAAGTTCATCGTGTTGGCCGAATAGACACGCCCCTTTTGAGGAAGCTGTGCGAAACGCGCGTCAGGGGTGCGCTCACTCAGGTCTCCAGGTTGGTTCCCCCCATATTTTGCTACATTTGTTATATTTATGTATGTTGCCGTGCTGGCTGCACATTTGGGTGTTGGGTGCATGTTGCAATTGAATTAGCTACTGTGTGTGAATAATTTCATCCACACACTGCACCCATTCACACTCATAATGAGGCCAGCATTGTGGCATTTATATCATTAAGTAAGCTTATGCCATTCTGTGGTCCGGTTATGAGATTATTTATCTCAAATATTTGCCATTAGGCTTACTCGGACTAATAGTTGACGTACGCTTAGGGGATAGACTTATCATCTGGTACCTTGGTGATGCGCTGGTCCACAGTGCCACTACATTACTGCTATTTGTTCATCAATTTTATCTATTATTGTCTATGTTGTTGTCCTTTTTGTGACTATTTAATAAAATATATTATTCATGCATATGTGTTTTGTTGTTTTTCGGATATATTGAGTTAATTCTCACATATGATTTTCTCATTGATTGAGAAATTATTTTCGGTTCTACAGCACTAAAAAGGCTGTAAAATAGCCCAGGAAAGGGCTAGAGGGCTGCAAAAGGCAGCAAAATGTAGGTAAGTCCCCTGCAAACAAATGTGGATAGGGAAATGAATTTAAAAAAATTTAATAAAATTAACCAATATCAATTGGAGAGAGGTCCCATGGCAGAGAATCAGGCTTCATGTCACCCACCACTGGAACAGGCAACTGTGAGATATTTAGGCCTCGGCACCCAGACAGAGGAGAGAGGTCCCTTAGCAGAGAATCAGGCTTCATGTCACCCACCACTGGAACAGGCCACTGTCAGATATTTAGGCCCCGGCACCCAGACAGAGGAGAGAGGTCCCATAGCAGAGAATCAGGCTTCATGTCACCCACCACTGGAATAGGCCACTGTCACATATTTTTAGGCCCCGGCACCCTTACAGAGGAGAGGTTCGTTCAACTTTGGGTTGCCCCGCAATATAATGGTAAAATTAAAAAAAGAGGATTGAATGAAGATGTGCCCTAGAGTACAAGAATATATGGTTAAGGGGAGGTAGTTATAAATGTCTAATCTGCAAAAAGGAAGGACAGGTCCTGTGGGATCCATGACTGGTTCATTTTTATGAACGTCAGCTTGTCCACATTGGCTGTAGACAGGCGGCTGCGTTGGTCTGTAATGACGCCCCCTGCCGTGCTGAATACACGTTCGAACAAAACACTGGCCGCCGGGCAGGCCAGCACCTCCAAGGCATAAAAGGCTAGTTTTGGCCACGTGGACAATTTGGAGACCCAGAAGTTGAATGGGGCCGAACCATCAGTCAGTACGTGGAGGGGTGTGCACACGTACTGTTCTACCATGTTAGTGAAATGTTGCCTCCTGCTAACACATTCCATATCAGGTGGTGGTGCAGTTAGCTGTGGCGTGGTGACAATCTTTTCCACATCTATGCCATGCTAACACTGCCCTCAGAGGAGCTGGCCGTGACACAGCTGCGTTGGCGGCCTCTTGCTTCTCCTCTGCCTTCGCCTTGGGCTTCCACTTGTTCCCCTGTGACATTTGGGAATGCTCTCAGTAGCGCGTCTACCAACGTGCGGTTGTACTCGCGCATCTTCCTATCACGCTCCAGTGCAGGAAGTAAGGTGGGCACATTGTCTTTGTACCGGGGATCCAGCAGGGTGGCCACCCAGTAGTCAGCACACGTTAAAATGTTGGCAACTCTGCTGTCGTTGTGCAGGCACTGCAGCATGTAGTCGCTCATGTGTGCCAGGCTGCCCAGAGGTATGGACAAGCTGCCCTCTGTGGGAGGCGTATCGTCATCGTCCTCCGTTTCCCCCCAGCCACGCACCAGTGATTGGCCCGGGCTGCGTTGGGTGCTACCCCACTGTGAACATGCTTCATCCTCATCCTCGTCCTTCTCGTCCTCCAGTAGTGGGCCCTGTCTGGCCACATTTGTACCTGGCCTCTGCTGTTGCAAAAAAACTCCCTCTGAGTCACTTCTAAGAGACTGGCCTGAAAGTGCTAAAAATGACCCCTCTTCCTCCTCATCCTCCTCCTGGGCCACCTCCTCTTCCATCATCGCCCTAAGTGTTTTCTCAAGGAGACATAGAAGTGGTATTGTAACGCTGATAACGGAGTCATCGCCACTGGCCATGTTGGTGGAGTACTCGAAACAGCGCAACAGGGCACACAGGTCTTGCATGGAGGCCCAGTCATTGGTGGTAAAGTAGTGCTGTTCCGCAGTGCGACTGACCAGTGCGTGCTGCAGCTGAAACTCCACAATGGCCTGCTGCTGCTCACACAGTCTGTCCAGCATGTGCAAGGTGGAGTTCCACCTGGTGGGCACGTCGCATATGAGGCGGTGAGCGGGAAGGCCGAAGTTACGCTGTAGCGCAGACAGGCGAGCAGCGGCAGGATGTGAACACCGGAAGCGTGCACAGACGGCCCACACTTTATGCAGCATCTCTGACATGTCGGGGTAGTTGTGAATGAACTTCTGCACCACCAAATTCAGCACATGCGTCAGGCAAGGGATGTGCGTCAAACCGGCTAGTCCCAGAGCTGCGACGAGATTTCTCCCATTATCGCACACCGCCGGGCTTGAGGCTCACCGGCAGCAACCACTCGTCGGTCTGTTGTTAAATACCCCGCCACAACTCCTGCGCGGTGTGGGGCCTGTCCCCCAAACATATGAGTTTCAGAATGGCCTGCTGACGTTTACCCCGGGCTGTGCTGAAGTTGGTGGTGAAGGTGTGTGGCTGACTGGATGAGCAGGTGGAAGAAGAGGAGGAGGAAGCCGAGTAGGAGGAGGAGGCTACAGGAGGCAAAGAATGTTGCCCTGCGATCCTTGGCGGCGGAAGGACGTGCGCCAAAGAGCTCTCCGTCTGGGGCCCAGCCGCCACTACATTTACCCAGCGTTCATTTAGGGAGATATAGCGTCCCTGGCCGTGCTTACTGATCCACGTATCTGTGGTTAGGTGGACCTTGCCACAGATGGCGTTGCGCAGTGCACACTTGATTTTATCGGATACTTGGTTGTGCAGGGAATGCACGGCTCTCTTGGAGAAGTAGTGGCGGCTGGAAACAACATACTGTGGGACAGCAAGCGACATGAGCTGTTTGAAGCTATCTGTGTCCACCAGCCTGAATGACAGCATTTCATAGGCCAGTAGTTTAGAAATGCTGGCATTCAGGGCCAAGGATCGAGGGTGGCTAGGTGGGAATTTAGGCTTTCTCTCAAATGTTTGTGAGATGGAGAGCTGAACGCTGCCGTGTGACATGGTGGAGATGCTTGGTGACGGAGGTGGTGGTGTTGGTGGTACATCCTCTGTTTGCTGGGCGGCAGGTGCCAACGTTCCTCCAGAGGCGGAGGAAGAGGCCGAGGCAGCATAAGGAGAGGTAGCAGGGGGAGGCTGAGTGAGTTCCTTGTTTTTAAGGTGTTTACTTTACTACAGTTCATGCTTTGCATGCAGATGCCTGGTCATGCAGGTTGTACTAAGGCTCAGAACGTTAATGCCTCGCTTCAGGCTCTGATGGCACAGCGTGCAAACCACTCGGGTCTTGTCATCAGCACATTGTGCCACGCCAGGGAACTCCTTGAAGCTGCCTTTGGGGTGCTCGGTCCCAGATGGCGGTGGCCAGTAGCAGGCGAACTCTCTTGGCGGCGGGTGTTCTGCTTTTGCCCACTGCTCCCTCTTTTGCTACGCT
Organism: Bufo bufo; assembly: GCF_905171765.1. Lineage (NCBI taxonomy): Eukaryota > Metazoa > Chordata > Amphibia > Anura > Bufonidae > Bufo > Bufo bufo. Next base: position 539,914,108 of record NC_053391.1, on the reverse strand, counting down.
GTTGGCTCGGTCTCACCACTGCCTCTTCCTCTGAACTCTGAAAGTCAGTGGCACGACCTTCATTCCATGTGGGGTCTAGAAACTCATCGTCCCCTGCATCGTCTTCCACCCAGTCTTGATCCCTGACCTCCTGTTTAGTCTGCACACTGCAGAAAGACGCAGCAGTTGGCACCTGTGTTTCATCATCTTTAGAGACGTGCTGAGGTGGTATTCCCATGTCCTCATTATCAGGAAACATAAGTGGTTGTGCGTCAGTGCATTCTATGTCTTCCACCGCTGGGGAAGGGCTAGGTGGATGCCCTTGGGAAACCCTGCCAGCAGAGTCTTCAAACAGCATAAGAGACTGCTGCATAACTTGAGGCTCAGACAGTTTCCCTGATATGCATGGGGGTGATGTGACAGACTGATGGCCTAGTTTTCATGCGCCATCTGTGCGCTTTCTGCAGAAGACTGGGTGGGAGATAATGTGAACGTGCTGGATCCACTGTCGGCCACCCAATTGACTAATGCCTGTACCTGCTCAGGCCTTACCATCTTTAGAACAGCATTGGGCCCCACCAAATATCGCTGTAAATTCTGGCGGCTACTGGGACCTGAGGTAGTTGGTTCACTAGGACGCGTGGCTGTGGCAGAACAGCCACGTCCTCTCCCAGCACCATAGGGTCCTCTAACACCACCACGACCATGTCCGCATCCGCGTCCCTTACTAGATGTTTTCCTCATTGTTACCGTTCACCACAATAAGAAAAAAATTATTTGGCCTAATGTATTGAATTCAAATTCAGGCCTTTTTTTTACAGGCACCTAACACTATCTGGCTATCTATTTATGTACCGTATTACACTAATACAGGCACAGCAGTAACCACAGATTTAGCTGAATATAAATTGTAGGTCTAGTATTTAGGCCCTGGATGAAATTTTTCCTTTTACGGACAGAATTCAGCACTTGAATTTGCACCTTCAATGTAATATACCCTTTTAGGACAGATTTACACTTGGCCTGCAACAGCAGAAACCACTGATTTAGGGAATTGCTCTTTTGGGAATTGAATTTCAACCCAGAACAAAAACTATGCTTTGACGGACACTAAATAACTTGACCAGCCACAGCAGTAACCACAGATTTAGCTGAATATAAATTGTAGGCCTAGTATTTAGGCCCTGGGTGACAGGTATCCTTTTACGAACAGAATTAGACTTCGAGATGCACGGTAGCGTGTGAAGTTAATGAGGATGACTCTATCAGCACTTGAATTTGCACCTTCAATGTAATATACCCTTTTACGGACAGATTTAAACTTGGCCTGCAACAGCAGAAACCACTGATTTAGGGAATTGCTCTTTTGTGAATTGAATTTCAACCCAGAACAAAAATATATCCTTTGCCAGATAGAAGACAGTATTACAATTGGCTAGCCACAGCTGAAACACCAGATTTAGGGTATTGCTATTTTGGCAATTGTATTTCACCCCTCAATAAAATAGCAAGCACAGCCAAGCCCCTGATGTAGGATATAGCAAAAACAAAACACACTATTGATGGTTAAATGGACTTGATGGCAGCAGGTGGCACCACAAGACTAAAAATGGCCGCAGATCACCCCAGAAAAAAGTGACAGAAAAACACTCTGGGCAGCCTAAAAACAGTGAGCAATTAACTAGCAGAAGTTGAATGATTCACAGCTGTAGATCGATCACTTCATTAAGTGTTTTTGCTGAGTAAATCCCTGCCTAATCTCGCCCTAACAGCAGCTGCATCCTCTCCCTACACTGATCAGAGCAGAGTGATGTGCGGCGCTACGTGACTCCAGTTTAAATAGAGGCCGGGTCACATGCTGCACTGGCCAATAACAGCCATGCCAATAGTAGGCATGGCTGTGATGGCCTCTTGGGGCAAGTAGTATGACGCTTGTTGATTGGCTGCTTTGCAGCCTTTCAAAAAGCGCCAAGAAAGCGCCGAACACCGAACCCAAACTTTTACGTAAATGTTCGGGTTCGGGTCCGTGTCACGAACACCCCAAAATTCGGTACGAACCCGAACTATACAGTTCGAGTTCGCTCATCCCTAATTAAGAGGTTTATCTTGGGCAGGGAACTTTTCCATTCCCACCAAGAGACCTGAGGAGCTCGAGCCAAGATCACTCTGCTCCATGAAGACCCAAGGTTTCTTTGTAGGGCTTGTAAGCCAGTCAACTACCCTTGATAATAAGACAGCTTTCCCATAAAGCTCAGGATCCGGTAATCCTATCCCTCCTTTAACCTTTGGTCTACAAAGAACAGAGCGGGCCAGTCGAGCCCTCTTCCCATCCCAGACAAACGTGCTGCTTTAACGTTTAATTTTGACATAGTATGTCTTTAGGATTGGAATATGTAAAACCTGTTGCAGGTAAGTCAGTCTGGGTAGGACAAGGGAGGTGACCATATTTTTTCTGCCAAACCACGAAAGTGAGGGGTTCTTTAACACCAATAATTGGTCCGTTATTGACTTCAAGAGGGGAGAATAATTCAGGTGAAAGAGTGAAGTAGGGTCTGATCCAATCTTAACTCCAAGATAGGTGATGTAGGGAGTATCCCAATTAAAGGGAGAACTGGCCTTTAATAGATTCCTAAGTGGAGATGGGAGATCTATGCTAAGGATATGAGATTTGCTCATGTTAATCTTAAAGTTAGAATGGAGACTAAACTGTTCTAGTATTTTTTATATCAGGGGAAGGGCTTTAACTGGGTCAGTATTTAATATAAGGAGGTCATCAGAGAATGCAGCTACTTTATGTTCATGCTGACCAATTTTAATGCCCTCAATCCCTTTCTCTCTCCTGAGTGACTGTAGCAGTGTTTCCATAACTAACACAAAAATTTGTGGGGACAGGGGGCATCCCTGTCTGGTGCCATTACAGATAATAAAGGACGGGGATAAGGTGTCATTTATGATAATAGAGGCTGATGCATGGGTATGTAATGATAGAATGGCTTTAATATACGGGTCGAGAAAATTAAAGGCCAGAAGAACCTCTCTCATATACCCCCAGCTAACCCTATCAAAAGCTTTTTCTGCGTCCGTGCTAAGGAGGACCAGAGGGCGACTAGACCTCTTGGCATAGTATATTGCGTTCAAAACCTTGGCAGTGTTATCTCTGCCCTCCCTACCACGGACAAAGCCTACTTGGTCTCCTTTGATTAGGGATGGGAGAAAGCTGGAAAGGCGAGTCGCTAACATTTTGGCTAGTATTTTTAAATCCAAATTGATTAAGGATATAGGGCGGTAATTAGCACACATGGAACTATCCTTCCCCTCTTTTGGGATAAGCATGATATGTGCTCTAGTCATATCCGTGGAAAGTGGGACACCAGACAGGGAGCTGTTATAAATTGAAAGTAAAAATGGACCCAGTGTATTTCGAAAGGTTCGGTAATATATAGCAGGATAGCCGTCTGGTCCCAGGCTTTTCCCATTTGGTAGTTGTTTAATTGCTGTCATGACCTCATCTAATGTGAAGGGGGCTTGGAGAATCTGAGCTTGAGTGTCAGATAATGTTGGTAAAGATAGTGAGTTAAGAAAGGCTGCCACTGATTTTTCTGGGGGTGGAGGAGAGGGGTCATTAGCCTCTTTCTCAGCATCTTTTATATTGTATAGAGAGTAATAAAAGTTTTGAAACTGTTTAGCTATTTCAGGGGTGGTAAATACATCTCCTTTGTCTGAAGTTTTGATCTTAAGTATATAATTGTGGGTTTTCCTTTGTTTCATGCGTTGCATCATGAATTTAGCCTTATCTCTATGCGCATAATATTTGAATTGCGCATGGAGATAATACTTCGCTGAGGTCGTGTTGGGAATGTTTTTCAACTTTGATCTCAGTTCAGTAAGCTCCGCAAGATGTGACTTCAATAAGGATTTTTTATGTAAAGTTGAGATGGTTAATTTGCAAGACATCAAATGCTTTGGTTAGGTCTTGAAATGAGGAGATGGAAACTCTCTGACCGTTAAAGAGAAAGGATAATCCAAAAGAAAATAGCCACTTATACATAACTTTATTGTTGCAAAGCCATTCAGTTAGTGGTTTCAAAGCCCTCCTTTTCTTTAAAGTGGTTTGGGCTAAATCTTGAAAGATTGAAATAGGGCTATCATCCACGCTCAATTGTGGTGTATTCCGAGCCTTGTTTAGTATCGCGTCCTTAACAGGATAGTGAAGAAATTTACAGATCACGTCCCTTGGTGGCTCTGTAGGTTGAGGCTTGGGACGTAATGCTCTGTGTGCCCTCTCTATGATAATTTCATGGGATGAATCTGGGCCTAGTAGCTGCAGGCAGATGTTCATCACAGCTTCATGTATGTCGTCTGTGCCTACGGTTTCAGGGAAGCCCCTAAATCGCAAGTTATTGCGTCTTCCCCTGTTCTCCTGGTCTTCCAGGAGTGTATACAGGGAGTTTAGATGTTTCTGATGCTGGGACAGAGTGGAGGATTTCGCGTTCTGATGCGAAATTATCGCCGACTGCGTGTCTTCTAAAACTTCCACCCTCCTCCCAATGTGACGCATGTCCTCCTTAATGGAGGCAAGATCTGTTCTGAGGGGTTCAAGGGCTTGAATCAAAGCGTCCTTCAGGGACGATCTGGAGATGGGTAGGGTATCGGCCCCAGGGGAGACCTCCCTTACCTTCTCAGAGGCAGATGCTACTTTCAAAGCGCTCCCCTCCGCTCTCGGTGTTCCGGGCGCCATCTTGGAATCTTCAGCCACATGTACTTGAGCGGCTTTCTTTATAAACTTCTCCATAGATTCGTTTGGTATCCACTCTTTAGTGTGTCCTTGTGCATCCACGGATCTGGGGCCACCTATTTTGACCATGCTGGATCCAAAATGCTGATTATATAAGGCTGTGAGGGATTCTTATACAGCAGAGCTGCTCTTCAGGCTGCCATCTAGCTCCGGTGCAGGCTCCACCCCCCCCGGACAGGGTTTCCTTTTAGCATAAAATATAGCATTCAGGATCCTTGTTGAGTTATCTTTCCCTTCCCTGCCAGTGACAAAACCGGTTTGGTCTCTGTGAATTTAAAGCGGCAATAGCGGGGATAAGCGATTAGCGAGTATTTTAGCCAGAAGTTTTAGGTCCAGGTTTAATAAGCATATGGGACGGTGATTTTCACAATAGGCTGGATCTTTGCCAATTTTGGGGATAATTGAAATATGTGCTTTGGTCATATCTGGGGTTAAGGGAACTCCTTTAAGAGACTGGTTAAATAGGGTAAGTAAATGTGGAACAAGGGAGTCACTAAAAATGTGATAATATATAGCTGAGAGACCATCTGGTCCAGGAGCTTTATTTCTAGGAAGTTGTTTTATAGCTTCCTTCAATTCTTTGGCCATAAAGGGGGATTCAAGGGCAATCCTTTGGGATTGATTCAAGTCTGGGAGGAAAAGGGATTGAAGAAACCTCTGTATAGCTTCGGAGTGGGAAGGAAGCTCAGTTAGGGGGTAGCTTTTGGAATATTATATAGAGCGTGGCAAAAGTCTCGGAATTGAGAGGCTATGTCTTTAGTGTTAATGACAGTCCTCCCGTTTTTGGTGTAGAGTCTACAAATATAGTTTTGGGAGCGTCTTTGTTTTATTCTGTTCATCATAAATCTCGAAGCTTTATCGCCGTGGGCAAAAAATTTAAATTGGGAGTTGAGGAAGTGTTCGGCTGAGGTAGTATTTAATAGCTTTTTCAGTTCAGAGCGGAGTCTGGTTTGATCAGCAAGTTGTGGGTCAGAGAGCGTTTGTTTAAGTTGAGTCTCAAATTTTTTTATATTCAGGAGAAGGTTATCGATTTGGGCCATTCTTAATTTTTTAACATAGGAACCTAGGCTAATAAGTTGTCCTCGCATGTAAGCTTTATGGGTATCCCATAGGGTGTGGGGTGAGGTTTCTGGGAGGGCATTTAAAGTGAAGAAATCTTCCAAGGCTTTTTTTAGTTTGGAGATATGGTCTCGGTTAGAAAGGAGTTGCTCATTAAGTCTCCACCTAAATGCCCTGGGGGGGCGGGGCCTGAGGAGGGAAAATAGAAATAAATATACCGTAGTGGCATGGTCGGAAAGGTGTATTGAGTCGATACAGGGGTTAAGGCAAGATTGAATATGTACATTCGAATAGAAGGTATAATCCTTAACAGAAGGATTTTGCAATCTCCAAACGTCAACCAGGTGCAAGTCGGCTAATGAGTTACTTATTGTTCGAAGTGAGCGTTTAGACAATGCAGACTTACTGGTGGATGAATCCAGTACAGGGTCTAGAATGACATTGAGGTCACCACCTAAAATCACAGTACCTTCTTGAAAGGGTGTTATAATTGGAATAAGGCTTTTAAGCCAAGCTGCCTGGTCGACGTTGGGGGCATATACATTAATAAAGGTGTACATACAATTGCCAATGGTACCTTTTAGCAGTATATATCTGCCTTCAACATCTTGCTGATGAGAACAGTATTGGAAAAAGGTAATACTGCTAAAGCCAATGCTGATCCCTCTGGAGGCAGATGAGTTTGACCCGCAGTGGAACCATACCGGGAAGCTAGAACGGAAAAGATCCGGGTATCTATTGAATTTAAAATGGGTTTCCTGTAAAAACAGGACAGATGTTTGTTTCTTCTTCATAAAGGACAAAATTTGGCAACGTTTGGAAGGCGAATTAAAGCCTTTAACGTTAAATGAGGAAATCTTGAAATTATTCATCATATGGGAACTATAAAAAAAGTGTAAAAAAAAAAAAAGTGTAAAAAAATTAAGAAAAAAGCATAAAAATTCTAATCACCCCCCTTTTCCCAAAATAAAAATAAAATAACTACAAAAATTAAAAAATACACATCATGGGTGTCGCGATGTGCGAAAACACACATAGTATAAACATATAAAAATATATTCCCCATACGGCAAACAGCAAAACGGAAGAAAAGTCATACACACCCCAGAATGGTATCAATGAAAAGTTCAGATCACCCCGAAAAAAATTAGCCCCCTTACAGCTTCGTACACATAATTACAAAAAAATTATAGGGGTCTAAATATGGTGACAAAAAAACGAAACAGATTTTTTTTCCCACTTTGATTTTTTTTTTATCACTATAAAGACGCAAGACAAACTATACATATAAAGTATCGCCGGATTCGTACTGACCTGTAGAATAAAAGTGACTGGTCAGTTTTATCGCACATCGAACGTCATAAATAAAAAACATGTAAAACTTTGGTGGAATTGCTATTTTGTTTTGCAATTTCACCCCATTTGGAATTTTTTCCCCGCTTCTCACTACATCATATGCAATATTAAATGGCAACATTGGAAAGTACAACTTGTCCTGAAAAAAAAACATGACCTCATATGGCTATGTGAACAGACAAATAAAAAAGTTATGGCTCTGGGAAGGCAGGGAGTGCAAAACGAAAACGCAAAAAAAAAAAAAAACCTTCAGGGGTGAAATGGTTAAGTGAAGTTTACTTTGCAAGGAACTACAAGGTCCATCATGACAGGTCACTGCAGCAAATACAGCAAACTATACTTAATCTTGAGTGTTGGTAGGGAAACTCCTCTGAAAAATACTTGGAAGGAGACTCAATGTCATTTAAAGCAGTAAAATATTTAAGACCATTGAGATTTGCACAATATTGAGAAGAGATTTTGGACCATTCCTCCCTGTAAATGTTATTCAGTTCATTAATAATTCTGGAAAGTCTTTTTGCATCACCCAATGTCTCTTTAGTATGTATTCATAGACTGCTGCCAGTACATTCTTCTGAAAAAGTTATCATAACCCTTAGAAATTCATTTTTCCTTTCATGATCACAAAGTGTCCAGCCCTGAGGAAGAAAATCAGCCCCAAACTAAGATGCTTCCTCCAACATTCTTGAGGTTTTGGTTTCCATGTGCAATGTTCTTGTGTCAGGCAGTGGATGTGGAACTACTGCACCAACCAACTGGTTTGATGGTGGGTAGAACTAAGGGGATTTTCCTCACAGTCCTCTGATATTCACCCTCTAACCCTTATATCGGGATATAGATGTCGCTGCACGGGATCTTAGAATAGTCCAGATGTGGTTGGCCATCAGACACACTAAGAGCTCAGGTAATACTCATAGTTGGGAAGCAGGTTGAAGTTAGGGCAAGCAGAGATTGTGTGAATCCGTGAAACAAGTCTGAGGTAAGGGCAGGCAGAAAAGGGTCAATATGGTGCACAGGCTAAGGTCAGATTGAGCAACAGAGGGTCAGAATCTGTAAACAGGCAGAGATTGATACACAGGCAGACAAACAGAACAACACACCTTCATTAAAAATGAGTGAGCTAGATACCTTAAATCTCAGGTACTCTCCCCTAGGGGAAGGTGCCTTAAGTATCCGGAAGAGATCACCCATTGGCTGGAGAACACTACGGTGCACACATGCTGGCTCTTTAAGAGCAAGAGAGCGTGTGCACTGCCTAGAAACAGACCAGAGGGCCTAACATATAAGCACAGAGTGTGGTCTACAGGAAAAGCCACATGAGGCGCCGCCCATTAGGCCTGCTGATGGTGTGCAGAGGTGGGCAAATAGATCCACACCACCGTCACAGCAGAGCAAGAAGATGTTTAATTGAGGTGGCACCCATGCCTGTATGTAGGAGTGGGACAAAAGCAGGCATTGGTCGCTAGAGGAACAGTTCTTTTTCCTCCAAACATAGCATTGTGCATTTGTGCTAAAAAGTTCCACTTTTTCCACTTTTTTTCCACTGTCAATAGAGCTAGGTATTCTGGTGGTCTCAGGCAAGCTTGCGGCAAACAGCAATGCTTTTTTTCAAGGTCTGCCTTTGGGGTCTTCATCTATGAGCCCGAGTCTTTTTTGTATGTCTTTTTTATGTTTCTCTTGGGCTCTTTCACAATTACTTTAGGACTGCCCTTTGGTGTGCTCTTGGAGTGATTTTTACAGCACACCCATTCCTAGGAAGAGTAATAACTGTCCTGAATTTTCTCCATTTGTAATTAGTTTGTCAGATCATTATTTTGTATGATCTTTAATTTGTCTTATTGTTGTATTCCCAGGTTTTTCCAGCTTCATTTGTCTCTAAAACACATATCTTTATGTATTCTAAAAAAATGCTTGCATCAAGGCATGGTTCACACTAACTAATCTTTCTTGAGAAAAACAGATTTACCAGTAATTAGGCATTGTTTGCCTTTATTTAATGGACAAAGCACCTCTGAATCCCATACTTCAGTTTCTTCTGCTTAACTGAAACACCTAACCTATTAGTGCTTGGGGTTGTAATTAAAACAGAGGCATACCTGTAATTACTTGTTTCAGCGTGTTGTGGATATTTACTCAATGTACTTACATAATAAAAGACATGAACGGTACAACTGTTTGAGTGTTGTTAGTCTATAATTGTGGCTAAATAACAATCAGACCACACGTTATTAGTAATCAATGCATAATTCTAGGTAATATCAAAGGATTCATTTACTTTATTATGCAACTGTACATCTATTAGCCATAACAATTAAACTACTGACAGCTATAGTGAGTAAATGTGATTATTATGTTATAATGGCACACAAGGTGGCTCACCACACTTGACCAAGTCACGCTCACCTGCAGCAGTTAAGGGCTGCCCAGTTTTGTGGTAAAATTGTGTGACTATTAGTCATCGTGTGTGGGAAAGGTTTTTGTGTTGCCTTTCCCTCAGGTATTAAAGTGCAGAATCAGTTCTTAAAGTTGATGTTTTGGAAGCAAGAAATATGGGCAAGTGTAAAGCTAGACATACACATACTTTTGTCGTCCGAACGCACCGAGAACAGTGAGTCTGGTAACACACTAATGTGTGTTAGAACTCCTGACTCTCCCCCGATTATGTCGGGGAGACAAAGATCAGGCAAAAATTATATTTTCGCCTGATCCTTTTGTTCTCCTGGGAGATAACCTGCCACCATAACTTTCTCTGCTCTCCCCATAGCAATCACAGACATGTTCAGTCGAGCTGAATGGGTATATGTATGGGGAAGTCGGGAGTGAGTCGGGAGAGAGAGCTGTTAAATGTGTATGGGCATCTTAAGGATCTGAGATCTGATCAACTCTGACAAGGGCCAAATTGTGAAGGCTGCACACAGAGGACAAAATGGCAGAGCTTGTGGAGTGTTACCATAATGCAGTGGTTAGTACCTACCAAAAATTGTTTAACCACTTGCCGCACACGTAACGCCGATAGGCATCCGGGCGGCGGCAGTCTCAGGCTCAGCGACGCCTATTGGAGCGTGCGTTCACAGGAGCGCGCGTTCACAGGATTGCGAAGTAAACAAGTTGATCTACAGCCTGCCAGCACCGATCATTCGCTGGCAGGCTGTAGATGCGATTTTTTTTTAACATCAGAAAGGTATACTGTATTAGACGCTGTTTTGTTAACAGCGTCTGATATACCTGCTACCTGGTCCTCTGGTGGTCCCTTTTGCTTGGATCGACCACCAGAGGACACAGGCAGCTCTGTAAGTAGCACCAAGCACCACACTACACTACACACACACCCCCTGTCACTTATTAACCCCTTATTAACCCCTGATCACCCCATATAGACTCCCTGATCACCCCCCTGTCATTGATCACCCCCCTGTAAGGCTCCATTCAGACGTCTGTATGTGTTTTGCGGATCCGCGGATCCACAAAACACGGACACCGGCAATGTGCTTTCCGCATTTTGCGGATCCGCATATTGCCAGAACCATATAGAAAATGCCTTTTCTTATCCGCAATTGCGGACAAGAATAGGACATGTTCTATATTTTTGCGGAACGGAAGTGCGGACCCGGAAGTGCAGATCCACAATTCCGGATCCGAGCGGGACAAAGTCTGTCCCCATAGAAATGAATGGGTCCGCAATTCCGTTCTGCAAAATGCGGAACAGAATTGCGGACGTGTGAATGGGGCCTAAGGGTCCCTTATCACAGCCAGTTAGTTAGCCACTTGTTAGGTAGTTAGCGCCCACCGCAACGCAGTCACTGATTAGTCGCTGATTAGCGTCATCGCTGTCACTAATCAGCACTAGTAATATATAGTATCTGTAAGTGATCAAGACTGATCGCAATCAGATCTATATCAGTACATTAGGGTCACCTTAGGCTCTACAAAAAACGCAGTGTTCGCCCGATCAGGCCTGATCTTGTGCGCACACTTGCGTTCAGTCCGCCCCACCGCAGTGACAGAATTATTTTTTTTCTGATCACTGCAAAAACACTGTAAAATCGCTGCTATTGAGCTTTTTGGATCTTTATTAGCGATCGCAGCTTTTTTTTTTTTGCACATTTTTTGGCAGAGATTTTTTCATCCACATTGATCGATGCGAATGAAGAAATCTGTGCCGTTCATTTTTTCTTTCAGCCCAGAGGCTGAACGAAAAAAAAAAATCTCATTACCCGTATGCTCAATATAAGGCCTCATGCACACGACCGTGCCGTTTTTTGCGGTCTGCAAAAAATGGAAGGCGTGTTGACTTCCGCAATTTGCGGAACGGAACGGGTGCCGGCAATATAAATGCCTATTCTTGTCCGCAGAGTGAGGACAAGAATAGGACATGTTATATTTTTTTTAGCGGGGCCACGGAACGGAGCCACAGATGCGGACAGCACACGGAGTGCTGTCCGCATCTTTTGCGGCCCCATTGAAATGAATGGGTCCGCATCCGAGCCGCCAAAACAGCGGATCGGATGCAGACCCAAACAACGGTCGTGGGCCCAAACAACGGTCCGTTGTTCCATTTTCCGTGATTTTCATTGGACCCATTGACTTCCAGTAAGTCCGTTGAAAACTCGGCTAATGCACCGTTTGTCAACCGCGTCCGTGATCCATGGTTCCAGTCCGTCAAAAAAATATAACCTGTCCTATTTTTTTCACGGAAAACGGTTCGCGGACCCATTAAAGTCAATGGGACCGTGAAAAATCGCGGAGGCACACCCGATTGACATCTGCGTCCGTGTCCGCATCCGTTTTATTTCTCTCTTTTGCCAAGGCAAACTGTCTGCCAAAACATGTGCCAATAAATGAATAAAAAATATATATACAGGAAGTTTAAGGTCACAGGTTATGCTAATCGCTAGCCACCTGTGCCGAAAATCTGTAGTGTGGTGTGGCAGTCATTGCAGATCTATTTCCTTCCAAAATGCCACGCTGGAATGTGGAAAAATTAATTAATTTGGTACAGTAGAGGCCCGAACTATGGGACACCCGATGTGATTCTTATCAGGACCGAGTCCGAAATGATGCTGCCTGGGAACAAGTGGCCCGTAGTATGAGACGGACAGAATGGGCCAAAGCAGATGGCCGAGGCCGGGCAGATTTAGGTAAGTGCTAGCAATGTAGTTGTACTGTCCTTGCCCTGTGTGTGCCAAAATGATGTAGCTATAAATTCCATGAGCTTAGAATACTGTTTATTTTGTGGCCCAGCTTCATTTTGCATAAGGGCCTGTACATGTTTTTTTAATGAGTCGTGCAGTAAATACCATACCCCACCATTTCAAACTTTAAATGCCTGTCCCTCCCTTTGCTACAGCATACAGTACTCATGTATAATAACATGTATGGGCACTTTTTATTGGGTGACACGTGTCCCTGTTGTAATTGAGCATCTTAGAGTTGTCACCCTCACATATTCTAAAGTATTTTAGTCCAAATGGCTTGCACGACTAGTCTCCTCCTTCCTGAACTTGTACATTAGTATCCACACACCTGCAGTACTGTACCATGTGCTCTATAAGCTTGCCAATTCAGACATTTATGAGATTTGTCTCCTTGATCTAGGTTAACATTTGCACTTTGTTTATTTGTCTACTTTTTTTATTTTGTTTTTGATTCGATTAAATTTTTAGTAATTTGTATATTATGTCATTTCTTTACAGTCAAACAGACTAAAACCCGCTGGTCCAGTTGCCGGGATCAATTTAGACGGGAGGTTACCAACAAAGGCCGGAGTGGTGGGGGAACCTAAAAAAAAAGGCCATATCTGTACACTGCCCAGTTGCAGTTTTTGCGGCCAGTTATGGATTTCAGGCCATAAGTATTTTTGATGTTTGTTTTCATTAAAAATGTTGGTTAAAATTAGTTTAGAATCTTGGTGAGCAATAGTGGAAAAGAAAGTAATGCGTTGTGATGCGTTGTACTATTGATGACCTATCCTTTGAGTAGGTCAGGCTTGTCAAAACTGAGGCGCTCAAGCTGTTTCAAAACTACAACTCCCAGCATGCCATAATAGCTGTAAGCTATCCAGTCCTGCTGGGAGTTGTAGTTGTGCAACAGCTGGCGGGCCACAGTTTGGACATGCCTGGTGTACGTGGTCTGCATCATTTTTGTGGGGGAGTCCCACCAGGCACCACCGCTGATGATCTGTTGATGAGACAACACGTGCAGTGCACAATAGTGCCTCCCCTCTCTCTTTTGTTCCTGTCAAGCAATATTTTCACGGTCAAGGAACATAGATGTTTGCAATCTGATCAAGAATGGAGAAGGGAGATGGCACGTGCTCACTTCACGCATTCTCTCGTCATACAGTTGACCATCGTTTTTGACGGCTGTTGGTCACAAACCAATATAATCTTGTGTACCTATCCTATGGATAGGTCTCAAATCTCAAAAGGTAGGATAAACCCTCCTTTTCTTTTTTGCCCTGAATAGTGTATCCATTTGTGTATGTTTTGGTTGGTTATATATTTTTCCTACATACCTGCTATCTTACTTTTGTCTGTTTTTGAATTGGATACCCATTCTGTACTGTCATTGTCATTTACATAGGTTACAAATGGTATATTACAAACCACAACATGGATTCCTAAAAGTTCCCATATAAAATGCCAATAACATAATCCTATGATAATGGAGTATAATGATGCTCCAACTACGTTCGACCAGCAGAATTTAATCTACTACTCCCACCATGGTCAAGTGTTGCCTGGTACATTTTCTTTCTCTGGAAATTATGTTCCAGTTGTTTCTCTGGAAATGATGTTCAATTAGGTTTACATTACATCAAGGATGTTTGGATGGTGGAAGAAGGCCACATACAGACGAGATGGAATGAATATCAGCACTGGTTTTGGTCCTTGAATGAGTAAACCTCTTTTGAGGCTGGACAGCTCCAAACGCCAAACAATGTATTCCAAATAGTTTCACATTAGGCCTTTACATGAAATTTTTTTTTTTTTGTTTATTTAAAAAAAAAAGAATTATTTGAATAATTCACATTGCAGGTGTTATTCCTTGTGTAAAAACAAATATGTGATGTATGCAGCCACACCGTATATATATTGTCTACACACAGCTGTTTTAACTTAGTAAAAATTATGTACTTTTGCAATGAGGTAGTCAAATGATGTAATATATTTTTTTTGGGTTCTTTCAAATACAGTACTGTGGACAGTCTGGATGCCTCAGATGACTCGGAGACGGCGGGAAGTGAAACCCCGGCTGGTTTCTCACCGGCCACAAGTCCAGCACCAACGCCAGCGCAGGAGCCGGAAGAGTTGTCACTGGCGAGCCCAGAAAGAGGCCATCAGCCGCAGCCCAGGCATCGCCGCCATGTCCCTCCCTCTACCTCTGGGCAAGGGAATCGTGAAATGATTGACGCATGAGTCATAGAATTCCTTACCCAGAGGAGGAGTGATGGCTTGGAGGAGGCAATGCTAATGGGACTAGGGCCACTAATGAAGCAGGTTACTCCAGAAAAGTACCTTAACAGGGAGACATATTTGCAAAAATAATTTTAAAAAAAAATGAAATAGTAAATGCTGCTCAGCAGCAGCAAACACGCAGCTATCAGCAGCCTCCCCAACAAACTCAAGGGCCATCTCTCCCCCCCCCCCAACCACCATACCACCATTCACAAGACCCGACACAGCATGTGGGTCAGCCGCATTACCTGGGCACTTTGGCAAATGGGGCCACACAACAGGCCCATGTACGGCCACGGTCTTCATTTGGTCCTGGGTCGTTTACCCAAGACCTCTTTGAACTGTAAAATCAGTTTAAAAATGTTTTCGTAGCACTTTTCCTGTATATGTTGTGTACTTATGTACAGTACAGACCAAAAGTTTGGACACACCTTCTCATTCAAAGAGTTTTCTTTATTTTCATGACTATGAAAATTGTAGATTCACACTGAAGGCATCAAAACTATGAATTAACACATGTGGAATTATATACATAACAAACAAGTGTGAAACAACTGAAAATATGTCATATTCTAGGTTCTTCAAAGTAGCCACCTTTTGCTTTGATTACTGCTTTGCACACTCTTGGCATTCTCTTGATGAGCTTCAAGAGCTAGTCCCCTGAAATCGTTTTCACTTCACAGGTGTGCCCTGTCAGGTTTAATAAGTTGGATTTCTTGCCTTATAAATGGGGTTGGGACCATCAGTTGCGTTGAGGAGAAGTCAGGTGGATACACAGCTGATAGTCCTACTGAATAGACTGTTAGAATTGGTATTATGGCAAGAAAAAAGCAGCTAAGTAAAGAAAAATGAGTGGCCATCATTACTTTAAGAAATGAAGGTCAGTCAGTCAGCCGAAAAATTGGGAAAACTTTGAAAGTAAGGGCTATTTGACCATGAAGGAGAGTGATGGGGTGCTGCTCCAGATGACCTGGCCTCCACAGTCACCGGACCTGAACCCAATCGAGATGGTTTGGGGTGAGCTGGACCGCAGAGTGAAGGCAAAAGGGCCAACAAGTGCTAAACATCTCTGGGAACTCCTTCAAGACTGTTAGAAGACCATTTCAGGGGACTACCTCTTGAAGCTCATCAAGAGAGTGCCAAGAATGTGCAAAGCAGTAATCAAAGCAAAAGGTGGCTACTTTGAATAGCCTAGAATATGACATATTTTCAGTTGTTTCACACTTGTTTGTTATGTATATAATTCCACATGTGTTAATTCATAGTTTTGATGCCTTCATAATCATGAAAATAAAGAAAACTCTTTGAATGAGAAGGTGTGTCCAAACTTTTGGTCTGTACTGTACATTGCTATAGTTTTTGGATTTGTGATCCACATATTTTATTTAAAGTTTGTTTGTGAAAAAACAATTTGACGTGTTTTTTTTCTAAATACAAAAAACATTTAGAGTTCAACACATCGCAAAAACACATCGACACACACTATAGCTCACAAAGCAACACTTTATTTTGACGAACAACATCTGTATTTTTGGATAATGTGATCATGAGGTATTAGAAAATTTTTGGGACCATATAGCCAAAATACTAAAGATGTTAATGTCAATTATCATTTAGAAGAAAACATCTTTAATATTTATTTATATGCAGTTTAAAATATGTGATGTCCAAAAAATCTCAGCCCGCAAGCCCACATCAAGGGTCCTCATTCTCTTGCGAGTCCCTACACTCAACTACCACAATAAATTTTAATAAGCTATCTACAAAAAAATAAACAACTAAAGAGCCCAGAAGATTTAAAAAACTGCCACTAATAGCGTCCCTCTGCCATGGCAAGGACCCCTCTGGGCTGTAAAAGTAGTCTGCATAGAGTTCCCGAACTGCAATGCCTGCAGTCCTAGGTCGTCTATGCAGGGTCCTTTCCAAACCCAAATCTGATGACGTAGGAAGATCTTCCATGTCAACAGAAGAGGAAGCCTTGTGAATCCTGGTGAAGTTGTGTAGAACAACACAAGCTTGAATCACCAAGGTAGCATTCTCCGGATCCATCTGTATGGATGACAAAAACACCCTCCACTTGCTAGAGAGTATCCCGAAAGCGCACTCAACATACCGACGGGCACGAGTCAACCGGTAGTTGAAAATACGCCTCCTGAAATCCAAACCACGCTTTGGGAAGGGCCGCATAACATGGGGAGTCAATGCAAACCCTTCATCCGCCACGATGACAAATGGAGCCGGCGGACCTTCATATCCGGGCAGTCTTCTGGACTCAGGCAGGGCAAGCTGGTTGGCACGAACCCGCTCACCCATTCTAGAAGAACTAAAGATGCGAGCATCCCAGTGCTTGAAGTGGGCCGGAACGCGGCGGTACTCAGTACCGCCACTTCCAAAAATTGCCCTGGAGAGTACCAGCACCTCTCCGTGCGCCCAGTACGTGGGTTTCCGGTACTGGAGCGCAGCGGAGAGCTGGCAGTATCTCCTCCCTAATGTCGTTGGCTGGGCAGCTAGTGGAGGGGGGCGGGTCGTTGCAGAGTACGGCTCAGGCTGGCGCAGGCAGGGAGTTGACCTCACGTTAGGTGACGTCAACTCCTTCCCGCGCGCCTGTGAGGAGCGATCAGTGCGGCGACCAGTGACTGGTCCTCCTTGGAGTCAGGAGTCGGACGGTGCAGCAAAGAACATCGACTTTGCTTTGGAATCCAACTTCTGAAGAGTACTGGTGAGTGACAGGCACCCCCCCTCCCCCCACACACATTAGTTCCTCTCTGTACAGTACCCCCCCCCCCCTGGCAGGGGGTACTGGTACAGAGAGGAATTAATGTGTGTGATGAGGGGGGGGGGGGTCTGATGTGCAGGGGGGTACTGGTACAGAGAGGAACGAATGTGCGGTGGTGGGGGGGGGGTACTGGTACATAGAGGAACTAATATATATGTGTCTGATGGGTGGGTCTGATGTGTAGGGGGCCCCTGCACATCAGACCCCCCCATCACACACATATATATTAGTTCCTCTATGTACCAGGACCCCCCCCCCACCACCGCACATTCGTTCCTCTCTGTACCAGTACCCCCCTGCACATCAGACCCCCCCCCCCCTCACCACACACATTAGTTCCTCTCTTTACCAGTACCCCCCCCCCCCACCACCACCACACATTAGTGCCTCTCTGTACCAGTACCCCTCTGCACATCAGACCCCCCATCACACACATATATATTAGTTCCTCTATGTACCAGTACCCCCCCCCCCACCACCGCACATTCGTTCCTCTCTGAACCAGTACCCCCCTGCACATCAGACCCCCCCCTCATCACACACACACATTAATTCCTCTCTGTACCAGTACCGGCCCCCTGGCCATAGAAAGTATATGTACATGATCAGGATGAGATACTGAGCAACATGTAACAGTTTAGTTTTTTTTGGGTGATCTGACAGGTACGCTTTAAGATGCTCTCCTGGCTTATAAGTAGCAAAAGAACAAGGTCAGAATCAGAGGACTCGCTGGCTGACCCCCCACCAAACCAGAATATCGCTGCAGGTCAGAGTCAGACACAAGCTAATGAAAGCAGCACTTGTGCCGCGGTCGATCAGGTTCTCACAAGTGACGTAGAGGACGAGAGTGACATCACTTCTACCGATGACAACAGCCGCATTGCCGAGCATGAGTGGCCAGAATGTTGGTCCCAAGCACAAGTACAGTATTTCTCCACAAATTACAAGTGGCTGCTAAGCAAAAATCGAAAGTTGGGCTGTAGTGTGTGTAGTCAAGTTTGTGCTCGTGTAGACATGCAGCAAGGGCAGAGAGTGTCGCAGGAGTGGAGTGGGTGCTTAATCTCGTCTTATGGAAGGGACAAGGCTGCACAACAAAGCTCACTACGAAAGAAAATTAAAGAGCACAGAGACTCAATTTATCACAAGAAAGCAGTTGAAATAAAAGAGAAGGCAACACAAAATACAATGCAAAAACACATTGAAGATATGAGAAAGGCTGAATACGCCTCAACTTGCAATGTGTTTAGAACAGCTTATAAGATTGGCAAGCATGGGCGTCCCTTTACAGACATGCCAATAGATGTCCAGTTGCAAGTCTTAAATGGTGTCAAGATGGGCAGAGTTTTACACTCTAATAACTCGTGTGCAAATATACTGGATCACATTGCAGCTGAAATGAAAAAGAAGGTAGTCAATGACATAGTGATGAATGAAAGAAAACTGTGTGTGCTCATTGATGAATCGACTACAATAAGTGGAAAGTCTGTCCTTGTCGTGTGCCTGCGATCAGCTATTTCCAATGAACAGCCAGACACAGTATTTTTTGAACTCATTGAGCTGCAGGGGACCACAGCAAATGACATCACTGAAGCACTGTTAGAATGTCTTCATAATAATGGCTTTGACCCTCACTACCTACAGGAACATTTGTTGGCATTTGCTTGTGATGGAGCCTCAGTGATGCTTGGGAGGAAAGCAGGAGTTGCTGCGCAGCTTTGTTCCAAATTCCCTTACCTGTTTGTCTGGCATTGTTCCAATCACAGACTGGAACTGGCAGTTTGTGATGTTTTGAAGGAGGTTGGAGGAATCAACCACTTTAAAATATTTTTAGATCAGCTTTACTCCCTCTACCATGCATCCCCAAAAAACCAAAGGGAGTTAACAGAGAGTGCTCACAGTGTTGGACAGCGTCTCCTTGTGATAGGCCGTGTTTTATCAGTGCGTTGGGTTGCTTCAAGTGAGAGAACGGTGAAAGCAGTATGGGAGAACTACCCAGCTTTGCAGGTACACTTTACAAGTGCTGCTGCTGATACCAGCAGGGACTCAAGAGAGAGAGCAAAATACAAAGGACTCAATGATGTTCTCACTACTGTTTCTTTTGTGGTCAATCTTGGCATCATGTATGACGCTCTCACAGAACTCAGTGACCTCTCAAGAATGCTCCAGAGACGTGACATGACTTTGGATCAAGCCGACAGGCAGCTGGACCGACAGATCCGGGTGTTTGAGTCAATGGTATCCACACCTGGTCCCTACACACAAATTGCCATTGAGGCTGAAAATAAGAAAATCTTCAGAAATGTATGCCTGCATGAAAATGAGAGGGTTATAAAAATCAACCCTGGGCAATTTTTCCGTAGCCTGGCTGAAAATGTTAAGTGCAGGATGACTCCAACAACTTCCTCACATGTCAGTAGAACCTCATCTGAAAAGACAGACAGTCACCTCCTCTCAGACATCAAGGTCCTCCAGTCTGACTCCTGGCCTGCATCTCTTGAGATTCAATATGGTGATGCAGCGGTCAGACGTTTATGTCAGAGATTCAGAGTTGGGGAGAGGAAAAGTGTCCAAGGATTTAGGGAGTATAAAGACCTTAAAGCTTCCAAGACACCAGAAGACCTGAAGCCTCTTCTTAAAGCTGTCCACACCATTGCAGTATCAACAAGTGAATGCGAGCGAGCTTTCAGCTCAATGAATGATACTTTGACAGATAAAAGAAACTCTCTCGACATCAAAAGGCTTTCAAATCTGATCTTCCTGAAATGCAACGGACCACCCTTGGATCAGTTTAATGCACAAACATATGTGCAGACATGGCTGGCAAAAGGGAGGAGAAGTGCAGCCTTCACAAACTGCGAAGCCAAAAGTGCAAGGAAAGTGGAGCCCAAAACGTGCTGGAGCCTTTTCTAGGTAAAATGATTTGTACAATATTTTTCATTTTTCATTTGATGTACTGTGATTGTATTGAATCTGCTTTTGTATATTTTTCAGGGGTAAAGAAATTAACCTTCATCTTCAAGACTCAGGTTTATGTTTTACTGTTTACTGTTTACTGTTCTATGGTTAGTATGTTATTATAATTTTTATAAATTATTTTATGTACATTTTGTACAACATTTTGTTCAATACCCTTTTGCACATTTTATTTATGTTCAGTAGCTCTTTCTACAGTAGCTCTTTTTCAGGGTACTTTCTAAGGGTATTTTCATGCTCAGTATTGGGGGGGGGAGCACCGGCGCCTAATAGAGTACCGGCACCTCTTTTGGCCCACTTAAAGCACTGGAGCATCCGCAGTGCTTCCATAGGCCCCGATATCAACCATTATAAACCGGTAGTTACTGTCAGCAACAGCCATCAGCCCTACCGAAAAATAATGTTTGTAATTGAAGAATGGGGACCCTGAGTGAGGAGGCTTCTTCACACGGATGTGCTTGCCATCCAATGCCCCAATGCAGTTTGGAAACTGCGCAGAAATATTGAAGCCCTCAGCGATGCGAATCCAATCGTCCGTTTTGGGCTGCGGCATCACGGTCTCTCGAAGTTGCTGCCAGATGACATGGCAAGTGTGATGTACAATCCGAGAGATCGTCGAGGTTCCTAAAAGAAACTCAAAATGCAGGGATGCAAAAGAGTTCCCAGTTGCCAGGAATCTGTAGGAAAAAGATAAAATAATAAACAGTAAGCGGAAACTCAAAGGGAACATCAGATACTTTATGCGCCTATAATGTTGTATACAAGACATGATGTAAAACTATCTATGTCCATTGTCGACTAAACATAATTTACAAAAGTGATTTTGGGTGTATGAATCAAACACTACCAGTGATTGGGGTGTGGGCAGTACTACCACAACTAAGTTGCAACAACTGTGTTTAGACCCTTGACATGCTGAAGGTTATGGGCGCCTTAAGAATGATGTGAACATTATGCATGATTATGAAGATAACTGAACACAAATTGCAAACCTGCTATAAACGACGAGCTTTAATATTGCCATGTAATGTGTCAGGGATTCAAGTAAAAAAAAAAAGGACATAACAATGTTCGCAAAACATTATGGGCAAAGAAAGGTTACTTCAGCAAACAGTAGCACATGTCTAACAGCAGCCATTTTCTAACACATGTTCCTCCTGCCAGAAGCAGTGCACATTACTGTTGAAACTAGAAACGTAAAATATTGCTTACCTCAACGTGACGATGAGCCTTTCCTCTGGAGAAATGCTGCGCCTCATATTGGTGTCTCCATTAAGGTAAGGACAGTACGTAGAGACGACAGCAAGCGATCAAATGTAGTCACTGACATCCTACAGAAGGAAAAAAACTTCTCAGGATGCAGGCGCAGATCTTTCCGAGAAACAATCGGATGGACCCAAAATCGCCGCCTTCTACTAGGTTTCTCATCCAACAAAGGAGTGCTCTGCCCCCATCGCCGAGAAATAAGCCAATGCAGTAAGACCTCTTCCTCAGAGTCATCCGCCATGGTGAAACAGCAAAGACAAGCAACCAAAAGAACCTCTGTACCCTGTGAAGACTACAGAAAATGGCCACAAAACCAAACTCAGGTGACCAGCATATATACCAGTATCCTGGGTGGAGTTATTAAAATTATTTTTTTTTCACCATTCCTTGTTTTCTGACGGTCCGCAAAAAGAATGGACACACGGAAACACAACGGAAGAAAAAACGGACACGGATCACGTAACAACGGAAACCCGTTTTGCAGACCGTGAAAAAATACTGTTGTGTGCATGAGGCCTAAGGAGAATAGCAGAAACTCCTAATGCTGGCCATACATGTAATGATTGCGGAGACCCTCAAATGCCAGGGCAGTACAAACACCCCACAAATGACCCCAAAGTTGTCAATTTACAGAGATATTTCTCTCACCCAGCATGGGTATATGTAAAAATACACCCCAAAACACATTGCTCTACTTCTCCTGAGTACGGCGATACCACATGTGTGACACTTTTTTGCAGCCTAGGTGCGTAAAGGGCCCGAAAGTCCAAAGAGTACCTTTAGGCTTTACAGGGTTGCTCACAATTTAGCCCCGCCCAAAATGCCAGAACAGTAAACACACCCCACAAATTACCCCATTTGGAAAAGTAGACACCCCAAGGTATTCACTGAGGGGCATAGTGAGTCCGTGGGAGATTTTTATTTTTTTTTGCCAGAAGTTAGCAGAAATGGAAACTTTATTATTTATTTTCCGCTAACTTGTGAAAAAAAAAAAAATCATACATAAACTCACCATGCCCCTCCGCGAATACTTTGGGGTGTCTTCTTTGTAAAATGGGGTCATTTGGGGGATATTTATACTAACCTGGCATTCTAGCACCTCAAGAAACATGACAGGTGCTCAGAAAGTCAGAGCTGCTTCAAAATGCGGAAATTCACATTTTTGTACCATAGTTTGTAAACGCTATAACTTTTGTGCAAACCAATAAATATACACTTATTGGATTTTTTTATCAAAGACATGTAGCACAATACATTCTGACACAAACTTGTATAGAAATGTAATCATATTTGAACAATTTAACCAGAGAAAGTTAAAAATACACTTTTTTGGAGAATATTGCCGTCTATTTTAATTAATATCAGAAAAACTAAAAATCTCAGCAGCAATCAAATACCACCAAAATAAAGCTGTATTTGTGAGAAGAAAAGGAGGTAAAATTCATTTGGGTGCCAAATTGCATGACCGAGCAATAAACCGTTAAAGTTGTGAAGTGCCGATTTGTAAAAAAGGGCCTGGTCACTAGGGGGGTATAAACCTGTGGTCCTTAAGTGGTTAAGGAAGGGACAGGGTCAGAAAGGGACAGGGTGGAACAGGGTCATAGACATCAAGGCTTATTGATGTGAGGGGGGAGCAAAGACTAGCCTAATTTGCTCTGATCCCACAAAAAAATTAGTACAGCACAAATTTCTGATATATTAATTGTAGCAATAGCAGGAAGGTGTCAGAACACAAAGTGCATTGTAGCTTGATTTATATGGTTAACTGGACCCGGTCAGAGTCCCAGTGCTGACCATTTTCCACTGTGTCATATATCTTCTATATAAAAAAAAATCTTCATATAAAAGAGAGGATAAAAAAAACAACATAAAAATTATATTATCCTTCTAGCGGACATAAACACGCCTCTAATTTCTTTTTATCAAGTATCTTAATTTGATTTGTGCAAGCAGTGAAACAAAGGGTGAATTGTATATGCAAAAATATATAATCGTTTATTATAAAACATAGAATATAAAATCAATACAATTGCAAAACAAATTATAAAATTACTAAATAATACCCAAAATGTACCACACGGTGGTGTTAACACACCCCTATCTGATCAGCACAGTGTGATTTAGTGATTTATGACAACCAGTGTCATACTTTAAACAAACAGACTCATATACCAAGAGAAACTTAGGATCTTCTGTTTATCAAACAGGCTATAGCAATAAAACACGGATTATACAGGAAAACAACTGTTATCCCTTGACTCTGTTTTCCTATGACCAATCAAAAATATATGATATTAATATGATAAAATATTCAGCTCGGCAATCAGACTATGGAAAAAACTTTCCAAGGGTTTTAGTCCTCTTTTCAAATAATATCAGATCTTCCATTAACAATATGCATCTTTGCTAAGAGAATAATCAGCATTATGGAGGCGCCTAACACTATATATTCCCACAGTATGGGAACTCTTGGCTATATACTGAGAGAAATATCTTATTAATATCACGAGTAGTAAACAAAATATACGTTACCGGGTCAAAGGTAGACAGAGTTCAGATTTGGAAAAACTTTCCTAGTAATCCAAAAAAATAATCCAAAGTTTCTTCTGGTAAAGTTTTCTTTTTGATTGAATGAATGGATGGATGGATGGATCTATGGCTTAATATGGATCTATATGGATATATATGGATCTCTGGATCTCCATGGCTGCTCCGCACACGAGTAATTATTCCCCCCCTTATCTAAGAATTATCCCCTTTAGATTAGGGATTCCCAATCAGGTAAGGTGGGTGTATTCGCAGGCTAATAACACCATGATGTCATATTAACTCCTAATATGGTATAGAACAAATAATTAAATAATATAATATTGTCCATCTGCCTCCAGATGGCACTGTGGTACTGCAGATGAACATCACAACTTTTAAGATTTAAAACTAAATATCTAATAATGCGTTCTTATGACCTCCTTGACCTTCTTAATATACATCATTGATGAAGGTCTTTTCCTGACACTTTTAATTACCTATATCCTGGACTTGTTGGAGTTGGCTGTCTTCTCCTATCTTTTTGAAATATAGGTTGACTTGATGAAAATTTTATATAACGGCTTTGATGTTTGGCATCGGAACTTGTACATTTCACTTATCTACATCTATGAATAACTATTGTTTTGAAATAACATTTACTCTTCTCAGAAATCCAATTAACATAAACTTACTTCAATGTTTCTGTACCTTCTACAATACCTTCTAAATGATAAATACATGGTATAATATCTATATAAATCAATACATTGTTACACATAGATAACACATTATATGAATTATTGATTAACATATGTTGTAAACTAAATATACCATACAGAGATATATATAATATAATTATGAATATATAAATTGAACCTCATACAGCAGGTGTGCCTCAGGGATATGAACCCTTATCACGTCATGGCTTATCCATGAACCAGCCTTGTTCCCTCCGGACAGACATGTCTTAGGAAGTTGGTATACTCCCCATAGATAAACCCATAACCTTAGCAATAACTTTTAAATACAATATCCGTTTATGTTCACAATTATTTTTATATAAACTGAACTTGCCATGAACTCATCTTGGCTTCCTCAGCCACATAATAGAACTTTGGTTCAGGCTGATTTTATTCTTAAAGGCAATGAGATGAGCATTCATTTTGATTATAATGTCATTAGATAATATTGTATACGTATGAAAATGCACAACAACTGCAAAAGGTTCTTACAATAGGCATGAATTGGAACTGGACCAAAGAGAAATAGAAGGCCATTTCTTGGTCTTATGAGTCATATATAAATATATATTTTTTGCATCACATGGTGCCTGTGTCATTTACCTTGGTAAGTGTTTACACCAGAATTCTTTACAGCAGGCAGCATGATGCTCTTGGCAATGTTCTGCATTGAAAACTTGGTTGTTGGCAATCATGTGGCTGTTACTTTGCGACTTTGACATGTACCACCTACCTAAACATTTTTACAGACCAAGTACACAGCTCTTTTTCACACCGGACTTCCTGATGGCAGTAGCCTCTTTCATCGAGATAATATGCCCTGATCTCAGAACACAACACAAATGAAATTCCATAAACACAAGTAGAGAAAAAACCCTTCTTATTCACATGTCACTAGGTAATCCTTGTGTTGCTCGCGATATATCCCCTGCCTCACAGATAGGTCCAGAAGCAGATTGAGATGTAGTCCACGTGGGTGTAGGTAGTCCATGGTGGCTGCAAGGTACCTTTTTTGCTCTAGATTCGAAATAGGGACCTATTTTTTTTTAATGGAGTGGCAGTGGTAATCTTGCTTAAGGTGGGTGTACACTAGCATTAGGGATTCCGTTACGGCTTTCCGTTATAACATGGTTATAATGGAAAATAACGGAATCCATAAGACAGAAGGACAGATCCGTTCTTCTGCCTATAGACTTGTATTATGACGGAATGCAAAACGGAATGCCTTTTAAAGGCTTTCGTTTTGCATTCTGTCTGGGCATTCTGTTATTTTCCGTTATAACCATGTTATAACAGAAAGCCATAATGGAATCCCTAATGCTAGTGTGAACCCACCCTTACCTGGCAAAGATTCCCACCACACCGCCCGTGCAGTCAATGTGGCGGTACCTTTCATTGTTTGGTAAAAAAGTCCCACTGACACTGCTCGGGCCAGAGCCCATAAAAATTTAATTTGGTTGAAGGTGTGGAAGTGCACCACTTTTACCACAATGGATGCCAGGGAAAACTGTGGCCTACCACTATTACTACTACCTGGATGGCTGCTACTACTACCCACATTCTGGCCATGGGAGCATGTGGCCTGGGTCTTTCGTTTTCTGTATTCCAGACATTTTATTATGAGGCCTAATGAAAACTCACATTTTTTTTAAATATCACAAGTTTTATACACAGTCAAACAAATTATGGAATGGTTATAGCAAAATTGCAAGTATGTTTTCTGTAATTTAAAGACAGAGGCACAATTAAATGTTTTCTTTTTATAAACACATTGAAAACTGCTATTCACAATTTACTTTGGTAATATTGCAATTGTAATATTGCAGTATAGGCATTGGTAAGATTTGTGTCTAATATGTTATTTGTGTTTATAAATGCAGGTTCAAAAAAGACCTTTCTTAAATGTTAAGGCACATGTTGCAAACTTGTAATGTGATTCCCTCCCTCCACACCACCAATATAACACAGGAAAGGAGGTAATATATCTGTCTATGGTGTAATCTGCATTTAATTTCACTTATATAAAAATAGGGTTATTGCTGTAAAATGCTATAATGCAACGTGTTTAAAAAATAAAAGAAAAAATGCATTTGAAAGAAAAAACAATGTTAATTTGCTTAGCAGCAGAAAGCTATTGGGTGCTTTGATGGTAATAATTCAATGTAGAAACATGAGGTTTAAAAAAAAAAATATATTTTCTTTTTAAATATATGTTTTTTCTTGTAGGTGGTTATTTTTTTTAACATATAACAGCTAGAATTAGGTGCTTCAGGAACAGCAGCTGAAAAGCTCAAAGTTCAAAGCCTTCCCTAATAAAATTTCCTCAATTACTTTTTTCCTATTCTTTCCCTGCATTGTCCCTGTTACACTAAAATGGATGCTGGCTAGCTCAATCCACCCTCATCAACAGCTCAACACAAAATCACATCTACTCTTTCTGCACAGGCATCTCACTGCCTGCTGCCACCTCTGATTGAATGATGAGGCTGTTTTTCAGCCTCCGAGTCAATCAGGGCAAGCCCTCCCCCCACTTCCTTCAAGGTCATGTGAGCATCCTTCTTCCTACCTCGTGATTTGTCATCAATATATGCAGTAAGAAGGTGTGCACGCCTTTTTTTCTTGATTTTTCTGATGTGAAGCTGAAAATAAAAAGCTTTGGGTTTGTTTGACTGATGGATTTACTTACGAATCGATTTGCTCATCCTTAACCACCTCAGCCCCCAGTGCTTAAACACCCTGAAAGACCAGGCCACTTTTTACACTTCTGACCTACACTACTTTCACCATTTATTGCTCGGTCATGCAACTTACCACCCAAATGAATTTTACCTCCTTTTCTTCTCACTAATAGAGCTTTCATTTGGTGGTATTTCATTGCTGCTGACATTTTTACTTTTTTTGTTATTAATCAAAATTTAACGATTTTTTTGCAAAAAAATGACATTTTTCACTTTCAGTTGTAAAATTTTGCAAAAAAAACGACATCCATATATAAATTTTGCTCTAAATTTATTGTTCTACATGTCTTTGATAAAAAAAAAATGTTTGGGTAAAGAAAAAATGGTTTGGGTAAAAGTTATAGCGTTTACAAACTATGGTACAAAAATGTGAATTTCCGCTTTTTGAAGCAGCTCTGACTTTCTGAGCACCTGTCATGTTTCCTGAGGTTCTACAATGGCCAGACAGTACAAACACCCCACAAATGACCCCATTTCGGAAAGTACACACCCTAAGGTATTCGCTGATGGGCATAGTGAGTTCATAGAACTTTTTATTTTTTGTCACAAGTTAGCGGAAAATGATGATTTTTTTATTTTTTATTTTTTTTCTTACAAAGTCTCATATTCCACTAACTTGTGACAAAAAATAAAAACTTCTATGAACTCACTATGCCCATCACGAAATACCTTGGGGTCTCTTCTTTCCAAAATGGGGTCACTTGTGGGGTGGTTATACTGCCCTGGCATTCTAGGGGCCCAAATGTGTGGTAAGGAGTTTGAAATCAAATTCTGTAAAAAATGACCAGTGAAATCCGAAAGGTGCTCTTTGGAATATGGGCCCCTTTGCCCACCTAGGCTGCAAAAAAGTGTCACACATCTGGTATCTCCGTACTCAGAAGAAGGTGGGGAATGTGTTTTGGGGTGTCATTTTATATATACCCATGCTGGGTGAGAGAAATATCTTGGTCAAATGCCAACTTTGTATAAAAAAATGGGAAAAGTTGTCTTTTGCCAAGATATTTCTCTCACCCAGCATGGGTATATGTAAAATGACACCCCAAAATACATTCCCCAACTTCTCCTGAGTACGGAGATACCAGATGTGTGACACTTTTTTGCAGCCTAGGTGGGCAAAGGGGCCCATATTCCAAAGAGCACCTTTCGGATTTCACAGGTCATTTTTTACAGAATTTGATTTCAAACTCCTTACCACACATTTGGGCCCCTAGAATGCCAGGGCAGTATAACTACCCCACAAGTGACCCCATTTTGGAAAGAAGACACCCCAAGGTATTCCGTGAGGGGCATGGCAAGTTCCTAGAATTTTTAATTTTTTGTCACAAGTTAGTGGAAAATGATGATTTTTTTTATTTTATTTTTTTCATACAAAGTCTCATATTCCACTAACTTGTGACAAAAAATAAAAACTTCCATGAACTCACTATGCCCATCAGCGAATACCTTGGGGTCTCTTCTTTCCAAAATGGGGTCACTTGTGGGGTAGTTATACTGCCCTGGCATTCTAGGGGCCCAAATGTGTGGTAAGGAGTTTGAAATCAAATTCTGTAAAAAATGACCTGTGAAATCCAATAGGTGCTCTTTGGAATATGGGCCCCTTTGCCCACCTAGGCTGCAAAAAAGTGTCACACATCTGGTATCTCTGTATTCAGGAGAAGTTGAGGAATGTGTTTTGGGGTGTCTTTTTACATATACCCATGCTGGGTGAGATAAATATCTTGGTCAAATGCCAACTTTGTATAAAAAAATGGGAAAAGTTGTCTTTTGCCAAGATATTTCTCTCACCCAGCATGGGTATATGTAAAATGACACCCCAAAACACATTCCCCAACTTCTCCTGAGTACGGAGATACCAGATGTGTGACACTTTTTTGCAGCCTAGGTGGGCAAAGGGGCCCATATTCCAAAGAGCACCTTTTGGATTTCACAGGTCATTTTTTACAGAATTTGATTTCAAACTCCTTACCACACATTTGGGCCCCTAGAATGCCAGGGCAGTATAACTACCCCACAAGAGACCCCATTTTGGAAAGAAAAGACCCCAAGGTATTTCGCTGATGGGCATAGTGAGTTCATGGAAGTTTTTATTTTTTGTCACAAGTTAGTGGAATATGAGACTTTGTATGAAAAAAAAAAAAAAAATCAGCATTTTCCACTAACTTGTGACAAAAAATAAAAAATTCTAGGAACTCGCCATGCCCCTCACGGAATACCTTGGGGTGTCTTCTTTCCAAAATGGGGTCACTTGTGGGGTAGTTATACTGCCCTGGCATTTTCCAGGGGCCCTAATGTGTGGTAAGTAGGTAAATGACCTGTGAAATCCTAAAGGTGCTCTTTGGAATATGGGCCCCTTTGCCCACCTAGGCTGCAAAAAAGTGTCACACATGTGGTATCGCCGTATTCAGGAGAAGTTGGGGAATGTGTTTTGGGGTGTCATTTTACATATACCCTTGCTGGGTGAGAGAAATATCTTGACAAAAGACAACTTTTCCCATTTTTTTATACAAAGTTGGCATTTGACCAAGATATTTCTCTCACCCAGCATGGGTATATGTAAAATGACACCCCAAAACACATTCCCCAACTTCTCCTGAGTACGGCGATACCAGATGTGTGACACTTTTTTGCAGCCTAGATGCGCAAAGGGGCCCAAATTCCTTTTAGGAGGGCATTTTTAGACATTTGGATACCAGACTTCTTCTCACGCTTTAGGGCCCCTAGAATGCCAGGGCAGTATAAATACCCCACATGTGACCCCATTTCGGAAAGAAGACACCCCAAGGTATTCAATGAGGGGCATGGCGAGTTCATAGAAATTTTTTTTTTTTGGCACAAGTTAGCGGAAATTGATATTTTTTATTTTTTTCTCACAAAGTCTCCCGTTCCGCTAACTTGGGACAAAAATTTCAATCTTTCATGGACTCAATATGCCCCTCACGGAATACCTGGGGGTGTCTTCTTTCCGAAATGGGGTCACATGTGGGGTATTTATACTGCCCTGGCATTCTAGGGGCCCTAAAGCGTGAGAAGAAGTCTGGAATATAAATGTCTAAAAAATTTTACGCATTTGGATTCCGTGAGGGGTATGGTGAGTTCATGTGAGATTTTATTTTTTGACACAAGTTAGTGGAATATGAGACTTTGTAAGATAAAAAAAATAATAATTCCGCTAACTTGGGCCAAAAAAATGTCTGGAGCCTTACAGAGGGGTGATCAATGACAGGGGGGTGATCAATGACAGGGGGGGGTGATCAATGACAGGGGGGGTGATCAATGACAGGGGGGTGATCAATGACAGGGGGGGTGATCAATGACAGGGGGGGGATCAATGACAGGGGGGGTGATCAATGACAGGGGGGGTGATCAATGACAGGGGGGGTGATCAGAGAGTCTATATGGGGTGATCACCACAGTCATTGATCACGCCCGTGTAAGGCTTCATTCAGACGTCCGGATGCGTTTTGCGGATCCGATCCATCTATCAGTGCATCCGTAAAAATCATGCAGACATCTGAATGGAGCTTTACAGGGGGGTGATCAATGACAGGGGTGTAATCAATGACAGGGGGGTGATCAGGGAGTCTATATGGGGTGATCACCACAGTCATTGATCACGCCCCTGTAAGGCTTCATTCAGACGTCCGGATGCGTTTTGCGGATCCGATCCATCCATCAGTGCATCCGTAAAAATCATGCGGACGTCTGAATGGAGCTTTACAGGGGGGTAATCAATGACAGGGGGGTGATCAGGGAGTCTATATGGGGTGATCACCACAGTCATTGATCATGCCCCTGTAAGGCTTCATTCAGACGTCCGGATGCAGTTTGCGGATCCGATCCATCTATCAGTGGATCCGTAAAAATCATGCGAACGTCTGAATGGAGCTTTACAGGGGGGTAATCAATGACAGGGGGGGTAATCAATGACAGGGGGGTGATCAGGGAGTCTATATGGCGTGATCACCACAGTCATTGATCACGCCCCTGTAAGGCTTCATTCAGACGTCCGGATGCGTTTTGCGGATCCGATCCATCTATCAGTGCATCCGTAAAAATCATGCGGACATCTGAATGGAGCTTTACAGGGGGGTGATCAGGGAGTCTATATGGGGTGATCACCACAGTCATTGATCACGCCCCTGTAAGGCTTCATTCAGACGTCCGGATGCGTTTTGCGGATCCGATCCATCTATCAGTGGATCCGTAAAAATCATGCGGACGTCTGAATGGAGCTTTACAGGGGGTTGATCAATGACAGGGGGGTAATCAATGACAGGGGGGTGATCAGGGAGTCTATATGGGGTGATCACCACAGTCATTGATCACGCCCCTGTAAGGCTTCATTCAGACGTCCGGATGCGTTTTGCGGATCCGATCCATCTATCAGTGGATCCGTAAAAATCATGCGGACGTCTGAATGGAGCTTTACAGGGGGGTGATCAATGACAGGGGGGTGATCAATGACAGGGGGGAAATCAATGACAGGGGGGTGATCAGGGAGTCTATATGGGGTGATCAGGGGCTAATAAGGGGTTAATAAGTGACGGGGGGGGGGGGTGTAGTGTAGTGTAGTGGTGCTTGGTGCTACTTTACTGAGCTACCTGTGTCCTCTGGTGGTCGATCCAAACAAAGGGGACCACCAGAGGACCAGGTAGCAGGTATATTAGACGCTGTTATCAAAACAGCGTCTAATATACCTGTTAGGGGTTAAAAAAAACACATCTCCAGCCTGCCAGCGAACGATCGCCGCTGGCAGGCTGGAGATCAACTCTCTTACCTTCCGTTCCTGTGAGCGCGCGCGCCTGTGTGCGCGCGTTCACAGGAAATCTCGCGTCTCGCGAGATGACGCGTATATGCGTCCAGGCGGAATGAATCAACCACCTCCAGGACGCGTCTGTGCGTACAGCGGTCCGGAGGTGGTTAATATATATATGAGGTGGCTGGTGATAAGGCTAAAGTCCAGACGTATATAGGTCGCAAAAAATATGGATGTTATCCGTGTTTGAGCTGTGTTAACTGCAGCTATATGCTAAAAGGGGAGAAATTCACACACCCAGTATTAAATACGCAGTTTGACATACGGCACTTTCTAACCTGTGATAGCTCATATGTGGTCTATCTCTTGTCTTGCCCCTGCAATCTTTTTTATGTAGGGGAGACCATATGTGATGTCAAGACCAGGATGAACTATCACAGATATTCTATTCGCCAAAAGAGGAAAGATCTTCCTGTGCCCAAGCACTTTATTGAAGCTGGACACAGGGAGAAGGACCTCAAATTCAGGGTGATAGATCATATCCCACCACTGAAAAGGGGAGGTAACAGGGAAAAGCTTCTCAAACAACGTGAGATTATGTGGATACACAGGTTACATACATTGAAGCCTGATGGCCTCAATGCAGAATGCAGATGGGAACTATGTGGATAGTGGATGTGCAGTTAGCTTGCCGGACGTGGGGGTCCTCTTCCATTTTGTTTGGTGTGGGGGATATGTAACAGTGTATACTCTTTCTTGAATCTAACACATTGTTTATAAGTTGATACATTTTTTCATCTATTTCAGATAAATCTGTAGATGAGCCCAATGACCCTTTATCTGTTTCATTACATGGAGCCGCCTATGGACCCTTGAACACGCCGGTGAATGAAGTGACCATAGTGAGGAGATTAGATGGACGGTGGCGGATGTGTGTCCAAGTGGGCGACTTGATGCGCAATGTGTCTATTGACCTCGATAAATTATTTTACAACTAGCGAACTACATGAGTTGATATACGATGTTCACTTGCCACAAGCCGGATAGCGAGTGGATATATACTGATGTCAGAGTTCGCAGTGCAGATAGATGGGAAGGGTTTGTCCCATTGTAATTGCACATATAATGATTTTGACAGTTGAGGACCCGGTGGAGGAGATGGGATCGCCTCTGGCTGGGGGCCGAGTTCATTTTTTCCACCCCGTCCGCCCTTTATGCACTAAGGTTGTAGATTTATTGTAGCATGCAAGGTTGCGCACTGTTACTACAGGCACCTCCGCGATTGTCCGCATTGAGATATTTCTTATCTCCTTGGACACTGAACACGCCCTCTGATGCAGCGAGGTGTTTTCGCCGTGTCACATGACCTGGCCCTTCTCCCTCCTATGCTGTTGTCCCTGCGATGCGCTCCATTGGATGATGCTGCGGTCCATGGAGTTGGCACGTAGGGGCGCGGCGACGTTGGGGGCGGGACCAGTGACGTCTGACCCGGAGCATGAACACGCCCTCGGATGTTGAGTGATGCTAGGCCGTGTCACATGACCTGGCCCTCCTCCCCCCTTTGCTGTTGTTCCTGCGATGCGCTCCATTGGATGACGTTGCGGTCCATGGAGTTGGCACTTAGGGGCGCGGCAACGTGGGGGGCGGGACCAGTGACGTCTGACCCGGAGCATGAACACGCCCTCCGATGTAGCGTGACGTTTTTCTGTGTCACATGACCTGGCCCTCCTCCCCTCGTTGCTGTTGGTCCTGCGATGCGCCCCATTGGATGACGCTGCGGTCCATGGAGTTGGCACGTAGGGGCGCGGCGACGTAGGGGGCGGGACCAGTGACGTCTGACCCAGAGCATGCGCGCTGCAGACTGAGGGACGCCAACGCCGGTTTGTTCTATGGGTCCATGAATGGTGAGCTCCAACAGGTTGATTTTAAGTTTAGATATGATGCAGCTGCATCACAAATAAAAGATTTTAACTCTTTATGCACGGAGCACTTAAGCACTTTATGTACATCTTGGGGTTGTGTATGCAGGGGACATAAACTCTTTTTAAAATAGATGTACGTACATATATTGATTGAAATGCACATATCTATTGTAATCAAGGATGATCACTATTTGTAATTTTTATATCTTTGTATGACTTTTTGCAAATGTTTACTATGCACAAATGTCACGTGACGATGGAGTTGGAGATCATGTGACCTGATTGATGACATGTGTAATCACTGATTGTAATTATTTTGTATTGGATTGTGGGTATATATACCTGGTTGTATACACTGTTATGTAGCTTGATAAAGGCCTCATTGAGCAGGCCGAAACGTTGCCGGATTAAAGTCTTTTGGGGTCTTCACCCTGTCACCTTAAAGCTGGAAGTGCTGCCTCGTCATTTGTAAAGTATATATATATATATATATATATATATATGTTGTTGTTTTTTAAGAGAAAAAAATAATATATATATATATATATATATATGTGGGGTTTTGCTCTGGTAGACAGGCTAACGGACGCAGTATAGAGGCAATCACAAAGTCTTCAACTTAAACAGTTCGGTGTTTATTCACACATAAGGAAAAACAAAATGACCGTTTACAGTCTTGGTGTTTGTTCACACCATGCAATGTCCATAGAACAAAATCTTCACCTGGTTATACAGTTTTCCATCCGCAGTCCACAGCAGGCTTTAGGGGCCTGTTTCCCGGCATGCGGCTCTCAGCTCTTTAGCACGGCACAAATTCACAGGTCCCAAAACACAGAGACTCCCCAACTTCTCAGTCTGATGGAGATAAACCACACCCAGCTGAGACTGCTGCCTGGGTTTTATATAGGCCAAAAAAGACCCGGCCTGGAGCGTGGGGAGCAGCCACCCAGCACTTTGGCTACTCCCAGTAAGAGCCGGCCCAGATCGGCTTTACAGCCATACTAACAAGAAAACAGTGTCAGTCAGCAATAGCTGCCACTGACACTTAAAACTACCGGCTCTTACCTCATCGAGGCCAGGAATCTTGGTGACACATATCTTCCATCAATGATGGCCCCTTGCGCCTTCCTACTATATATACACTCACCTAAAGAATTATTAGGAACACCATACTAATACGGTGTTGGACCCCCTTTTGCCTTCAGAACTGCCTTAATTCTACGTGGCATTGATTCAACAAGGTGCTGATAGCATTCTTTAGAAATGTTGGCCCATATTGATAGGATAGCATCTTGCAGTTGATGGAGATTTGAGGGATGCACATCCAGGGCACTAAGCTCCCGTTCCACCACATCCTAAAGATGCTCTATTGGGTTGAGATCTGGTGACTGTGGGGGCCATTTTAGTACAGTGAACTCATTGTCATGTTCAAGAAGCCAATTTGAAATGATTCGAGCTTTGTGACATGGTGCATTATCCTGCTGGAAGTAGCCATCAGAGGATGGATACATGTTCTCATTCTGTTTACGCCAAATTCGGACTCTACCATTTGAATGTCTCAACAGAAATCGAGACTCATCAGACAAGGCAACCGTTTTCCAGTCTTCAACAGTCCAATTTTGGTGAGCTCGTGCAAATTGTAGCCTCTTTTTCCTATTTGTAGTGGAGATGAGTGGTACCCGGTGGGGTCTACTGCTGTTGTAGCCCATCCGCCTCAAGGTTGTGCGTGTTGTGGCTTCACAAATGCTTTGTTGCATACCTTGGTTGTAACGAGTGGTTATTTCAGTCAACGTTGCTCTTCTATCAGCTTGAATCAGTCGGCCCATTCTCCTCTGACCTCTAGCATCCACAAGGCATTTTTGCCCACAGGACTGCTGCATACTGGATGCTTTTCCCTTTTCACACCATTCTTTGTAAACCCTAGAAATGGTTGTGCGTGAGAATCCCAGTAACTGAGCAGATTGTGAAATACTCAGACTGGCCCATCTGGCACCAACAACCAATGCACGCTCAAAATTGCTTAAATCACCTATCTTTCCCATTCTGACATTCAGTTTGGAGTTCAGAAGATTGTCTTGACCAGGACCACACCCCTAAATGCATTGAAGCAACTGCCATGTGATTGGTTGACTAGATAATTGCATTAATGAGAAATAGAACAGGTGTTCCTAATAATTCTTTAGGTGAGTGTATATATATATATATATATATATTATATATACGTTCCAAAAAACGAGGCAGCACTTCCAGATTTCGGTGAAAGGGTGAAGACCCCAAACTTTATTCCCTAGCAACGTTTCGGCCTGCTCAATGAGGCCTTTGTCAAGCTATACAACAGTGCAAAACACAGGGTATATATACCCACAAGCCAGTGCAGTCACATAATACAATTAGTGCATACATATGTTAACACTCACATAATGTTAATCACATGATAACCATCAGTGCTCAGTCATATGACAATCTCTATGAGAAATCCATATTGTAAATAAATCCATGTCGATACAAAGGTGTATAAAAGTTCCAGTAGTGATATAAATATTAGTATACGGTGCATAGTGTATATCTTATACATATGTCTATACCCCTTTTCATCCAACATATCGGAGCCAAGGGCCTTTATAGATCGTGATACAAAGGTGCTAAGTGTATAAAGGGTTAAAAACATATCTTAACAAAAAAAGAGGATACAGCTGCATCCTATAAAGTTTTAAAATAGTAGTGCCTACGATCAATGTTTCAACGTGGCCGCGAGTGTTGGCGTCCCCATCACTACTGGAACTTTTATACACCTTTGTATCGACATGGATTTATTTACAATATGGATTTCTCATAGAGAGTGTCATATGACTGAGCACTGATGGTTATCATGTGATTAATACTATGTGAGTGTTAACATGTGTATGCACTAATTGTATTATGTGACTGCACTGGCTTGTGGGTATATATACCCTGTGTTTTGCAATGTTGTATAGCTTGACAAAGGCCTCATTGAGCAGGCCGAAACGTTGCTAGGGAATAAAGTTTGGGGTCTTCACCCTTTCACCGAAATCTGGAAGTGCTGCCTCGTTTTTGGAACATATATATATATATATATATATATATATATATATATATATATGTGCAAAAAAGTTGAAGAGCAGCACACAAATCAAAGCTGGTGCAATTCCTTCAAGCAGAGCACGGACCCGGTCCTGTTAGATATATGTAAAAAAGGCCAAGGCAGCACTCAAATATCAGTAAAAAAAAGAGTATTTTATTCACCCATGTGTACACAGCAACGTTTCAGCTCACTCCATGGAGCCTTTGTCAAGCCATAATACATAAAAATATTTTGTCAAGCCATAATACATAAAAATATTTTTTTTGTGTACTTGAATGGCGGTCATGTGATCGACAGACTGATTCCACCTGCTTTGGGAAGGAGCATGCTCAGTTGATGCTCAGTGCGAGGTCGCCATCTTGGATGTGGGCGCCTATGTCTTCTATGTGATAGATAGTCTCGCGGGATGAGGAGCACTTCACGCCTGCGCACTACGTAATCTCAGACGCCGAGCAGGTCCTGCCGTCTCAAGCTACATGTGAGAACCTTCGATTGAATGAACTATTTGTTTTTAATTAACACGATCATGTACACCTGATTTGCGATATTGAGTAATGATGTTATGCACTGTAATCATATGAATTTATGGACACATTATTGGCACATAGCACTTTATGACTCATTGTCTGTTTTTAGTGAGATATAATTATGCACATCCTTCTGTATATCGTTTTTAACACTGTTTTTGTAGATATTGATGTATAACAATGTAATCACTTTGTTAATTATGTATGCTATATAAGCACTTGACTTTGCACTATGTATTATGGCTTGACAAAGGCTCCATGGAGTGAGCTGAAACGTTGCTGTTACCACATGGGTGAATAAAATACCCTTTTTTTTCACGGATATTTGAGTGCTGCCTTTGCCTTTTTTTACATATATATATATATATATATATATATATATATATATACTAAATTGTTCTTTATTACAAAATCACATTAAACAACATACATGATTAAAAGAATCAGTGCAGGAGATAAAAAGCAACATCACTGGAGGAGACATACAATGAACGGAGTCCCTATCCTAGAACAATTGTTCAGAAGAAATGATTATGCATACATAGAATCATACATAGTGAGGAAAAGGGACATTTACCCATAAAGAGTCTCCTCCAGGATGGCGCCAACCCCAACGCGCGTTTTGGCGTACCTTCGTCTGGGTTGCTTTTTATCTCCTGCACTGATTCTTTTAATCATGTATGTTGTTTAATGTGATTTTGTAATAAAGAACAATTTAGTACCAGCGGTCTGGCATTTTCTATGTAGGTTATTTATATGTATTTATTGCCATAGGCTAGGGCATCACTTTAATGTGGATTCAATTAACGGTTGAGGTATCTATTTCTGTCACGACCGCTATCCCAGCAGCAGTCGTGTCGCACCAGACGGAGGGGAAGGGGGACCCTATCTACGGATGGGAAATAGAATGGCCACCCCTGAGTAACCCTAAGCTGGCACCTGTCTGCCCTGATACCCTAGACGGGGTGTGAACCCGTGCGGCGAGCAGGATGCCTAAACCCTCAGTCGCCCTAACACTGGACTGGGGAAAGGCCGATGGGAGCGCTAGTCACCATCACTCACGTCTAGGAAAACAACAGGGGAAGACAACAACAAACAAACAACAGCAGAGATAGACTTATCCAGTCACGAGCAAAGAAGGCGATCCCAAACACGACAGTCCACGCCGGACAAGAGCTCCACAGCAACACCATCAAACGATCTCCTTCCAAGGTCAGAGTAGCACTGGAAGTAAGGACTATATCTGGCAATGACTGCAAGTGAAACTGAAACTAATATAGTAGCTGGGAGTGGCAGACAGGACTCACCTGAGAAGGATGCCTACAAACTCCCAGTCAGGACAAAAAGGTTCACAAGGCAAAACCCAGATGACATACCCTGAACCACGGAGAAAACTCACAAGCTATCGCGAGTAGCAAGTCGCTGCAACCTTCTCCTCCCAGACCTGTCTGGATCAGTCACAGTCGTGACAGTACGACCCTCAAGACCAGGCCTCTCCGGATGGGAGCTATGAAAAGCCCGAATGAGTCTGTCCGCTTTTATCTCTGATGCTGGAACCCACATTCTCTCTTCGGAACCATAACCTTTCCAGTGCACCAGGTACTGAAGAGAGCGGCGAACATATCGTGAATCAACAATCTTTTCTACCTGAAATTCAAGACTGCCATCAACAACCACCGGTGGAGGCGGTAGTGGCAATGGTTGAGGAGGTTCTACATATCTCTTAAGCAGAGATCTGTGGAAGACATTATGGATCCTTAGAGTCTGAGGTAGCTCCAGACGAAAAGCCACCGGGTTAATGATCTTAATTACCCTATAAGGACCAATAAATCTTGGACCCAATTTCCACGAGGGAACCTTCAACTTGATATTTCTGGTAGACAACCACACCAAGTCATTCACCCCAAGGTCCGGACCTTCAGAGCGCTTCCTATCAGCCGCACGTTTGTATCTACCACCAATTCTCTTCAAACTTTCTTGCACACTCTGCCACACTGAAGAAAGTGAAGACGCAAATCGTTCCTCCTCGGGAATCCCAGACGGCCCCCCCTCACTAAACGTACAAAACTGAGGATGGAAACCATACGCACCAAAAAATGGTGACTTATCGGTGGATTCTTGACGACGATTATTAATGGCAAACTCAGCTAACGGTAAATAAGATGACCATTCCTCCTGATTTTCGGAAACAAAGCATCTCAAATATGTCTCTAGGTTTTGATTGGTACGTTCAGTCTGACCGTTGGACTGTGGATGGAAAGATGAAGAAAACGACAGATGAACCCCTAAACGAGAACAAAAAGCTTTCCAAAATTTAGAAACAAATTGGGTACCACGATCCGAAACAATATCGGAAGGGACCCCGTGAAGCTTCACGATGTGGTCAATAAAAACCTGAGCCAGTGTGTTAGCATTAGGCAATGCTGCAAGAGCAATAAAGTGCACCATTTTACTGAATCTGTCAACAACTACCAGAATAACAGTCTTCCCCGCTGATACTGGTAGATCCGTAATGAAATCCATTGACAGGTGCGTCCAAGGCCTGTTGGGGATGGCCAGAGGTAAAAGACGCCCTGCCGGACGAGTATGATCTACCTTAGAACGAGCACAGGTAGCACATGCAGACACAAAATTCAACACCTCCTGGCGCCATTTAGGCCACCAGAACCGACGAGACACTAACTCAGAGGTTGCCCTACTACCTGGGTGTCCTGCCAGTGTGGAGTTATGGTGTTCTTTTAGTATGTCCAGTCGTAAATTTTCTGGCACAAACAGTTTACCCGAGGGGCAGGAGGCCGGGGCGTCCCCCTGAGCTTCCAACACCCTCCCCTCCAAACCTGAGTGTAATGCAGAGACCACCACCCCCTTTTGCAAAATGGGCTCTGGTACCTCAACATCACCCCCTCCAGGAAAACTTCGAGACAATGCATCCGCCTTAGTATTTTTTGCCCCCGGGCGATAGGTTATTACAAAATTAAACCTAGTAAAAAATAACGACCACCGAGCCTGTCTAGGGGTGAGACGTTTAGCAGACTCCAGATATAATAAGTTCTTGTGATCAGTAATCACAAGAACTTATTATATCTGGAGTCTGCTAAACGTCTCACCCCTAGACAGGCTCGGTGGTCGTTATTTTTTACTAGGTTTAATTTTGTAATAACCTATCGCCCGGGGGCAAAAAATACTAAGGCGGATGCATTGTCTCGAAGTTTTCCTGGAGGGGGTGATGTTGAGGTACCAGAGCCCATTTTGCAAAATGGTCATGTCCGTCAGTGGTTTGACCACCAAGGAATAGTTCTTTATAAACTTTCTATAAAAATTGGCAAACCCCAGGAAGCGTTGCAATGCCTTCAGGTTCTCAGGCAGATCCCAGTCTATAATCGCCCGGACTTTCTCTGGATCCATGCGGAAACCTGAATCTGACAACACATACCCCAGAAATGGCAGTTCTTTTACGGCGAACACACATTTCTCTAACTTAGCAAACAATTTGTTGGCCCTTAATATCTGCAGCACTTGTCTCACATGGATCTTATGTGTATCCAGATCCGGGGAATAGACCAGGATGTCATCAAGATATATCACAACAAATCTCCCGATAAGGTGACTAAAAATATCGTTGACAAAATGTTGGAATACCGCAGGCGCATTAGTAAGACCAAATGGCATGACCAGATTTTCATAATGCCCTTCCGGAGTATTAAAAGCCGTCTTCCACTCATCCCCCTCTTTGATGCGAACCAGGTTATAGGCTCCTCTGAGATCCATTTTGGAGAACCATTTAGCACCAGCAACCTGATTAAAGAGGTCGGGAATGAGAGGAAGAGGATAGGGATCTCGGATAGTTATCCGGTTTAATTCCCGGAAATCCAGGCAAGGACGTAGGCCCCCATCTTTCTTTTTAACGAAAAAGAACCCTGCAGCCACAGGTGAAGAAGAGGGTCTGATGTGTCCCTTAGCCAAACTCTCCGAAATATAATCTTTCATAGCCTTCCTCTCCGGGCCGGAAAGATTGTATTACCGGGTTTTAGGTAGTTTTGCCCCAGGTAATAGATTAATCGGGCAATCATATGGACGATGAGGTGGTAACCCCTGACAACCCTTCTCAGAGAACACATCCATAAAATCTGACAGAAAGGCAGGTAAAGATGTTACAGAGAGTGTAGAGCACCTACTACTCAAGCAGTTGTCCTTACAACGTTCACTCCACTCCACAATCTCCCCGGCCTGCCAATCCACCACTGGATTGTGAGTCACCAGCCAGGGAAGCCCCAATACTATAGGAGCCGGAAGACCGTCCAGGACATAACAAGAGA
This sequence comes from Bufo bufo, assembly GCF_905171765.1. Lineage (NCBI taxonomy): Eukaryota > Metazoa > Chordata > Amphibia > Anura > Bufonidae > Bufo > Bufo bufo. The sequence continues at coordinate 539,871,816 of NC_053391.1, read as the reverse complement.
TATGCTCTTTATGGAGGTCCCCTACCTGCAGATGGATATTATGGATGATCTGAGTTAACTCTCTCTGAGTAAGAGGGGAGGAGTCGATGGCAAAAACAGGAATAGTTCTGCATACCGGTTCCGGAGTAAAACCCAGAGCCTGAGCAAACCGTGAATCCACCAAGTTGACCCCCGCCCCACTGTCCAAAAAGACGGAACAGATCTCAGTTTTATTGCCCGCCTCAATGGTAGCGGACAACAAAAACTGAGACATGCGTATGGAGGAAACGAATACGCCCAGACTGTTCTCCTCCGCACAATCTGGGGACTCTAGTTTTCCGGCGGCTCCTTTGTTTGTGGTCTCTTGGGTTCTGAGGGACAAACCTTTACAAAATGACCCCTCCCCCCACAACGAAAACAAACCTCTGACCTACGGCGGAATTTAGGAGGATTCACCCGTCTAGTGGAGCCCCCTATTTGCATTGGTTCGACTGGACCATAACTATCACGGTCGGCGTGGCTATCACATACGTGACACAGAGGGAGGGAACGAGGAAGGCCCTGCCCAAGTGAGAGGGAAGATGGTGACCCCTGACTCACCTGGCGGCTGGCACCTCGCTGCCCTGACGTCCCTAGACGGGTTCCTCACCCGTACGCCGATCACGTGCCTAAAGCCCTGGCTTTCCCTGAGCTGAGCCCTAGGTAGTGAACAGGGCGATGGGAACACTAGTCCGCACCACTAACTCTAAGGGAAAACACCAAGGGGAGGACAGACAACACAGACTCAACATATATTCCCAGGTGGGAGACAACAGGAGACAACAATAAGCCCAACAGGGATCCGGAGGGTAGCACTCAGGAACGACAACCAGGATTAACCACTCCAGTGGGTCAGTATAGATGTCCAGGCAGGAAGCTCTATAACTGGCAACTAGAGAAGTGTGAGGGGAGAATATAAGGAGGTAGGGAGTGGCAGACAAGAAACAGCTGAGGAGGAGAAGCTACGGATCCCTGAGAGAGACAAAAAGGATAGCAAGGCAAACACAGAAAACAATCACAAAGAAACAACGTGATCTTTAGATATAGAGCGCGCAGCCACCCGCTGCGACTTCCTGACCCCGGGTATAACGGAGTCAGACGTGGCTCTTGATACCCTCGTGACAGTACCCCCCCTTTCACGAGGGGCCTCCGGACACTCAGGACCAGGTCTCTCCGGATGAGAGGCATGGAAAGTCTGAATTAACCTGTTGGCGTTTACCTCTGACGCTGGAACCCACATTCTTTCCTCGGGACCGTAACCCCTCCAATGCACCAGATACTGAAGAGAGCGGCGGACCCGACGAGAATCAACAATTCTGGCTATTTGAAACTCCAGATTACCAGCCACAATGACAGGAGGAGGTGGCAGCGGCGATGGTTCTAGAGGTGGAACATACTTCTTGAGTAACGATTTATGGAAGACGTTATGGATCTTAAAAGTCTGAGGTAGCTCCAGGCGAAAAGCCACAGGGTTAATGACGGCTACTATTTTATAGGGACCAATGAACCTAGGACCCAGTTTCCAAGAAGGAACCTTCAACTTAATATTCCTAGTAGACAACCACACATAGTCATTCACTCCTAGGTCCGGACCTGGCGACCGTTTCTTATCGGCCATGCATTTATATTCACCACTCATCTTTTTCAAGTTAACTTGCACCTTCTGCCATACCGATGAAAGAGATGAAGAAAACCTTTCCTCTTCGGGAACCCCAGAAGACCCCCCCTCTTTGAAAGTACAAAATTGGGGATGAAAACCGTATGCACCAAGGAATGGTGACTTGCCAGTGGACTCCTGATAATGATTATTTATGGCAAACTCAGCTAACGGTAAATATGATGACCACAACTCTAGGTTTTCAGACACAAAACACCTTAAATATGTTTCTAGGTTTTGGTTGGTACGCTCAGTCTGTCCATTCGACTGAGGATGGAAAGCTGAGGAAAAGGACAAGTGAACCCCCAAACGGGAACAAAAAGCTTTCCAAAACTTAGAAATAAACTGGGTTCCCCGATCCGAAACCACATCGGAAGGGACCCCGTGAAGCTTCACGATTTCACTGATAAACACCTGAGCGAGAGTTTTAGCATTAGAAAGTGCGGGTAGCGCAATAAAGTGTACCATTTTGCTAAACCTGTCTACTACTACCAAGATAACTGTTTTACCCGCCGACAACGGTAAGTCAGTGATGAAATCCATTGACAGATGTGTCCATGGCCTATTGGGGATGAAAAGTGGCAATAAAGACCCTGCTGGACGTGTATGAGAGACTTTCGCGCGTGCACAAGTAGAACAAGTAGACACGAAATCCATTACATCCTGACGCAACCTTGGCCACCAAAAACGACGAGATAAAAGCTCCAAGGTTGCTTTACTACCCGGGTGTCCAGCAAGTGCCGAATTATGATGTTCTTTTAATAATTCAAGACGCAGGTTTAACGGTACAAACAATTTCTCTGAGGGGCAAGAGGCCGGGGCGTCCCCCTGAGCCTCTAACACCTTTCCCTCTAGAACAGAGTGTACAGCAGAGACAACCACTCCTCTTTGTAAAATAGGTACCGGATCACAAACATTACCCCCTCCAGGGAAACTACGAGATAATGCGTCTGCCTTGGTATTTTTTGCCCCAGGACGATAGGTGATTACAAAGTTAAATCTGGTAAAGAATAGCGACCACCTAGCTTGTCTAGGGGTGAGACGCTTAGCCGATTCTAGGTACAGAAGGTTCTTGTGATCCGTAATCACCGTGACGGGGTGGATTGCTCCCTCTAAGAAGTGACGCCACTCTTCAAGCGCCAGTTTAATCGCCAACAGTTCCCTATTTCCAATATCATAATTCTTCTCCGCAGAAGATAATTTTTTGGAAAAGAAAGCGCAAGGACGCCATTTGCCAGGAGACGGACCCTGAGACAATACAGCTCCCACTCCTACCTCTGACGCATCTACCTCGACAATAAAAGGCTGGGAGACATCAGGTTGAATTAGAACAGGTGCCGAGGTAAACCTCTCCTTTAGAGAGGAAAATGCATCTTTAGCGGCGCCAGACCATTTGGAAAAATCCGTCCCCTTCCTAGTCATGTCGGTAAGGGGTTTAACGATCACTGAATAATTTTTAATGAACTTTCTATAGAAATTAGCGAAACCCAAAAACCGTTGTAGGGCTTTAAGGTTCTCAGGAAGATCCCAATCTAAAATTGCCTGGACCTTCCCAGGATCCATGCGGAAACCTGAAGCAGATAATAGATATCCCAGGAACTGTAATTCCTGAACAGCGAAGACACATTTTTCAATTTTCGCATATAATTTATTCGTCCGTAGTACCTGCAGTACTTGCCTGACATGCACCTCATGTGTTTTCAGATCAGCCGAATAAATTAAGATATCATCTAGGTAAATGACTACAAACCTGCCGATGAGATGACTAAAAATATCATTAACGAAATGTTGGAAGACAGCAGGGGCATTGGTCAGACCGAAAGGCATAACTAGATTTTCATAATGCCCCTCAGGGGTGTTAAAAGCTGTCTTCCACTCATCCCCTTCCCTGATACGAATCAGATTGTAGGCCCCCCTAAGATCAAGTTTGGAGAACCACTTAGCACCCGCAATCTGATTAAAAAGGTCAGGAATGAGAGGAAGAGGGTATGGGTCACGGATGGTTATCTGGTTTAACTCACGGAAATCTAAGCAAGGACGCAGGCCCCCATCTTTCTTTTTAACAAAGAAAAACCCTGCAGCCACGGGTGAAGAAGAGGGTCTGATGTGTCCCTTAGCCAGACTCTCGGAGATATAATCTTTCATGGCTTGTCTCTCGGGACCTGAAAGATTATACAACCTGGAATTGGGTAATTTTGCCCCGGGAATCAGGTTAACCGGGCAATCATAAGGACGATGAGGTGGTAGTTTCTGACAACCCTTTTCAGAAAAAACGTCCTCAAAGTCTGAAATAAATGTAGGTAGGGAAGCTATGGAGGCGATTAAGCAATTGTTATTTAAGCAATTCTCTCTGCAATGCTCACTCCACTCCAATATCTCCCTGGCCTGCCAATCCACCACTGGATTGTGCGCTACCAACCAGGGAAGACCCAATACCACCGGAGAGGGAAGGCCATCCAGAACGTAACATGAAAGACACTCATTATGGTGGTCCCCTACCCGAAGGTGTAAATTACGAACAATGTGGGTGAGGTTTCTCTGAGACAGAGGAGCAGAATCTATAGCGAATACGGGAATAGGTCTCTGCAGCGTACAGAGAGACAAACCCATAGTGCGGGCAAAATGGGCATCAATCAAGTTTACCCCTGCTCCACTGTCTAGAAAAACAGAAATAGACTCCGTCTTAACACCAAAAACAATGACCGCTGGTAACACAAATTGAGATGTTCGTATGGAGGAAACGTATACCCCCCGGCTGACATCCTCCGCACAGCCCGGGGTTAGTAGTTTTCCGACGGTCTTTTGTTTTTGAGAAAGGAGGGACAGACATTAATGAAATGACCCCTCCCCCCACAGAAAAAACAAGCCCCCCCCCTACGGCAAACCTCGGGAGGACGGACCTGACGAGAAGTTCCGCCTAGCTGCATAGGCTCATCTAAGTCAGTACAGGCTGACTGTTGCTTGGGAGAGGTAACCAATTGCTCCGGAATTTTCGATCTCTCCCTAAGACGTCTATCTATTCTGATAGAGAGGGACATAACAGCATCAAGGGAAAGGGGGGTCTCATACAGCGCCAGTGCATCCTTAACCCTTTCAGATAACCCAGAGCAGAACTGACTCCTGAGAGCCGGGTCGTTCCACTGAGTATCCGTAGCCCACCTACGGAACTCTGAGCAATATTCCTCTGCTGACCAATCTCCCTGTAGGAGTCTCCTTAACTTCGACTCAGCCAGGGCGACTCGGTCAGGGTCATCATATATGAGACCCAAAGCCCCAAAAAATCCCTCCACTGACCGAAGAGCCTGAGAACCAGGGGGTAACGAGAACGCCCAGGATTGCGGATCCCCCTGAAGCAGGGAAATGACAATCCCTACCCGCTGTTCTTCATGACCTGAGGAGTAAGGGCGCAACTTAAAATATAATTTGCAGGCCTCACGGAACGTCGCAAATTTGTCCCTTCCCCCAGAAAATCTGTCGGGAAGAGCAACCTTGGGCTCAGTGACAACCTGGTTACCCATAGCAACCGCTGGGGGTGCGGTCTGCTGCATTTGCTGCTGTTGTTGGAGAACAGACGCCTTCAATCCTGCCACCTCCAAAGACAGGCTTTGAAGCTGTTCTGCCAAGGCATCAATAGGATCCATATTGGATTCTAAGTAGAGAGAGAAAAAAAAAAAAAACAACAAACAAAAAATTATAAATTTTTTTATTTTTTTTTTTTAATCAAAAAGTAAGGGCCAGTTATAATATCACGGTCGGCGTGGCTATCACATACGTGACACAGAGGGAGGGAACGAGGAAGGCCCTGCCCAAGTGAGAGGGAAGATGGTGACCCCTGACTCACCTGGCGGCTGGCACCTGGCTGCCCTGACGTCCCTAGACGGGTTCCTCACCCGTACGCCGATCACGTGCCTAAAGCCCTGGCTTTCCCTGAGCTGAGCCCTAGGTAGTGAACAGGGCGATGGGAACACTAGTCCGCACCACTAACTCTAAGGGAAAACACCAAGGGGAGGACAGACAACACAGACTCAACATATATTCCCAGGTGGGAGACAACAGGAGACAACAATAAGCCCAACAGGGATCCGGAGGGTAGCACTCAGGAACGACAACCAGGATTAACCACTCCAGTGGGTCAGTATAGATGTCCAGGCAGGAAGCTCTATAACTGGCAACTAGAGAAGTGTGAGGGGAGAATATAAGGAGGTAGGGAGTGGCAGACAAGAAACAGCTGAGGAGGAGAAGCTACGGATCCCTGAGAGAGACAAAAAGGATAGCAAGGCAAACACAGAAAACAATCACAAAGAAACAACGTGATCTTTAGATATAGAGCGCGCAGCCATCCGCTGCGACTTCCTGACTCCGGGTATAACGGAGTCAGACGTGGCTCTTGATACCCTCGTGACAATAACAGACCGATCCCTGCCCTATAGAGGCCTCCGTAAAATTTAATAGTCTCTCCCTGAGTCGTCTGTCGATTCTTATGGACAGAGACATAGCAGTCTCAAGAGACCCAGGGACCTCGTATACCGCCAGCGCATCTTTTAATTTTTCAGACAACCCCTGGCAGAACTGACTCCTAAGGGCCGAGTCATTCCATAACGTATCAGTAGCCCACCTACGGAATTCGGAACAATATAGTTCAGCAGACCGGTTCTCTTGCCGAAGTCTACGTAGCTTAGACTCAGCCAGTGAGACCCTGTCCGGGTCATCATATACGAGACCCAGGGCTTCAAAAAACTCCTCCACTGATCGTAAAACCGGAGAGTCTGATGGTAGGGAGAAAGCCCAAGCCTGCAGATCTCCTTGCAGGAGAGAAATTACAATGCCCACCCGTTGTTCCTCACCGCCGGAGGATCTAGGGCGTAACCTGAAGAACAACTTGCAAGCTTCTCTGAAGGTTACAAATTGGTCTCTCCCTCCTGAGAACCTATCAGGTAAAGCCACTTTTGGCTCAGGAGTACCTTGGTTTCCCGTAGCAACGGTGGAACCCAAGGATTGCTGCTGCAGCACTGTTGCTTTTAATCCTGCCACTTCAAGGGATAACCCCTGTAATTGTTTCGCCAAAACCGAAACCGGATCCATAGTGGAACAGACAAAATACAAAGCAAAACAGCAAGCAAAAAAGAAAAAAAAATGAAATGTCACTTTCTTTCTTTTTTTTTTTTTTTTAAAAGGCCAGATATACTGTCACGACCGCTATCCCAGCAGCAGTCGTGTCGCACCAGACGGAGGGGAAGGGGGACCCTATCTACGGATGGGAAATAGAATGGCCACCCCTGAGTAACCCTAAGCTGGCACCTGTCTGCCCTGATACCCTAGACGGGGTGTGAACCCGTGCGGCGAGCAGGATGCCTAAACCCTCAGTCGCCCTAACACTGGACTGGGGAAAAGCCGATGGGAGCGCTAGTCACCATCACTCACGTCTAGGAAAACAACAGGGGAAGACAACAACAAACAAACAACAGCAGAGATAGACTTATCCAGTCACGAGCAAAGAAGGCGATCCCAAACACGACAGTCCACGCCGGACAAGAGCTCCACAGCAACAACATCAAACGATCTCTTTCCATGGTCAGAGTAGCACTGGAAGTAAGGACTATATCTGGCAATGACTGCAAGTGAAACTGAAACTAATATAGTAGCTGGGAGTGGCAGACAGGACTCACCTGAGAAGGATGCCTACAAACTCCCAGTCAGGACAAAAAGGTTCACAAGGCAAAACCCAGATGACATACCCTGAACCACGGAGCAAACTCACAAGCTATCGCGAGTAGCAAGTCGCTGCGACCTTCTCCTCCCAGACCTGTCTGGATCAGTCACAGTCGTGACAATTTCGGTAGTATATATATATATATATATATATATATATATACACTGCTCAAAAAAAATAAAGGGAACACTTAAACAACACAATGTAACTCCAAGTCAATCACACTTCTGTGAAATCAAACTGTCAACTTAGGAAGCATAGAAACATAGAAACATAGAATGTGTCGGCAGATAAGAACCATTTGGCCCATCTAGTCTGCCCAATATATCTGAATCCTATGAATAGTCCCTGGCCCTATCTTATATGAAGGATAGCCTTATGCCTATCCCATGCATGCTTAAACTCCTTCACTGTATTTGCAGCTACCACTTCTGCAGGAAGGCTATTCCATGCATCCACTACTCTCTCAGTAAAGTAATACTTCCTTATATTACTTTTAAACCTTTGCCCCTCTAATTTAAAACTGTGTCCTCTTGTGGTAGTTTTTCTTCTTTTAAATATGCTCTGCTCCTTTACCGAGTTGATTCCCTTTATGTATTTAAAAGTTTCTATCATATCCCCTCTCTCTCTTCTTTCTTCCAAGCTATACATATTAAGGTCCTTTAACCTTTCCTGGTAAGTTTTATCCTGCAATCGATGTACTAGTTTAGTAGCTCTTCTCTGAACTCTCTCTAGAGTATCTATATCCTTCTGGAGATATGGCCTCCAGTACTGCGCACAATACTCCAAGTGAGGTCTCACCAGTGTTCTGTACAGCGGCATAAGCACTTCACTCTTTCTACTGCTTATACCTCTCCCTATACATCCAAGCATTCTGCTGGCATTTCGTGCTGCTCTGTTACATTGTCTTCCCACCTTTAAGTCTTCTGAAATAATTACTCCTAAATCCCTTTCCTCAGATACTGAGGTCAGGACTGTGTCAAATATTCTATATTCTGCCCTTGGGTTTTTACGCCCCAGGTGCATTATCTTGCACTTATCCACATTAAATTTCAGTTGCCAGAGTTCTGACCATTCTTTTAGTTTTCCTAAATCCTTTTCCATTTGGCGTTTCCCTCCAGGAACATCAACCCTGTTACATATCTTTGTGTCATCAGCAAAAAGACAAACCTTACCATCGAGGCCTTTTGCAATATCACTTATGAAGATATTAAACAAAATTGGTCCCAGTACAGATCCCTGTGGAACCCCACTGGTAACATGACCTTGTTTTGAATGTTCTCCATTGACTACAACCCTCTGTTGTCTGTCACTCAGCCACTGCCTAATCCACTCAACAATATGGGAGTCCATGCTCAATGACTGCAGTTTATTGATAAGTCTTCTATGTGGGACAGTGTCAAAAGCCTTACTAAAATCTAGATATGCGATGTCTACTGCACCTCCACCGTCTATTATTTTAGTCACCCAGTCAAAAAAATCTATAAGATTTGTTTGACATGATCTCCCTGAAGTAAACCCATGTTGTTTTTCATCTTGCAATCCATGGGATTTTAGATGTTCCACAATCCTATCCTTTAATAGGGTTTCCATTAATTTGCCTACTATTGATGTCAGACTCACTGGTCTATAGTTGCTCGATTCCTCCCTACTACCTTTCTTGTGAATGGGCACGACATTTGCCAATTTCCAATCTTCCGGGACGACTCCTGTTACTAATGATTTGTTAAATAAATCTGTTAACGGTTTTGCCAGCTCACCACTAAACTCTTTTAATAATTTTGGGTGTATCTCATCAGGCCCCTGTGACTTATTTGTCTTCACTTTAGACAGCAAACTTAGAACATCTTCCTCTGTAAAGACACATGCATCAAACGATTTATTAGTCATCCTTTATAGTGGAGGTCCTTCTCCTTCTTTTTCTTTTGTAAAAACTGAACAGAAGTATTCATTAAGGCAGTCGGCTAGCCCTTTATTCTCTTCTACATACCTTCCGTCTTTTGTTTTTAATTTAGTTATTCCTTGTTTTAATTTCCTTTTTTCATTTATATATCTGAAGAATGTCTTATCCCCTTTTTTCATAGACTGAGCTAGTTTTTCTTCTGCCTGCACTTTAGAAGTTCTTATAACTTGCTTGGCCTCTTTTTGCCTAATCTTGTAGATTTCCTTATCTTCATTGCTCTGGGTTTTTTTATAATTACAAAATGCTAGCTTTTTATTTTTAATGATTTGGGCCACTTCTGCTGAGTACCACAGTGGTCTCTTCCTTTTTTTGCTTTTACTGACAAGTCTAATGCAATTTTCTGTTGCCTTCAATAATGCACCTTTTAAGTAGTCCCATTTCTCCTGGACTCCATGTAATCCCTTCCAGTCTGATAAGGACTCATTTATGACTAATTTCATTTTTGAAAAGTCTGTTTTTCTAAAATCTAAAATTTTTGTTTTTGTGTGGTGGGACTCTTTCACAGTTCTTATATTAAACCACACTGACTGGTGATCACTAGATCCCAAGGTTTCGCCTATAATGACATCATATACCGAATCCCCATTTGTGAATACCAAATCCAAAATGGCCTCCCTCCGGGTTGGCTCCTCAACCACTTGTTGTAGAGATAACCCCAGTAGGGAATTTAGAATATCTGTACTCCTGGTAGAACTTGCTATTTTGGTTTTCCAGTTTATATCTGTAAGATTGAAATCTCCCATAATGATAACTTCTCCTTTCATTGTCATTTTAGCTATTTCTTCAACTAGTAGATCATCTAGTTCTTTAACTTGACCAGGTGGTCTATATATCACACCTACACGAGTTACTGCATGATTAGCAAACTGCAACGTAACCCAAACTGACTCTATGTTGGCCTCACCAACTTGTATTAGGTTAGATTTAATGCTATCTTTCACATACAGGGCCACTCCTCCTCCTTTCTTGCCTTCTCTGTCTCTTCTGTATAAAGAGTACCCTGGTATGGTTATGTCCCAGTCATTTCTTTCATTAAACCATGTCTCCGTAACAGCCACTAAATCTACATTCTCAGATGCCATTATTGACCCAAGTTCATTGATTTTTTTACCTAAACTGCGAGCATTTGTAGACAGGACTCTGAGCTTATCATTTCTTAACCTCTGTGCTTCTGACCTGTTCTGGCATTGTTTCGGGGGGCAATTGGACTCTTTTATTTTCACTCTTTTGCCCCCCCCCCTTCCTAGTTAAATACTCTTTCGCAAATTCTTGGAGTTGTTCACTAAGTACATTTGTTCCTTTGAGAGAAAGATGCAAACCATCTTTTTTGTACAGTTCCTTTCTATTCCAAGTAGAGCTATCATGAGAAACAAAGCCAAATCCTTGCTCTTGACACCATTTACCAAGCCATATGTTTAACTCCTTTATGCGCCTTTGCCTATCATTCTGAACATTATGCACAGGCAGAACTTCAGAAAATGAAATGGTGGATGCAAAATCCTGTACGTCATTACCAAGTGTGATAAAAGATTTTTTCACCTCTGACACTTCATTGCAAGCCAGGTCATTTGTCCCTAGATGGACAAGAACATCCACGTCCCTTTCCTGCTTTGCTTGCTTAACAATATTAATAATACGTCTTCTATCTCTTCTAGCAGTAGCCCCAGGGAGACATCTCACAAAACCATTTTCTTTAAGCTCCACACTTCTTATGATTGAATCACCCAGCAACAGCTGCTTCCTTTGAGACTTCACTTTATCTTTTTTGTCCTTGGCTGCAGTCTTGCATACATTAGACATAGGAGTCGATGGTTTCTCACCCTCTGTGCTTGAGTCCATATCCATGTTGTCCTTACATTCTGAGAGTGCTGCAAATGAATTATGGAGAACCACCGACAGTGGGACATGTCTTCTATCCACCACTCTAAGTCTTCCAGAACCTACAGTAACCCATCTGCCATTTCTGGGGGTCCTCTGTGGCAGTGGCATTGCAGCAGTCCTATCTGGAGTTTGTTTAACAGATAATTTAAATGTCTCAGATTTCAAAAATGCAATTTCCTGCTGCAGTAAGGAGAACTGTCTACAGATCTGACAGCATCCGAATCTCCAAAGAGTGGAACATTAAATAAATGCACAACAATTCCTGCACTGAACCAAGTCTGCCATTTTAAAGAGGAGAAAAAAAAAAAAAAATAATAATAATAATTTGTAAATTTAAATCAAACAAATCTTACCTTTTTTTGTATTGTTTCCACCTTCCAGCCTACCTCCTGACTATCTCCTGCAATATCTCTTCACCGTACTTAATGTAGTACTTGAAGGTAGTACTTGCAGCTAATGAATTAGGCCAGCTAATGAGTCTGTCTCTATATATACACACACTCCTTCACAAGCTCCTCCCCCAGCAACAAATGTAACACCTTAGTGAGCTAGGCTCATTAGCAAACGCACAATAGCAAACACCTGACCAAATTCCTTACCTCTTCTCAAGCAATGGTCAGCAAAAAAAACACAGATGAGCCAGTTGCAAACTCCAAGCCAATCTCTTGCAGTATCTCTTCAATCTCTTCAGTCTCCTGCAATATCTCTTCACTGTACTTAATGTAGTACTTGAAGGTAGTACTTGCAGCTAATGAATTAGGCCAGCAACACTGAGTGACAATCAATTTCACATGCTGTTGTGCAAATGGGATAGACAACAGGTGGAAATTATAGGCAATTAGCAAGACACCCCCAATAAAGGAGTGGTTCTGCAGGTGGTGACCACAGACCACTTCTCAGTTCCTATGCTTCCTGGCTGATGTTTTGGTCACTTTTGAATGCTGGCGGTGCTTTCACTCTAGTGGTAGCATGAGAGGGAGTCTACAACCCACACAAGTGGCTCAGGTAGTGCAGCTTATCCAGGATGGCACATCAATGCGAGCTGTGGCAAGAAGGTTTGCTGTGTCTGTCAGCGTAGTGTCCAGAGCATGGAGGCGCTACCAGGAGACAGGCCAGTACATCAGGAGACGTGGAGGAGGCTGTAGGAGGGCAAAAACCCAGCAGCAGGACCGCTACCTCGGCCTTTGTGCAAGGAGGAACAGGAGAAGCACTGCCAGAGCCCTGCAAAATGACCTCCAGCAGGCCACAAATGTGCATGTGTCTGCTCAAACGGTCAGAAACAGACTCCATGAGGGTGATATGAGGGCCCGACGTCCACAGGTGGGGGTTGTGCTTACAGCCCAACACCGTGCAGGACGTTTGGCATTTGCCAGAGAACACCAAGATTGGCAAATTCGCCACTGCCGCCCTGTGCTCTTCACAGATGAAAGCAGGTTCATACTGAGCACATGTGACAGACGTGACAGAGTCTGGAGACGCCGTGGAGAATGTTCTGCTGCCTGCAACATCCTCCAGCATGGGTATTCAAATACCAGCTCTCCAGTGGGAAGTCTGTACCCCCAGAGGAAGGTTTCAAATCGAAACGCGCGTCGGGGTGTGCAGTCTTCCTGTGGACCTGTTACTTTTATATACGGTATGTGACTTTGTTTTGTTTGGACCGCATGTTTGACTATCTCTGTTGCGGTTCTTTGCCTTTTTGAATCGTTTTTGGTCATGTGATTTATTCATTATCTCCTACAGCTTGCACATGCACTTTACTGTTTGTTATACTTAGCTGTATAGATACAACTATACATTTAGAAAGAGCCACATTTGAGGGTTTATACCTTTTGCCCTCTGCTTACAATTGATTATATGCACTTGCACTTTCATATTTAATGCATTCATTTGCATTGTGGATACTCTTTTTAAGTGTATATTTTGTACAGGAGCTTCTTTTATATACAGGCATTTATACCTTTGGTCACTTACCCTATTACTCTGTTATACTGGATAAACTCTCCCAGGATTGTACTGCACTTTTTCTGCACTTGTTCGTCATCTCTTTGTATATGTTTTTAACCATATGCTCAATAAAATAATATTTTTTAGCTTAACCACTTCCCATCTGGGCCCTTTGCCCCCTTCCTGACCAGGCCAAATTTTGCAAAACTGACATATCTCACTTTATGTGGTAATAACTTTGGAACGCGTTTATTTATCCAAGTCATTCAGAGATTGTTTTCTCGTGACACATTGTACTTCATGATAGTCATAAATTTGAGTCAAAATATTTCACCTTTATTTATGAAAAAATCCCAAATTTACCCCAAAATTTGAAAAATTCGCAATTTTCTAAATTTCAATTTCTCTGCTTTTAAAACAGAAAGTGATACCTCATAAAATATTTATTATTTAACATTCCCCATATGTCTACTTTATGTTGGCATCATTTTGGAAATGTCATTTTATTTTTTTAGGACGTTAGAAGGCTTAGAAGTTTAGAAGGAATTCTTCAAATTTTTAAGAAAATTGCCAAAATCCACTTTATAAGGACCAGTTCAGGTCTGAAGTCACTTTGTGGGGCCTACATAGTGGATACCCCCATAAATGACCCCATTGTAGAAACTACACCCCTCAAGGTATTCAAAACCGATTTTACAAACTTTGTTAACTCTTTAGGCGTTCCACAAGAATTAAAGGAAAATGGAGATCAAATTTTTAAATTTCACTTTTTTGGCAGATTTTCCATTTGAATCAATTTTTTTCTTTAACACATCGATGGTTAACAGCCAAACAAAATTCAATATTTATTACCCAGATTCTGCGGTTTTCAGAAACACCCCACATGTGGTCATAAACTGCTGTATGGGCACACGGCAGGGCGCAGAAGAAAAGGAACTCCACATGGTTTTTAGATGCCATGTCCCATTTGAAGCCCCCTGATGCACCCTTACAGTAGAAACTCCCAAGAAGTGACCCCATTTTGGAAACTAGGGGATAAGGTGCCAGTTTTATTAGTACTATTTTTGGGTACATATGATTTTTTGATCATTCATTATAACACTTTATGGGGCAAGGTGACCAAAAAATTGGTTGTTTTAGCACAGTTTCTATTTATTTATTTTTACAGCGTTCACCTGAGGGGTTCAGTCAAGTGACATTTTTATAGAGCAGATTGTTACGGACGTGGCGATACCTAATATGTATACTTTTTCTCATTTATTAAAGTTTTACACAATAATAGCATTTTTGAAACAAAAAAATTATGTTTTAATGTGTCCATGTTCTGAGAGCTATATTTTTTTTTATTTTTTGAGAGATTTTCTTATGTAGGGGCTCATTTTTTGCGGGATGAGGTGACGGTTTTATTGGTACTATTTTGTGGGACATACGCATTTTTGATCACTTGGTGTTGCACCTTTTGTGATGCAAGGTGACAAGAATTGCTTGTTTTGACACAGTTTTTTTTTTTTTTTTTTACGGTGTTCAGCCGAGGGGTTAGGTCATGTGATATTTTTATAGAGCTGGTTTATACGGACGCGGCGATACCTAATATGTATACTTTTTTTTATTTTTTCTATTTTTAACTTTTTTTTTTTCATTCCTTACTTGGGGACTTTTTTTTTTTTACATGTGAAACTTTTTTTTATTTTTTTATTTTCAACCTTTTATTTTTATTTTTTTTACACTTTTCGTCCCCCATAAGGTCATACAAGACCTCTGGGGGACATTTACTTCACTTTTTCTTTTTTTTTTCACTGTTGATTTCTCCTGTAACTGGGGCTGACATAGTAGCCCCAGTTACAGGACAAATACACCCCTATAGAGGCTGTACAGCAGCAATCCAGCGCTGTACAGCCTCAGAGCAGGGCTGATCGAGGTCTCAGAGACCTCACACAGCTCCTGCACTCTCCGGTCACGGCGGTCACATGACCGCCGGGCCAGAACAGGAAGCGCATAGCAGGAACAGGAAGCGCTCGGTGAACGCTGTGTCTGCAGCGATCCGGAAGGCAGGGACACCTGGGCACTGTCCCTGCCTTGTCTTAGGGTTGCCCTGCTGTCACTGACAGCGGGCAACCCGATCAGCAGCTGCACGATTAGCGTGCAGCTGCTATTTCTGACAGGACGTTTTAAAACGTGCTGTCAGAAATAGACGTCCACCCATAGGACGTTTATAGTCTATGGGCGGACGTGAGGCGGTTAATAGTTCTCAGTGTCTCTTTATAGGTTATCTAGTTATCTTCTAAATTAAGCTCTAGTTAGGGGCTTTACTGTCTTTCTACGCTATTCCTTAAAAATAAAAAAATAAATAAAAATGTAACCTATTTTTCCACTAATCCTCCAGCATGACTGGTTTGGCATTGGGTCAGTAATGGTGTGGGTGGCATTTCTTTGGAGGGCCGCACAGCCCTCCATGTGCTCGCCAGAGGTAGCCTGACTGCCATTAGGTACCGAGATGAGATCCTCAGACCCCTTGTGAGACCATATGCTGGTGCGGTTGGTCCTGGGTTCCTCCTAATGCAAGAAAATGCTAGATCTCATGTGGCTGAAGTGTGTCAGCAGTTCCTGCAAGACGAAGGCATTGATGCTATGGACTGGCCCGCCCGTTCCCCAGACCTGAATCCAATTGAGCACATCTGGGACATCATGTCTCGCTCTATCCACCAACGTCACGTTGCACCACAAACTGTCCAGGGGTTGGCAGATGCTTTAGTCCAGGTCTGGGAGGAGATCCCTCAGGAGACCGTCCGCCACCTCATCAGGAGCATGCACAGGCGTTGTAGGGAGGTCATACAGGCACGTGGAGGCCACACACACTACTGAGCCTCATTTTGACTTGTTTTAAGGACATTACATTAAAGTTGGATCAGCCTGTAGTGTGTTTTTCCACTTTAATTTTGAGTGTGACTCCAAATCCAGACCTCCATGGGTTGAAAAATTTGATTTCCATTTTTTTATTTTTGTGTGATTTTGTTATCAGCACATTCAACTATGTAAAGAACAAAGTATTTCAGAAGAATATTTAATTAATTCAGATCTAGGATGTGTTATTTTTGTGTTCCCTTTATTTTTTTGAGCAGTGTATATAAAGTATATATACAGGGAGTGCAGAATTATTAGGCAAATGAGTATTTTGACCACATCATCCTCTTTATGCATGTTGTCTTACTCCAAGCTGTATAGGCTCGAAAGCCTACTACCAATTAAGCATATTAGGTAATGTGCATCTCTGTAATGAGAAGGGGTGTGGTCTAATGACATCAACACCCTATATCAGGTGTGCATAATTATTATCCTTTCCTTTGGCAAAATGGGTCAAAAGAAGGACTTGACAGGCTCAGAAAAGTCAAAAATAGTGAGATATCTTGCAGAGGGATGCAGCACTCTTAAAATTGCAAAGCTTCTGAAGCGTGATCATCGAACAATCAAGCGTTTTATTCAAAATAGTCAACAGGGTCGCAAGAAGCGTGTGGAAAAACCAAGGCGCAAAATAACTGCCCATGAACTGAGAAAAGTCAAGCGTGCAGCTGCCAAGATGCCACTTGCCACCAGTTCGGCCATAATGCAGAGCTGCAACATCACTGGGGTGCCGAAAAGCACAAGGTGTGCAATACTCAGAGACATGGCCAAGGTAAGAAAGGCTGAAAGACGACCACCACTGAACAAGACACACAAGCTGAAACGTCAAGACTGGGCCAAGAAATATCTCAAGACTGATTTTTCTAAGGTTTTATGGACTGATGAAATGAGAGTGAGTCTTGATGGGCCAGATGGATGGGCCCGTGGCTGGATTGGTAAAGGGCAGAGAGCTCCAGTCCGACTCAGACGCCAGCAAGGTGGAGGTGGAGTACTGGTTTGGGCTGGTATCATCAAAGATGAGCTTGTGGGGCCTTTTCGGGTTGAGGATGGAGTCAAGCTCAACTCCCAGTCCTACTGACAGTTTCTGGAAGACACCTTCTTCAAGCAGTAGTACAGGAAGAAGTCTGCATCCTTCAAGAAAAACATGATTTTCATGCAGGACAATGATCCATCACACGCGTCCAAGTACTCCACAGCGTGGCTGGCAAGAAAGGGTATAAAAGAAGAAAATCTAATGACATGGCCTCCTTGTTCACCTGATCTGAACCCCATTGAGAACCTGTGGTCCATCATCAAATGTGAGATTTACAAGGAGGGAAAACAGTACACCTCTCTGAACAGTGTCTGGGAGGCTGTGGTTGCTGCTGCACGCAATGTTGATGGTGAACAGATCAAAACACTGACAGAATCCATGGATGCCAGGCTTTTGAGTGTCCTTGCAAAGAAAGGTGGCTATATTGGTCACTGATTTGTTTTTGTTTTGTTTTTGAATGTCAGAAATGTATATTTGTGAATGTTGAGATGTTATATTGGTTTCACTGGTAAAAATAAATAATTGAAATGGGTATATATTTGTTTTTTGTTAAGTTGCCTAATAATTATGCACAGTAATAGTCACCTGCACACACAGATATCCCCCTAAAATAGCTAAAACTAAAAACAAACTAAAAACTACTTCCAAAAATATTCAGCTTTGATATTAATGAGTTTTTTGGGTTCATTGAGAACATGGTTGTTGTTCAATAATAAAATTATTCCTCAAAAATACAACTTGCCTAATAATTCTGCACTCCCTGTATATATATATATATATATATATATATATATATATATATATATATATCACTGTTGTCATACTGAACAAGAGAATCAAGTTATTGTTTTATTTTTTGCCACAAAGTGAACATTGCAAAAATCGCAACATAAAAACTCAATGATGATTAGTTTTTCTCACCCCCGCCTCAGAAACAGTTAGTAAAAGTGAATTAATGTGTTATATGTACACTAAAATGGTGTTTTTGAAAAAACAACTTAAGCCATGAAAAACAAGTCTTCACATGGCTACATCGAAATATATAGTTAAGTGTGATTCAAAAATTTGCTTGGTCACGAAGGCCCAAAATAGACTGGTCACCAAGGGGTTACAGAATTATTTGTGATCCATGTGTGATTGAATCCACGGAATTAAATTTGCTTTAGCATTCATAAAATAAAGTATTTTCTGCTTTATAATGCCTCATTCACAAATCAGTGTTTTAGTCAGTGATTTCCATCAGTGATTTTGAGCCAAAACCAGGTGAGGCTCTAACACAGAACAGGTGCAGATCTTTCTCTTATACTCAGGGCCGGCTCTATAATAAGGCAGACCAAGCGCTGCCTAAGGGCGCAGAGAGGGGGGGGGGGGGGGGTCGCCAGGGCGGAAAAATGTATTTATTTATGTTTTATTTATTTATTTGTTTGTTTTAAATACATAATTTGCGGACTTGCCCCGCCGGGCCCGGCCGCCTGCCCCAGCCTGCAGGTGTGCCGTGCGGCCCCAGCCCTCACCTCCTCACAGAGCGGCACGCAGGTTCAGCAGCAGCACGGCATCGGCAACACAGACAGTCACAGGGCCAGGGGGGTGTGACTGCCGAGTGGCGCTGCGACGGCGGGCGGCAGGCAGCAGCAACTGTTGTAGACTGGGGAGCGGAGGTCTGGAGACTGGAGGCGGACCTGTTGGTGGTGAGTAACTGTGTGTGAGTGAGTCTGTGAGACATCAGACAGTGACAGACTCACACAGCCAGGCCCAGACCAGACCGCCCGGACTGCCGACTGCCGTAGGTGGCACAGACAGGTAAGTACGTCAAGGTGATCTCATTGAGCACAGGCTGCACAGAAACAGAAGAACATTCATGGGGGTAGGGTCAGGATGAGACGGGCCACATTTTTCCCCCTCCATGTCACATTTCTCCCCCTCCATGTCACATTTCTCCCCCTCCATATCACATTTCTCCCTCTCCATGTGAAATCACATATGTCACATTAGCCCTCACATTTCTCCCCCTTCATCCATGTTGTTACATTTTTCCCCCTCCATCTATGTTGTCACATTTCTCCTCCCTCCATCCATGTTGTCACATTTCTCCCCCCTCCATCCATGTTGTCACATATCTCCCCCTCCATCCATATTGTCACATTTCTCCCCCTCCATCCATATTGTCACATTTCTCCCCCCTCCATCCATGTTGTCACTAGTGATGAGCGGCAGGGGTCATATTCGAATTCGCGATATTTCGCGAATATTTAGTAGAATATTCGCCGAATATTCGCGAATTCGAATATTTGTTATATTCTACGATTTTTTTACTCGAAAAATCGACACGGTAATAATCGCGTAATATGCAAATTTACGTAATGCGAATTTTCGTGATGCAAATTTTTCAATTGCCGAGCAAAAACATGATTCCTCCCTGCTTCTTGCTTGTGGGCCAATGAGTCATAGCACTATATCGAATATATTAGTTTTTTCAAATATTCGTAATATTCTAAAACAAGAATATATAGCAATACAGCGAATATTCGAAAAAAAAAAAAAACGAATGTAGAGCAATTTAGCTAATATAGTGCTATAATCTTCTTTGTCTAATACAGATAATTTTTTTCTTATCTGAAGTACAGATTGGAAAAAAAATTCAACTATTGAAAAAAAAGATTATGGCACTATATTAGCAAAATTGCTCTACATTTGTTTTTTTCTAATATTCGCTGTATTGCTATATATTCTTGTTTTAGAACATTACGAATATTCGAAAAAAAAAATATATTAGTTTTTTCGAATATTCGTAATATTCTAAAACAAGAATATATAGCAATATAGCGACTATTTAAAAAAAAAAAAAAACGAATATAGAGCAATTTAGCTAATATAGTGTTATACATTTTCTTTTCAATAGCTGAAATTTTTTTTCCATTCTAAACTTTAGATAAGAAACAAATTACAACTATTAGACAAAGAAGATTATAGCACTATATTATCTATTTTGCTCTATAATCGTTTTTTTGTCGAATATTCGCTATATTGCTATATATTCTTGTTTTAGAATATTACGAATATTCAAAAAAACTAATATATTCGATATAGTGCTATATATTAGTTTTTTAGAATATTTATCATTTATCCCATTTAAAGTCATGATTCCTCCCTGCTTCTTGCTTGTCGGCCAATGAGTCATTGGCCCACATGAAAAAAGCAGGGAGAAATCATGTTTTTACTTGGCAATTGAAAATTCGCATTACGAAAATTCGCATTACGAAAATTCGCAATAAAAAAAATCTCGAATATTCGAAATTACGAATATATATCACTATATTCTAAATATTCGCGAATTTTCGAAGTACCTATATTCGCGATAAAAATTCGCAATTCGAATATTCGTGATCAACACTAGTTGTCACGTTTCTCTCCCCTCCATGATGTCCATTTCACCCCCCATGCACATACATTTCTACCTGCGGTCTGCACAGGTAGACTACAGTCGTGGCCAAAAGTTATGAGAATTACATAAATATTGGAAATTGGAAAAGTTGCTGCTTAAGTTTTTATAATAGCAATTTGCATATACTCCAGAATGTTATGAAGAGTGATCAGATGAATTGCATAGTCCTTCTTTGCCATGAAAATTAACTTAATCCCCAAAAAACCTTTCCACTGCATTTCATTGCTGTCATTAAAGGACATGCTGAGATAATTTCAGTAATCGTCTTGTTAACTCAGGTGAGAATGTTGACGAGCACAAGGCTGGAGATCATTATGTCAGGCTGATTGGGTTAAAATGGCAGACTTGACATGTTAAAAGGAGGGTGATGCTTGAAATCATTGTTCTTCCATTGTTAACCATGGTGACCTGCAAAGAAACGCGTGCAGCCATCATTGCGTTGCATAAAAATGGCTTCACATGCAAGGATATTGTGGCTACTAAGATTGCACCTCAATCAACAATTTATAGGATCATCAAGAACTTCAAGGAAAGAGGTTCAATTCTTGTTAAGAAGGCTTCAGGGCGTCCAAGAAAGTCCAGCAAGCGCCAGGATCGTCTCCTAAAGAGGATTCAGCTGCGGGATCGGAGGGCCACCAGTGCAGAGCTTGCTCAGGAATGGCAGCAGGCAGGTGTGAGCGCATCTGCACGCACAGTGAGGCGAAGACTTTTGGAAGATGGCCTGGTGTCAAGAAGGGCAGCAAAGAAGCGACTTCTCTCCAAAAAAAACATCAGGGACAGATTGATCTTCTGCAGAAAGTATGGTGAATGGACTGCTGAGGACTGGGGCAAAGTCATATTCTCCGATGAAACCTCTTTCTGATTGTTTGGGGCATCTGGAAAAAGGATTGTCCGGAGAAGAAAAGGTGAGTGCTACCATCAGTCCTGTGTCATGCCAACAGTAAAGCATCCTGAGACCATTCATGTGTGGGGTTGCTTCTCATCCAAGGGAGTGGGCTCACTCACAATTTTGCCCAAAAACACAGCCATGAATAAAGAATGGTTCCAAAACACCCTCCAACAGCAACTTCTTCCAACAATCCAACAACAGTTTGGTGAAGAACAATGCATTTTCCAGCACGATGGAGCACCGTGCCATAAGGCAAAAGTGATAACTAAGTGGCTCGGGGACCAAAACGTTGACATTTTGAGTCCATGGCCTGGAAACTCCCCAGATCTTAATCCCATTGAGAACTTGTGGTCAATCCTCAAAAGGCGGGTGGACAAACAAAAACCCACTAATACTGACAAACTCCAAGAATTGATTATGAAAGAATGGGTTGCTATCAGTCAGGAATTGGCCCAGAAGTTGATTGAGAGCATGCCCAGTCGAATTGCAGAGGTCCTGAAAAAGAAGGGCCAACACTGCAAATACTGACTCTTTGCATAAATGTCACGTAATTGTCAATAAAAGCCTTTGAAACGTATGAAGTGCGTGTAATTATATTTCACTACATCACAGAAACAACTGAAACAAAGATCTAAAAGCAGTTTAGCAGCAAACTTTGTTAAAACTAATATTTGTGTCATTCTCCAAACTTTTGGCCACGACTGTACTCGCCACGATTTGTCCAAATGTCTTGTTGTCCCCCCTCCATTCATGTCACATTGTAATGTCACCCACCTCACCCTGACCCCATGAGGCAAGTCCGCAAATTATGTATTTAAAACAAACAAATAAATAAATAAATAAAAAATAAATAAATACATTTTTCCGCCCAGGCGACGCCCTCCCCCCTCTCTGCACCTTTAGGCAGCCGCTTGGTCTGCCTTATTATAGAGCGCTGGGTATAAGAGAAAGATCTGCACCTGTTCTGTGTTAGAGCCTCACCTGGTTTAGTCACAATAACTGACTAAAACACTTATTTGTGAATGAGGCATTATGAAGCAGAAAATACTTTATTTTATGAATACTAAAGTAAATTTAATTCTGTGGATTCAATCACACATGGATCACAAATAATTCTGTAACCCCTTGGTGATCAGTCTATTTTGGGCCTTCGTGACCAAGCAAATTTTTGAATCACACTTAACTATATATATTTTTTTATTTTTCTGTCAATGTAGCCATGTGAAGGCTTGTTTTTCATGGCTTAAGTAGTTTTTTCAATAACACCATTTTAGTGTACATATAACTAGGGATGAGCGAACCCGAACTGTATAGTTCGGGTTCGTACCGAATTTTGGGGTGTCCGTGACACGGACCCGAACCCGAACATTTTCGTAAAAGTCCGTGTTCGGGTTCGGTGTTCGGCGCTTTCTTGGCGCTTTTTGAAAGGCTGCAAAGCAGCCAATCAACAAGCGTCATACTACTTGGCCCAAGAGGCCATCACAGCCATGCCTACTATTGGCATGGCTGTGATTGGCCAGTGCAGCATGTGACCCAGCCTCTATTTAAGCTGGAGTCACGTAGCGCCGCACGTCACTCTGCTATGACCAGTGTAGGGAGAGGTTGCAGCTGCGACGTTAGGGCGAGATTAGGCAGATTAACTCCTCCAAAAGACTTCATTCTGTGATCGATCTGCAGCTGTGGATCATTGAAGTGCTATTATTGACTTGCTCATTTTTTTGAGGCTGCCCAGAGCATTTTTAGATCACTTTTTTTTGGGGGTGATCGGCGGCCATTTTGTGACTTGTGGTGCGCCAGCACAAGCTATCACCAAGTGTATTTAACCATCGATAGTGTGGTTATTTTGTGCTATATCCTACATCAGCTGCAGGCTGAGCCTGTGTCACCGAAGTGCATTTAACCATCAACAGTCTGATTATTTTTTGGCCATATACTACATCAGCTGCAGGCTGAGCCTGTGTCACCCAAGTGCATTTAACCATCAACAGTCTGATTATTTTTTGGCCATATACTACATCTGGTGCAGACTGAGCCTGTGTCACCCAAGTGCATATAACCATCAACAGTGTGGTTATTTTTTGGCCATATATTACATCAGGGGCAAGTTGAGCGTGTCACCCAGCGCCTAAAAAATAGACCTGACATTTCTATTCAACCAAATCTGTACTGTTTTAGCTGGTCAAGTTATTTGTAGTGACCGTAAAAGCACACTTTTTTTTCTGGGTTGAAAAACTATTCCCAAATTTGCCATTCTCAAAATAACTAGTTTCTGGTATTTGAGGCCTACTTGAAATCTATCCCAAAAAGGATATCTTACATTGAAGGTGCTGATAGTGTCATTCAGAAAAACCTAAGACACACGCTAGCGTGCAGATAGAAGTCTGATTCTGTGATTAAACCTATACCTGTCACACAGCGTAAAAAAAAAAAACAGGCCTCACATCTCTATTTAACCAAATCTGTACTGTTCAGCTGGTCAAGTTATTTGTAGTGACCGTAAAAGCACACTTTTTTTTCTGGGTTGAAAAACCATTCCCAAATTTGCCATTCTCAAAATAACTAGTTTCTGGTATTTGAGGCCTACTTGAAATATATCCCAAAAAGAATATCTTACATTGAAGGTACTGATAGTGTCATTCAGAAAAACCTAAGACACACGCTAGCGTGCTGATAGAAGTCTGATTCTGTGATTAAACCTATACCTGTCACACAGCGCAAAAAAAAACAGGTCTCACATCTCTATTCAACCAAATCTGCACTGTTTTTGCTGGTCAAGTTATTTGTAGTGACCGTAAAAGCACACCTTTTGTTCTGGGTTGAAAAACCATTCCCAAATTTGCCATTCTTAAAATAACTAGTTTCTGGTATTTGAGGCCTACTTGAAATCTATCCCAAAAGGATATCTTACATTGAAGGTACTGATAGTGTCATTCAGAAAAACCTAAGACACACGCTACCGTGCAGATAGAAGTCTGATTCTGTGATTAAACCTATACCTGTCACACAGCGCAAAAAAAAACAGGTCTCACATCTCTATTCAACCAAATCTGCACTGTTTTAGCTGGTCAAGTTATTTGTAGTGACCGTAAAAGCACACTTTTTGTTCTGGGTTGAAAAACCATTCCCAAATTTGCCATTCTCAAAATAACTAGTTTCTGGTATTTGAGGCCTACTTGAAATCTATCCCAAAAAGAATATCTTACATTGAAGGTACTGATAGTGTCATTCAGAAAAACCTAAGACACACGCTACCGTGCTGATAGAAGTCTGATTATGTGATTAAACCTATACCTGTCACACAGCGCAAAAAAAAACAGGCCTCACATCTCTATTCAATGGTCTGCCGGGTGTTCACTCCAAGGTCATGGAAGTCACGCCTGCGGCCACCCCGTTCTCCGAGGGATATGTCCTGAAAACCAGCTGAAAGCTGCAGAACATCAGTCGGAGGTCTCTCCACTACTGGCGGGCCTGTCTGGCGCCCTCTTCCCACAAGCAAATGCTCGGCTGGTGGCTGCTGGGGTCTTTCAATGCGTCTAGGTTCTTGAGCCTCTTGCTCCTGTCCAGGCTGTCCTTGGCTGGGCTGCCCCCTGGCACGTGCTCTTCCACGGGCTCTGGCTCATCCACTCATCTTCTATTCCTGAGAGGATATAAACCGCTAATAAGGTCAATCTGCCGCCTAGCAGCTCCGCCGTGGCACAATCACCTCAGAACTCGCACACTGGTGACTTTAGGTATCTTCACTGGTCACTTTGAGCAGAATGATGACATCCGAGTCACGGCACCAAATGTAACCGTCTTTTCCTTGCACCATCTGCGACACCTCCAGCTTTCACACTCACTCGGTCACCAGCTCCTCCAGGCATAAACTCTAAGTGGACTCTAAGGGACGACACTCAGGTCTTCTGTGGTTTAAAGCTTTATTGAGGTGGAGTGCACTTGGCTGGAGCCTGTAATACAACAGGGAAACACTGCCACTATGAGGTATACAGCCAGGTCACCAGCCCACCTCCTTCACAGTAAATGTCTGCACTCTAAATATATTATAAAACAGTGATCGTATAGTGGATTTTACATTGAACAAGTATATGAAGATAACAGCAACATACCTGTAATACAACAGGGAAACACTGCCACTATGTGGTATACAGCCAGGTCACCAGCCCACCTATATCATAACAGGCAGTCATTATATTACATTCCCACATACATGTTACAGGATATAACAAAGCATACAGAAAAATGAACAAGAGAAAATCATTTACAAAGATATTGCAGCAGGGTGGCCTGTCTTGCAGCCATTTTAGGAAGAACACATGGCTCTCTAACTGTACATCATCTACTCAGCCTAGCATGTGCTGCAGGGTTTAAAGGCTGCTAAAAACATACAGTCACAGTGGGCAAAATAAGAACACCCGCCGCCAAGAGACTCCGCCTGCTACTGACCGCCGCCATCTGGGACCGAGCACCCCAAAGGCAGCTTCAAGGAGTTCCCTGGCATGGCACTTCTTTAAACAATGTGCTGACGACAAGACCCGAGTAGTTTGCACGCTGTGCCATCAGAGCCTGAAGCGAGGCATTAACGTTCTGAACCTTAGCACAACCTGCATGACCAGGCACCTGCATGCAAAGCATGAACTGCAGTGGAGTAAACACCTTAAAAACAAGGAAGTCACTCAGGCTCCCCCTGCTGCCTCTTCTGCTGCTGCCGCCTCGGCCTCTTCTGCTGCTGCCGCCGCCTCGGTCTCTACTGCTGCTGCTGCCGCCGCCTCGGCCTCTTCCTCTGCCTCTGGAGGAACGTTGGCACCTGCCGCACAGCAAACATGGGATGTACCACCAACACCACCACCTGCGTCACCAAGCATCTCAACCATGTCACACGGCAGCGTTCAGCTCTCCATCTCACAAACATTTGAGAGAAAGTGTAAATTCCCACCTAGCCACCCTCGATCCCTGGCCCTGAAGGCCAGCATTTCTAAACTACTGGCCTATGAAATGCTGTCTTTTAGGCTGGTGTACACACACAGCTTCAAACAGCTCATGTCGCTTGCTGTCCCACAGTATGTTGTTCCCAGCCGGCACTACTTCTCCAAGAGAGCCGTGCCTTCCCTGCACAACCAAGTGTCCGATAAAATCAAGTGTGCACTGCGCAACGCCATCTGTGGCAAGGTCCACCTAACCACAGATACGTGGACCAGTAAGCACGGCCAGGGACGCTATATCTCCCTAACTGCACACTGGGTAAATGTAGTGGCGGCTGGGCCCCAGGCGGAGAGCTGTTTGGCGCACATCCTTCCGCCGCCAAGGATCGCAGGGCAACATTCTTTGCCTCCTGTCTCCTCCTCCTCCTACTCAGCTTCCTCCTCCTCTTCTTCCACCTGCTCATCCAGTCAGCCACACACCTTCACCACCAACTTCAGCACAGCACGGGGTAAACGTCAGCAGGCCATTCTGAAACTCATATGTTTGGGGGACAGGCCCCACACCGCACAGGAGTTGTGGCGGGGTATAGAACAACAGACCGACGAGTGGTTGCTGCCGGTGAGCCTCAAGCCCGGCCTGGTGGTGTGCGATAATGGGCGAAATCTCGTTGCAGCTCTGGGACTAGCCGGGTTGACGCACATCCCTTGCCTGGCGCATGTGCTGAATTTGGTGGTGCAGAAGTTCATTCGCAACTACCCCGACATGTCAGAGCTGCTGCATAAAGTGCAGGCCGTCTGTTCGCGCTTCCGGCGTTCACACCCTGCCGCCGCTCGCCTGTCTGCGCTACAGCGTAACTTCGGCCTTCCCGCTCACCGCCACATATGCGACGTACCCACCAGGTGGAACTCCAGCTTGCATATGCTGGACAGACTGTGCGAGCAGCAGCAGGCCATAGTGGAGTTTCAGCTGCAGCACGCACGGGTCAGTCGCACTGCGGATCAGACACACTTCACCACCAATGACTGGGCCTCCATGCGAGACCTGTGTGCCCTGTTGCGCTGTTTCGAGTACTCCACCAACATGGCCAGTGGCGATGACGCCGTTATCAGCGTTACAATACCACTTCTATGTCTCCTTGAGAAAACACTTAGGGCGATGATGGAAGAGGAGGTGGCCCAGGAGGAAGAGGAGGAAGAGGGGTCATTTTTAGCACTTTCAGGCCAGTCTCTTCGAAGTGACTCAGAGGGAGGTTTTTTGCAACACCAGAGGCCAGGTACAAATGTGCCCAGACAGGGCCCACTACTGGAGGACGAGGAGGACGAGGATGAGGAGGAGGTGGAGGAGGATGAGGATGAAGCATGTTTGCAGCGGGGTGGCACCCAAAGCAGCTCGGGCCCATCACTGGTGCGTGGCTGGGGGGAAACACAGGACGATGACGATACGCCTCCCACAGAGGACAGCTTGTCCTTACCTCTGGGCAGCCTGGCACACATGAGCGACTACATGCTGCAGTGCCTGCGCAACGACAGCAGAGTTGCCCACATTTTAACGTGTGCGGACTACTGGGTTGCCACCCTGCTGGATCCCCGGTACAAAGACAATGTGCCCACCTTACTTCCCACACTGGAGCGTGATAGGAAGATGCGCGAGTACAAGCGCACGTTGGTAGACGCGCTACTGAGAGCATTCCCAAATGTCACAGGGGAACCAGTGGAAGCCCAAGGCGAAGGCAGAGGAGGAGCAAGAGGTCGCCAACGCAGCTGTGTCACGGCCAGCTCCTCTGAGGGCAGGGTTAGCATGGCAGAGATGTGGAAAGGTTTTGTCACCACGCCACAGCTAACTGCACCACCACCTGATACGGAACGTGTTAGCAGGAGGCAACATTTCACTAACATGGTGGAACGGTACCTGTGCACACCCCTCCACGTACTGACTGATGGTTCGGCCCCATTCAACTTCTGGGTCTCCAAATTGTCCACGTGGCCAGAGCTAGCCTTTTATGCCTTGGAGGTGCTGGCCTGCCCGGCGGCCAGCGTTTTGTCTGAACGTGTATTCAGCACGGCAGGGGGCGTCATTACAGACAAACGCAGCCGCCTGTCTACAGCCAATGTGGACAAGCTGACGTTCATAAAAATGAACCAGGCATGGATCCCATAGGACCTGTCCATCCCTTGTGCAGATTAGATATTAACTACCTCCCCTTAACAATATATTATTCTACTCCAGGGCACTTCCTTATTCAATACTATTTTTAATTTCATTTTACCATTATATTGCGGGGCAACCCAAAGTTGAATGAACCTCTCCTCTGTCTGGGTGCCGGGGCCTAAATGTGTGACAGTGGCCTGTTCCAGTGGTGGGTGACGTGAAGCCTGATTCTCTGCTATGACATGAAGACTGATTCTGCGCTGACATGAAGCCAGATTCTCTACTATGGCATGAAGAGAGTGATTCTCTGCTGACATGAAGGCAGATTCTTTGCTATGGCATGAAGAGACTGATTCTCTGCTGACGTGAAGCCAGATTCTCTGCTATGGGACCTCTGACCAATTGATATTGGTTCATTTTTATTTTTTTTATTTTTATTTTAATTCATTTCCCTATCCACATTTGTTTGCAGGGGATTTACCTACATGTTGCTGCCTTTTGCAGCCCTCTAGCTCTTTCCTGGGCTGTTTTACAGCCTTTTTAGTGCCCAAAAGTTCGGGTCCCCATTGACTTCAATGGGGTTCGGGTTCGGGACGAAGTTTGGATCGGGTTCGGATCCCGAACCCGAACATTTCCGGGAAGTTCGGCCGAACTTCTCGAGCCCGAACATCCAGGTGTTCGCTCAACTCTACATATAACACATTAATTTTCTTTTACTAACTGTTTCTGAGGCGGGGGATGAGAAAAACTGCAAAATCATCATTGAGTTTTTATGTTGCAATTTTTGCAATGCTCACTTTGTGGCAAAAAAAAAAAAAAAATTGATTCTCTTGTTCAGTATGACAACAGTGATATATATATATATATATATAGAAAAGGCAACAGGAGCCGCACTGCGACAAACAATGTCAGCGGAGTGCAAGCGGCTATGGAGGCGGTCCCCCTCCAAGGCATATAACAAAAAAGAAATTCCGCAGCACTTCCAAAGCGTAAAATGAAAAAAAGTACTGTCTGGTAAATAAAGTACTTTTTTTCATTTTACGCTTTGGAAGTGCTGCGGAATTTCTTTTTTGTTATATATATATATATATATATATATTGTAGGAAGGCGTAAGGGTCCGTCATTGATGGAAGATATGTGTCACCGAGATTCCTGGCCTCTGTGAGGTAAGAGTTGGTAGTTTTAAGTGTCAGCGGCAGCTATTGCTGACTGACACTGTTTTGTTGTTAGTATGGCTGTAAAGCCAATCCGGGCCGGCTCTTACTGGGAGTAGCCAAAGTGCTGGGTGGGTGGCATCTCCCCACGCTCCAGGCTGGGCCTTTTTTGGCCTATATAAAACCCAGGCAGCAGTCTCAGCTGGGTGTGGTTTATCTCCATCAGACTGAGAAGTTGGGGAGTCTCTGTGTTTTTGTGCCGTACTAAAGGGCTGAGAGCCGCATGCTGGGAAACAGGCCCCTAAAGCCTGCTGTGGACTGCGGATGGAAAACTGTATAACCAGGTGAAGATTTTGTTCTATGGACATTGCATAATGCGAAAAAACACCAAGACGGTCATTTTGTGTTTCCTTATGTGTGAATAAACACCGAACTGTTTAAGTTGACGACTTTGTGATTGCCTCTATACTGCGTCCGCTAGCCTGTCTACCAGAGCAAACCCCCATATATATATATATTTTTTCTCTAAAATATATATATATATATATATATATATATATATATATAAGATGAAACAACGGACAGCACTCCAGGTAAAAGTAAGTGGTGTTTATTCACCCATGTGGATGGCAATGTTTCAGCTCATACAAGAGCCTTTGTCAAGCAATGAACACAATACAAAAGGGGGTATATATAGGCCAACCCCTATGACATCACAGTGTAATCAATTAACAGCCAAATACAATAAAGTGCAAATAGTGCATATATAATACATAAAAATGTAGATATAACAGTGTAAAATATAGAGATGAATCGATAATATATATCAAATACATTATATAGTGAATGCATAATCGCAAACAAAGTGCAAAAAGATAAATTGATTAATCAATACATATCAGGTGTATATCAAAGTGTATATTGAGTGGGAGGGACCGAAACGATGCTGCCAAAGGGAGGAGGAGCGATGACATACCCAGTGTCGCCATCCGTGCCACACATGTCGGACACCGCCACGTCCGGCGTTCAGGTGGATGCAGTGCGCAGGCGCCAAGTCGCGTGAGGAGCAAGATGTAACTTCCTCATGTGACGTAGCCGGAGCATGCGCATAAGTGTAAAAAGCTATGTCGGTCATCTTGGAAGAGGTAAAAAACCTCAGATGAAAAAAACGCAAACAATAGACCGCATCATAGACGCGATATAGTGTAATAGCATCACAAATACCGGTAAGAATATGCACAAGATGACAGGACACTTAAATCAAACAGGGAGAAAATACCTAATGTTGATCACTGTGTGTGCGCATAGCCTGATAATGAACAGAATAGCGCAAAACGAAAAATAATGCCGTTTACCTGATTGTGTATCCATAAGGGACAGAGAGACGAGAATGCATACACAAGATGCAACTCGTCTCCCAAATGTGCCATTTGAAGCAATGCACCAAGCAACAAATGCTGCGGGCATGCCGCAAAAAGGCCCACAATTCCCAGTGGACACACACACACAATATAGGACACACAATAGACAGCGCAATGCACCAAGTATAAAAAAAGTATGAAGAAAGTGTAACCAAAGCAAAAAACAACATAAGCACTGCATGGAAGCATGTAGGCAAATACGGAACACATCGGGTATGTCTCACTTCTCCAACCCGCAGCATCATTCTTGTCTGTGCAAAAAAAGAAGAGAATAAAAGTAAGAAACTGGCTTAATAGTGTTCATAATACACTAAATACCCTCAAAGAGTAGACACATATCGCACACATAACAGTTGTAGGGCAAACCGCTCCTCTAAACATATAACCCCGGATTGTAATCCGCATTGAGACCATTTGGTCTCAAGCTGTTAAGGGTATAGATCCAAAAAAGCTCTCTTTTCCTAAGGATCAACACCCTGTTGCCCCCACGTCTAGGCATGGGAATGTGGTCAATAGCCCAACATTTAAGATCTCTTTCGGAGTGTTGAAGCTCCGTAAAATGTTTGGCAACAGGGAGGTCCTTTCTTTTTTTGCGTATGGACAATCGATGATTGTTCAACCGCGTTCTGAGATCCGTCGACGTTTCACCGACATATAATAATTTACACGGACAGATCAAAACATAAATTACATAGTTTGAATTGCATGTAAGGTGGAATCGAATTGGGTAAGAAACTCCAGTGGTGGGATGGACAAAGGTGGAACCCCTACCCATATATTTGCAGTCAATACAACATAAACAGGGAAAACTACCCTTGCCATGTGTGGTTAAGGAGGTTTGAACAGACTTGGACCTAGGCCCAATGTCTGCTCTGACAAGTTGGTCACGCAGATTTCTGGATCGAAAGAAAGAGAAGAGGGGAGGGGATCTAAATTCTAAGATCTCACTATGACAACCACCCAGGATCCCCCAATGTCGCTTGATAATGATTGATGGCCTCACTTTGCTCCGTATATTTGGAGATGAAGGGTATCCGATTAACGGACCTATCAGACACCCTCCTCTCCAAAGTGCTGCTCCTATCTACACTACGGACCTTTTGTATGTGAGAATCAAGGAGCTGGGTGGGATACCCCCTATTCTGAAATTTCCTGGACATGTTGTCCAAAGCCAGGTCAACCTGTTCAGGTTCAGAAACAATGCGTTTCACTCTAAGGAACTGAGAAAAAGGCAAACA
Source organism: Bufo bufo (assembly GCF_905171765.1). Taxonomy (NCBI): domain Eukaryota; kingdom Metazoa; phylum Chordata; class Amphibia; order Anura; family Bufonidae; genus Bufo; species Bufo bufo. The sequence goes on along the minus strand of NC_053391.1, from coordinate 539,839,499 downwards.
TTTAAGCATACTTCGGGGATGCCCACTATTAAAACTAAGGAGTGTGTTTTTGTCCGTGGGCTTGGTGTATAACCGTGTATGCAGCTTACCCTGATTGTAAATGACCGTGGTATCTAAGAACTGTAATTCAGTCTCAGAGTGGACCAAGGTAAATTGAAGGTCCCTATTGACACTGTTGAGAAACAGGTAAAATCATCAAGTTGGGCAACACTACCAGTCCATATGAGGAAGATGTCGTCGATGTATCTCCACCACCGCAGCAATTGGCTGCGGTGGTGTGATACAAGGACCACATCTTCCTCAAAGCACATCATAAAGATGTTTGCATACGTAGGTGCTACGTTAGAACCCATAGCCACGCCCCTTTGTTGTTGAAAAAACGTGTCCTGAAAAAGGAAATAGTTGTGTCTTAAGACAATCTGTAGTAGATCAATAATAAACTGTCTAGCAGCCGTGGAGTAAGATGAAGAACCCAACATACGTTCAATGGCACCAATACCCAAATCGTGATCAATCGAGGTATATAACGAGGTGACATCGAAGGATGCCAGGTGGACCTCATGGACACCAGTAAAATCAATCTTGTCCAGCCTACACAGGAAATCAGTCGTATCCTGTATATACGACTCCGCCCCTGTAGCAAAATCATGCAAGACTTTATCAAGGAAGATGGCGATGCAACTAAAGATGGAGTCCGAACCGGACACAATAGGGCGTCCGGGTGGATCCACAAGTGACTTGTGCACTTTGGGAAGAATATACAGAACAGGTGTGACCGGATGGTCAACAGTAAGAAAAGTGCACAAGTCCTCATCAATAGTGCCAGCCAACCTGGCATCATCCAAGCATTCCCTGATAAGTCTAGCTATTCCAAATTTGGGGTCAGTCTGAAGGACCGAATAGACATCCTTGTCATCCAGCTGACGTAGAATCTCACTGATATATTTACTGGTGTCCATGATGACGACAGCGCCACCCTTGTCAGCAGATTTAATAGTCAAAGAAGGGTCCTGTCTAAGTTGGTCAAGTGCTTCAACCTCCACCTTGGAAAGATTAGGATGTTTGAAAACATGATCCCCACATCTCAATTTATATGCATTTATATCAGATGTAACAGCAGTGATAAATGCATCAACAGAGGCCTCATTGACAATGGGAGTAAAATGGCTCTTTTTTTGCACAGACAAGAATGATGCTGCGGGTTGGAGAAGTGAGACGTACCCGATGTGTTCCGTATTTGCCTACATGCTTCCATGCAGTGCTTATGTTGTTTTTTGCTTTGGTTACACTTTCTTCATACTTTTTTTATACTTGGTGCATTGCGCTGTCTATTGTGTGTCCTATATTGTGTGTGTGTGTCCACTGGGAATTGTGGGCCTTTTTGCGGCATGCCCGCAGCATTTGTTGCTTGGTGCATTGCTTCAAATGGCACATTTGGGAGACGAGTTGCATCTTGTGTATGCATTCTCGTCTCTCTGTCCCTTATGGATACACAATCAGGTAAACGGCATTATTTTTCGTTTTGCGCTATTCTGTTCATTATCAGGCTATGCGCACACACAGTGATCAACATTAGGTATTTTCTCCCTGTTTGATTTAAGTGTCCTGTCATCTTGTGCATATTCTTACCGGTATTTGTGATGCTATTACACTATATCGCGTCTATGATGCGGTCTATTGTCTGCGTTTTTTTCATCTGAGGTTTTTTACCTCTTCCAAGATGGCCGACATAGCTTTTTACACTTATGCGCAGGCTCCGGCTACGTCACATGAGGAAGTTACATCTTGCTCCTCACGCGACTTGGCGCCTGCGCACTGCATCCACCTGAACGCCGGACGTGGCGGTGTCCGGCATGTGTGGCACGGATGGCGACACTGGGTATGTCATCGCTCCTCCTCCCTTTGGCAGCATCGTTTCGGTCCCTCCCACTCAATATACACTTTGATATACACCTGATATGTATTGATTAATCAATTTATCTTTTTGCACTTTGTTTGCGATTATGCATTCACTATATAATGTATTTGATATATATTATCGATTCATCTCTATATTTTACACTGTTATATCTACATTTTTATGTATTATATATGCACTATTTGCACTTTATTGTATTTGGCTGTTAATTGATTACACTGTGATGTCATAGGGGTTGGCCTATATATACCCCCTTTTGTATTGTGTTCATTGCTTGACAAAGGCTCTTGTATGAGCTGAAACGTTGCCATCCACATGGGTGAATAAACACCACTTACTTTTACCTGGAGTGTAAAAAATCCATCAGTCAAACAAACCAAAGCTTTTAATTTTCAGCTTCATTTCAGACAAATCAAGAAAAAAGGCGTGCACACCTTCTTACTGCATATGTTGATGACAAATCACGAGGTAGGAAGAAGGATGCTCACATGACCCTGGGAGGAAGTGGGGGGAGGGCTTGCCCTGATTGACTCGGAGGCTGAAAAACAGCCTCATCATTCAATCAGAGGTGGCAGCAGGCAGTGAGATGCCTGTGCAGAAAGAGTAGATGTGATTTTGTGTTGAGCTGTTAATGAGGGTGGATTGAGCTAGCCAGCATCCATTTTAGTGTAACAGGGACAATGCAGGGAAAGAATAGGAAAAAAATAATTGAGGGAATTTTATCAGGGAATTCTTTGAACTTTGAGCTTTTTGGCTGCTGTTCCTGTAGCACCTAATTCTAGCTGTTATATGTTAAAAAACCATCTACCTACAAGAAAAAACTTTTTTTTTAAATTTTATAAACCGTTTTTTTTTTTTTTTAAACCTCATGTTTCTACATTGGATTATTACCATCAAAGCACCCAATAGCTTTCTGCTGCTAAGCAAATGAACATTTTTTTTTCTTTCAAATGCATTTTTTATTTTATTTTTTAAACACGTTGCATTATAGCATTTTACAGCAATAAACCTATTTTTATATAAGTGAAATTAAAGGCAGATTACACCATAGACAGATATATTACCTCCTTTCCTGTGTTATATTGGAGGTATGGAGGGAGTGAATCGCATTACAAGTTTGCATCATGTGCCTTCACGTTTAAGAAAGATCTTTTTTGAACCTGCATTTATAAACACAAATAACATATTAGACACAAATCTTACCAATTCCTATACTGCAATATTACAATTGCAATATTACCAAAGTATTTGACCATGAAGGAGAGTGATGGGGTGCTGCGCCAGATGACCTGGCCTCCACAGTCACCGGACCTGAACCCAATCGAGATGGTTTGGGGTGAGCTGGACCGCAGAGTGAAGGCAAAAGGGCCAACAAGTGCTAAGCATCTCTGGGAACTCCTTCAAGACTGTTGGAAGACAATTTCTAGGGACTACCTCTTGAAGCTCATCAAGAGAATGCCAAGAGTGTGCAAAGCAGTAATCAAAGCAAAAGGTGGCAACTTTGAAGAAACTAGAATATGACATATTTTCAGTTGTTTCACACTTGTTTGTTATGTATATAATTCCACATGTGTTAATTCATAGTTTTGATGCCTTCATAGTCATGAAAATAAAGAAAACTCTTTGAATGAGAAGGTGTGTCTAAACTTTTGGTCTTTACTGTACTTGCAATTTTGCTATAACCATTCCATAATTTGTTTGACTGTTTAAAAAATTTGTGATATTATTAAAAATTGTGAGTTTTCATTAGGCCTCATAATAAAATGTTTGGAATACGAAAAACGAAAGACCCAGGCAACATGCTCCCAGAGCCAGAATGTGGGTAGTAGTAGCAGCCATCCAGGTAGTAGTAATAGTGGTAGGCCACAGTTTTCCCTGGCATCCATTGTGGTAAAAGTAGTGCACTTCCACACCTTCAACTAAACTAAATTTTTATGGGCTCTGGCCCGAGCAGTGTCAGTGGGACTTTTTACTAAACAATCAAAGGTACCGCTGCATTGACTCATAGAAACATAGAAACATAGAATGTGTCGGCAGATAAGAACCATTTGGCCCATCCAGTCTGCCCAATATACTAAATACTATGGATAGCCCTATCTTATATGACGGATGGCCTTATGCCTATCCCATGCATGCTTAAACTCCTCCACTGTATTTGCAGCTACCACTTCTGCAGGAAGGCTATTCCATGCATCCACTACTCTCTCAGTAAAGTAATACTTCCTGATATTACTTTTAAACCTTTGCCCCTCTAATTTAAAACTATGTCCTCTTGTAGCAGTTTTTCTTCTTTTAAATATTCTCTCCTCTTTTACCTTGTTGATTCCTTTTATGTATTTAAAAGTTTCTATCATATCCCCTCTGTCTCGTCTTTCTTCCAAGCTATACATGTTAACCACCTCCGGACCGCTGTACGCACAGACGCGTCCTGGAGGTGGTTGATTCATTCCTCCTGGACGCGCCGGCGCGTCCTCTCGCGAGACGCGAGATTTCCTGTGAACGCGCGCACACAGGCGCGCGCGCTCACAGGAACGGAAGGTAAGAGAGTTGATCTCCAGCCTGCCAGCGGCGATCGTTCGCTGGCAGGCTGGAGATGTGTTTTTTTTAACCCCTAACAGGTATATTAGACGCTGTTTTGATAACAGCGTCTAATATACCTGCTACCTGGTCCTCTGGTGGTCCCATTTGTTTGGATCGACCACCAGAGGACACAGGTAGCTCAGTAAAGTCCCACCAAGCACCACTACACTACACTACACCCCCCCCCCCGTCACTTATTAACCCCTTATTAGCCCCTGATCACCCCTAATCACCCCTGATCACCCCATATAGACTCCCTGATCACCCCCCTGTCATTGATTACCCCCCTGTCATTGATCACCCCCCTGTAAAGCTCCATTCAGATGTCCGCATGATTTTTACGGATCCACTGATAGATGGATCGGATCCGCAAAACGCATCCGGACGTCTGAATGAAGCCTTACAGGGGCATGATCAATGACTGTGGTTATCACCCCATATAGACTCCCTGATCACCCCCCTGTCATTGATCACCCCCCTGTCATTGATTACCCCCCTGTAAAGCTCCATTCAGACGTCCGCATGATTTTTACGGATCCACTGATAGATGGATCGGATCCGCAAAACGCATCCGGACGTCTGAATGAAGCCTTCCAGGGGCATGATCAATGACTGTGGTGATCACCCCATATAGACTCCCTGATCACCCCCCTGTAAAGCTCCATTCAGATGTCCGCATGATTTTTACGGATCCACTGATAGATGGATCGGATCCGCAAAACGCATCCGGATGTCTGAATGAAGCCTTACAGGGGCATGATCAATGACTGTGGTTATCACCCCATATAGACTCCCTGATCACCCCCCTGTCATTGATTACCCCCCTGTAAAGCTCCATTCAGACGTCCGCATGATTTTTACGGATCCACTGATAGATGGATCGGATCCGCAAAACGCATCCGGACGTCTGAATGAAGCCTTACAGGGGCATGATCAATGACTGTGGTGATCACCCCATATAGACTCCCTGATCACCCCCCTGTCATTGATTACCCCCCTGTCATTGATCACCCCCCTGTAAAGCTCCATTCAGACGTCCGCATGATTTTTACGGATCCACTGATAGATGGATCGGATCCGCAAAACGCATCCGGACGTCTGAATGAAGCCTTACAGGGGCATGATCAATGACTGTGGTTATCACCCCATATAGACTCCCTGATCACCCCCCTGTCATTGATTACCCCCCTGTAAAGCTCCATTCAGACGTCCGCATGATTTTTACGGATCCACTGATAGATGGATCGGATCCGCAAAACGCATCCGGACGTCTGAATGAAGCCTTACAGGGGCATGATCAATGACTGTGGTGATCACCCCATATAGACTCCCTGATCACCCCCCTGTCATTGATTACCCCCCTGTCATTGATCACCCCCCTGTAAAGCTCCATTCAGACGTCCGCATGATTTTTACGGATCCACTGATAGATGGATCGGATCCGCAAAACGCATCCGGACGTCTGAATGAAGCCTTACACGGGCGTGATAAATGACTGTGGTTATCACCCCATATAGACTCCCTGATCACCCCCCCTGTCATTGATCACCCCCCCTGTCATTGATCACCCCCCCTGTCATTGATCACCCCCCCTGTCATTGATCACCCCCCCTGTCATTGATCACCCCCCCTGTCATTGATCAACCCCCCTGTCATTGATCAACCCCCCTGTCATTGATCAACCCCCCTGTCATTGATCAACCCCCCTGTCATTGATCAACCCCCCTGTCATTGATCAACCCCCCTGTCATTGATCACCCCCCCTGTCATTGATCACCCCCCCTGTCATTGATCACCCCCCCTGTCATTGATCAACCCCCCTGTCATTGATCAACCCCCCTGTCATTGATCAACCCCCCTGTCATTGATCAACCCCCCTGTCATTGATCACCCCCCCTGTCATTGATCACCCCCCCTGTCATTGATCACCCCCCTGTAAGGCTCCATTCAGACATTTTTTTGGCCCAAGTTAGCGGAATTATTATTTTTTTTTTCTTACAAAGTCTCATATTCCACTAACTTGTGACAAAAAATAAAATCTCACATGAACTCACCATACCCCTCACGGAATCCAAATGCGTAAAAGTTTTTAGACATTTATATTCCAGACTTCTTCTCACGCTTTAGGGCCCCTAGAATGCCAGGGCAGTATAAATACCCCACATGTGACCCCATTTCGGAAAGAAGACACCCCCAGGTATTCCGTGAGGGGCATATTGAGTCCATGAAAGATTGAAATTTTTGTCCCAAGTTAGCGGAACGGGAGACTTTGTGAGAAAAAAATAAAAAATATCAATTTCCGCTAACTTGTGCCAAAAAAAAAAAATTTCTATGAACTCGCCATGCCCCTCATTGAATACCTTGGGGTGTCTTCTTTCCAAAATGGGGTCACATGTGGGGTATTTATACTGCCCTGGCATTCTAGGGGCCCCAAAGCGTGAGAAGAAGTCTGGTATCCAAATGTCTAAAAATGCCCTCCTAAAAGGAATTTGGGCCCCTTTGCGCATCTAGGCTGCAAAAAAGTGTCACACATCTGGTATCGCCGTACTCAGGAGAAGTTGGGGAATGTGTTTTGGGGTGTCATTTTACATATACCCATGCTGGGTGAGATAAATATCTTGGTCAAATGCCAACTTTGTATAAAAAAAATGGGAAAAGTTGTCTTTTGCCAAGATATTTCTCTCACCCAGCATGGGTATATGTAAAAAGACACCCCAAAACACATTCCCCAACTTCTCCCGAGTACGGAGATACCAGATGTGTGACACTTTTTTGCAGCCTAGGTGGGCAAAGGGGCCCATATTCCAAAGAGCACCTTTCGGATTTCACTGGTCATTTACCTACTTACCACACATTAGGGCCCCTGGAAAATGCCAGGGCAGTATAACTACCCCACAAGTGACCCCATTTTGGAAAGAAGACACCCCAAGGTATTCCGTGAGGGGCATGGCGAGTTCCTAGAATTTTTTATTTTTTGTCACAAGTTAGTGGAAAATGATGATTTTTTTTATATATTTTTTTTTTTCATACAAAGTCTCATATTCCACTAACTTGTGACAAAAAATAAAAACTTCCATGAACTCACTATGCCCATCAGCGAATACCTTGGGGTCTATTCTTTCCAAAATGGGGTCACTTGTGGGGTAGGTATAATGCCCTGGTATTTTAGGGGCCCAAATGTGTGGTAAGGAGTTTGAAATCAAATTCTGTAAAAAATGACGAGTGAAATCCGAAAGGTGCTCTTTGGAATATGGGCCCCTTTGCCCACCTAGGCTGCAAAAAAGTGTCACACATCTGGTATCTCCGTACTCAGGAGAAGGTGGGGAATGTGTTTTGGGGTGTCATTTTACATATACCCATGCTGGGTGAGATAAATATCTTGGTCAAATGCCAACTTTGTATAAAAAAATGGGAAAAGTTGTCTTTTGCCAAGATATTTCTCTCACCCAGCATGGGTATATGTAAAAAGACACCCCAAAACACATTCCCCAACTTCTCCTGAGTACGGAGATACCACATGTGTGGCACTTTTTTGCAGCCTAGGTGGGCAAAGGGGCCCATATTCCAAAGAGCACCTTTCGGATTTCACTGGTCATTTACCTACTTACCACACATTAGGGCCCCTGGAAAATGCCAGGGCAGTATAACTACCCCACAAGTGACCCCATTTTGGAAAGAAGACACCCCAAGGTATTCCGTGAGGGGCATGGCGAGTTCCTAGAATTTTTTATTTTTTGTCACAAGTTAGTGGAAAATGATGATTTTTTTTATATATTTTTTTTTTTCATACAAAGTCTCATATTCCACTAACTTGTGACAAAAAATAAAAACTTCCATGAACTCACTATGCCCATCAGCGAATACCTTGGGGTCTCTTCTTTCCAAAATGGGGTCACTTGTGGGGTAGTTATACTGCCCTGGCATTCTAGGGGCCCAAATGTGTGGTAAGGAGTTTGAAATCAAATTCTGTAAAAAATGACGAGTGAAATCCGAAAGGTGCTCTTTGGAATATGGGCCCCTTTGCCCACCTAGGCTGCAAAAAAGTGTCACACATCTGGTATCTCCGTATTCAGGAGAAGTTGGGGAATGTGTTTTGGGGTGTCTTTTTACATATACCCATGCTGGGTGAGAGAAATATCTTGGCAAAAGACAACTTTTCCCATTTTTTTATACAAAGTTGGCATTTGACCAAGATATTTATCTCACCCAGCATGGGTATATGTAAAATGACACCCCAAAACACATTCCCCAACTTCTACTGAATACGGAGATACCAGATGTGTGACACTTTTTTGCAGCCTAGGTGGGCAAAGGGGCCCACATTCCAAAGAGCACCTTTCGGATTTCACTGGTCAGTTTTTACAGAATTTGATTTCAAACTCCTTACCACACATTTGGGCCCCTAGAATGCCAGGGCAGTATAACTACCCCACAAGTGACCCCATTTTGGAAAGAAGAGACCCCAAGGTATTTCGTGATGGGCATAGTGAGTTCATGGAAGTTTTTATTTTTTGTCACAAGTTAGTGGAATATGAGACTTTGTAAGAAAAAAAAAAAAAAAAAAAAAATCATCATTTTCCGCTAACTTGTGACAAAAAATAAAAAGTTCTATGAACTCACTATGCCCATCAGCGAATACCTTAGGGTGTGTACTTTCCGAAATAGGGTCATTTGTGGGGTGTTTGTACTGTCTGGGCATTGTAGAACCTCAGGAAACATGACAGGTGCTCAGAAAGTCAGAGCTGCTTCAAAAAGCGGAAATTCACATTTTTGTACCATAGTTTGTAAACGCTATAACTTTTACCCAAACCATTTTTTTTTTACCCAAACATTTTTTTTTTATCAAAGACATGTAGAACAATAAATTTAGAGCAAAATTTATATATGGATGTCATTTTTTTTGCAAAATTTTACAACTGAAAGTGAAAAATGTAATTTTTTTGCAAAAAAATCGTTAAATTTCGATTAATAACAAAAAAAGTAAAAATGTCAGCAGCAATGAAATACCACCAAATGAAAGCTCTATTAGTGAGAAGAAAAGGAGGTAAAATTCATTTGGGTGGTAAGTTGCATGACCGAGCAATAAATGGTGAAAGTAGTGTAGGTCAGAAGTGTAAAAAGTGGCCTGGTCTTTCAGGGTGTTTAAGCACTGGGGGCTGAGGTGGTTAAGGTCCTTTAATCTTTCCTGGTAAGTTTTATCCTGCAATCCATGTACCAGTTTAGTAGCTATTCTCTGAACTCTCTCCAAAGTATCAATATCCTTCTGGAGATATGGTCTCCAGTACTGAGCACAATACTCCAAATGAGGTCTCACTAGTGCTCTGTAGTGCGGCATGAGCACCTCCCTCTTTCTACTGGTAATTCCTCTCCCTATACACCCAAGCATTCTGCTAGCATTACCTGCTGCTCTATGACATTGTCTGCCTACCTTTAAGTCTTCTGAAATAATGACCCCTAAATCCCTTTCCTCAGATACTGAGGTTAGGACTGTATCACTGATTTTATATTCTGCTCTTGGGTTTTTACGTCCCAGGTGCATTATCTTGCACTTATCAACATTTAATTTTAGTTGCCTGATTTTTGACCATTCCTCTAGTTTTCCTAAGTCCTTTTCCATTTGGTGTATCCCTCCAGGAACATCAACCCTGTTACAAATCTTTGTGTCATCAGCAAAAAGACACACCTTACCATAGAGGCCTTCTGCAATTTTGCTGATAAAGATATTAAACAATATGGGTTCCAGAACAGATCCCTGAGGTACCCCACTGGTAACAAGACCTTGGTCTGAATATACTCCATTGACTACAACCCTCTGTTGCCTGTCCCTCAGCCACTGCCTAATCCATTCAACAATATGAGAGTCCAAGCCCAAAGACTGCACTTTATTGATAAGCATTCTATGTGGGACAGTATCAAAAGCCTTACTAAAGTCTAGATAAGCGATGTCTACTGCACCTCCTCCATCTATTATTTTAGTCACCCAATCAAAAAAATCAATTAGATTAGTTTGACATGATCTCCCTGAAGTAAACCCATGCTGTTTTTCATCTTTCAATCAGGCCCCTGTGACTTATTTGTATTAATTTTAGACAGCTGACTTAGAACCTCTTCCTCTGTAAAGACACATGCATCAAAAGATTCATTAGTCTTCTTTCCTAACTGAGGTCCTTCTCCTTCATTTTCCTTTGTAAAAACTGAACAGAAGTTGAGGCAGTCAGCTAGTTCTTTATCTTCTTCCATATACCTTCCTTCTTTTGTTTTTAATTTGGTAATTCCTTGTTTTAGTTTCCTTTTTTCATTTATGTATCTGAAGAATGCCTTCTCGCCTTTTTTCCCTGACTGAGCTAATTTCTCTTCTGCCTGTGCTTTAGAAGCTCTTATAACTTGTTTGGCCTCTCTCTGCCTAATCTTATAAATTTGTCTGTCATCCTCATTTTTTTTTTTTTATAATTCCTAAATGCTATCTTTTTGTTTTTTATGATTTTGGCCACTTCTGCTGAGTACCACAGTGGTCTCTTCCTTTTTTTGCTTTTACTGACAAGCCTAATGCAATTTTCTGTTGCCTTCAATAGTGCCACTTTTAAGTAGTCCCATTTCTCCTGGACTCAAATGAAACTGTTCCAGTCTGATAGGGACTCGTATACCACTAATCTAATTTTAGAAAAGTCAGTTTTTCTAAAATCTAAAACTTTTGTTTTTGTGTGGTGTGACTCAGTCACTGTACTTATAGTAAACCACACTGACTGGTGATCACTAGATCCCAAGCTTTCCCCTACAGTAATATCAGATACCAAATTCCCATTTGTGAATGCTAAATCTAAAATGTCCTCCTTCCGGGTTGGCTCCTCCACTACTTGCTGTAGAGATAATCCCAGTAGGGAATTTAGAATATCTGTACTCCTGGCAGAACTAGCTATTTTGGTTTTCCAGTTTACATCTGGAAGATTGAAGTCTCCCATAATGATAACTTCCCCCTTCAATGTCATTTTAGCTATTTCCTCAACTAGTAGATCATCTAATTCTTTGACTTGGCTAGGTGGCCTATATATCACACCTACACGAGTTGCCTTATGACTATCAAGCTGCACGGTAACCCAAACTGACTCTAAATTGTTCTCGCTAACTTGTATCAAATTAGATTTTATGCTATCTTTCACATACAGGGCCACCCCTCCCCCTTCTTGCCTTCTCTGTATTTCCTGTATAGAGAGAACCCTGGTATTGATATATCCCAGTCATTACTCCCCTTGAACCACGTCTCAGTAACAGCCACTACATCTATATTCTCAGATGCCATTATAGCCTCAAGTTCATTGATCTTATTCCCTAGACTGCGAGCATTTGTAGACAGGACTCTGAGCTTGTCATTTCTTAACCTTTGTGGTACTGGCCTCTTCTGGCATTGTTCCGGGGGGCAGTCGGACTGCTGGATTATCACTCTTTTGCCCCCCTTTCCTAGTTTAAATGCTTCTTAGCAAATACTTGGAACTGTTCACCGAGGACATTCGTTCCTTTGAGAGAAAGATGCAAACCATCTTTCTTGTACTGTTCTTTTCCATTCCAACAAGAGCTAACATGAGACACAAAGCCAAACCCTTGGTTCAGACACCATTCACCAAGCCATACATTGAATTCCTTAATGCGCATCTTCCTGTCATGCTGAAGGTTATGCACAGGCAAAACTGCAGAGAATGAAACAGTTGATGCAACCTCCAGTATATCCTTTCCAAGTGTGTGAAAAGCTTCTTTCACCTTTGAAACCTCATTGCAAGCCAGATCGTTTGTCCCAAGATGGAGAATAACATCCACTTCCCTTTCCTGCTTTGCTTGCCTAACAATATTAAGGATCCGTCGTCTATCCCTGCTAGCGGTAGCACCAGGGAGACATCTCTCAACACCATTCTCCTGAAACTTCACACCTCTTATGATGGAATCGCCCACCAACAGCTGCTTACTATCAATCCTCACCTTCTCCTTTTTGTCTTTGGCTGCAGTCTTACATACTTTAGGCATGGGAGATGATTGTTTCTCACCCACTGTGCTTGAGCCATCCTCCCTGTTGCTCTTGCACTCTGAAAGTGCTGCAAATGAATTATGGAGAGCCACAGACTGTGGGACATGCCTTCTATCCACAACTCTCAGTCTACCAGAACCTACAGTAACCCATCTTCCATTTCTAGGGGGCCTCTGTGGCAGTGGCATTGCAATGTTCTCAGCCTGAGTTTGTTTAGTGGTTAATTTTAAAATCTCATATTTCAAAAAGGTAATTTCCTGCGGCAATATGGAGAGCTGTCTACAGATCAGACAGTATCCAAACCTCTGAAGAGTGGAACCTGAAATAAAAGCACAACAATTCCTGCACAGAAGCAGGTCTGCCATTGTAAAGAGGGGAAAGATTTTAAACAAACAAATCTTACTTGTTTAGATTGTATCCACCTCCAGATTACCTCCTGAGTATCTCCTGAACATCTCCAATGCTCTTGTAGATCAGCTATTGGTAAAGCAGTCTTGGAAAAGCAGCAAGACTCATTCTGCCACATTGACTGCACGGGCGGTGTGGTGGGAATCTTTGCCAGGTAAGGGTGGGTTCACACTAGCGTTAGGGATTCCATTATGGCTTTCTGTTATAACATGGTTATAATGGAAAATAACAGAATGCCCAGACAGAATGCAAAACGGAAGCCTTTAAAAGGCATTCCGTTTTGCATTCCGTCATAATACAATTCTATAGGCAGAATAACGGATCCGTCCTTCTGTCTTATGGATTCCGTTATTTTCCGTTATAACCATGTTGAGATTGATATACAGGCTTCCACCAAATATTGATTGAGGCCTGCGATTTACCAGCTTCCACCAAATATTGATTAAGGGGTTTGATATACCAGCTTCCAGCAAATACTTATTAAGGGATTCTATATACCTGTTTCCACAAAATACTGATAGAGGGAATTGATATACCGGCTTCCACCAAATTTTGATTGAGGCCTGCGATACACTGGCTGCCACCAAATATTGATTAATGGGTTTGATTTACCAGCTTACAGCAAATAATCATTAAGAGGTTCTATATACCCAATTCCACAAAATACTGATAGAGGAGATTAATATACCGGCTTCCACCAAACATTGATTGAGGCCTGCAATATACCTGCTTCCCCAAATACTGCTCTTCTATAGGGATTTTGCAACAGGGTCATTTTGAAAATGACAGACAGAGGAAGAGGCAGGGCATTCCGCAGGGGTGGTAGGGGTCAGGCAGGTGCACCAGGCTGGAGCCTAAAAGGGAAGTTGGAGAAGGTGCGTGCGATTACGTCAACCAGAGTTGGTTGAGTGGCTCACTCAGCCTTCCGCTTCTGCACCCTCCTCATCCTCTGTATCTGCACCCTCATCACTCTCTGCTGTGTGCACCCCCAAAGACACCACCACCACCATAGCCTCTCCACTCAAGTTAGAGAAATTATTTTTCCATCCATTCATAGACCTTACCGATGCGCAGCCATTCTTGGCATTGGATCAGAAAGAGGGGGTAGCAACGGCCACCACCCAGCGGTCTGACGACAGTATCCAGATCAGACCAAGGACGGAGGTCCCTGCTGTTGCTGCCTACTCCGAGATCTCTAATGTCAGTGATGGTGAAGTTGATGATGATGTGTCGATGGATGTCACGTGGGTGCCTACAAGAGAGGAAGAGGAGGGGAGTTCAGAGGGAGAGACAGAGCAGCAGATAGGGGGTAGAAGGAGGAGAAGCAGGCAGAACTCGCAGTGCACAGGAGGCAAAAAGCAGACTGCAAATGTATCTGGAGCGAGCCATCCACCATGCAGCATCACATCTGGCGCTCCCATGGGTCCGCAGTGTGGGCTTTTCTAAACTTGTCAGCTGCTGATAATAGTGCTGCCATCTGCAGCCTGTGCTGTCAACGCATAAGTCGCGGTAAGCCCAACACTCACCTAGGGACAACGGCCTTAAGAAGGCACCTGGCCTCCCATTTCTGAGCCCAGTGGGAGCAACACAAAGCCTCACTCCTGGCACTCCACGTCCTGCATCTTCTCCTTCTATCTCCTCCCATTTGTCCTCCACTCCACCTTCCACAATGAAGTCGTCGCGTCCATCTGGCAAAAGGCAGACTTCCGTGGCCCAAATGTTCGAAGGTAAAAATTTGATGACGCCGAATAACCCTCTTGCCCAACGGCTGAAGGCTGGCTTGTCGGAATTGCTAGCCTGCCAACTACTGCCATATAAACTGGTCGACTAGGAGGCCTTTACAAAATTTGTGGCCATTGGCACACCGCAATGGAAGGTCCCAGGAAGGAATTATTTCTCCCAGAAGAGCATCCCAGAGCTATAGGGCCACGTTCAAAGGCAAGTGAATGTATCTCTGGTAAACAGTGTCGGTGCCAAGAAACATCTGACCACAGACACTTGGTCTAGCAAACACGGGCAGGGAAGGTACATAACTATTACTGCCCACTGGGTGAACCTTCTGACGGCTGTCAACCATGCAACCTGTGGCACCCGTGTGGATTTGGTGTTAATGCCACTGATTGCATGCAGGCCTGCCTCTTCTCCTACTCGACTGAATTCTCCTTTTCAACTGCTAATGCCTCTTCCGCTGCACCCCCCAAGCTCCCTAGAACGCATTCGACGTGCCAGGTGAGACATTTCCATGCTGTGCTGCGGCTGTTTTGCCTGGAAGCCAAGAACCTCACCGGTCCTGCACTGATTTCAGCTCTGGGGTAACAGGCCGATCAGTGGCTAACCACGCTCAATTTGACAGTAGGTAAAGTGGTGTGCGACAACGGTGCCAATCTGCTGAGCGCACTGAAACAGGGCAAAAGGACACACGTGCAGTGCATGGCACACGTCCTGAACTTAGTCGTGCAGCGATTCGTTGCCAAATAGCCTGGGGTCAGTGACATCTTGCGGCAGACCAGGAAAATCTCTGGCCATTTTAGAAGATCTTACACGGCCATGGTTCGCCTTGCTGACGTTCAGCGGCGACACCACCTTCCCATCAGATTTTTGACAGTCCGACGCGCTGAAACTCCACTCCACCTTGTATATGCTTGATAAGCTGCTCCAGCAGCAACATGCCATTAATGACTACCTGTATGAACTCTGCAGAAGGACAGGTTATGTGGAGCTTGGTTTCTTTTCACCGCGCCAGTGGCTGCTCATGCGCAACGCATGTAGACTTCTGCGGCCATTTGATGAGATCACCAAACTGGTCAGTCGCAGCCAAGGCGCCATCAGTGACATCTTGCCTTACGCCTTCTTTCTAGAGCGTGCATTGCGTCGTGTCATTGATCAAGCCGTCGAGGAGCGGGAGCTGGAAGATGAGGAAGTCGCAATGCTGAATCAATTCCCAAAGGGGGCTACTCCATCTGAGACAAGTCAGCAGGAGTCTGAAGAGTAGTCAGAGGAGGATGGTTCCTGGGGGAAGGAGGAGGAGCAAGAAGAGCAGACTTTAAACTTTTCGGGGATCCCTGGTGTAGTCTGTGGATTGGGGAAGGAGACCAAGGACGACATTCTCCTGGGTGATAAGCAGGAGCCAGGGAGCTCCACCGCTTCCAATTTAGTGCAAATGGGGGCCTTTGTGGTCCAGTGTTTTAAGAGGATATTTAGCTGTATGTTTTTCTTCCCTTTGGGGATCCCTGCCTCTCTAATCTGAACTAAAAATTAATCCTGCATCCCTACATGTTTCGCCGCTGAGTCGGCGTCCCCTGAAGACACCGACTCAGCGGTGAAACATGTATGGATGCAGGATTAATTTTTAGTTCAGATTAGAGAGGCAGGGATCCCAGAAGGGAAGAAAAACATACAGCTAAATATACAGCTGATGTATAGATAGAAATAACTGAGAGGGAAAGGGGGAAGGACCTGAGAGACTATCAGGCACCCCACTGGAACATAGTGTATCCGAATGATTGATACAGCTAAAATAAATAAAAAAAACACACATCCCTACCTCTCCAATTCTGAGGAATTTTAACCACTTTTTGTTAAGATTTCTAAGAGTTTTTAAAGAGTACCTAATAAAGATTATATTTTACAAAACATTAGTCAGAGAGGTGTACAGAATCCACGCTTAGGTCCTAAAGACCTTTGAACTTCACATTATATTATATATAGCGTGGCCACCTCCTGAAGGACCTACAAGTTTGTTGGTTGCACAAGGCAGAGGAATTTCCACCCACAGAGAAACAATTGCGGGTACCAATCCTACCGCGTATGCAAGAAGAGGGCGGTTTGAAGATGTGTTGGTCACTTCGGATATGAGATCATTCTTGCAGCCAACCCATCGACAGCCACCCTCCGAATCAAGCCTCAGGGAATGCCTAGACCGACAGGTGTCTGACTACATCGGGTTAAGAGCCGATATGGACACTCTGAGAAGCAAGGAACCCCTGAACTACTGGGTTTGAAGGCTTGACCTGTGGCCAGAGCTGGCACAATTTGCCATGGAACTCTTGGCTTGCCCCTCGTCAAATGTCCTGTCCAAAAGGACGTTCAGCAAAGCAGAGGGGATCGTGACCGATAAGTGCACTTGCCTAGCTTACAACAGTGTGGACTACCTCACATTTCTAAAAATGAATGAGGCATGGATCTTGGAGGAACACCTGTGACGACCACGTTTAATTGAATTTCCTGATGCCAGCCCACACATATCTGCCACTAGCCAGAACAAAGAATGGTCCTTGTCTTATGTAAATACAGCGGCATAAAAGGCCTTTTCTTTCCGATGAATGCCTAATGTTTGGGGCCTGTACTCCACTGACCTGCAGTAAAATTGTTATCCAATGACCGTCTAATATACCTCCAGCCACATAATCATTTGATCTTTTCTGTCCGGTCAATGCCTAATGTTTGGGGCCTATACTCCACTTGCCTGCAGTAAAATTGATATCCATTGACCGTCTAATATACCTCCAGCCACATAATCACTTGATCTTTTCTGTACTATGAATGCACAATTTTTGGGGCCTGTAATCTAACTGGCTAACAGTAAAATTGTTATTCGGTGATTGCCTAATGTACCTTCAGCCACATAATCACTTGTTCTTTTCTGTACGGTGAATGCCTAATGTTTGGGCCCTTTACTCCAGTGAGCTACAGTAAAATTGTTATTCAGTGACCACATAATGTACCTTGAGCCACATAATCACAATTTCTTTTATGTCAGATGAATGCCTAATTGTTAGGGCCTGTACTCCTGTGGCCTAAAATTTAAATTTTCTAGGCTCCAGCAGGGCACATTTTTGAGAATTTCCCTTTAAGATGCATAAAAATGGCCCATGATTAAAATACATATTTTTTGTGGGAATTTTTGTCAATGATCGCCCTCTGGTATGTCACTGTACATGTTCTGGGACTATTTGTGCACTTCTAGTAAGTATTTTGTGGCTGCAAATATGACCTGAAGGTTTTTCAGGTTCGCCTGCCATTAAAGTGAATGGGGCCCGCCGCAAACTTGCAGTTCGCGAACATTTGATCGCGTTCGCGAATCATCCTAGCCGATGTTCGTTCATCACTATCCATTAGTGACTGTCGTTTGGTGGCCACTAAGGGGTTACATTGAGACATTTCCCCTAGACATGTAACTATTTGATTATGAGAAAAATAAGAATTCACTGTACATTCAGAATAGATTTCTGATTGGTATATAAACATGAAATAAACATATAAAACCATGTTGATTTATTACAATAGCACATATAAGGCCAAATCCATCACCTCACGATTTAGTTTAATGTGATAGAATCAACCATCAGCCAATTGTTATACGTAAAATGGAATGCATGTGCAAGAAACAGGCATTTGCATAGATTTAAGTCAATGCAGTCCAACGCTGTTTGTTTGATAGACAGGAAGCAGATGTGATAAGTACAGGGCTTTGTGAGGATTTTATTAAAAACACATTTTTGTTATTACTAGCAGACTGCCCATGGTACATTACATATGCAAGCTCTTTAATGCCTGACATCCAAACAGAGAATGACTGGATATCTGATAAGTGAGTTACATGGGCACTGGAAAGAGGAATAGAAATTATGCTTAAATTGTATTGAGAACTATTGCAGTAACAAGTAGAGCATTGATGAATGCCATAAGTTAGTGTCCTTCATCCTCCATTAAATCTCCTACATCAACTTCGGCTTTATACTTGTCTTCATGTTCATAATTGTTAGCTGCATGGCTGGGTAATTATCAGCTACCCACTGTAGTGTGCTGTTCATGTTGTGCCTACTACAGCATTTTAACAATCAATTACTGGGCACAGAAGAAAGTTCCAACAGGACCACAAAAACACAAGAGATACATAAATAGCATGCGTTATTTAGCTTGCATACTAAATTTTGCTTGTATCTAGAAATATATCAGAATTTTTTAAGTATACTTCCATTAGAAATATAATGATTTTCAGTAAAGGAAATATTTATCAATTATCTATAATTACAGATGAGCGAATCGAAGCTGACAAAGTGGAATTTGATCTGAATTTCAGGAATTATTCTATTCGCGCCGAATCCAAATTTCCTCACGTATCGTGGTAACAAATCAATTTTTTTCCTAAAATGGCTGCTGCACGTGTGAAGACATGGGGCAAGGAACTCTGGGAACGTGGGATAACCCACAATGCCATGCATGCAGCCAATCAGCAGCCAGCCAGCCCCTGTGATGTCACAGCCCTATAAATAGCCTCAGCCATCTTGGATTCTGCCATTTTTCAGTGTACTTAGTGCAGGGAGAGACGTTAGCAGGCGCTAAGGACAGTTGTAGGAAAGACTTGAAAACTTTTATTTTGCTGAATAGAGGTCGAGGAAAATATCATTAAAAGTGTAGGGAAAGGATGGGGAGGGATTATTACACACTATAAAAAGAGAACAGGGTCCAATAGGGGAGGTTACAGCCTGGGTAATAGGAACAATCCTATTACACCTTGCTGCACTGACTGGGGATCCAAATTGCCATCATACAGCTCTGTAATTCCAGTTAACCACTCTTATTATTGTGCTGCAAGTGCTGTTTGATGCAGCCATTTACAGGGTTTATTACAAGGAAATATTTCTACGTCATATTTGCCCATGTGGGGTGCAGTTATATGTTCTTAAGCATTTTTTGGCTTGTATTAGTGGGAAAAAAGGGCTTACTAGTAGGGTTGAGCGAATCCGAACTGTAAACTTCAGGTTCGTACCGAACTTTAGGATTTTTGGACCCCGAACCCGAACTTTTCAGTAAAAGTTTGGGTTTGAGTTCGGTGTTCAGCGAGTTAATGGCACTTTTTGAAAGGCTGCAGAGCTGCGAATTTAACTTGTGTGCCCTTAGAAGCCATCAAAGCCATGCCTACTAATGGCATGGCTGTGATTGGCCAGTGCAGCATGTGACCCAGCCTCTATATAAGCTGGACTTTTTGTCCAGGACAAATCTAGATTTCCCTCCGAAAAGACCGAAAAAACCAAGAATTCCTCTTGCACCAAGATTGTCTTCTCCAGTATTTTGCGCCGAGGCAGAAATTTTCCTTCTTCTATATAAGCTGGAATCACATAGAGCTGCACGTCACTCTGCTCTTACTAGTGTAGGGACAGATGCTGCTGGGAGGGAGAGAATAGGAAATAATCTTTTATCAGAAGTGCTTGTTAACTCAGCGATCTACAGCGATTTTGTTTTGTGGGTGCAGTGCACCATTTTTTTACCCTGACCTGAGCCCAGTGACACAGAAAAATTACTTTTATCCGTCTGTTAGTTAGGTGGGTGTTGGCGGCCATTTTGTGCAAGTTCAGTGCACCAGCATAGCATATGTGCATTTGTGACAGTCAAATACAAGGTTTAAATACTGCAGTTATATTCTAGGTTTAAAAAAACACCCATTTTTGGCAAGACCCTACATCTGGGGCCTTTGCTGCATTTCTGAAATACAAGCTTTAAACACTGCAATTATATACTGGGTTTAAAATAACACCCATTTTTGGCAAGATAATAAATTTGCGGCCTTTGCTGCATTTCTGACAGTCAAATACTAGCGGTACATAGTGCTGTAATATTCTGGTATTAAAAAAAGCACCCATTTTGGGCAAGATAGTACATTTGAAGCCTTTGTTGCATTTGTGACAGTCAAATACTAGTGTTAGATACTGCTGTTATATTCTGGTTTTAAAAAAACACAATTTTTTTTGCAAGACCATACACCTGGGGCCTTTGCTGCATTTGTCAAAGTCAAATACCAGCGTTAGATACTGCTGTTAGTTTTCTGGTTTTAAAAAAAACACCCATTTTGGGCAAGATAATACATTTGCGGCTTTTGCTGCATTCCTGACAGTCCAATACAAGGGGTACATACTGCTGTTATATTCTGGTATAAAAAAAACACCCATTTTAGGCAAGATAATAGATTTGCGGCCTTTGTTGCATTTGTGACAGTCACATACAAACTTTAAATACTGTTATTATATTCTGGGTTTAAGAAAAACACAAATTTTTTGAAAGACCCTACATCTGGGGCCTTTGCTGCTTTTGTCACAGTCAAATACTAGCGTTACATACTGCTGTTATATTCTGTTTAAAAAAAAAAAAAAACACCCATTTTGGGCAAGACCCTACATTTGGGGCATTTGCTGCATTTGTCACAGTCAAATTCAACCAGTCAATACTGCAGTTACATTGTTGGTTGACAAATTAATAGTTTTTGGGACCGTGAAGTAATTGTATAAAACAGTTGTGTGACCTCAAGAAATGTTTCCTCTTTATGACACCGGCACTGCCTTACTCTCAGTTAACTTAATTGTTGACTATTGGCGGTTACATTGTCACCTGAAATAAACCATCTGTTAGTTTCGTGGGTAAACGCAAAGAATGAGGAAAGCGTCAAATAATGGACGTGGCCCCGCTCATGGTGCTGCTGGTAGAGCTCCTATTGCAGGGAGAGAACATGGTCGATCTGTGCCACCTACACGCACAAGTGAAACACCTTTCTAAGGTGCGAGTAGGAGACAGAACCTTCAGCGTTATTTGTTAGGGCCGAATGAGGCTCTACGAATAGTGAGGCTAGAACAAATACAGGCGATAGTAGATTGGGTTGCTGACAGTGCCTCCAGTTCCTCCACATTGTCTCCCACCCAGTCTTCTGCTGAAAGATCAGAGTTGGCACCTGCAGGCCATGTCCATCAGTCCTTCACCTCACCCCCTTGCAAATCAACCAAGCAGTCTGAGCCCCAAGTCATTGAGCAGTCTCTTTTGCTTTTTGATGACTCTGCTAGCAGGGTTTCCCAGGGCCATCCACATAGCCCTGCCCCAGAAGTGGAAGAGATTGAATGCACCGATGCCCAACCACTTATGTTTCTGGATGAGTACATGGGAGGACCACCGCAGCACGTCTCGGATGATGACGAAACACAGGTGCCAACTGCTGTGGCTTTCTGCAGTGTGCAGACCGACAAGGAGGGCCGGCGTGAAGACTGGGTGGAAGATGATGTGGAGGACGATGACGTCCTCCACCCCACATGGAATAAAGATCATGTGAGTGACCTGTGTAGTTCGGAGGAAGAGGCGGTGGACGCACAGAGCGGGAGCAGGGTGCAAAAGCGGAGTGGCCGTCCCCTAGACAGTACGCCACACCAAAGCCAGCTCCAAGGAGTTCCCAGGTGTGGCAGTTCTTCAGACAATGTGCTGACGACAAGACACGAGTGGTTTGCACGCTGGACAATCAGAGCCTGAAGCGAGGCATAAACCTGAGCACAACCTGCACGACCAGGCATCTGCACAAGCTGCAGCAGAGTAGACACCTCAAACACTAAGAAAGGTCTCTGGCTCCTCTTCTCCTGCTTCCTCTTCTGCTGCAGTCTCGGCCTTTTCATCCACCTCTGGAGTGACAGTGGCACCTGCCACCCCGCAAACAGAGGATGTGCCAGCAATGCCACCACCTGAGTCACCAAGCATCAACACAATGTCCCATGGAAGCATTCAACTCTCTATCTCCCAAACACTGGAGCAAAAGAGGAAATATCCCCTACCCACCCGCGATCCCTGGCCCTGAATGCCAGCATTTCAAAATTCCTGGCCTTTGAAATGCTGTCATTCTGTCTGGTGGAGACGGAAAGTATTAAAAGCCTTATGGCGGTGGCTGTCCCACAGTACGTCGTGCCCAGCCGCCACTACTTTTCCAGGCGAGCCATCCCTTCCCTGCACAACCAAGTGGGGGACAAAATCAGGTATGCACTGCGCAACGCCATCTGTGGCAAAATCCACCTAACTACGGATACGTGGACAAGTAAGCACGGTCAGTGACATTATATCTCCCTAACAGCACACTAGGCAAATGCAGTGGCGGCTGGGCCTAAGGCGGATAGCAGTTTGGCGCATGTCCTTCCACCACCGAGGATTGCAAGGCGCTTCTCTTTGCCTCCTGTTTCTTCCTCCTCTTCCTCCGCTTCCTCATCCTCTACCGCCTCCTCATCCAGTCAGCGTAACACCTTCACCACCAACTTCAGCACAGCCAGGGGTAAACGACAGCAGGCAGTTTAAAAACGTATCTGTTTAGGGGACAAATCCCACACCGCGCAGGAGCTGTGGACGGGCATGGAACAACAGACCGAAGAGTGGTTGGTGCTAGTGAGCCTCAAGCCCAGCCTGGTGGTGTGCGATAATGGGCGAAATCTTGTAGCAGCTCTGGGACTAGTCGGTTTGACGCACATCCCTTGCCTGGCGCATGTGCTGAATTTGGTGGTGCAGAAGCTCCTTAAAAATGGCAGAAAGTGTGAGCGCTTTCGACATTCTCACCCTGCTGCTAATCGCCTGTCAGCACTGCAGCGTAACTTCGACCTTCCCGCTCACAGCCTCATATGCGACGTGTCCACAAGGTGGAACTCCACCTTGCACATGCTTGCCAGACTGTGCGAGCAGCAGCAGGCGATAGTGGAGTTTCAGCTGCAGCACGCACGGGTGAATCGCTCTGCGGAACAGCACCACTTCACCACCAATGAGTGGGCTTCCATGAGAGACCTGTATGCTTTCTTGCGCTGTTTGGAATACTCCACCAACATGGCCAGTGCCGATGACACTGTTCTCAGCATTACTATCTCACTTGCCTCCTTGAAAAAACACTTCGGGCGATGATGGAAGAGGATGTGGCACTGGAGGAGGAGGAGGAAGAGGGATTATTTCCAAGGGTTTCAGGCGAGTCATTCACAAATGGCTCCGAGGGTGGGTTCCTGCACCCACAAACGCCAGGTACACAATTGTCCAGCAAGGGCTCAGTTCTGGAGGATGACGAGGTGGAGGATGAGGAAGAGGAGATGGAGAAGGAAGAACCGTGTTCACAGCAGGGTGGCACCCAAACCAGCTCATAGCCATCACTGGTACGTGGCTAGGGGGATACAGAGGACACAGATGATACACCTCCCATAGAGGACAGCTTGTCATTGCCTCTGGGCAGCCTAGCACACATGAGCGATTACATGCTGCAGTGTCTCCGCAATGACCGCCGAGTTGCCCACATTCTAACTTGTGCTGTTTACTGGGTGGCCACGCTGCTGGATCCCCGTTACAAGGACAACGTACCGTCCTTAATTCCATCAATGGAGCGTGATCGTAAGTTGCGCGAATACAAGCGCACGCTGGCAGACGCGGGGGCACAGTGGAAGCACAAGGCGAAGGCAGAGGAGGAGAAAGAGGTCGCTAACGCAGCTGGGGCACCACCAGCACCTCAGAAGGCAGGGTTAGCATGGACGAAATGTGGAAAAGCTTTGTCAGCACAGCACAACAACCAGCACCACCAGCTCATATGGAACGTCTTAGCAAGAGGCAGCATTTCAGCAACATGGTGGAGCAGTATGTGTGCACACGCCTACACGTACTGAATGATGGGTCTGCCCCCCTTCAACTTCTGGGTCTCCAAATTGGGCACATGGCCTGAGCTTGCCCTTTACGCCTTGGAGGTGCTGGCCTGCCCTGCAGCCAGTGTATTGCCTGAGCGTGTATTTAGCATGGCAGGGGGCGTTATCACAGACAAGCGAAGCCACCTGTCCACAGCCAATGTAGACAAGCTCACGATTATTAAAATTAACCATGCATGGATCCCACAGGACTTGTCCGTACCTTGTGCAGAATAGACATGTATACCGGCCTTACCCAGCCATTGTTCTACTACAGCGCAATTGGTCATTGTTGTATTTTTGATATTTCCCACTCTTTTGGGGTGTACCCTAATTAAAAAAAAGAAAAAAAAAAGTGTTGGCTACCTCCCTCGTTCTCCTCCACCGCCGCTTCCCCCTACACCGCTACGTTCAGCACCTCCTCAACCTTCCACTCCATGTGGACCTCCACCTCATAGATCAAGATTTTTTTTTTTACGTATTTTATTTTATTTTAAGTCATTTCTAATTTGTCTGATACATTGTTTGGTTACTGTGAAGATATGCGTATTGTGTGGCCTGCAATGATACCATGTAATTTGTCTATTGGGGAATTTCCGTGGGTTTATTGTCTGGAGATAATTAAGTTATACAGTGTCTGGACTAATTATCTCCACGCAAACAAGTTCTGTTCAATAAAAGAGAGTCTTTTTACAACCTTCATCATGTTTCGACTGATGTTTGGGTACCTGTGATGTGTGTGGGAGGGATACCGCTGAGGTTGCTGGATGTTATACCTTGGGAATCTACCGAACAAGCAACCGAACGAAGGGCTATACTCACTGCATGCTTTTCCGTTCGGGTAAACCAGACGAACCAGACGCTGCCACTACGGGGTTCGTTACAGTTACATATCCCAAAAGTTTGGCTGTGATATACCCCTGCTCTACCTAGTAGACAGGGAAATACATTTCACAAATTTGTCTGTTACATTGTCGGGTGAAATTTACCAATTTTTGGGTTTGATATACCCCTGCTCTACCTAGTGGACAAGGAAATACATTTCACTAATTTGTCTGTTACATAGTTGGTTGACATTCACCAATTTTTTGCTGTCATATACCCCTGCTCTACCTAGTGGACAAGAAAATACATTTGACTAATTTGTCTGTTACATAGTTGGGTGACATTCACCATTTTATTTTATTTTTTCATAAGCGTTATTGAAAGATATAAAGTTACAGTACAGATATTCCACTTTAGAAGATAGTAACCATCCGTACATTGTGAAGTACTGTTTAGTCATCAATAAAGTAAAAACAGTAGGTTAACAAATAAACATAATGGATGTCAATTCCCATACATAGCAAATAATTGAGCATTAGTAACTTTTAAATGTTAGTGTCTCAAGCCGCCCATATGTGCTTATGTATATTTGTATATTAGTATAATTGCGTTTACACTTATTAGGCCTCCTTGAAATGTCTGAATAGTACCCACGGCTTCCAAAGGGCCTCAAACTTACTATGAGAGTGATTCTCCCAAGCGGACATGTCTTCGAACCTGTATATGGAGTCCACCTTATTTATCCAAAAATCCAGTGGAGGAAGATCTGACGAAAGCCAAAATCTGGGGATTAAGAGGCGAGCTGCTGAAAGCAGTTTTTTATACAATGGAGTGATGCCGGTGGTAGCGTGAGGATGGGGAAGGCCTAATAGAGCCAGTAGAGGCGAGGGCGAAATTTCGGTTTCACAGATTACATTGCATTGTTTGAAGATCATAGACCACCATTTTTGCAGTGGTGGGCAGGACCACCAAATATGGAAAAATTTTCCCACCCCCTCTCCACACCTCCAGCAAACATCAGATCCATTAGAGCTATACCTACATGTAATGTCGGGTGTTTTGTACCACCTAGACAGAATTTTGTACCCATTTTCCTGAATCCTCACACATCTGGAGGATTTGTGGGGTTCTTTAAAGAGCTTCAATTGGTCATCTTCAGAAAGTGGGGTATTCAGGTCTTTTTCCCAGGCACCAATGAAAGACAATTTAGGGGGACATATGGGGCTATTCAATCTTCTATATA
Source organism: Bufo bufo (assembly GCF_905171765.1). Taxonomy (NCBI): domain Eukaryota; kingdom Metazoa; phylum Chordata; class Amphibia; order Anura; family Bufonidae; genus Bufo; species Bufo bufo. The sequence continues at coordinate 539,813,067 of NC_053391.1, read as the reverse complement.
GCTGAGAGATCAATTTTCTTGGGGGTTGTTTGGAATCAATAAGACTTTCAAACCATGTGAGGGGTCTCAATAGTGCCTGATAGGGGACCCATTTTGTTAAGTTGGCAGATATATACGAATATAGAGAAGGAAATGGTTTGGCTTCGGGGAGGAGTGAGTCAAAGTGAGCTTTGTGAATCACATTGCCATCTTCCCCAAAAAGGGAAATCGCTGGGATTTCAGACTTACGGGTCCGTATGGGGAGACTCTGTTTCAATTCTGGTGTGGCTAAGTCTATTAAATCTCTAACTTGAGTTAGGGGGGAGGGTAAAGGGATCCCATGATCCGAGTTTTGGAATTTATTCCAGGCTTCAAGAGTAGCAGTAATAGATGGACTGGTGGATTTAAACTTGGTTCGGTCCTGTTGAGGTAGAATCAAGAGGGTTCTGAAAGAGGTTTTGGCCATTGCAGCCTCCATTCTAGGCCAGGATTTATAGGTAAGATCTCTGAACCAATCCACCACTCTGGTTAATAATGTACCTGAATTATATAGTGAGGGGTTTGGGAGGTTGATACCCCCGGAGAATTTGGGGTTCTGTAAAGTCGAGAAACTAATGCGAGCTTTCTTGCGGCTCCATATGAATGATCTGATTTCCTTGTCTAAGGCTTGAAAAAAGGATTTTGGTATTGGGAGAGGGAGGACTTGTTGTAAATAGTTAAGTTTGGGGAGGACTAGTGAGGTAAATATATTTTTCCGGCCAAACCAGGATAATGTTTGAGGGTGGAGGTTGTTTAATTGATCTTGCATGGATTTAAACATAGGGAGGAAGTTGAGTTGAAATAATTTGGAAAGGTCAGTGCTTATTTTAATGCCTAGATAAGTGATGTGAGGGGTATCCCAATTAAATGGGGAATGAGCTGCTAAGTCGGCTTTATTACGGGAGTTTAGACCTAAGCTTAGAATGTGAGATTTCTTCATATTTATTTTAAGATTCGAAAGGGGGCTAATTTTTTCGAAGATGTCATAAATTAAGGGGAGGGATGTCTTAGGGTTGGAAGTTAGGAGAAGCAGGTCGTCCGCAAATGCTGCAATTTTGTGTTCGTGGTCTCCAAGCTTAATACCTCTAATTTCGTCATTTTGACGGAAGGCTTGAAGGAGTGGTTCCATAGAAAGTACGAAAACCAGAGGGGAGAGTGGACACCCTTGGCGCGTGCCGTTTCTAATGGAGAAAGGGGGGGAGGTAGTTTCATTCACCAGCACCGACGCCAAGGCGTTGGAATACATGGAAAAGACTGCGTCAATATAAGGTGTTGGAAAGCCAAATTTAGACAGCGTAAGGCGTAAAAAATCCCAACTAATCCTGTCAAACGCTTTTTCGGCGTCGCTGCTGAGAAGGACTAGGGGGTGAGATAGCTTGGTGGCGTGGTGAATGGCGTTGAGAACTCTGACAGAATTGTCTTTGCCTTCCCTGCCAATCACAAATCCTGTTTGGTCTTTGTGTATTAAAGACGGGAGAATAGGGGATAGGCGATTCGCTAACAATTTGGCCAGGATTTTTAAGTCTAGGTTAAGCAAGGAAATGGGGCGATAATTAGCACAGTGAGCTGGATCCTTACCTTCTTTAGGGATAATGGTTATAAGGGCTCTTGTCATATCTACTGAGAGATGGGTGCCTTTAAGTGATTGGTTACATACTTTTAATAGGAAAGGGGCTATGACTTCGCTAAAAGTAGTATAGTAATGGGCAGTGAGGCCATCAGGTCCTGGGGCTTTGTTTTTTGGGAGCAGTTTAATAGCTGTCTTCAGTTCATCCATGGAAAAAGGGGATTCTAGTATCTTTTTAGTAGAAGAGTCGAGTTTCGGGAGAGAGACTGAGTCCAGGAATTTGTTAATAGCTTCATTAACTGGGAGACCGTTGTCTAAGGTAGAGGGTTGGGGTAGGTTATAAAGGGATTGGTAGAAGGATTGAAATTGGGAGGCTATTTCTCTGGAAGTCGTGACTACTTCTCCTTTATTATTATGGATTTTGCATATGTAGTTGTGGTTCCTCCTCTTTTTTAACCTGTTCATGACGAATTTGGACGCTTTATCGCCGTGGGCAAAAAACTTAAACTGAGAGTTAAGAAGGTATTTAGCTGAGATTGAATTAAGGATATTTTTTAGATCAGAACGGAGGGTATTGAGTTTAAAGAGGTGAGATTCCGACAGAGATTTTTTATGAATTGCCTCCAGTTTACTAAATTCCGATAAGAGGTTGTCGATTCTGGCCTTCTTTAGTTTTTTATGGTAGGCCCCAAGGCTAATGAGTTGACCTCTCATGAAGGCCTTATGAGTGTCCCAGAGAACGTGAGGAGAGGTGTCAGAGAGGGCATTTAGGGAGAAGAATTCATTGAGGGAATTCTGAATTTTGGCTTTATTTTCTTTTGAGAAAATTAATTGTTCGTTCAATCTCCAATTAATAGTTTTGGGTGTTACTAGGGGGGTGGAGATCGTAATAAAAAATAGGGGACTGGTCGGATAGTAAAATGGAATCTATACGGGTTTTGGAGCATAATTGGAGGTGAGATTTGGAAATAAATAGATAATCTAGCCTCTGGTATGAGCCATGGACGTTAGAAAAGAAGGTAAAATCCCTTTCAAAGGGGTTAAAAATTCTCCATGTATCAACCAGGTTCAAATCGTGAAATATTTTATTTATGGAGTTAAGTTTCTTTTGAGAGAGGGCAGACTTTTTTGTTGAAGAGTCTAGGATGGGATTCAAGGCAACATTAAAGTCCCCTCCCATGACAACAATGCCTTCCTGGAAAGACTCTATAATCGGGCAGATAGAGTCAAACCAAGATGCCTGATTGACATTGGGGGCGTAATTATTAATTAATGTGTATATACGATTCGCTATAGAACCTTTTAACATTAAATATCTTCCTTCTGCGTCTTGAATATGCGAGGAGTATTGGAAAACTGTATTCTTGCTGAAACCAATACTGACTCCCTTGGAAGAGGAGGAGCCTGAGCCGCAGTGGAACCACACAGGGAAACTAGAGCGAGACAGATCAGGATAACGGTTAAATTTAAAATGAGTCTCTTGAAGAAATAATATAGCGGCGTCTTTTTTCTTGAGTAGAGAGAAAATTTGACACCTCTTGGAGGGGGCATTAAAACCTTTAACATTAAAGGACGCAACTGTTAAATCAGCCATTTCGCAACAGTTTGTGTGTGGGGCCACTGAAGACCCTGGCTCCTTATATGGAAGACATACCAACTAGGCCTCAACATTGTATGAACACTGTAAAGCAGTTTAGATGTGTGAACATAGCAATTTGGCAGGTATAAAAAAATAATAAATGTATGGAGACATCCACAAAACGGAAACATAAAACAAAACCTCATAAAGTATGAGAGAAGGGGAAACCACATAATAATGCAATTCAGCAATAACACTTTGAATTCCATTGTGAAGGTGTAAGGGGGGATATATAGTGACTGTAGTCATCACCCTATGCCAGGATGTATGACCAGACAAGAATATAGCAATTGAGAATAGAACGGGAATGGTCAGACCTATTGTGATGAATAGGTGTAAAAGAGCGCATATATGGGGGGACAGAGGAGAGATATACAGAGGTAAATGAGTAAGGAGATGGGTGAAAGAGTTATGAGAAAGATTATCATGCATCTTACAAATACTGCTGATCAGGTGAGTGGTATGATACCACGATAAGTGCTAGGATGAGCAGATAATATTCTCAGTCCCCCATGGTTAGCCTCCTCGGAGTGGAAAATGAAGGATCTCTTCTGGTTCTGGCGTTCTTGGGGGTACGTTGCTTCTCCCACGGAATAGGAACCTGAAGATCCGGGAGGAGTGAAAGGTCCTGGATTACGTCCCAATTTTGGATTCCTAGGGGGGCTATGTTAAGCTGAACATAGACTTGGTCCAAGTCCGTGTGGGAGGTGATATTCATCCTGCGGCCATCATGAAAAAAGGACAGACCGAAGGGGAAGGACCATCTGTATTGAATATTATGTGTTCTGAGCCAGTCCGTCAAAGGCTTCAGAATTCTTCTCTTTCTCAAAGTGGTCTGGGCCAGATCCTGGAAAATAGAGATATCGAAACCATCCCAGGTTAGATCTCTGGTGGATCGCGCTTTGGAGAGGATAGCTTCCTTTACTTGGAAGCTTAGAAATTTGCATATGATGTCCCTGGGGGGGGGCGTTGGTGCTGGTTTAGGTCGGAGGGCTCTATGTGCCCTTTCCAGGATTACCTCATGTGCAGAATCCGGGCCCAGTAAGGTAAGGCAGATTTGGATGATTGTCTGCGGGATATCGCTTGCGGTGACCGATTCTGGGATACCGCGAAAACGCAAGTTGTTGCGTCTTCCGCGGTTTTCTTGATCCTCCACTGCGCAGTATAATGCGTTGAGATTGCTTTGAACTGAGGATAGTCGGCCAGCAACTTGGATCTGGTGATTCACCAAAACCGCATGCGATTCTTCTAGTACCTCTACTTTCCTCCCGATATGTCGGACATCGTGTTTGATGGCAGAGAGGTCTGTGCAGACGCAAGGGTCGCCGACAGTGCTTCTTTGAGGTAGGATCTGGAGATCGGGAGGTTGTCTGCTGGGTCTTCTACCTCCGGCGATGACTCCTTGTCTCTCTTTGTAAAGCCGGCGGCGCGTGGTGAAACCGGCGCCATTTTGTTGTCTCGGGCTACAAATGCAGCGGCGGCTTTCTTGACAAATTCATCCATGTCACCTTTGTTTGCCACCTGTCTGTTCGAATCCGAGGATTCTCCAGCCTTTGAGCCACCGATCTTGACCATTTTTATGTCTGGGGGCTAATTATAAGAGCTGTAAGGGTGATATTTAGTACGGAGCTGCAGCCTCAGGCAACCATCAGCTTCAGGCGCTAGCTCTGCCCCCCCACATTCACCAATTTTTGGTTGTGATATGCCCCTGCTTTACCTAGTGGACAAGGAAATACATTTCCCTAATTTGTCTGTTACATTGTTGGGTGACAAATGCTCATCTTTTGCGCTAGAAAGTACATTTGCGTCCTACACTGCATTTAGGACAGTACGAATCAGGTTTGCCAGAACAAGTACAGACTATAAAGATCAGAGTTGGCACCTACAGCACATGGCCATCTGTCTTTCAAATCACCCCCTTGCAAATCAGGTAAGCAGTCTGAGCCCCAAATCATGAAGCAGTCTCTTATGCTTTTTGATGACTGCTGGCAGGGTGCCCGTGGGCCATCCACATAGCCCTGCACCAGGAGTGGAAGAGATTGAGTGCACTGATGCCCAACCACTTATGTTTCAGGATGAAGACATTGGAAGACCACTGCAGCACGTCTCTGATGATGACAAGACACAGGTGCCAATGGCTACGGCTTTCAGCAGTATGCAGACTGACAAGGGGGGCAGGGGTAAAGAGTGGGTGGAAGATGATGTGGAGGATGATGAGATACTAGACCCCACATGGAATCAAGGTGCTAGTGACCTGTCTAGTTTGGAGGAAGAGGCGGTGGTCGCACAGAGGCACCAGCACAGCAAAAGAGGGAGCAGGGTGCAAAAGCGTCTGTTACATTCTTGGGTGACATTTACAATTTTTGCCGTGAGTAAACCCTTGCTCTGCATAGGTGACAGGGACCTAAATTTCAAAAAATCGTCTGCTACATTGTCAGGTGACATTTTACCAATTTTGCCATATACAACCCCCTGCTCTGCATAGGTGACAGGGAACTAATTTTTGTAAAATCATCTCTTCAATTGGTGGGTGACATGAACACAGTTTTTTATTTTTTTTGTATTAACAATTTTTATTGTTTTACATTTTAAAGCAAGTAAAATGCTTACATCAGCAATGAAAGAGTACAATCATACAAGGTACAAAAATAAAGACATACGGTATTGAATCATACCTATAAGGCATAACACTGAAGAGCGTTGTACAAAATCAGTAAATTAACCCTAAGAAAAAGAAAAAGATTAACAAAATTTGAACCGTAAATGCGGGCTTAATCCAGGCTAAGTACTTGTTATAGCTATCAATGTGCATCGAAATCTCATAGAAGAAATCCAAGATATGCTGTTATCTGTAAAGGGTAGGCAGGAAGAGTGAGAACATGATATGGGAGATGGGGGGGGGGGGAAGGAGGGAGGAGACTCATGGGAAGGCTCTATATTTCTTCCATGGAGACCACATATCTAAGAATGCAGAGCGGGTACGGGTTTCCCAGTGGGAAAGTTCTTCTAATCTGTATAATTGGTCGACCTTTTGGGTCCATCTGGCTTCCTCTGGAGCTTCAGTAGATAGCCATGCAGAGGCCACTAAAATTATGGCTGCAGCTAAAAGTATAAGAAGCAATGGTCTGTCTTTTTTTCTGATCTTGTCTAGACCTAAGCTGAGAAGAGTCAGTTCTGGGGAACATTTAAGAGAGGTGCCACATACGCTATTACACCTATTTACTATATTACACCACCAGTCCCCAATGATCGGACAACTCCACCATATGTGATAAAAAGTGCCCTTGGAGGCTTTACATCTCCAGCAAACATTGGAAACATTAGGGAAGTATAGTGCAATATTTCCTGGCATTTTAAACCATCTCATAATGATTTTGTATCCATTTTCTTGGATTCGGACACATCTAGAAATTTTATGGGGTACAGAAAACATCACTTTAATCTCTGTGGGAGCCAGGGAACGGTCAAGGTCCTTTTCCCAGACATCTACTATTGCTTGCTTGACAGATAATGTGGTGGACTTCATCCGTTTGTATAAGGATGAAATAAGCCTTTGGGGCGATTGTTTTGACCCAATTATTTCGTCAAACCATGAGGACAGATGTTGTATGGGGGAGGATTTGAGTATGGAGGTCACTTCAGATACAATAAAGTTGTGTGTGAAGGAGAGAGACATAGATTCTTTCAGGTCTTTAAAAAGAAGTGAAAGAGGATGTACGTTACCTTCGTCATTTATAATCTCTGAGATGGGCAAACTAGAATGTCTGATCTGGGGGTGACTCGACTCTTTCGAATCAAGAGGGGCCAAATCTATCACATCTTTAAGAGTGAGGAGTGGAGAAGGAGTGGTCAGTGCATTATTGTGAGAGGAGAACCATTCCCATATTGCTAGCAAACACCTTATCAAGGGGTTTTGAATTTGGAGGGATGGGGGAAAGGGTTTCCCAGCAAGTAATAAAGCTCTGGGGGTAGAGGGAAGAAAATTACTTTCCATATGTACCCAGAATTTATGGGGGGGGGCTCTAATCCAGTCCACTACTCTGGCTAGATGTATGGCCTTCATATATAGTTCAGGGTCAGGGAGATTAATACCTCCCAGATGTTTGGGCTTAGTGAGAGTGTCAAAGGAAATTCTAGATTGACGTCCTTTCCAAATAAATTTGCGAACTGCTTTATTAAACTTGTTGAAAAAGGACCTCGGAAGCTTGATAGGAAGAGCCTGCATAACATATGTTAATCTGGGCAATATCAAAGCCGAGACCATATTCTTTCTGCCAAACTATGAGAGGTGGGAGGTCCAATGAGTCCATCTGGGCAATAACAGAGCGTAAAAGTGGGGCAAAATTCAATTTATATAGATCCTCCTTATATAGGAGAGATTTTCACCCCTAAGTAAGTTAATAGTTGTGCGGACCAGTTGAAAGGCGAATGGAGTTTGAGAGACCTAATTACCGAGGGGGGGAAGCCTCTACGTAGGAGTTGGGATTTGGCAGGATTTACTTTAAAATTAGATAGGGAGCCAAATAAATCCAGCAGGGATAAAATAGATGGAAGGGATTTCTTCGGGTTGGTTGTGAGGATCAGGAGATCGTCAGCGAAGGCGGCCAGTTTAATTTCCTGATCACCAACCCTGAGTCCTACAATATCCTTCAATATCCTTCTGTTGTCTCAGAGCTTGTAAAAGCGTTTCTATTACTAATACAAATATGAGGGGGGAAAGAGGGCAGCCCTGTCTAGTGCCATTCTGTAGGCGAAAGCTGGGGGATAGAGTACCGTTAACTGATACTGATGCTGAGGAAAAGTGATACATAGCTGTGATCGCATTAGAGAATTAATCCGGGATGTTGAATTTAGAGAGCGTGAGGTTAATAAACAGCTAGTCTATTCTATCAAAAGCTTTCTCAGCATCAGTACCCAACAGGACCATAGGGATCCCTCTAAGAGAAAAATATAATTTTCATGACATTATCTTTCCCCTCTCTCCCTTTAACAAAACCAACCTGATCCGGATGTATTAGGGAGGGAAGGAATTTTTGTAATCTAATAGCCAACATTTTAGCTAATATTTTTAAGTCAATGTTAAGCAAATATATAGGGCGGCAGTTCAAGCATAATGAAGGGTCTTTACCAGGTTTGGGGATGATCGTAATTGTGGCTCTGGACATGTCAGGTCATACAGGGGTGTTGTGTAGGGCATTATTGCATATTGGAAGAAGGTGGGGAAATAAGATATCGGAAAAGGCTCTGTAATAGGACAGGGGTAGGCCATCTGGGCCTGGGCTTTTCCCAATTGGAGAGGAGTTTAGTGCCTTCTGAATATCAGATATAGTAAAGGGAGCAGCAAGCTGGTCACGTTGGTTATCTGAGAGGACTGGGAGATTTAATGTACTGAGAAATGAAGAGATGTTTTGCACTTTATCCAATTTAGGGTTTGGAAGGGGCGGTGAAGGAAGGTTGTAAAGGGTTTCATAGTAAAGCTTGAACTGTTCTGCTATTTCTACAGTTTTAAACAGTGTGGAGCCCGACGGGGAGGTTACATTTTTCTGCGCTTTATTCTCTGTATTTGGAATTTTGTAGCTTTATCACCATGGGCGAATATTTTTTGTTGGGAGTTTAAAAAGAACTTAGCAGAACGTTCATTTAACAGGTTTTTCAGTTCCGTTTTAAGCATCTGTAATTCAGATAAATGAAGTTGGAGTAAGGAAATTTTGTGGGTCTTCTCCAGTGTGCTAATCCTAGAGAGGAGGGAGTTTATCTTCTTATCAGATTCCTTCTTCAGATATGAACAAAGGCTAATTAGTTGGCCCCTTATATATGATTTATGGGCATCCCATAAGGTGTTAGGGGAAATGTCAGACGATTGGTTGATGAGAAAGTATTCTCTTAGAAGTGTCATTATTCGCTTTTTATGAGTAGCATTGCCCAAGACAGACTCATTGAACCTCCAACCAGTTTTCTTACCCAGTCCCTGAGGAGGGCGGATGGAGCAGAAGACAGGTGAGTGATCTGACAACGTCATGGACCCTATTTTTGCTGAGGTGCAAAGTTGTAGATGCTCCTTCGAAATCAGAATGTAGTCAATTCTGCTATATAAGTTATTGGCTGCAGAGAAAAAAGAATAATTAATAATGTTAGGGTTAAGGCATCTCCAAACATCTATGAGCCCTAGGTTAAACAGTCTAGCCAGAGTAGCGCGGATTGCCCTAGAGGACAAGGCAGATTTTTTTGAGGACGTGTCTATCAGGGGGTTAAAAGGCGTGTTCAGATCGCCTGCCAGTATTAATATACCCTCACTGTGTTTCTCAACCTGGGACAGAAGGCCTGCTATCCATCTAGGCTGGTCTGCATTGGGGGTGTAGGCATTGACAAAAGTGTATAATATTTGGCCAATTTTTCCTTTTAATATAATGTAGCGACCCTCAGGGTCTTGAATATAGCTTAAGTAAGTGAAAGGGGTGCCACGCCGGAAACCAATACTGACTCCTCTAGATGCAGCTCCATCTGCGCCACAGTGATACCATATGGGGAATCTAGAGAATGAGAGATCCGGGTAGTTATTCTGCTTGAAGTGGGTTTCTTGTAAGAAAACCACAGAACTTTTTTCTTTCCAGAGAAGAGAAAAAATTTGACTACGCTAAGAGGGAGATCTCAAACCCTTTACATTATATGAGACTATAGTTAATTCAGACATGGCTTGGATTCAGTAGGACAGATGATGTAGCTAAGTACATTGAGCATGTTAAAGACAAAAAACCCAGCATTATAACATAATGGCATGAGAACTAAAACTTGAGACCACAATGGGTGGCAAAACAACATGTGTGGTCGTATTGTAAACAACCAGAAGTGAGTAGGGGGAAAGTGAATTAAATTCACATGTAACCTGCATCGAGGAGGGAACAGGCAAGAGAAGAAGGAAATGGATTGGTCAGAACAAAAGAACAATAAATGAGAGTTGAAAAAGTAGGTGGAGGTAAAACAAAAATAACAGAAAGTGGAGGGATATAGGTGGGAGGAATGAGAAGTAAGAAACTTATGAGAAAGTAAAGTAGTAGAGGTAGTGCACATGTATATAAGTGAATCTCACATATATCTTCACTAGATACACATAATAAATGGACGAGGTAGTGAATAATACTAGATACAGAGTCTTATCAATGAAGACTGGTAGAAAAAACGCGAAGGTTTCAGGAACCGTCCTGGGAGGAGTGAATCTACTTGGGTGTTGTTAAGTCCTTAGACTTCTTGGATCTCTGCTTCTTCAGCGTTATGGTAAGCTCCCAGGATTGAAGAGCAGGCAAAGCAGGTAAGGCTGAAATATCCTGCACTTTATCCCAGTCCAGAATGTTTAGTGGAGGGGAGTCCAGAGCTGCATATGCTTCCGAAAGATCTGAGAAGGAAGATATAGTGACCCTCTTTCCAGCGACCAAGAAAGATAGCCCAAATGGGAAAGTCCATCTATATAGGATCTTCTTTTCTTTAAGTAGTGATGTGAGAGGTCATAGAAATCGCCGCTTCTGTAAAGTAGATGGGGATAAATCCTGATATATTTGTACAGGAGCCTTCTCCAGGAGGATCGAGGGTGCAATTCTAGCTGCTTTCAAAATCGCTTCCTTGTCCTGGAAGTTCAGGAATCTGCAGATAATATCCCTAGGGGGATCATTGTCCTTGGGACGAGGGCGTAGCGCTCTATGAGCCCTTTCAATTATTAACATTGCAGGGTCAAAGTCCCCTAGTAGTGAGGCGACTATTTTCATGATGGCACTTGGAATGTCAGAGGTAGAAACCGATTCCGGGATCCCTCTGAACCGGAGGTTACGTACGCTGCCTGCCTCTGCGGCACATTCTCCCGCTGCCGCCTGCCTCGGCCCTCAAGTTCCTCAACTTGCAAAGGCGGCCGTCACAGAGGAGACACATAGTCCATCACCACCACCATCACTAGTCTAGACACTCAGTAACGGTTCGGTTACTCACCTGAGTCACGGTAACCTCTAGACTATCTGTAAGTAAGTCGCTTGTCGCTGGTGTGCACTGCAGGCTCGCTTTTCTAAAGGAAGTGGACCTGTCTGAATGGCTGTACAGTACAGTCAGAGTGGCATGTGAGTCTGTGACACATGATGTGGCAATAATAATGTGTCTGCTGGCCTACAGCCTGCTGCCTGGACCAGTATCTGTACACGTATGTATGGCATAATTAATAGAATGACACATCACACATGACATGACATGAATGACACAGGTCTTTACCAGGCAGCCTGGTAAAGACCTGTGTCACTCATGTCATGTGTGATGTGTCATTCCATTAATTATGCCATACATACGTGTACAGATACTGGTCCTGTTCTCCTGTGAGGCTGCAAGGCAGGGGTGTGGTGTGGACCACTCCTGAGACTGCATGTGCTTACAGTCCCTAAATAAATAATACTGCAGTGATTAGCAACCGTATGACAGGCGTTTATCACCAATCCTCAGGACGACCGTCGCTTGGTAAAGCTTAAAGTGTAACTGCCATTTAATTTATTTTTTTTGCTAAAGTGTAAACATTTTTAGAATATAGTTTATTTAGCCAAAACGTTTAATTTTAGTAGAAAACTGTGGCTGAAATGGCCCTTAGCAGCGCTCTCTGAAATGAGCGGTGCTAAGGGCCACCCGTCTTCAATTTGAAAAGGGGAGACGGGCTGTGCGGGAGCTGTGCTTCTGCCTCCTGTGCCCCCGCGGTGGACACAGGCGTCTTAAAATCTAATGCTCGGGTACACTAACTAACCTGCCTTCCCTGCGATAATCACTCATGAAGACGGATGGACCTTAGCATTTCAGGGGGCCCAAGGAAATTCTTGCCCAGGGTCCAATCAATATTAAAGACGGCCCTGACTGGCAAGCGGACAGAGATTGAGTGACTGCAGCACTATGTGGCCTATCTGCTGGATATCTTGGGCTACCTCCTGTAGCTTAGAGTATAAGGGGTGCATGGCCTCCTCTAATGCTTGTTTAATAAAGCAGCGTGAAACCGGGAGGTTACGGGACTCACCCTCTTCACCCGTGCCTTCTTCTCCCTCAGATTGGCTTGAGGCGCGGCCGCGTGGAACGCTGCAGGTTAGCCGCGGCCATCTTTGATTCCTTGGCCGGACCGGCTGCTTGCTGCTTTTTCAAGTATTTTCTCATGTCCGAGACAGCAGGAAAAGGTTTAGCTTGTGGGATCGGGTCCCCAAGCTTCTGTCCACCGTACTTGACCATTTTTTGTTCCTTAGGCTGAAGATTGCCGTTCCCTCAGCAGGTTAAAAGCAGGAGCTTCAGCCGGACGCTGCCATTCAGCTCAGGCACTAGCTCCGCCCCCGATGAACACAGTTTTGCCGTGAACAAAAACCCCTGCTCTGCTTAGTTGACAGGGACCGAAATTTTTAAAAATCGACTGTTCCATTGGTGGGGGACATTAACCCATTTTTGCCGATAAAAAAACCTCTGCTCTGCATAGGTGACAGGGACTTAAATTTGTAAAATGCATATTTAATTGACACGCGCCACCTCCTTACATTCGATTCTTCCTCTTTAACAACTTGTCCCACATTTCCACTTGATCACATTTCAGCCATTGACCTCCCTTAGATGTGGTATCACTTTCTCACGCTCCCTTTCCGGTGTGGAACCCTGATTCGCCGCTAACAGTGATCCACATGGTAGGCGCAGAAAAGAACATCAAAAGTTGATAGAGAAGATATCCAGTTGTATCACGGGGACGTGCGATCAGGCAGAAGTTATCTAGAGTCAACAAAGCGGCAGCGGGGCCTCTCCTGTCTCACGTTTCCAAATCCAAAATACCCCAGTGACATTCCCTATAATTTTTTATTAATCATTCCAATAACAGGGCATCTTAAGAGTCCTGTATTGTTATTTATCGTCACTACCTGCCCGAGTCGGGAGTGTGTAAGTGTCACATGTCCACTCCTTCACTTGGAAGCTTCTGTTTCAATAATTTGTCCCACATTTTCGTTTGATCACATTTCATTTCACACATTGACCTCCTTTGGATATGGTATCTCTTTTTCAAGCTTCCTCTCCGGTGTGGAACCCTGATTCGCTGCTAACCGTGATCAACATGGTAGGCGCAGAAAAGAACATCGAAAGTTGATAGAGAAGATATCCAATTGGATCGTGGACATCACGGGGACGTGCAACATGGTGGAGCAGTATGTGTGGACACGCCTACACGTACTGACTGATGGGTCTGCCCCCTTCAACTTCTGGGTCTCCATATTGGGCACATGGCCTGAGCTTGCCCTTTAAGATTTGGAGGTGTTGGCCTGCCCTGCAAACAGTGTATTGTCTGAACGTTTGTTTAGCACGGCTGGAGGGGGTTATATTTCCCAGTGTTTTGGGGTCTATCCAAATTTAAACAAAAAAAATTAAAAATAAAAAACAAAAACCAGTGTTGGCTACCTCCTCCTCCACTGCCGCTTCCACCTACACCGCCACATCCACCGCCTCCTCAACCTCCTACTCCATATTGACCTCGTCCTCCTAGATCAAGATTATTATTTTTAATTTTTATGTATTTGTTATTTTAAGTCATTTCCCTATCCACATTTGTTTGCAGAGCCCTTGCCATGCTCTTAACCACATTTTGCTGCCATTTGCAGCCCTGTTTCATGACTATTTTAGAGCCATTTTAGTCCTCAAAAGTTCGGGTCCCCTTTGACTTCAATAGGGTTCGGTTTTGGGGTCAAGTTCGGGTTAAGCTCGGGTCCCGAACTCAAACTTTTTTGTGAAGTTCGGCCGAACCCGAAAATCCAGGTGTCCGCTCAACTCTACTTATTAGCCATTGTGTGGTGAAGTGTGAAAATTACAGCCCTTTTTGTCATGTATTAGTGGCAAAAGAAAAATATATTTGCAGTTCAGCGGTGCAGTTATATGTTCTAAAGCATTTTGTGGAGTGTATAAGTGGGAAAAAAATAAGGTCCTATTTGCCATTCAGCGGTGCAGTTATATGTTCTAAAGCCCTTTTTCACGTGTACTAGTGGCACAAAAAAGTATTTACCATTCTGCGGTTCAGTTACATGTTCTGTGAGGATTCACTCTGGTATGCAGGTTAGCGGATGCAGTATTGAGGCAGCGGACCAGGTTTTAAATCAATCTTCAGTGTTTATTCAGACTCATAACATAACACAACAGTCCTTTTTCAGAAAAAAACAAATTAACCATCATCTGGTATCCTGGGTGTCAGTTCACTCCCGGCTGAATGCTCAGCCTCAGAAAGTCCACTTGCAGGCTGTAATGCGGCCTGCTCGCCTGACACACGGTCTTCAGACCTCAGCGCAGAGATCTCCACAGCTCCACTGTCAGAGGGAGGTAATCCTGACTGCTTTTAAACCTGCCAAGACCCGGCCTGGAATGTGGGGAGTAGCCACCCACCCAGCACTATGGCTACTACCAGTAAAAGTCATCCCGGATCAGCTTTACAGCCATACTAAACAGCTGAAGTGTCAGGCCAGGAACCTTGGTGACACATACCGACCATCAATAATGGCCCCTTTTTCCTTCCTACATACCTCCCCCATTTGTTCAACCCTGAGGGGGTGGACATGGACACACATTAAACAGTGTACCTGGGACAGGGCATCCGCGTTTCCTAGTAACTGGCCTGCCCTGTGTTCCACCGAAAACTTGAAATTTTGCAAAGACAGAAACCACCGGGTGACCTGGGCATTTCTGTCCTTGGCCTGGCTTATCCATTTGAGAGGGGAGTGGTCTGTCACCAGATGAAACTTTCTCCCCAACAAATAATAGCGGAGAGACTCGATTGCCCACTTGATAGCCAGGCACGCTCTCTCCACTATACTATACCTGGTCTTGGCAGGGGTAAGCTTCCGGCTGAGGAAGACAATGGAATGCTCCTCCCCGTTGACCTCCTGAGACAGTACAGCACCGAGACCCACCTCAGAGGCATCGGTCTGTACTATAAACTCCCTTTTGAAGTCGGGCGTCAACAAAACCGGGGACCCACACAGGGCCGACTTCAAAGCGGAGAAAATCTTTTCCGTCTGCTCATTCCAGTGGACCGTTAATGACTTGCGTCCCTTCAAAAGGACTGTCAATGGTGAGGCCATTGTAACAAAATGGGGGACAAGACTCATATAGTATCCCACCAGTAGTTACAGGTCGGGGCTAATTTCTAATTGCCTCCATTTTGTTCACCTGAGGTGTGATAACTCCATGCCCAATTACATACCCCAGGTACTTGGTCTCTTCTAACCCTATCGTGCACTTTTGTGGGTTAGCGGTTAAGCCAGCCTTCCTAAGGGAGTCCACTACAGCCTGTACCTTAGGTAGGTGACTTTCCCAGTCGGTACTGTGGATAATGATATCGTCCAGGTACACCGAAGGGATGATGTGGACGGAGA
The DNA here is from genome assembly GCF_905171765.1 of Bufo bufo. Classification (NCBI taxonomy): domain Eukaryota; kingdom Metazoa; phylum Chordata; class Amphibia; order Anura; family Bufonidae; genus Bufo; species Bufo bufo. The sequence continues at coordinate 539,797,448 of NC_053391.1, read as the reverse complement.
ACAAAGTCCATTAGCCTTTGAAACGTGGCGGGAGCGCCATGTAGTCTAAAGGGTAATACCTTGTACTGATACAGCCGCTCTGGAGTGATGAAAGCCGTTTTCTCCTTGGCAGCCTCCGTCAAGGGTACCTGCCAGTATCCTTTGGTGAGGTCCAAAACAGAGAAATACTGGGCTCGGCCTAACTTCTCAATAAGCTCGTCCACTCGGGGCATTGGATATGCGTCAAACTTGGAAACCTCAGTAAGTTTGTGGAAGTCGTTACAGAATCGTAATGTTCCGTCTGGCTTCAGTATTAAGACTGGCCCATTCACTTTTTGACTCCTTGATGACACCTAGCTGTAACATCAGCTGCACTTTGTCCGAGATGGCTTGTCACCGCGACTCAGGTACCCGGTATGGTTTCAACCGAATTCTGGCCTAAGGCTCAGTGACAATGTCATGTTGGATGATAGAAGTGCGTCCAGGGAGGTCCGAAAACACATTTGTGCTCCTTCTGATGAACTCCCTGGCCTCCTGAGTCTGTTTAGAGTAGAGGTTGTCCGCAATCTTTACTGTGGCAAAAGCTTCCCTCGTATCAGACTGTGGGACTGGAAAATCTACCCCCAGAAAACCCGGCCGGGGGCTGTTGTCTGTACTGGTCTCCCTATCTTTCCATGGTTTCAGCAAGTTTACTGTACATGGTACACCTGCCCTGGCTTTCTCCGCCCGGGCTGGAGTACCTTGTAGGTTACCTCCCCAAATTTTTCGAGCACTTCGTAGGGACCCTGCCACCTAGCCAGGAACTTACTGTCCACCGTCGGCACTAGAACCAAAACCCGATCTCCAGGGTTAAAATTCTGAACCCGAGCCTGACGATTATAGACTCTACTCTGGGCTCGCTGAGCTGCCTCTCTATGTTCCTTAACCAGCAGCAACACTGTATCCATCCGCTCTTGCATCCGAGTGACATACTCAATCACACTTTTATGCGGTGTGGGTTGTTGTTCCCACGCCTCTTTGGCTATGTCCAACAGACCACGGGGATGTCGGCCATACAGCAGTTCGAAGGGCGAGAACCCAGTAGAGGCCTGGGGCACCTCTCGCACTGCGAACATGAGATAGGGCAGTAGAAGATCCCAATCCCTCCCATCTTTAGACACCACCCGCTTTAACATGTTTTTCAAGGTTTGATTAAACCTCTCTACCAGGCCGTCCGTTTGCAGGTGATCGACGGACGTCCGTAACTGTTTGATCTGTAGTAGTTTACTGAGTTCCCTAATGACTTTTGACATAAAAGGGGTCCCCTGGTCGGTCAGAATCTCTTTAGGTAGGCCCATTCGGGAAAACTGATGAAGGGACCAAGTGGAGTCCCGAAACGCGTTTAAGAGTACGGAGGACCACTGCTAACATACCAGCAACATCCTACAACCAAGAATCCTTATTTAGGAATTTTATTTAGGAGCGCTCCACCTATTCAATTGCTTCACCTAAACAGCCCGGTGGATCCCAATCACGAGTCCAACAAAAGGTCACGTGCACCTAAAACGTCATACAACAGACGTGCGCGCTTGGACACCACGTGGGACGCCGTGAGCCGGAGAGCCGAGCCGCAAGAAGTACCCGCTTGGAACACGGACGGAGGACATCATCGCATGGTGGGTAAGTGAATTCTGAACCCAAGACAGTACGGGACGCCGTACTCAGGTTCAGAACACCAATTCCCCCACATCATTTCTTCTTTATTAAGCAAAGACCTGCATGATATTTATGTGTGACTGCATACAAATACTACTCTGCAGCGCAACTATATATACTTTTAAACAAAGGTATATTTTAGACTATTTTTTTGTATTACCAACCGCTGGGAAAGGAGATCACTTCACAATACCCCATCAAAAAGGACTTAATATACTGTTTGACAGCACTAACATTTGCACGGCCTATACAGCCAGCCATTAATTTTACCACCTTTTTTTCCAATTTTTAATTTTTTCAATTTTTAATTATTATTATTACTATTATTTTTACTTTAACCATTTATCTATATGGACTCGATTCACAAATTTTTTCACCAAAATTTTTATTAAAGCCTGGTACCAGCCATTTACCATATACCTTTTTATCTGGCACACACAATCAGTGCCCAGAGCCTTCACTCATTCATCCTACATCTAAGAAAAACCCCATACATAATTTTAATTAAGTATTTAAAATAAAAAAAATTATCTAATCCCATCTATGAGTGTTGCCTGCTACTTTTTTACCATATATTTCTCCTTCTTTGACTGGGTGAGTCAAACCAGCAGTTCAGCACCTCTGCCATTCAATTGAGCAGTTGAGCCGCCTTATTGTACTCTTTTTCCATTCAGGAAAACATCTAAATTAACTCTTTGGCTATGAGTTTGGCGGAGGTATGTCACAGCGGCACCGCCTCTGGGTACCGAGTGGCATAGTCCAGGACTACCAAGCTGTGTTGGTGCCCTCTAGCGGACTTCGGTACTGGGCCTATGAGATCCATAGCGATCCGCTCGAAGAACCTCAATAATCGGGAGAGGGACCAGGGGACTACGGAAATGTGGCTGGGGTCTGGTTATCTGGCAGGTTGGGCAAGACTTGCAATACTCTTCCACCTCTCTGAACACACTGGGCCAATAAAACCATTGTAGAATCCAGTCCTGCGTTTTCTGCTGGCCCAGGTGTCCCCCAAGAACATGTTGGGGGGCTAACTCCAACACGAGCTTGCGATACGTCTTTGGCACCACCAACTGTTCAATATGCTAACCCCGTAGTCGATTTACCTGGTACAGCATCTCCTGTTGAACCAAAAAACAGGGGAACATAGACTCGGCCCCCGATTGTTGTGTCTTACCCTCAACTACTACCACATTTTCCCAGGCCCTGGTGCTGGGCTGTACCAAAATTATCTCCTGAGACGTTGAGGTCTGCCAACTCCGGACCCAGTGGCAAATCCTCCACGTCTCCCACCATTACATTCAGTGGGGTTGGCTCCCCCTCTTCCACCGCAGTGGCGGCTGCCCCTACTGGTAGCCCTTCGGCCTCAGGTTCACATCAGCCAACAGACGGCCCAGCATAGCAATGCGACTCAGTACATCAGGCTGCAGCCATTTTTGCAACCGGTGTAGCAGATAATATTACTGTGGTCTGGCGGGCTAAATTCCCATTGATCTGTAAGACCGTGAACCGGGGAGGGACCCCCAGGATACAGCGAAATCATGGAATAAGGAAAGCGACACGGACACCAGCTCCTGATACAAAAACAGTAACTTTACTGAACAGTAGTATTAACAGAAATAACAATAACACTAGTTACAGAAAGTATATATATATATACAGTACAGACCAAAAGTTTGGACACACCTTCTCATGCAAAGAGTTTTCTTTATTTTCATGACTATGAAGGCATCAAAACTATGAATTAACACATGTGGAATTATATACATAACAAACAAGTGTGAAACAACTGAAAATATGTCATATTCTAGGTTCTTCAAAGTAGCCACCTTTTGCTTTGATTACTGCTTTGCACACTCTTGGCATTCTCTTGATGAGCTTCAAGAGGTAGTCCCCTGAAATGGTCTTCCAACAGTCTTGAAGGAGTTCCCAGAGATGCTTAGCACTTGTTGGCCCTTTTGCCTTCACTCTGCGGTCCAGCCCACCCCAAACCATATTGATTGGGTTCAGGTCCGGTGACTGTGGAGGCCAGGTCATCTGGCGCAGCACCCCATCACTCTCCTTCATGGTCAAATAGCCTTTACTTTCAAAGTTTTCCCAATTTTTCGGCTGACTGACTGACCTTCATTTCTTAAAGTAATGATGGCCACTCGTTTTTCTTGTTCTTGCCATAAGACAAATTATAACAGTCTATTCAGTAGGACTATCAGCTGTGTATCCACCTGACTTCTCCTCAATGCAACTGATGGTCCCAAACCCATTTATAAGGCAAGAAATCCCACTTATTAAACCTGACAGGGCACACCTGTGAAGTGAAAACCATTTCAGGGGACTACCTCTTGAAGCTCATCAAGAGAATGCCAAGAGTGTGCAAAGCAGTAATCAAAGCAAAAGGTGGCTACTTTGAAGAACCTAGAATATGACATATTTTCAGTTGTTTCACACTTGTTTGTTATGTATATAATTCCACATGTGTTAATTCATAGTTTTGATGCCTTCAGTGTGAATCTACAATTTTCATAGTCATGAAAATAAAGAAAACTCTTTGAATGAGAAGGTGTGTCCAAACTTTTGGTCTGTACTGTATATATCACATATATATCAAATACAATTAAAACAACATGTCACATTTAGAGTTGAGCGAACACCTGGATGTTCGGGTTCGAGAAGTTCGGCCGAACTTCCCGGAAATGTTCGGGTTCGTGATCCGAACCCGACCCGAACTTCGTCCCGAACCCGAACCCCATTGAAGTCAATGGGGACCCAAACTTTTGGGGACTAAAAAGGCTGTAAAACAGCCCAGGAAAGAGCTAGAGGGCTGTAAAAGGCAGCAACATGTAGGTAAATCCCCTGCAAACAAATGTGGATAGGGAAATGAATTAAAATTAAAATTAAAAAAATAAAAATTAACCAATATCAATTGGACAGAGGTCCCATAGCAGAGAATCTGGCTTCACATCAGCAGAGAATCAGTCTCTTCATGCCATAGCAAAGAATCTGGCTTCATGTCAGCGCAGAATCAGTCTTCATGTCATAGCAGAGAATCAGGCTTCACGTCACCCACCACTGGAACAGGCCACTGTCACATATTTAGGCCCCGGCACCCAGACAGAGGAGAGAGGTCCCGTAACAGAGAATCTGGCCTTATGTCAGCGCAGAATCAGTCTTCATGTCATAGCAGAGAATCAGGCTTCACGTCACCCACCACTGGAACAGGCCACTGTCACATATTTAGGCCCAGGAACCCAGGCAGAGGAGAGAGGTCCCGTAACAGAGAATCTGGCCTTATGTCAGCGCAGAATCAGTCTTCATGTCATAGCAGAGAATCAGGCTTCACGTCACCCACCACTGGAACAGGCCACTGTCACACATTTAGCCCCTGGCACCCCGGCAGAGGAGAGGTTCATTCAACTTTGGGTTGCCCCGCAATATAATGGTAAAATGAAAATAAAAATAGTATTGAATGAGGAAGTGCCCTGGAGTAGAATAATATATTGTTAAGGGGAGGTAGTTAATATATAATCTGCACAAGGGATGGACAGGTCCTGTGGGATCCATGCCTGGTTCATTTTTATGAACGTCAGCTTGTCCACATGGCTGCGTTTGTCTGTAATGACGCCCCCTGCCGTGCTGAATACACGTTCAGACAAAACGCTGGCCGCCGGGCAGGCCAGCACCTCCAAGGCATAAAAGGCTAGCTCTGGCCACGTGGACAATTTGGAGACCCAGAAGTTGAATTGGGCCGAACCATCAGTCAGTACGTGGAGGGGTGTGCACAGGTACTGTTCCACCATGTTAGTGAATTGTTGCCTCCTGCTAACACGTTCCGTATCAGGTGGTGGTGCAGTTAGCTGTGGCGTGTTGACAAAACTTTTCCACATCTCTGCCATGCTAACCCTGCCCTCAGAGGAGCTGGCCGTGACACAGCTGCGTTGGCGACCTCTTGCTCCTCCTCTGCCTTCGCCTTGGGCTTCCACTGGTTCCCCTGTGACATTTGGGAATGCTCTCAGTAGCGCGTGTACCAACGTGCGCTTTTACTCGTGCATCTTCCTATCACGCTCCAGTGTAGGAAGTAAGGTGGGCACATTGTCTTTGTACCGGGGATCCAGCAGGGTGGCAACCCAGTAGTCCGCACACGTTAAAATGTGGGCAACTCTGCTGTCGTTGCGCAGGCACTGCAGCATGTAGTCGCTCATGTGTGCCAGGCTGCCCAGAGGTAAGGACAAGCTGTCCTCTGTGGGAGGCGTATCGTCATCGTCCTGTGTTTCCCCCCAGCCACGCACCAGTGATGGGCCCGAGCTGCTTTGGGTGCCACCCCGCTGTAAACATGCTTCATCCTCATCCTCTTCCACCTCCTCCTCATCCTCGTCCTCCTCTAGTAGTGGGCCCTGTCTGGCCACATTTGTACCTGGCCTCTGGTGTTGCAAAAAACCTCCCTCTGAGTCACTTCGAAGAAACTGGCCTGAAAGTGCTAAAAATGACCCCTCTTCCTCCTCTTCCTCCTGGGCCACCTCCTCTTCCATCATCGCCCTAAGTGTTTTCTCAAGGAGACATAGAAGGGGTATTATAACGCTGATAACGGCGTCATCGCCACTGGCCATGTTGGTGGAGTACTCGAAACAGCGCAACAGGGCACACAGGTCTCGCATGGAGGCCCAGTCATTGGTGGTGAAGTGGGGCTGATCCGCAGTGCGACTGACCCGTGCGTGCTGCAGCTGAAACTCCACTATGGCCTGCTGCTGCTCGCACAGTCTGTCCAGCATATGCAAGGTGGAGTTCCACCTGGTGGGCACTTCGCATATGAGGCGGTGAGCAGGAAGGCCGAAGTTACGCTGTAGCGCAGACAGGCGAGCAGCGGCAGGGTGTAAACGCCGGAAGCGCGAACAGACGGCCCGCACTTTATGCAGCAGCTCTGACATGTTGGGGTAGTTGCGAATGAACTTCTGCACCACCAAATTCAGCACATGCGCCAGGCAAGGGATGTACGTCAAACCGGCTAGTCCCAGATCTGCAACGAGATTTCGCCCATTATCGCACACCACCAGGCCGGGCTTGAGGCTCACCGGCAGCAACCACTCGTCGGTCTGTTGTTCTATACCCCGCCACAACTCCTGTGCGGTGTGGGGCCTGTCCCACAAACATATGAGTTTCAGAACGGCCTGCTGACGTTTACCCCGGGCTGTGCTGAAGTTGGTGGTGAAGGTGTGTGGCTGACTGGATGAGCAGGTGGAAGAAGAGGAGGAGGAAGCTGAGTAGGAGGAGGAGGAGACAGGAGGCAAAGAATGTTGCCCTGCGATCCTTGACGGCGGAAGGACGTGCGCCAAACAGCTCTCCGCCTGGGGCCCAGCCGCCACTACATTTACCCAGTGTGCAGTTAGGGAGATATGGCGTCCCTGGCCGTGCTTACTGGTCCACGTATCTGTGGTTAGGTGGACCTTGCCACAGATGGCGTTGCGCAGTGCACACTTGATTTTATTGGACACTTGGTTGTGCAGGGAAGGCACGGCTCTCTTGGAAAAGTAGTGACGGCTGGGAACAACATACTGTGGGACAGCAAGCGACATGAGCTGTTTGAAGCTGTGTGTGTCCACCAGCCTAAATGACAGCATTTCATAGGCCAGTAGTTTAGAAATGCTGGCATTCAGGGCCAGGGATCGAGGGTGGCTAGGTGGGAATTTACGCTTTCTCTCAAATGTTTGTGAGATTAAGAGCTGAACGCTGCCGTGTGACATGGTTGAGATGCTTTGTGACACAGGTGGTGGTGTTGGTGGTACATCCCATGTTTGCTGGGCGGCAGGTGCCAACGTTCCTCCAGAGGCAGAGGAAGAGGCCGAGGTGGCGGCAGCAGCAGCAGAAGAGGCCGAGGCGGCAGCAGCAGAAGAGGTAGCAGGGGGAGCCTGAGTGACTTCCTTGTTTTTAAGGTGTTTACTCCACTGCAGTTCATCCTTTGCATGCAGGTGCCTGGTCATACAGGTTGTGCTAAGGTTCAGAACGTTAATGCCTCGCTTCAGGCTCTGATGGCACAGCGTGCAAACCACTCGGGTCTTGTCGTCAGCACATTGTTTGAAGAAGTGCCATGCCAGGGAACTCCTTGAAGCTGCCTTTGGGGTGCTCGGTCCCAGATGGTGGCGGTCAGTAGCAGGCGGAGTCTCTTGGCGGCGGGTGTTCTGATTTTGCCCACTGCTCCCTCTTTTGCTACGCTGTTGGCTCGGTCTCACCACTGCCTCTTCCTCCGAACTGTGAAAGTCAGTGGCACGACCTTCATTCCATGTGGGGTCTAGGACCTCATCGTCCCCTGCATCGTCTTCCACCCAGTCTTGATCCCTGACCTCCTGTTCAGTCTGCACACTGCAGAAAGACGCAGCAGTTGGCACCTGTGTTTCGTCATCATCAGAGACGTGCTGAGGTGGTATTCCCATGTCCTCATCATCAGGAAAAATAAGTGGTTGTGCATTCTATCTCTTCCACCCCTGGGGAAGGGCTAGGTGGATGCCCTTGGGAAACCCTGGCAGCAGAGTCTTCAAACAGCATAAGAGACTGCTGCATAACTTGAGGCTCAGACAGTTTCCCTGATATGCATGGGGGTGATGTGACAGACCGATGGGCTTGGTTTGCATGCGCCATCTGTGCGCTTTCTGCAGAAGACTGGGTGGGAGATAATGTGAACGTGCTGGATCCACTGTCGGCCACCCAATTGACTAATGCCTGTACCTGCTCAGGCCTTACCATCCTTAGAACGGCATTGTGCCCCACCAAATATCGTTGGCTACTGGGACCTGAGGTAGTTGGTTCACTAGGACGTGGACGTGTGGCTGTGGCAGAACGGCCACGTCCTCTCCCAGCACCAGAGGGTCCACTAACACCACCACGACCATGTCCACGTCTGCGTCCGCGTCCCTTATTAGATGTTTTCCTCATTGTTTCCGTTCACCACAATTTTGAGAATGGCAAATTTGGGAATGCTTTTTCAACCCAGAACAAAAAGTCTGCTTTTACGGTCACTACAAATAACTTGACCAGCTAAAACTGTGCAGATTTGGTTGAATAGAGATGTGAGACCTTTTTTTTTTTGCGCTGTGTGACAGTTATAGGTTTAATCACAGAATGACACTTCTATCAGCACGCTAGCGTGTGTCTTAGGTTTTTCTGAATGACACTATCAATAACTTCAATGTAAGATTTTCTTTTTGGGATAGATTTCAAGTAGGCCTGAAATACCACAAACTAGTTATTTTCAGAATGGCAAATTTGGGAATGCTTTTTCAACCCAGAACAAAAAGTCTGCTTTGACGGTCACTACAAATAACTTGACCAGCTAAAACTGTGCAGATTTGGTTGAATAGAAATGTCAGGTCTATTTTTTAGGCGCTGGGTGACAGGCTCAACTTGCCCCTGATGTAATATATGGGCAAAAAATAACCACACTGTTGATGGTTAAATGCACTTGGGTGACACAGTCTCAGCCTGCAGCTGATGTAGTATATGGCCAAAAGATAATCAGACTGTTGATGGTTAAATGCACTTGGGTGAAACAGGCTCAGCCTGCAGCTGATGTAGTATATGGCCAAAAAATAACCAGACTGTTGATGGTTAAATGCACTTCGGTGACACAGGCTCAGCCTGCAGCTGATGTAGGATATAGCACAAAATAACCACACTATCGATGGTTAAATACACTTGGTGATAGCTCGTGCTGGCGCACCACAAGTCACAAAATGGCCGCCGATCACCCCAGAAAAAAAGTGATCTAAAATTGCTCTGGGCAGCCTCAAAAAAGTGAGCAAGTCAATAATAGCACTTCAATGATCCACAGCTGCAGATCGATCACAGAATGAAGTCTTTTGGAGGAGTTAATCTGCCTATTCTCGCCCTAACGTCGCAGCTGCAACCTCTCCCTATGCTTGAATCAGCAGAGTGACGTGCAGCGCTACGTGACCCAAGCTTATATAGAGGCTGGGTCACATGCTGCACTGGCCAATCAAAGCCATGCCAATAGTAGGCAAGGCTTTGATGGCCTCTTGGGGCAAGTAGTATGACACTTGTTGATTGGCTGCTTTGCAGCCTTTCAAAAAGCGCCAAGAAAGCGCCGAACACCGAACCCGAACCCGGACTTTTACGAAAATGTTCGGGTTCGGGTCCGTGTCACGGACACCCCAAAATTCGGTACGAACCCGAACTATACAGTTCGGATTCGCTCATCCCTAATATAGAACTACTTATTGAGTATTTGCTGGAAGCTGGTATATCAAACCACTGAATCAATATTTGGTGGAAGCTGGTGTATCGCAGGCCTCAATAAATATTTGGTGGAAGCCGGTATATCTATCCCCTCTATCAGAATTTTGTGGTTACAGGTATATAGAACCACTAAATGAGTGTTTTCTGGAAGCTGATATATCAAACCCCTTAATCAATATTTGTTGGAAGCTGGTTTATCGCAGGCCTCAATCAATATTTTGTGGAAGTCGGTGTATCACACCCCTCAATCATTATTTTGTGGAAGCCGGTGTATCAGACCACTCAATCAGTATTTTGTAGAAGCAGGTATATCGCACCCCTTAATCTATTTTTTTTTTAGGAAAACAGGTATATCACACCAGTTGCAATTAATTATTCCCAGAGTTGAGCGGACACCTGTATGCTTGGGTTCAATGGGTTCGGCCGAACTTCACAAAAAAGTTTGCGTTCGGGCCCCGAACTTGACCCCGAACCTGAACCCCATTGAAGTCAATGGGGACCCAATCTTTGGAGCACTAAAATTGCTCTAAAAAAGTCATGGAAAGGGCTAGAGGGCTGCAAATGGCAGCAAAATGTGGTTAAGAGCATAGCAAGTGCCCTGCAAACAAATCTGGATAGGGAAATGACTTAAAATAACATAAAATATGTAAAAATAAAAAATAATAATATTGATCTAGGAGGAGGAGGTCCATATGGAGTAGAAGGTTGAGTTGGCAGTAGATGTGGTGGTGTAGGTGGAAGCGGCGGTGGAGGAGGCAGCCAACACAGTTTTTTTTCTTTTAAATCTGGGTATAAAAAATAAAACAAAGAGAAAGTGCACTAGAGGACAACAATGGCTGGGTGAGGCCGGAATACATGTCTATTCTGCACAAGGTACGGACAAGTCCTGTGGGATCCATTCCTGGTTCATTTTAATGGACGTTAGCTTGTCCACATTGGCTGTGGTTAGGCTGCTGCGCTTCTCTTTGATAACTCCCTCCTGCCGTGCTATACAAACGTTCAGACAATACACTGGCTGCAGGGCAGGCCAGCACCTCCAAGGCATAAAGGGCAAGCTCAAGCCATGTGCCCAATTTGGAGACCCAGAAGTTTTAAGGGGGCAGACCCATCAGTCACTATGTGTAGGCGTGTGCACACATTCTGCTCCACCATGTCGCACGTCCCCGTGATGTCCACGATCCAATTGGATATCTTCCCTATCAACTTTCGATGATTTGCGCCTACCATGGTGATCACTGGTTTCATGCCGGAGAGGGAGCCTGAGAAAGGATGGATGAAATGTGATTGAGCGGAAATGTGGGACAAGTTGTTAAAGCGGAAGGATCAAATGAAAGGAGAGGGTGCGCGTCAATTAAAGACGAATTTTTGAAATTTAAGTCCCTGTCACCTATGCAGAGCAAGGGTTTTTCATTGGCAAAAATGGGTTAATGTCACCCACCAATGGAACAGACGATTTTAAAAAATTTCAGTCCCTGTCAACTATGCAGAGCAGGGGCTTATTCACGGAAAAACTGGGTTCATGTCATCCACCAATTGAACAGACGATTTAAAAAAAATTTTGTTCCCTGTCACCTATGCAGAGCAGGGGTTTGTATATGGAGAATGTAACAGATGATTTTTTTTAAATTTAGGTCCCTGTCACCTATGCAGAGCAGGGGTTTATTCACAGCAAAAATGGTAAATGTCACCCAAGAATGTAACAGATGCTTTTGCACCCTGCTCCCTCTTTTGCTGTGCTGGTGCCTCTGTGCGACCACCGCCTCTTCCTCCAAACTGCACACGTCACTCGCATGACCTTGATTCCATGTGGGGTCTAGTACCTCATCATCCTCCACATCATCTTCCACCCACTCTTTACCCCTGCCCTCCTTGTCAGTCTGCAGAAAGCCGCAGCAGTTGGCACCTGTGTTTCGTCATCAGACACGTGCTGCGGTGGTCTTTCCATGTCCTCATCCTGAAACATAAGTGGTTGGGCATCAGCACACTCAATCTCTTCCACTTCTGGGGCAGGGCTATGTGGATGGCCCACGGAAATCCTGCCAGCAGAGTAATCAAAAAGCAGAAGAGACTGCTGCATGACTTGGGGCTCAGACTGCTTGGCTGATTTGCAAGGGGGTGAGGTGAAAGACTGATGGCCATGGGCTGTAGGTGCCAACTCTGATCTTTCAGCAGGAGACTGGGTGGGAGACAATGTGAAGGAACTGGAGGCACTGTCCGCCACCCAATCCACTATCGCCTGTACTTGTTCTGGCCTCACCATTCGTAGAGCCACATTCGGCCCTACCAAATAACGCTGAAGGTTCTGTCGCCTACTCGCACCTGAGGAAGGTGTTTTACTGATGCGTGTAGCTGTCACAGATCGACCACGTCCTCTCCCTGCAACAGGAGCTCCACCAACACCAGCAGCACCACAACCAGGGCCACATCCATTATTTGACACTCTCCTCATTCTTTACGTTCACCAACCAAACTAACAAGATGGTTTATGTCAGGCGACAGTTTAATCGCCAATAGTCAACAATTAACTAGTAAGAGCAGAGTGACGTGCGGCACTACTTGACTCCAGCTTATATAGAGGCTGGGTCACATGCTGCACTGGCCAATCACAGCCATGCCATTAGTAGGCATGGCTATGATGGCTTCTAAGGGCACACGAGTTAAACGCTTGTTGATTGGCTGCCCTGCAGCCTTTCAAAAAGCGCCATTAAATCATCGAACACCGAACCCGAACTTTTACTGAAAAGTTTACAGTTCGGGTTCGCTCAACCCTAGTTATTCCAATACCGTTTGTCCCTCTATCTAGCTGCGGTATCCCAGCAGAACAGCACACAACTGCTGCACAATACAAATGCACTATAATATACTTTCTATGTTAGAAGGTATATTATAGGTATATCACACCCCTCAATCAGTTTTTTTTGGGGGGGCAACAGGTATATCACACAAGTTGCAATTAGTTATTCCAATAGCATTTGTCCCTCTATCTAGTTGCAGTATCGCAGCAGAACCGCACACAACTGCTGCACAATACAAATGTACTATAATATACTTTCTATGTTGCAAAGTATATTATAAGTATATCACATCCCTCAGTATGTCACACCTATCAATAGCACACCTACACCAGTCGTTAAAAGGACTTTTGTGGCCCTATTAGCTAGCGTTTGGTGTCCCTAACAATCTGTCCCTGCTCCACACAGCAACTTCTCCCTACACTGGCAAAAAACAGAATGTAAAATGGCTGCCAAATCAGGTTTATTTATAGGGTAGGGGGTGTGTCCATGTGCTGAAACGTCTCAATTGACTGTCCTGTCCGACCTGATGGATGTGTCATGGGTCAAAGTTCGGTGCTATGCAAAAAAATAAATTCAGATCTAAACAATTTTTTATTTTTTATTTGTTGAAGCGGCTGAATCGAATTTTTGAAAAATTAGCTCTTCTCTATCTATAATATTCCTATGTTTGTATGTGTGTACATGTATAAATTGATTTATTATAATTAGCACCTTAAGAGACTTGGGCTAACGGAGTATGAAAAGATAATAATAAAAAACATATCACAAACTGATCACAAAAGACTATTGTAAGAAAATAATCCATGACATGGAAATAGGTTACTCCCAATGAGTACAGCAAGCAATTGTGAAATGCCATTTATATAGCAGCCCTCTGCATCAATGGTATACTCATGGGGTATTCATAATGGCACGGTCTACTGCTGACACATAATTCCCACCTACACACAGTCTGTGTCAGTACTAGCTTGTGTCATGCTCTAAATTCCCTGTGGGTGAAGCTGTGACTCTCACATCTGCTATAAACAGAAAATTGCATTTCAGAGAAATCAGGTCTCCTGGAAGGAAATGGGCTATTCATGTATTGCCCTTAAGGAGTCATTTAAATCTCTCTCTAATGCTTTCTAATTTTGATCTGCATGAGGAAATTCATACATTGCTTATTCCCTTAGTCTTATTTTTTCCCAGTATACTGTTTCAGATCGTTTTGGAGGTTAAATGAAGTTAAAAAATAGTGTTGGGGGTTATAAAATATAAATTCAGTTTTCAGGAACATTTCACAATGTAGCATAGGTATTATTAACTCGATCTTATTGTTTGCAAGTAGGTCACACATACAGTATATATGAGCAATGAGTTGCAGCCAGAAGTTTCCCAAATGTCGGCTGAACAAAGATCAGGAATTAGATAAGATGCAATTTTCCCCAAAATGTGGCACCAAATAAATTCAATACTAATGCAGTATGCATGATCGCAAGCATTCACTGGTCGCTTTGTCGATGTGAGTAATGTATGTCACATCCTCACTAAAGCAATGAAAACAGAGAGTATCAGGAAACCATTGAGGAATAGGTGAGTATGAGTGAGTATGTGCATAGATGTTATTTACTGGAGCTCATAAGTGACTGTCATAAGTTTATTTTTTAAATGCTACAAATTCCATTTAGAGCGACCGTCCTATTTAAAAAAAATAGTAACTGTGAAATGATTAGAACTTTTACCTGGTGTTCTTCTTATCATCTTTTCAGCTGTAGATCCTACTATTCCCAAGCTCCTTTTCTGCCAACCAAGATGGCCACAACACACCTGATACAGGCTGTGTAAGACACTTCCTACTTGTCCAATCCTTCCATTGGATTGTCCAGCACTCTTGTCACTCTCGTGTGTGGGAGGAAAACACCACACAAGCATAGGAAGGAAAGGGGAAACCGGAATAAGGCCTGGAAACTAGGGAAGGGAGATGGACACCTCCTAGAGAAAACCTGACAGACTACCAGTATGAACATGCGCCAAAGGTAGGCAAGTTCATACACAGGATACCTAAATTCCTATCTCACCCTATAGGACCCTGGAACTAATATCAGGACTGAGTCTACATGTTGCTCCAAAGGGAAGGACGAATGGGAGTATCCCTCAGGCCTAATGACAAACAACAGGGAAAGGAAACACACACATACATATAAACAAAGTACAAAAGGGAAAGGAAACACTTATCTTCAATGAAGCTTTGGTAGCACCAGGAACTCAGCCGAGAACCAAACACAAGCTAACCACAAGTCCAACAGAAGCTATAAACCTCATAGCATAGTGGGAGAAACAACAATAAATAGAGAAGGTAAAATGACCACAATAGCCACACCTGGGCAAAGAAGGTGTGGCAAGCACCAGAAACAACACAGATGTAATTTGATCCAAAAAGAAAACATGTCAGATCAAACCACTTGTTGCCAGCCTCACAGATCTCCTTCCACCTGTCGCGGGACTGTCCGCATGTCTCGGTACGTTCGTGAAAACTCCTCAGATGAGTAGTTCTGGTCAGACCAAGGGTAGCAGGAACCAAATTGTGCCACCAAATGCAAAGTATGCAACAGGTAGTCTGAGATGCGGATGGCAGAAAAGGAGCCCGGGAATTGATGGATCTGCAGCTAAATAGGTGAAAATGAGGTTGCCTTGAAAGCAGTGATGGCCAGTTCGCAGTGTTCGCCGACGAACAGATGCGATCTGCCATCTTTATTCCAAAGCCCGGTGATGCAGAGGTAAGTCCTTACCTGTGCCTGCGCCGCGAGCCGCTCTGAAACACATGTGGTCACCGGGAGCAGGCAGTTCTGAGAACAGCCCGATGAAGGCATCGCCGGGCTTGGGAATAATGATGGCAGATCGCATGTGTTCGTCGGCGAACACTGCAAACTGGCCATCACTGCTTGTAAGTGTTCTGCTCGTTCAACAGTTAAAGAGAATTTTCTTTTCTTGAACCAGATGCAGGGGTGGGATTAATTTTTTTAAGAACAGGTTCCCTACTCATCGGCAAATACGCGGCGTTACTACACATGTTTACATATACAGTACAGACCAAAAGTTTGGACACACCTTCTCATTCAAAGAGTTTTCTTTATTTTCATGACTATGAAAATTGTAGATTCACACTGAATGCATCAAAACTATGAATTAACACATGTGGAATTATATACAAAACAAACGAGTGTGAACAATATGTCATATTCTAGGTTCTTCAAAGTAGCCACCTTTTGCTTTGATTACTGCTTTGCACACTCTTGGCATTCTCTTGATGAGCTTCAAGAGGTAGTCCCCTGAAATGGTTTTCACTTCACAGGTGTGCCCTGTCAGGTTTAATAAGTGGGATTTCTTGCCTTACAAATGGGGTTGGGACCATGAGTTGCATTGAGGAGAAGTCAGGTGGATACACAGCTGATAGTCCTACTGAATAGACTGTTAGAATTTGTATTATGGCAAGAAAAAAGCAGCTAAGTAAAGAAAAACGAGTGGCTATCATTACTTTAAGGAATGAAGGTCAGTCAGTCAGCCGAAAAATTGGGAAAACTTTGAAAGTAAGGGCTATTTGACCATGAAGGAGAGTGATGGGGTGCTGCGCCAGATGACCTGGCCTCCACAGTCACCGGACCTGAACCCAATCGAGATGGTTTGGGGTGAGCTGGACTGCAGAGTGAAGGTAAAAGGGCCAACAAGTGCTAAGCATCTCTGGGAACTCCTTCAAGACTGTTGGAAGACCATTTCAGGGGACTACCTCTTGAAGCTCATCAAGAGAATACCAAGAGTGTGCAAAGCAGTAATCAAAGCAAAAGGTGGCTACTTTGAAGAACCTAGAATATGACATATTTTCAGTGGTTTCACACTTGTTGGTTATGTATATAATTCCACATGTGTTAATTCATAGTTTTGATGACTTTATAGTCATGTAAATAAAGAAAACTCTTTGAATGAGAAGGTGTGTCCAAACTTTTGGTCTGTACTGTACATACACCATATATATGCAACACACATACACATAAATACCCCATGTATACACTACACACACATACCACAAAACTTTTAGAAAGCCTAAGGAGCTAAACTATCAATGTTGAAGTTTTTTTTTTTTTTTGCAGCGCTGGCCCACACCTCTAACTCCTCCAAATGTCTATCTGTACATGTCCCAACCCTGCTTAGTCTCCATTGTGCCCCACACACAGTACATAGTTATGCCAGATCTGGGATGGTTGGGAGGTATGCATACATAAACAGACTATATAGACACTACACTCATATAATCACATATACACCATACAGTATATAAATGACCCCTAGGCTACACTTACAGTAGATTTACCTACACCATATACATTTTATACATATTTGTACCTAGCACTAAAGACATATTTGCATACATATTATATTCTGTGCTATCCAGAATACAGCACCACATTCCTCTTATATCAAGTGGCTTCTCCTCTGATGCAGACCTTCTTCTTCTTCTTCTTCATCTTCTCCTTTGAGAGCAGACCGTCATGATGATTTTTCACCCATCTCTTGTCTCTGCAGTTTGACAAAAGACATCTTAGGTTCCTACTTTTCCATCATCCTCATACCTTCTTAACAACTCACCTGCCACCTTCAATAATAATAATAATAATAATAATAATAATAATAATAATGTGCACTAGTTCAAAAATGCTCCCGTTCTGTGTGCCAGTACAAAAATTTCCCTCAGTGCCCCCAGTTGACCTAATGTACCCATAGTGCCCCCATAATGTATGCAAGTATAAAACACCCCTATATAATGTGCCTGGTAAAAGCTCACATAGTGCTCCTCTCCTCTCCTCTTCCCCAAAGTGCCCCCATAATGTGCCAGTACAAGATTCCCCCATAGTGTTCCCCAGAATGTGCTAGTATAAATGCCCCCTTTTACTGTCCCCATAGTGTGCCTATATAATATGCCCCCATAGTATTCTTCCTCCCCTCCAACACCATAGTGTCCCCATAATGTGCCAGTATAAGATGCCCCCATAGTGTTCCCTATGTGCTAGCAATGCCCCCAGTAGATGCCCCCATGTGCCAGCAATGCGCCCAGTAGATGCCCCCATAGTGTCCACATGTGCCAGCAATGTCCCCAGTAGATGCCCCCCATAGTGTCCCCAATGATGTGCCAGTAGATGCCCCCATAGTATCCCCATGTGCCAGCAATGTCCCTAGTAGATACCATCATAGTGTCCCCATGTGTCAGCAATGCCCCCAGTAGATGCCCCATAGTGTCCCCCATGTGCCAGCAATGTCCCCAGTAGATGCCCCCATAGTGTCCCCTTTGTGCCAGCTATGCTCCCAGTAGATGCTTCCATAGTGTCCCCCATATGCCAGCAATGCCCCCCAGTAGATACCCCCATAGTGTCCCCAATAATGTGCCAGCAGATGCCCCCATAGTGTCCTCATGTGCCAGCAATGTCCGCAGTAGATGCCCTTATAGTGTCCCCATGTGCCAGCATTGCCCCCAGTAGATGCCCCCATAGTGTCCCCCATGTGCCAGCAATGCCCCCAGTAGATACCACCATAGTGTCCCCTTTGTGCCAGCCATGCCCCAGTAGATGCTTCCATAGTGTCCCCCATATGCCAGCAATGCCCCCAGTAGATACCCCCATAGGCTCCCCCATGTGTTAGCCATGCAGCCAGTAGATACTCCCATAATGTTGCATATGTGCAAACAATGCCCCCACAGAAAAGCAAAAAAAATAATAATTACCTCCACCCTGTCAGCGATGTGATGCAGGCCTCTTCCGGCCTGTGTCCCGCAATCTCCCTTGCCCTGCTGCAGTGTTCATCTCCATCGCCGTCCTGAGGACGGTGATACAGATGAATGTAGGGAGATGACGAGCACTTCTACAATGCAAGCGCTCATCTTCCGCCGCACTGGATCGGAATTCAGCCGGTTCTCCGATCCAGCTGGAATTTTAACAATCGGATCTGTAGAACCGGAGAGAACCGGCTGAATCCCATGCCTGGCCAGATGGTTGCTTAAACGAGGACCTCTTCTGACATCTATATTTTAGTGAACACTGGAATTCCATTGTGGCTCATCTTTTCTTAGATCTTTACATTGTGATATTTCTCTTTTATTCTTCCTAGAAATGCATGAATTAATTGATAAATGAGTGAAGACAGTTAGGGGTGTGTCCTTACTTTCCATTAAGCCATTACTGTTATTCCTCCTAGAAATTTACAAATAAATTGTCAGCTAGGTTTTACCGTTGTCTTTAACAAAGAATATTGCTTCTTTGTTAAAGACAATGGTAACACCCAGATGACAATTTATTTGCAAATTTCTAGGAGGAATAACAGTAATGGCTTAATGGAAAGTTCTAAGAAAATATGCACCATAATTTTTATGTTATGGGCAAGTTGCTAATATAGATATGTCAGGAGTGGTGATAGATCCTCTTTAAACCATTCGATCCACAAGGATGATTGTGCTTAAAAGGGTTTTCCAAGATTTTAATACTGATGACCTATTCTCAGGATAGGTCATCAGCATCTGGTCAGTGGGGGTCCCGGGATCTCCATCAATCAGCTGCTTGATAAGGCACCAATGCTTTTGTGACAATTGCAGCCTATCCTGAGGATAGGTCATCAGTATTAAAATCTCAGGAACCCCTTTAAAGGGAATTTATCATCATGAGTGTGGACTAGTATCTGCTTTAATACATCAGTATTACTGCACTAAAAGCTGTGCAGAAATACCTTGCACATGTGCACAGTAGTTCTCTCCGTTATGCTAGCATGGCACGACAGTCCTGATAGTACTATTCAAGTATTACAGCAGATAAAAGTCCAGAATCATGGTGACAGATTCCCTTTAAGATGAAATGTCAATTAGATTGTGGATTATGTACAGAAGAAGTCAGTGAACAATTGTAGCCACTGTCTTGTGTTGCACACTGTGTGATAAGGCCCATTTAAGATCAGGAAGGATCACACAGGGCAGTTTTTATGCCGTTTTTGACTTGATTTTTTTTCTTTTAAGTGCAGTTGCAGTGACCCTACGGTTCACTGCTAAAGGGTTAGTACCGTGTTTGGAACTTTGAAATCTGTTGAAATGTTTACTGAGATGAACTGTGCACTATGTATCCCAAAAGGTTATGTATAGTTAGCAAATAGTTAATTGACAGTTATAAGTTACAATTGCTAGAGAGTGAGCTTGTCCTATGATCCCCTGGTTAGTTGGTATGGAGTCTGCTACTGAACAGGCAAGAGACAACCTGTTTTGTGTGTGCTGCTAAAAAGGAGGCTAAGGCTACTTTCACACTAGAGTTTTTGCTGGATCCGGGAGGGTTCAGCAAAAACGCGTTGATTACTGATAATACAACCATCTGCATCCGTTATGAACAGATCCGGTTGTATTATCTTTAACATAGCCAAGACTGAACTCCATTAAAAGTCAATAGGGGAAGGATCCGTTTTCTGATGTGTCAGATTGTGTCAGAGAAAATGGATCAGTCCCCATTGACTTGCATTGTGGGTCATGACGCATCCGTCTTGCTCCGCATCCCAGGACGAAAAGCAAACAGCAGCAGTCTGCGATTTGCTCTCCGGTGTGAGAACAGAATGGAATGCTTTTAAAAGTTACGTTTTGTCCCCATTGTGCCAATGAATGGGGACAAAATTGAAGCATTTTTTTTTTCAGGTATTAAGACCCTATGACGTATCTCAATACTGGAAAATATTAACGCTAGTGTGAAAGTAGCCTAAGACAGAAGTTCTTCAAGAAAATACTATTCCTGAGAGTGGAAAACTGCGAGAAAAGCAACTTTGTAAGAATTATCCCCTGAGAGAAGGAAATGTGGGATATCTACAGAAAATTGATGCCCATTAAAAAAAATGCCATGATGGACTGAAGTCAGTAAGGTAAACCCACATTCATGGGAACATATGGAAATAGATAATTGCTTCTGATGCATGCCACACTTGTCAAATAGACTAGCCATCAAATGCACCCTGCAACTAGACACTACAGAAAGTATAGTGAGAGTAAGTTTAATGTTTCATGTTAAACTCTACTTTGTAAAATATTGAAACAAAGAAATGTATAAATCCGGTCACATTCGAATTATATTACCAATACTTTGTTGTAACTAAATTGCATGCAAATATTCTTAATGTTTGTATTTTTCATAAACTTACTCTTATGATTTAAGTGTAATAGACACTGAAGAAACCTTAATAAAAATTATATTTGAAAGAAAGTATAGTGAGAGTAATTGCATGTCTTTGCTCAATTTGTGAAGATTTCTACTACCTATAGAAAGAGACTCAGGCAGGGCCATCATTACAGCCTTCTCCTATATACAGCTTTTGGCAAAAGCTTACTCTGTGCAATATCTGAGAATTGTGCCTGCTGCTTGCATTGATACTGTAACTCCCATCATCTATTCAGTAAACAGAGACTCTATTTCAAATAAATGGGCCTGGTCATTTCCTCCACCATCCACTGTCCCTGCACCTGTTTTTCTGCCTGCACCCCACTACCCATATAATATCAAGGGCACTCAGGCCACCACCCAGCAGGAGATCACCACTCCATTAACTGCCCACATGGCTCGGGAGATCTCTGCAGCCAGGATTACCCACAGTTAGGACTACAACCACCCTAATCACCTCAGCCACCACTCTCATACAGCTTCACTCCCCGTAACTCCCCCTGTGGGCCGGCTCGTGTTACAGTGCATTTATTTCCTCTATATATATATATATCTTCCCTTTAAGATCCATTCCACTCCTGTTTTTGACTAAAAACTAGCAGATCAAAAATCTTCATTATGGCTATAGACATAAGTTATCACATCAGATCTCCTAATTAGAGTTGAGCGAACACCTGGATGTTCGGGTTCGAGAAGTTCGGCCGAACTTCCCGGAAATGTTCGGGTTCGGGAGCCGAACCCAACCCGAAGTTCGTCCCGAACCCGAACCCCATTGAAGTCAATGGGGACCCGAACTTTTCGGCACTAAAAAGGCTGTAAAACAGCTCAGGAAAGAGCTAGAGGGCTGCAAAAGGCAGCAACATGTAGGTAAATCCCCTGCAAACAAATGTGGATAGGGAAATGAATTAAAATTAAAAATTAAAAAAAAAAAAATTAACCAATATCAATTGGACAGAGGTCCCATAGCAGAGAATCTGGCTTCACGTCAGCAGAGAATCAGTCTCTTCATGCCATAGCAAAGAATCTGGCTTCATGTCAGCAGAGAATCAGTCTCTTCATGCCATAGCAGAGAATCTGGCTTCATGTCAGCGCAGAATCAGTCTTCATGTCATAGCAGAGAATCAGGCTTCACGTCACCCACCACTGGAACAGGCCACTGTCACATATTTAGGCCCCGGCACCCAGACAGAGGAGAGAGGTCCCGTAACAGAGAATCTGGCCATATGTCAGCACAGAATCAGTCTTCATGTCATAGCAGAGAATCAGGCTTCACGTCACCCACCACTGGAACAGGCCACTGTCACATATTTAGGCCCAGGCACCCAGGCAGAGGAGAGAGGTCCCGTAACAGAGAATCTGGCCTTATGTCAGCACAGAATCAGTCTTCATGTCATAGCAGAGAATCAGGCTTCACGTCACCCACCACTGGAACAGGCCACTGTCACACATTTAGGCCCCGGCACCCAGACAGAGGAGAGAGGTCCCGTAACAGAGAATCTGGCCTTATGTCAGCGCAGAATCAGTCTTCATGTCATAGCAGAGAATCAGGCTTCACGTCACCCACCACTGGAACAGGCCACTGTCACATATTTAGGCCCCGGCACCCAGACAGAGGAGAGAGGTCCCGTAACAGAGAATCTGGCCTTATGTCAGCACAGAATCAGTCTTCATGTCATAGCAGAGAATCAGGCTTCACGTCACCCACCACTGGAACAGGCCACTGTCACACATTTAGGCCCCGGCACCCAGACAGAGGAGAGAGGTCCCGTAACAGAGAATCTGGCCTTATGTCAGCACAGAATCAGTCTTCATGTCATAGCAGAGAATCAGGCTTCACGTCACCCACCACTGGAACAGGCCACTGTCACATATTTAGGCCCAGGCACCCAGGCAGACGAGAGAGGTCCCGTAACAGAGAATCTGGCCTTATGTCAGCGCAGAATCTGTCTTCATGTCATAGCAGAGAATCAGGCTTCACGTCACCCACCACTGGAACAGGCCACTGTCACACATTTAGGCCCCGGCACCCAGACAGAGGAGAGAGGTCCCGTAACAGAGAATCAGGCCTTATGTCAGGGCAGAATCAGTCTTCATGTCATAGCAGAGAATCAGGCTTCACGTCACCCACCACTGGAACAGGCCACTGTCACACATTTAGGCCCCGGCACCCAGACAGAGGAGAGAGGTCCCGTAACAGAGAATCAGGCCTTATGTCAGCGCAGAATCAGTCTTCATGTCATAGCAGAGAATCAGGCTTCACGTCACCCACCACTGGAACAGGCCACTGTCACATATTTAGGCCCCGGCACCCAGACAGAGGAGAGAGGTCCTGTAACAGAGAATCTGGCCTTATGTCAGCACAGAATCAGTCTTCATGTCATAGCAGAGAATCAGGCTTCACGTCACCCACCACTGGAACAGGCCACTGTCACATATTTAGGCCCAGGCACCCAGGCAGAGGAGAGAGGTCCCGTAACAGAGAATCTGGCCTTATGTCAGCACAGAATCAGTCTTCATGTCATAGCAGAGAATCAGGCTTCACGTCACCCACCACTGGAACAGGCCACTGTCACACATTTAGGCCCCGGCACCCAGATAGAGGAGAGAGGTCCTGTAACAGAGAATCTGGCCTTATGTAAGCGCAGAATCAGTCTTCATGTCATAGATGAGAATCAGGCTTCACGTCACCCACCACTGGAACAGGCCACTGTCACATATTTAGGCCCCGGCACCCAGACAGAGGAGAGAGGTCCCGTAACAGAGAATCTGGCCTTATGTCAGCACAGAATCAGTCTTCACGTCATAGCAGAGAATCAGGCTTCACGTCACCCACCACTGGAACAGGCCACTGTCACATATTTAGGCCCAGGCACCCAGGCAGAGGAGAGAGGTCCCGTAACAGAGAATCTGGCCTTATGTCAGCACAGAATCAGTCTTCATGTCATAGCAGAGAATCAGGCTTCACGTCACCCACCACTGGAACAGGCCACTGTCACACATTTAGGCCCCGGCACCCAGACAGAGGAGAGAGGTCCCGTAACAGAGAATCTGGCCTTATGTCAGCACAGAATCAGTCTTCATGTCATAGCAGAGAATCAGGCTTCACGTCACCCACCACTGGAACAGGCCACTGTCACATATTTAGGCCCAGGCACCAAGGCAGACGAGAGAGGTCCCGTAACAGAGAATCTGGCCTTATGTCAGCACAGAATCAGTCTTCATGTCATAGCAGAGAATCAGGCTTCACGTCACCCCCCACTGGAACAGGCCACTGTCACACATTTAGGCCCCGGCACCCAGACAGAGGAGAGAGGTCCCGTAACAGAGAATCAGGCCTTATGTCAGCGCAGAATCAGTCTTCATGTCATAGCAGAGAATCAGGCTTCACGTCACCCACCACTGGAACAGGCCACTGTCACATATTTAGGCCCCGGCACCCAGACAGAGGAGAGAGGTCCCGTAACAGAGAATCTGGCCTTATGTCAGCACAGAATCAGTCTTCATGTCATAGCAGAGAATCAGGCTTCACGTCACCCACCACTGGAACAGGCCACTGTCACATATTTAGGCCCCGGCACCCAGACAGAGGAGAGAGTTCCCGTAACAGAGAATCTGGCCTTATGTCAGCACAGAATCAGTCTTCACGTCATAGCAGAGAATCAGGCTTCACGTCACCCACCACTGGAAGAGGCCACTGTCACATATTTAGGCCCAGGCACCCAGGCAGAGGAGAGAGGTCCCGTAACAGAGAATCTGGCCTTATGTCAGCACAGAATCAGTCTTCATGTCATAGCAGAGAATCAGGCTTCACGTCACCCACCACTGGAACAGGCCACTGTCACACATTTAGGCCCCGGCACCCAGACAGAGGAGAGAGGTCCCGTAACAGAGAATCTGGCCTTATTTCAGCACAGAATCAGTCTTCATGTCATAGCAGAGAATCAGGCTTCACGTCACCCACCACTGGAACAGGCCACTGTCACACATTTAGGCCCCGGCACCCAGACAGAGGAGAGAGGTCCCGTAACAGAGAATCTGGCCTTATGTAAGCGCAGAATCAGTCTTCATGTCATAGATGAGAATCAGGCTTCACGTCACCCACCACTGGAACAGGCCACTGTCACATATTTAGGCCCCGGCACCCAGACAGAGGAGAGAGGTCCCGTAACAGAGAATCTGGCCTAATTTCAGCACAGAATCAGTCTTCACGTCATAGCAGAGAATCAGGCTTCACGTCACCCACCACTGGAAGAGGCCACTGTCACATATTTAGGCCCAGGCACTCAGGTAGAGGAGAGAGGTCCCGTAACAGAGAATCTGGCCTTATGTCAGCACAGAATCAGTCTTCATGTCATAGCAGAGAATCAGGCTTCACGTCACCCACCACTGGAACAGGCCACTGTCACACATTTAGGCCCCGGCACCGAGACAGAGGAGAGAGGTCCCGTAACAGAGAATCTGGCCTTATGTCAGCACAGAATCAGTCTTCATGTCATAGCAGAGAATCAGGCTTCACGTCACCCACCATTGGAACAGGCCACTGTCACATATTTAGGCCCAGGCACCAAGGCAGACGAGAGAGGTCCCGTAACAGAGAATCTGGCCTTATGTCAGCACAGAATCAGTCTTCATGTCATAGCAGAGAATCAGGCTTCACGTCACCCACCACTGGAACAGGCCACTATCACACATTTAGGCCCCGGCACCCAGACAGAGGAGAGAGGTCCCGTAAAAGAGAATCAGGCCTTATGTCAGCGCAGAATCAGTCTTCATGTCATAGCAGAGAATCAGGCTTCACGTCACCCACCACTGGAACAGGCCACTGTCACACATTTAGGCCCCGGCACCCAGACAGAGGAGAGAGGTCCCGTAACAGAGAATCTGGCCTTATGTCAGCACAGAATCATTCTTCATGTCATAGCAGAGAATCAGGCTTCACGTCACCCACCACTGGAAAAGGCCACTGTCACATATTTAGGCCCAGGCACCCAGGCAGACGAGAGAGGTCCCGTAACAGAGAATTTGGCCTTATGTCAGCACAGAATCAGTCTTCATGTCATAGCAGAGAATCAGGCTTCACGTCACCCACCACTGGAACAGGCCACTGTCACACATTTAGGCCCCGGCACCCAGACAGAGGAGAGAGGTCCCGTAACAGAGAATCAGGCCTTTTGTCAGCGCAGAATCAGTCTTCATGTCATAGCAGAGAATCAGGCTTCACGTCACCCACCACTGGAACAGGCCACTGTCACATATTTAGGCCCCGGCACCCAGACAGAGGAGAGAGGTCCCGTAACAGAGAATCTGGCCTTATGTCAGCACAGAATCAGTCTTCATGTCATAGCAGAGAATCAGGCTTCACGTCACCCAACACTGGAACAGGCCACTGTCACATATCTAGGCCCAGGCACCCAGGCAGAGGAGAGAGGTCACGTAACAGAGAATCTGGCCTTATGTCAGCACAGAATCAGTCTTCATGTCATAGCAGAGAATCAGGCTTCACGTCACCCACCACTGGAACAGGCCACTGTCACATATTTAGGCCCAGGCACCCAGGCAGAGGAGAGAGGTCCCGTAACAGAGAATCTGGCCTTATGTCAGCACAGAATCAGTCTTCATGTCATAGCAGAGAATCAGGCTTCACGTCACCCACCACTGGAACAGGCCACTGTCACACATTTAGGCCCCGGCACCCAGACAGAGGAGAGAGGTCCCGTAACAGAGAATCTGGCCTTATGTAAGCGCAGAATCAGTCTTCATGTCATAGATGAGAATCAGGCTTCACGTCACCCACCACTGGAACAGGCCACTGTCACATATTTAGGCCCCGGCACCCAGACAGAGGAGAGAGGTCCCGTAACAGAGAATCTGGCCTTATGTCAGCACAGAATCAGTCTTCACGTCATAGCAGAGAATCAGGCTTCACGTCACCCACCACTGGAAGAGGCCACTGTCACATATTTAGGCCCAGGCACCCAGGCAGAGGAGAGAGGTCCCGTAACAGAGAATCTGGCCTTATGTCAGCACAGAATCAGTCTTCATGTCATAGCAGAGAATCAGGCTTCACGTCACCCACCACTGGAACAGGCCACTGTCACACATTTAGGCCCCGGCACCCAGACAGTGGAGAGAGGTCCCGTAACAGAGAATCTGGCCTTATGTCAGCACAGAATCAGTCTTCATGTCATAGCAGAGAATCAGGCTTCACGTCACCCACCACTGGAACAGGCCACTGTCACATATTTAGGCCCAGGCACCCAGGCAGACGAGAGAGGTCCCGTAACAGAGAATCTGGCCTTATGTCAGCACAGAATCAGTCTTCATGTCATAGCAGAGAATCAGGCTTCACGTCACCCACCACTGGAACAGGCCACAGTCACACATTTAGGCCCCGGCACCCAGAGAGAGGAGAGAGGTCCCGTAACAGAGAATCAGGCCTTATGTCAGCACAGAATCAGTCTTCATGTCATAGCAGAGAATCAGGCTTCACGTCACCCACCACTGGAACAGGCCACAGTCACACATTTAGGCCCCGGCACCCAGACAGAGGAGAGAGGTCCCGTAACAGAGAATCTGGCCTTATGTCAGCACAGAATCAGTCTTCATGTCATAGCAGAGAATCAGGCTTCACGTCACCCACCACTGGTACAGGCCACTGTCACATATTTAGGCCCAGGCACCAAGGCAGACGAGAGAGGTCCCGTAACAGAGAATCTGGCCTTATGTCAGCACAGAATCAGTCTTCATGTCATAGCAGAGAATCAGGCTTCACGTCACCCACCACTGGAACAGGCCACTGTCACACATTTAGGCCCCGGCACCCAGACAGTGGAGAGAGGTCCCGTAACAGAGAATCTGGCCTTATGTCAGCACAGAATCAGTCTTCATGTCATAGCAGAGAATCAGGCTTCACGTCACCCACCACTGGAACAGGCCACTGTCACATATTTAGGCCCAGGCACCAAGGCAGACGAGAGAGGTCCCGTAACAGAGAATCTGGCATTATGTCAGCACAGAATCAGTTTTCATGTCATAGCAGAGAATCGGGCTTCACGTCACCCACCACTGGAACAGGCCACTATCACACATTTAGGCCCCGGCACCCAGACAGAGGAGAGAGGTCCCGTAACAGAGAATCAGGCCTTATGTCAGCGCAGAATCAGTCTTCATGTCATAGCAGAGAATCAGGCTTCACGTCACCCACCACTGGAACAGGCCACTGTCACACATTTAGGCCCCGGCACCCAGACAGAGGAGAGAGGTCCCGTAACAGAGAATCTGGCCTTATGTCAGCACAGAATCAGTCTTCATGTCATAGCAGAGAATCAGGCTTCACGTCACCCACCACTGGAACAGGCCACTGTCACATATTTAGGCCCAGGCACCCAGGCAGACGAGAGAGGTCCCGTAACAGAGAATCTGGCCTTATGTCAGCACAGAATCAGTCTTCATGTCATAGCAGAGAATCAGGCTTCACGTCACCCACCACTGGAACAGGCCACAGTCACACATTTAGGCCCCGGCACCCAGACAGAGGAGAGAGGTCCCGTAACAGAGAATCAGGCCTTATGTCAGCGCAGAATCAGTCTTCATGTCATAGCAGAGAATCAGGCTTCACGTCACCCACCACTGGAACAGGCCACTGTCACATATTTAGGCCCCGGCACCCAGACAGAGGAGAGAGGTCCCGTAACAGAGAATCTGGCCTTATGTCAGCACAGAATCAGTCTTCATGTCATAGCAGAGAATCAGGCTTCACGTCACCCAACACTGGAACAGGCCACTGTCACATATTTAGGCCCAGGCACCCAGGCAGAGGAGAGAGGTCCCGTAACAGAGAATCTGGCCTTATGTCAGCACAGAATCAGTCTTCATGTCATAGCAGAGAATCAGGCTTCACGTCACCCACCACTGGAACAGGCCACTGTCACATATTTAGGCCCAGGCACCCAGGCAGAGGAGAGAGGTCCCGTAACAGAGAATCTGGCCTTATGTCAGCACAGAATCAGTCTTCATGTCATAGCAGAGAATCAGGCTTCACGTCACCCACCACTGGAACAGGCCACTGTCACACATTTAGGCCCCGGCACCCAGACAGAGGAGAGAGGTCCCGTAACAGAGAATCTGGCCTTATGTAAGCGCAGAATCAGTCTTCATGTCATAGATGAGAATCAGGCTTCACGTCACCCACCACTGGAACAGGCCACTGTCACATATTTAGGCCCCGGCACCCAGACAGAGGAGAGAGGTCCCGTAACAGAGAATCTGGCCTTATGTCAGCACAGAATCAGTCTTCACGTCATAGCAGAGAATCAGGCTTCACGTCACCCACCACTGGAAGAGGCCACTGTCACATATTTAGGCCCAGGCACCCAGGCAGAGGAGAGAGGTCCCGTAACAGAGAATCTGGCCTTATGTCAGCACAGAATCAGTCTTCATGTCATAGCAGAGAATCAGGCTTCACGTCACCCACCACTGGTACAGGCCACTGTCACATATTTAGGCCCAGGCACCAAGGCAGACGAGAGAGGTCCCGTAACAGAGAATCTGGCCTTATGTCAGCACAGAATCAGTCTTCATGTCATAGCAGAGAATCAGGCTTCACGTCACCCACCACTGGAACAGGCCACTGTCACACATTTAGGCCCCGGCACCCAGACAGTGGAGAGAGGTCCCGTAACAGAGAATCTGGCCTTATGTCAGCACAGAATCAGTCTTCATGTCATAGCAGAGAATCAGGCTTCACGTCACCCACCACTGGAACAGGCCACTGTCACATATTTAGGCCCAGGCACCAAGGCAGACGAGAGAGGTCCCGTAACAGAGAATCTGGCATTATGTCAGCACAGAATCAGTTTTCATGTCATAGCAGAGAATCGGGCTTCACGTCACCCACCACTGGAACAGGCCACTATCACACATTTAGGCCCCGGCACCCAGACAGAGGAGAGAGGTCCCGTAACAGAGAATCAGGCCTTATGTCAGCGCAGAATCAGTCTTCATGTCATAGCAGAGAATCAGGCTTCACGTCACCCACCACTGGAACAGGCCACTGTCACACATTTAGGCCCCGGCACCCAGACAGAGGAGAGAGGTCCCGTAACAGAGAATCTGGCCTTATGTCAGCACAGAATCAGTCTTCATGTCATAGCAGAGAATCAGGCTTCACGTCACCCACCACTGGAACAGGCCACTGTCACATATTTAGGCCCAGGCACCCAGGCAGACGAGAGAGGTCCCGTAACAGAGAATCTGGCCTTATGTCAGCACAGAATCAGTCTTCATGTCATAGCAGAGAATCAGGCTTCACGTCACCCACCACTGGAACAGGCCACAGTCACACATTTAGGCCCCGGCACCCAGACAGAGGAGAGAGGTCCCGTAACAGAGAATCAGGCCTTATGTCAGCGCAGAATCAGTCTTCATGTCATAGCAGAGAATCAGGCTTCACGTCACCCACCACTGGAACAGGCCACTGTCACATATTTAGGCCCCGGCACCCAGACAGAGGAGAGAGGTCCCGTAACAGAGAATCTGGCCTTATGTCAGCACAGAATCAGTCTTCATGTCATAGCAGAGAATCAGGCTTCACGTCACCCAACACTGGAACAGGCCACTGTCACATATTTAGGCCCAGGCACCCAGGCAGAGGAGAGAGGTCCCGTAACAGAGAATCTGGCCTTATGTCAGCACAGAATCAGTCTTCATGTCATAGCAGAGAATCAGGCTTCACGTCACCCACCACTGGAACAGGCCACTGTCACATATTTAGGCCCAGGCACCCAGGCAGAGGAGAGAGGTCCCGTAACAGAGAATCTGGCCTTATGTCAGCACAGAATCAGTCTTCATGTCATAGCAGAGAATCAGGCTTCACGTCACCCACCACTGGAACAGGCCACTGTCACACATTTAGGCCCCGGCACCCAGACAGAGGAGAGAGGTCCCGTAACAGAGAATCTGGCCTTATGTAAGCGCAGAATCAGTCTTCATGTCATAGATGAGAATCAGGCTTCACGTCACCCACCACTGGAACAGGCCACTGTCACATATTTAGGCCCCGGCACCCAGACAGAGGAGAGAGGTCCCGTAACAGAGAATCTGGCCTTATGTCAGCACAGAATCAGTCTTCACGTCATAGCAGAGAATCAGGCTTCACGTCACCCACCACTGGAAGAGGCCACTGTCACATATTTAGGCCCAGGCACCCAGGCAGAGGAGAGAGGTCCCGTAACAGAGAATCTGGCCTTATGTCAGCACAGAATCAGTCTTCATGTCATAGCAGAGAATCAGGCTTCACGTCACCCACCACTGGAACAGGCCACTGTCACACATTTAGGCCCCGGCACCCAGACAGAGGAGAGAGGTCCCGTAACAGAGAATCTGGCCTTATGTCAGCACAGAATCAGTCTTCATGTCATAGCAGAGAATCAGACTTCACGTCACCCACCACTGGAACAGGCCACTGTCACATATTTAGGCCCAGGCACCAAGGCAGACGAGAGAGGTCCCGTAACAGAGAATCTGGCCTTATGTCAGCACAGAATCAGTCTTCATGTCATAGCAGAGAATCAGGCTTCACGTCACCCACCACTGGAACAGGCCACTGTCACACATTTAGGCCCCGGCACCCAGACAGAGGAGAGAGGTCCAGTAACAGAGAATCAGGCCTTATGTCAGCGCAGAATCAGTCTTCATGTCATAGCAGAGAATCAGGCTTCACGTCACCCACCACTGGAACAGGCCACTGTCACACATTTAGGCCCCATCACCCAGACAGAGGAGAGAGGTCCCGTAACAGAGAATCTGGCCTTATGTCAGCACAGAATCAGTCTTCATGTCATAGCAGAGAATCAGGCTTCACGTCACCCAACACTGGAACAGGCCACTGTCACATATTTAGGCCCAGGCACCCAGGCAGAGGAGAGAGGTCCCGTAACAGAGAATCTGGCCTTATGTCAGCACAGAATCAGTCTTCATGTCATAGCAGAGAATCAGGCTTCACGTCACCCACCACTGGAACAGGCCACTGTCACACATTTAGGCCCCGGCACCCAGACAGAGGAGAGAGGTCCCGTAACAGAGAATCTGGCCTTATGTAAGCGCAGAATCAGTCTTCATGTCATAGCAGAGAATCAGGCTTCACGTCACCCACCACTGGAACAGGCCACTGTCACATATTTAGGCCCCGGCACCCAGACAGAGGAGAGAGGTCCCGTAACAGAGAATTTGGCCTTATGTCAGCACAGAATCAGTCTTCATGTCATAGCAGAGAATCAGGCTTCAGGTCA